>NC_092336.1:240557500-241757500 GCF_046630445.1 Rutidosis leptorrhynchoides
ATATGAGATACATTCATGACGTCATTGGTACGTCTACTGCTTGGCCTACTGCGTTGATCGAGGTATGTCTTTGTTAATTTTGTACTTAAATTATGAATTCATTTTTATAACATGCACCTTTATGCTTATATGTGGATGGTTCAATTGTAGGTGGCAGATTTTGATGACTGATCAAGATAGATTGGTGGCGGATTGAAGAGTTTGTGTGTTTTGTAATGCTGGCCGGTTTGATTATAATGTTTGAACATGAATATTAATTGTTTTATGAGTTTGTGTGTTTGAGACAATGATCTGTAATATGTTGATGTTACCTAGACATGTTCTTGCATTTGTGGTGTTGAAACAATATTATAATCTGTAATCTGTAATATTTTTTGGATTGCAACAATATTAATATTTGTTTTGTAATTGTAATGAATAATAAATTGATGCAGCAAAAGAAAATTGGATCCGAACCAGGACCAAAATGACCAAATAGCTGAAGCAGGCCCGAAAGGACCAAAATGGCTGAATCAGACCCGTAAGGCCCAAATAGCATTACCGGGCACAAAAGGCCCAGTAAGCTTAAACGTGGTGACGGGCCCAGATAGCTGAAGTAGATCCAAAAGGCCCAATTATCTGAACTGGGATAGAAAGGCCCAATTACCATATCCTGGCCCAAAACTCGAAATCGACCCGAATATCCGAACCGGATATTCGGAACTCCTATTCAAATGTCTCGTTCTTATTGATTAAAAACGTTCCATATTAATTGATTTCGTTGCGAGGTTTTGACCTCTATATGAGACGTTTTTCAAAGACTGCATTCATTTTTAAAAACAAACCATACCCTTTATTTCATCAATAAAGGTTTAAAAAGCTTTACGTAGATTATCAAATAATGATAATCTAAAATATTCCGTTTACACACGACCATTACATAATGGTTTACAATACAAATATGTTACATCGAAATCAGTTTCTTGAATGCAGTTTTTACACAATATCATACAAATATGGACTCCAAATCTTGTCCTTATTTTAGTATGCAACAGCGGAAGCTCTTAGTATTCACCTGAGAATAAACATGCTTTAAACGTCAACAAAAATGTTGGTGAGTTATAGGTTTAACCTATATATATCAAATCGTAACAATAGACCACAAGATTTCATATTTCAATACACATCCCATACATAGAGATAAAAATCATTCATATGGTGAACACCTGGTAACCGACATTAACAAGATGCATATATAAGAATATCCCCATCATTCCGGGACACCCTTCGGATATGATATAAATTTCGAAGTACTAAAGCATCCGGTACTTTGGATGGGGTTTGTTAGGCCCAATAGATCTATCTTTAGGATTCCCGTCAATTAGGGTGTCTGTTCCCTAATTCTTAGATTACCAGACTTAATAAAAAGGGGCATATTCGATTTCGATAATTCAACCATAGAATGTAGTTTCACGTACTTGTGTCTATTTTGTAAATCATTTATAAAACCTGCATGTATTCTCATCCCGAAAATATTAGATTTTAAAAGTGGGACTATAACTCACTTTCACAGATTTTTACTTCGTCGGGAAGTAAGACTTGGCCACTGGTTGATTCACGAACCTATAACAATATATACATGTATATCAAAGTATGTTCAAAATATATTTACAACACTTTTAATATATTTTGATATTTTAAGTTTATTAAGTCAGTTGTCCTCGTTAATAACCTACAACTAGTTGTTCACAGTTAGATGTACAGAAATAAATCGATAAATATTATCTTGAATCAATCCACAACCCAGTGTATACGTATCTCAGTATTGATCACAACTCAAACTATATATATTTTGGAATCAACCTCAACCCTGTATAGCTAACTCCAACATTCACATATAGAGTGTCTATGGTTGTTCCGAAATATATATAGATGTGTCGACATGATAGGTCGAAACATTGTATACGTGTCTATGGTATCTCAAGATTACATAATATACAATACAAGTTGATTAAGTTATGGTTGGAATAGATTTGTTACCAATTTTCACGTAGCTAAAATGAGAAAAATTATCCAATCTTGTTTTACCCATAACTTCTTCATTTTAAATCCGTTTTGAGTGAATCAAATTGCTATGGTTTCATATTGAACTCTATTTTATGAATCTAAATAGAAAAAGTATAGGTTTATAGTCGGAAAAATAAGTTATAAGTCGTTTTTGTAAAGGTAGTCATTTCAGTCGAAAGAACGACGTCTAGATGACCATTTTAGAAAACATACTTCCACTTTGAGTTTAACCATAATTTTTGGATATAGTTTCATGTTCATAATAAAAATCATTTTCTCAGAATAACAACTTTTAAATCAAAGTTTATCATAGTTTTTAATTAACTAACCCAAAACAGCCCGCGGTGTTACTACGACGGCGTAAATCCGGTTTTACGGTGTTTTTCGTGTTTCCAGGTTTTAAATCATTAAGTTAGCATATCATATAGATATATAACATGTGTTTAGTTGATTTTAAAAGTCAAGTTAGAAGGATTAACTTTTGTTTGCGAACAAGTTTAGAATTAACTAAACTATGTTCTAGTGATTACAAGTTTAAACTTCGAATAAGATAGCTTTATATGTATGAATCGAATGATGTTATGAACATCATTACTACCTTAAGTTCCTTGGATAAACCTACTGGAAAAGAGAATAATGGATCTAGCTTCAATGGATCCTTGGATGGCTCGAAGTTCTTGAAGCAGAATCATGACACGAAAACAAGTTCAAGTAAGATCATCACTTGAAATAAGATTGTTATAGTTATAGAAATTGAACCAAAGTTTGAATATGATTATTACCTTGTATTAGAATGATAACCTACTGTAAGAAACAAAGATTTCTTGAGGTTGGATGATCACCTTACAAGATTGGAAGTGAGCTAGCAAACTTGAAAGTATTCTTGATTTTATAAAACTAGAACTTTTGGAATTTATGAAGAACACTTAGAACTTGAAGATAGAACTTGAGAGAGATCAATTAGATGAAGAAAATTGAAGAATGAAAGTGTTTGTATGTGTTTTTGGTCGTTGGTGTATGGATTAGATATAAAGGATATGTAATTTTGTTTTCATGTAAATAAGTCATGAATGATTACTCATATTTTTGTAATTTTATGAGATATTTCATGCTAGTTGCCAAATGATGGTTCCCACATGTGTTAGGTGACTCACATGGGCTGCTAAGAGCTGATCATTGGAGTGTATATACCAATAGTACATACATCTAAACGCTGTGTATTGTACGAGTACGAATACGGGTGCATACGAGTAGAATTGTTGATGAAACTGAACGAGGATGTAATTGTAAGCATTTTTGTTAAGTAGAAGTATTTTGATAAGTGTATTGAAGTCTTTCAAAAGTGTATAAATACATATTAAAACACTACATGTATATACATTTTAACTGAGTCGTTAAGTCATCGTTAGTCGTTACATGTAAGTGTTGTTTTGAAACCTTTAGGTTAACGATCTTGTTAAATGTTGTTAACCCAATGTTTATAATATCAAATGAGATTTTAAATTATTATATTATCATGATATTATCATGTATGAATATCTCTTAATATGATATATATATACATTAAATATCTTTACAACGATAATCGTTACATATATGTCTCGTTTAAAAATCATTAAGTTAGTAGTCTTGCTTTTACATATGTAGTTCATTGTTAATATACTTAATGATATATTTACTTATCATAGTATCATGTTAACTATATATATATCCATATATATGTCATCATATAGTTTTTACAAGTTTTAACGTTCGTGAATCACCGGTCAACTTGGGTGGTCAATTGTCTATATGAAACATATTTCAATTAATCAAGTCTTAACAAGTTTGATTGCTTAACATGTTGGAAACATTTAATCATGTAAATATCAATCTCAATTAATATATATAAACATGGAAAAGTTCGGGTCACTACAGTACCTACCCGTTAAATAAATTTCGTCCCGAAATTTTAAGCTGTTGAAGGTGTTGACGAATCTTCTGGAAATAGATGCGGGTATTTCTTCTTCATCTGATCTTCACGCTCCCATTTGAACTCGGGTCCTCTACGAGCATTCCTTCGAACCTTAACAATTGGTATCTTGTTTTGCTTAAGTCTTTTAACCTCACGATCCATTATTTCAACGGGTTCTTCGATGAATTGGAGTTTTTCGTTGATTTGGATTTCATCTAACGGAATAGTGAGATCTTCTTTAGCAAAACATTTCTTCAAATTCGAGACGTGGAAAGTGTTATGTACAGCCGCGAGTTGTTGAGGTAACTCAAGTCGGTAAGCTACTGGTCCGACACGATCAATAATCTTGAATGGTCCAATATACCTTGGATTTAATTTCCCTCGTTTACCAAATCGAACAACGCCTTTCCAAGGTGCAATTTTAAGCATGACCATCTCTCCAATTTCAAATTCTATATCTTTTCTTTTAATGTCAGCGTAGCTCTTTTGTCGACTTTGGGCGGTTTTCAACCGTTGTTGAATTTGGATGATCTTCTCGGTAGTTTCTTGTATAATCTCTGGACCCGTAATCTGTCTATCCCCCACTTCACTCCAACAAATCGGAGACCTGCACTTTCTACCATAAAGTGCTTCAAACGGCGCCATCTCAATGCTTGAATGGTAGCTGTTGTTGTAGGAAAATTCTGCTAACGGTAGATGTCGATCCCAACTGTTTCTGAAATCAATAACACATGCTCGTAGCATGTCTTCAAGCGTTTGTATCGTCCTTTCACTCTGCCCATCAGTTTGTGGATGATAGGAAGTACTCATGTCTAGACGAGTTCCTAATGCTTGCTGTAATGTCTGCCAGAATCTTGAAATAAATCTGCCATCCCTATCAGAGATAATAGAGATTGGTATTCCATGTCTGGAGACAACTTCCTTCAAATACAGTCGTGCTAACTTCTCCATCTTGTCATCTTCTCTTATTGGTAGGAAGTGTGCTGATTTGGTGAGACGATCAACTATTACCCAAATAGTATCAAAACCACTTGCAGTCCTTGGCAATTTAGTGATGAAATCCATGGTAATGTTTTCCCATTTCCATTCCGGGATTTCGGGTTGTTGAAGTAGACCTGATGGTTTCTGATGCTCAGCTTTGACCTTAGAACACGTCAAACATTATCCTACGTATTTAGCAACATCGGCTTTCATACCCGGCCAACAAAAATGTTTCTTGAGATCCTTGTACATCTTCCCCGTTCCAGGATGTATTGAGTATCTGGTTTTATGAGCTTCTCTAAGTACCATTTCTCTCATATCTCCAAATTTTGCTACCCAAATCCTTTCAGCCCTATACCGGGTTCCGTCTTCCCGAATATTAAGATGCTTCTCCGATCCTTTGGGTATTTCATCCTTTAAATTTCCCTCTTTTAAAACTCCTTGTTGTGCCTCCTTTATTTGAGTAGTAATGTTATTATGAATCATTATATTCATAGATTTTACTCGAATGGGTTCTCTGTCCTTCCTGCTCAAGGCATCGGCTACCACATTTGCCTTCCCCGGGTGGTAACGAATCTCAAAGTCGTAATCATTCAATAATTCAATCCACCTACGCTGCCTCATATTCAGTTGTTTCTGATTAAATATGTGTTGAAGACTTTTGTGGTCGGTATATATAATACTTTTGACCCCATATAAGTAGTGCCTCCAAGTCTTTAATGCAAAAACAACCGCACCTAATTCCAAATCATGCGTCGTATAATTTTGTTCGTGAATCTTCAATTGTCTAGACGCATAAGCAATCACCTTCGTTCGTTGCATTAATACACAACCGAGACCTTGCTTTGATGCATCACAATAAATCACAAAATCATCATTCCCTTCAGGCAATGACAATATAGGTGCCGTAGTTAGCTTTTTCTTCAATAACTGAAACGCTTTCTCTTGTTCATCATTCCATTCAAATTTCTTCCCTTTATGCGTTAATGCAGTCAAGGGTTTTGCTATTCTGGAAAAGTCTTGGATGAACCTTCTGTAGTAACCAGCTAGTCCTAAAAACTGGCGTATGTGTTTCGGAGTTTTCGGGGTTTCCCACTTTTCAACAGTTTCTATCTTTGCCGGATCCACCTTAATACCTTCTTTGTTCACTATGTGACCGAGGAATTGAACTTCTTCCAACCAAAATGCACACTTTGAAAACTTAGCGTACAATTCTTCCTTCCTCAATACTTCTAACACCTTTCTCATATGTTCACCGTGTTCTTGGTCATTCTTTGAGTAAATAAGTATGTCATCAATGAAAACAATGACAAACTTGTCAAGGTATGGTCCACACACTAGGTTCATAAGGTCCATGAACACAGCTGGTGCATTAGTTAAACCAAACGGCATGACCATAAACTCGTAATGACCGTAACGTGTTCTGAAAGCAGTCTTTGGAATATCATCTTCTTTCACCCGCATTTGATGATACCCGGAACGTAATTCAATCTTTGAATAAACAGACGAGCCTTATAGTTGATCAAATAAGTCATCGATTCTCGGTAGTGGGTAGCGGTTCTTGACGGTAAGTTTGTTCAACTCTCGGTAGTCGATACACAACCTGAATGTACCATCTTTCTTCTTGACAAACAAAACAGGAGCTCCCCACGGTGATGTGCTTGGTCGAATGAAACCACGCTCTAAAAGTTCTTGTAATTGGCTTTGTAGTTCTTTCATCTCGCTGGGTGCGAGTCTGTAAGGAGCACGAGCTATTGGTGCAGCTCCTGGTACAAGATCTATTTGAAATTCAACGGATCGATGTGGGGGTAATCCCGGTAATTCTTTCGGAAATACATCGGGAAATTCTTTTGCAATGGGAACATCATTGATGCTCTTTTCTTCAGTTTGTACTTTCTCGACGTGTGCTAGAACAGCATAGCAACCTTTTCTTATTAGTTTTTGTGCCTTCAAATTACTAATAAGATGTAGCTTCGTGTTGCCCTTTTCTCCGTACACCATTAAGGGTTTTCCTTTTTCTCGTATAATGCGAATTGCATTTTTGTAACAAACGATCTCTGCTTTCACTTTTTTCAACCAGTCCATACCGATTATCACATCAAAACTCCCTAACTCTACTGGTATCAAATCAATCTTAAATGTTTCGCTAACCAGTTTAATTTCTCGATTCCGACATATATTATCTGCTGAAATTAATTTACCATTTACTAATTCGAGTAAAAATTTACTATCCAAAGGCATCAATGGACAACTTAATTTAGCACAAAAATCTCTACTCATATAGCTTCTATCCGCACCCGAATCAAATAAAACGTAAGCAGATTTATTGTCAATAAGAAACGTACCCGTAACAAGCTCCGGGTCTTCCTGTACCTCTACCGCATTAATATTGAAAACTCTTCCGCGGCCTTGTCCATTCGTATTCTCCTGGTTCGGGCAATTTCTAATAATGTGGCCCGGTTTTCCACATTTATAACAAACTACATTGGCATAACTTGCTCCGACACTACTTGCTCCGCCATTACTCGTTCCGACACCATTTGTTCCTTTCGTTCTGTTAACCCCTGGTCCGTAGACATCACACTTTGCCGCGCTATGACCATTTCTTTTACACTTGTTGCAAAATTTGGTGCAGAACCCCGAGTGATACTTTTCACACCTTTGGCATAGCTGCTTCTGATTGTTGTTGTTGTTGCGGTTATTATTGTTGTTAAGATGATTGTTGTGGTTGCTGTTGTTGTTGTTGTTGTTGTTGTTGTTGGGCTGTTTGTTGTAGTTGCGATTGATGTTGCGATTGTTAGGATAGTTGTTGCGATTATTGTTATAATTGCTATTGTTGTTGTATTGGTGATTCTTATCACCGTTTTCCTCCCACTTTCTTTTGACTTGCTTCACATTGGCCTCTTCAGCAGTCTGTTCTTTAATTTTTTTCTTCAATCTGGTTCACTAGTTTGTGAGCCATTCTACATGCCTGTTGTATGGAGGCGGGCTCGTGTGAACTTATATCTTCTTGGATTCTTTCCGGTAATCCTTTCACAAACGCGTCGATCTTCTCTTCCTCATCTTCGAATGCTCCCGGACACAATAGGCACAATTCTGTGAATCGTCTTTCGTACGTGGTAATATCAAATCCTTGGGTTCGTAACCCTCTAAGTTCTGTCTTGAGCTTATTGACCTCGGTTCTGGGACGGTACTTCTCGTTCATCAAGTGCTTGAATGCTGACCACGGTAGTGCGTACGCATCGTCTTATCCCACTTGCTCTAGATAGGTATTCCACCATGTTAACGCAGAACCTATGAAGGTATGCGTAGCGTACTTCACTTTGTCCTCTTCAGTACACTTACTTATGGCAAACACCGATTCAACCTTCTCGGTCCACCGTTTCAATCCGATCGGTCCTTCGGTTCCATCAAATTCCAAAGGTTTGCAGGCAGTGAATTCTTTGTAGATGCATCCTACACGATTTCCTGTACTGCTAGATCCAAGGTTATTGTTGGTATGTAGCGCAGCCTGTACTGCGGCTATGTTTGAAGCTAGAAAAGTACGGAATTCCTCTTCATTCATATTCACGGTGTGTCGAGTAGTCGGTGCCATTTCCTTCAAAATAGTTAAATGGAACAAGTTAATCATACAGAATATTAAGAGTAGTTAATAGTATTTCGTAGCATAATATGAACTCATTTATAAAAGCTTTTTCTTCATATTAGCGTTTTATAAGTTTAAATTCGGGTAGTACCTACCCGTTAAGTTCATACTTAGTAGCTAATATACAATTCAACTACTACAATTCTATATGAAAAACTAATTATAATAATATTTCGCGTTCAAACTTTTACACAATATTTTACAAACTTACAATACCGCTTATTTTACATATAGCATGAAATATAGCACACAATAAATTTGATACAAGATGGTTGTGAAGATAATTCTAGCTAGTACACAAGTCGTTCAGCAAAGGCAATAAAGACACGTAATTCATACGTCCAGAAACAAGTCATGCATTCTGGTTTTACTAGGATTACTTCCCATCCTTGGTCTTGTGGAACATAACCGTTATGGCCGTTGATAAGACAGCGTGTTGTAACGTCGTCAAAGGGACGAGGGTTACGTAATGTCTAACAGTCCCGTAACAATCTAAAAACCTCATTTCTTACCCCAATTACCGACTCCGTCACTTGTGGGAACATTTTGTTTAATAGTTGTAGCCCGATGTTCTTGTTCTCACTTTGGTGAGAAGCGAACATTACTAATCCGTAAGCATAACATGCTTCTTTATGTTGCATGTTAGCCGCTTTTTCTAAATCACGAAGTCCAATATTCGGATATATTGAGTCAAAATAATTTCTTAACCCATTGCGTAAAATAGCATTTGGGTTCCCCGCAATATATGCGTCAAAGTAAACACATCGTAACTTATGGATTTCCCAATGTGATATCCCCCATCTTTCGAACGAAAGCCTTTTATAAACCAAGGCATTCTTGGAACGTTCTTCGAATGTCTTACAAACTGATCTCGCCTTAAATAGTTGTGCCGAAGAATTCTGACCGACTCTAGACAAGATTTCATCAATCATGTCTCCGGGTAGGTCTCTTAAAGTATTGGGTTGTCTATCCATTTTGTATTTTTATACTGTAAAATAGACAAGAGTTAGATTCATAAAAAAAATACTTATTAATACAAGCAATTTTTACATATATCATAAAGCATAAGCACACTATATTACATATATTACACCACACGAATACAACTATCTTATTCCGACTCGCTTGTTTCTTCTTCTTCGGTTTTGGTTCGTTTTGCCAAGTTTCTAGGGATATATGATGTTCCCCTAATACGAGCCGTCGTGATCCACATTGGTTTAGAAAAACCTGGTGGTTTAGAGGTTCCCGGGTCATTGTTACAACTTAAGGACTTCGGGGGTTGACGATACATATAAAGTTCATCGGGGTTGGAATTAGATTTCTCTATTTTTATGCCCTTTCCCTTATTATTTTCTTTTGCCTTTTTAAATTCAGTTGGGGTAATTTCTATAACATCATCGGAATTCTCGTCGGAATCCGATTCATCGGAGAATTGGTAATCCTCCCAATATTTTGCTTCCTTGGCGGAAACACCATTGACCATAATTAACCTTGGTCGGTTGGTTGAGGATTTTCTTTTACTTAACCGTTTTATTATTTCCCCCACCGGTTCTATTTCTTCATCCGGTTCCGATTCTTCTTCCGGTTCCGATTCTTCTTCCGGTTCCGACTCTTCTTCCGGTTCCTCTTCGGGAACTTGTGAATCAGTCCACGAATCATTCCAATTTACATTTGACTCTTCATTATTATTAGGTGAGTCAATGGGACTTGTTCTAGAGGTAGACATCTATCACATAATATCAAACGCGTTAAGAGATTAATATATCACATAATATTCACATGTTAAAAATATATAGTTTCCAACAAAATTTGTTAAGCAATCATTTTTCAAGTAAACACGGTCGAAGTCCAGACTCACTAATACATCCTAACAAACTCGATAAGACACACTAATGCAAAATTCTGGTTCTCTAAGACCAATGCTCGGATACCAACTGAAATGTCCCGTTCTTATTGATTAAAAACGTTCCATATTAATTGATTTCGTTGCGAGGTTTTGACCTCTATATGAGACGTTTTTCAAAGACTGCATTCATTTTTAAAAACAAACCATACCCTTTATTTCATCAATAAAGGTTTAAAAAGCTTTACGTAGATTATCAAATAATGATAATCTAAAATATTCCGTTTACACACGACCATTACATAATGGTTTACAATACAAATATGTTACATCGAAATCAGTTTCTTGAATGCAGTTTTTACACAATATCATACAAATATGGACTCCAAATCTTGTCCTTATTTTAGTATGCAACAGCGGAAGCTCTTAGTATTCACCTGAGAATAAACATGCTTTAAACGTCAACAAAAATGTTGGTGAGTTATAGGTTTAACCTATATATATCAAATCGTAACAATAGACCACAAGATTTCATATTTCAATACACATCCCATACATAGAGATAAAAATCATTCATACGGTGAACACCTGGTAACCGACATTAACAAGATGCATATATATGAATATCCCCATCATTCCGGGACACCCTTCGAATATGATATAAATTTCGAAGTACTAAAGCATCCGGTACTTTGGATGGGTTTGTTAGGCCCAATAGATCTATCTTTAGGATTCGCGTCAATTAGGGTGTCTGTTCCCTAATTCTTAGATTACCAGAATTAATAAAATGGGGCATATTCGATTTCGATAATTCAACCATAGAATGTAGTTTCACGTACTTGTGTCTATTTTGTAAATCATTTATAAAACCTGCATGTATTCTCATCCCGAAAATATTAGATTTTAAAAGTGGGACTATAACTCACTTTCACAGATTTTTACTTCGTCGGGAAGTAAGACTTGGCCACTGGTTGATTCACGAACCTATAACAATATATACATGTATATCAAAGTATGTTCAAAATATATTTACAACACTTTTAATATATTTTGATATTTTAAGTTTATTAAGTCAGTTGTCCTCGTTAATAACCTACAACTAGTTGTTCACAGTTAGATGTACAGAAATAAATCGATAAATATTATCTTGAATCAATCCACAACCCAGTGTATACGTATCTCAGTATTGATCACAACTCAAACTATATATATTTTGGAATCAACCTCAACCCTGTATAGCTAACTCCAACATTCACATATAGAGTGTCTATGGTTGTTCCGAAATATATATAGATGTGTCGACATGATAGGTCGAAACATTGTATACGTGTCTATGGTATCTCAAGATTACATAATATACAATACAAGTTGATTAAGTTATGGTTGGAATAGATTTGTTACCAATTTTCACGTAGCTAAAATGAGAAAAATTATCCAATCTTGTTTTACCCATAACTTCTTCATTTTAAATCCGTTTTGAGTGAATCAAATTGCTATAGTTTCATATTGAACTCTATTTTATGAATCTAAACAGAAAAAGTATAGGTTTATAGTCGGAAAAATAAGTTATAAGTCGTTTTTGTAAAGGTAGTCATTTCATTCGAAAGAACGACGTCTAGATGACCATTTTAGAAAACATACTTCCACTTTGAGTTTAACCATAATTTTTGGATATAGTTTCATGTTCATAATAAAAATCATTTTCTCAGAATAACAACTTTTAAATCAAAGTTTATCATAGTTTTTAATTAACTAACCCAAAACAGCCCGCGGTGTTACTACGACGGCGTAAATCCGGTTTTACGGTGTTTTTCGTGTTTCCAGGTTTTAAATCATTAAGTTAGCATATCATATAGATATATAACATGTGTTTAGTTGATTTTAAAAGTCAAGTTAGAAGGATTAACTTTTGTTTGCGAACAAGTTTAGAATTAACTAAACTATGTTCTAGTGATTACAAGTTTAAACCTTCGAATAAGATAGCTTTATATGTATGAATCGAATGATGTTATGAACATCATTACTACCTTAAGTTCCTTGGATAAACCTACTGGAAAAGAGAATAATGGATCTAGCTTCAATGGATCCTTGGATGGCTCGAAGTTCTTGAAGCAGAATCATGACACGAAAACAAGTTCAAGTAAGATCATCACTTGAAATAAGATTGTTATAGTTATAGAAATTGAACCAAAGTTTGAATATGATTATTACCTTGTATTAGAATGATAACCTACTGTAAGAAACAAAGATTTCTTGAGGTTGGATGATCATCTTACAAGATTGGAAGTGAGCTAGCAAACTTGAAAGTATTCTTGATTTTATAAAACTAGAACTTTTGGAATTTATGAAGAACACTTAGAACTTGAAGATAGAACTTGAGAGAGATCAATTAGATGAAGAAAATTGAAGAATGAAAGTGTTTGTAGGTGTTTTTGGTCGTTGGTGTATGGATTAGATATAAAGGATATGTAATTTTATTTTCATGTAAATAAGTCATGAATGATTACTCATATTTTTGTAATTTTATGAGATATTTCATGCTAGTTGCCAAATGATGGTTCCCACATGTGTTAGGTGACTCACATGGGCGGCTAAGAGCTGATCATTGGAGTGTATATACCAATAGTACATACATCTAAAAGCTATGTATTGTACGAGTACGAATACGGGTGCATACGAGTAGAATTGTTGATGAAACTGAACGAGGATGAAATTGTAAGCATTTTTGTTAAGTAGAAGTATTTTGATAAGTGTATTGAAGTCTTTAAAAAGTGTATAAATACATATTAAAACACTACATGTATATACATTTTAACTGAGTCGTTAAGTCATCGTTAGTCGTTACATGTAAGTGTTGTTTTGAAACCTTTAGGTTAACGATCTTGTTAAATGTTGTTAACCCAATGTTTATAATATCAAATGAGATTTTAAATTATTATATTATCATGATATTATCATGTATGAATATCTCTTAATATGATATATATATATATACATTAAATGTCTTTACAACGATAATCGTTACATATATGTCTCGTTTAAAAATCATTAAGTTAGTAGTCTTGCTTTTACATATGTAGTTCATTGTTAATATACTTAATGATATATTTACTTATCATAGTATCATGTTAACTATATATATATCCATATATATGTCATCATATAGTTTTTACAAGTTTTAACGTTCGTGAATCACCGGTCAACTTGGGTGGTCAATTGTCTATATGAAACATATTTCAATTAATCAAGTCTTAACAAGTTTGATTGCTTAACATGTTGGAAACATTTAATCATGTAAATATCAATCTCAATTAATATATATAAACATGGAAAAGTTCGGGTCACTACACCTATTACTTGTTAGGACCCTTTTTGGTACTAACATCTACATATCTCAGGACCCTTTTTTGTGGTACAAAATTAACATCTACTTATAATTATGACTCTTTTTTGTGGTACTTAATTAACATAAAGTTAACTTAGGACCCTTTTTGTGGTACTAAATTGAATTAGGACCCTTTTATGTGGTAGTTAATTAACATCTAGTTTTATTAGGACCCTTTTTGTGGTACTAAATTATATTAGGATCCTATTTTGTGGTACTAAATTATATTAGGACCCTTTTTGTGGTACTAAATTATATTAGGACCCTTTTTGTGGTACTTAATTAACATCTACTTATATTAGGACCTTTTTTGTGGTACTAAATTATATTAGTACACTTTTTTGGAGTCCTAATAGGTTCTAACAACACAAATTTATGCGTCAGATTATATTATAAAGGGTCCTAAGATGGTCTTCTATAAGGACACTTTTTATGCTGTTAATAGGACTCATGAAACCGGTCCTATAAATATTAGGACCCTTTTTGGTTAATACGACGCCCACCTATACGTCCAATGGTTTGAGGGTCCTATGAGGCCAAAGGTCCTAAGAATAGGCTTTTTACGACCCTTTTGGGGGTCCTAAGATAACAGTTTTCTTGTAGTGTACCTTCGGCCGATGGTCATTGACTATCGATCGATGGTGGAAGTCCTTCGGATAGTGAAATTATATTAGACGTTCGGTCGGTGGTAGAGACCCTCGCCCGATGGTGTGGCGACGGTCGGCCGATTGTCTTGGTCAGTTGGCCGATGGACTTAAGCAGTGAAAATTTTACTAAGTGTTTTGTACTAGCTGTTATGATGTCCGTGTATCTAATTTTGATTAGAACACTTACTGACTTGGTTTATATTGTTCTCAAGAGATAAGAACAAGGAGGACGCTCAGAATTAGATAACTGAGTTGAAACTGGTGACTGGTGAGTGGGTCTATCTCCGAATAGAGTTTAAGTAGCATGTCATGCTACTGTGATTAACTTATTTTTTACCATGCTTTGATATAGTGTTATTGCCATGTTTAGATAATGGTTGCCATGCTAGTGAGTTTATTGCATGTTTACTGTGATTAAGTGATAATATGTGTGCACTGTGTTTGACACCAGCCGGGCCTGAGGAGGCCGGGGGCTCGTAACCGGGCTTGAGGAGGTTTGAGTTCGTATGAGATCAACCGAGCATAAGGAGGTTGGGTCCAGGGGCTACGATTGTGGAGTATAGTTTTGAATAACGCATCTCATGCGTCTGGATAACTATGTTGTGAATCGTGTAGCAGTGACTATCGGTAGACTTTAGCCCGATCAGCTAGGAGTCGTGTACTCGTACAAGCCGCCGATCCTCGTATTGTCTTTATCTGTATGCTTGTTAGTGGTTAGCATGTGTTTGATGGATAATGTATAGCTTGTGTGATACTTAAGTTATATCTGTTAGATAGATTCCATTCACTTAGCGTTATGTTAATCCCCAACATTTCCACCCTTGCAGTTTAGGTACCGCTAGTTTACACGGGTGCTTGTGTTGAAGACATGTTTGACGTGTGAACTCTGATGTGGATTTTTGTAACATGTATTTTGTAATAAGTAACACCGTCGTGTAAACTTAAACTTAATTATGTGGATTTCAGTTGCGATGTAATTAGTGTTGTGTTTTAACAATAAATCTTCCGCTGTGTTTAAAATAAAATAATAAAAAAGATGGCCGGTGTTACAATTTTAATCTATCATTTAGCTCATATCAGATGATATATATAGTTCATATTGCAACATAGTATGTTTATCTAAATATTTTTACTTATTTTTTATAAATTTTTTAATAAAACTAACAAAAGGGGTATAGAAGGTGTAGGCAAGGCTATTTTTTTTTTCTTTTTTTTTTTTTTTTTAACTGACAGGTGGCTGAAAAGTGAATGGCTGACCTGGCGATTTCAATGACTCTTCTTGTTAATTAATTATGATTTGGATCGCTACTGGTTCGAACTTTTGTTTGCAGCCAATGTAATCTGTTGGGCAGATGTTGAATAAACAACTGAAATTTTTTCAAACAGATATTAATTAAATAATAAATTTCTAATCAACCTGGGGGAAAAATAATATGATACCTTGACTATATGATCGATCTACTTCCGGGGTTTAACAATAATCTAATCAATATCAACAAAACCTAATAACGATTCATTATTTCAACAACATAGCCCACTGCGAATACACTAAAAAATGCAGTATCCCCTTGCTAGATTGTAGCAATATCTAAAGAGTGTTCATACTTACTCGTATTAGTAATCGTTGCCTCCAAATCATCTCACGTTTCTTTTGCATAAATTGTACCTTCGTAGCTAATTAAGCCTTCTTCATTTATCTAAAATTGGAAACCAAAATCCAACCAAAAGTAAATTACGATTTCTCTCTTTACCAAAACGATAAATAATCTACCCGAGCAATCATATGAAATTAAAAATTAAACACCTAATGGAGAAATCAACCTATTTTAACACACAATAATCGCTACTAATTGATGATGCTGCAGTAAAAGAAATTTTACTTGTGTTCACAAACTATTGTGGTTGTATTTGGTTAGTATCTTTTAATTCATGCTTAACTGGAACAACATGGTTTCCAATTAGAATATGACATCTGAGACATGAGATCATTTTAGATCTTTAGATACTTCACTAACATGTATATGTATATAAGTAATGTTAAAGGGCATAATAAGTTAAATAGTTCCTAAGGCCACTAGTAACTCGTGGTTGAGCCCGTCCTTCCCATCCGTGATTAAATACGCCGTTACTAGCATTCCGCCGTTGCGACGTCTTCATTGTCCCGTACTCCATTTCGCGGTTACCAAGCAAAATTGAAGACGGAATGGTTGCATATATTTCTTGTACATTTTGCAATTTTACTTGTACATGTAAATATTTAATTAATTTAGTGGGTGTAAGTAAGTGTGTGATGGGTATGTCATGGATGTTAGCAAAATGTCTTTGGTTAGTAGTGAGAAGGAAGTGCTGATGTGGCGCTGATGTGACACTCAGTCTTAGGAAAGAAGTACGTCATGATTAAGAGTGGTCCAAACAATTCATAAATATCAATATGGATAGTCATCTAATTCAACCCAACATGAACACTTGAAAACATATCAACTAAAAGATACGTAAATATCAATATCAAAGTATCGCTTGTATTTCATCAATCTAAATGATAAGAAAAGAATCAACAACCATCACACGAAGTCGAGTAATAGTAAAAGAAGAAAAATAGCTGGTACACAACTTTAACCCTCAATTTGAACCACCCAAAGAATTAAACCCTTTAATAAATAGGAAATGCCCAAAGTAGCTCATTTTTTTTCTTAAATCCTGGATGTAAAAAATAATTGGTATCTAGCTCATTTTTTTTCTTAAATCCTAGATGTAAAAAATAATTGGTAGCAATAATTGGCAGCAATAACTGATACCATATTGTTGAAAGGAGGGAGACGATTGAAATTAACAGACGAGTAGCGATGAAGGGTTCATTAAGAACCATCAATGACGAAAATTTGGCAGGGATAACACGATTCTACAGATGGGGCTAAGGAAACCCTAGTTAGATGGTTGTGAAGAGTTAAGATCATTAACCGTAATTGTACACGTACATATGTAAATTTTAGGTAATTAATTGAATTAATCGTAATTAGCAGAAGATTTAACATGGTCAGCAATTATCGGAGTCATTTATATGGTGCCACATCAGCATGGCATCACATGCTTTATAAGGGTTAGTGAGTGATAGTGATGAAGTGAAGTGAAGTGATGATTAGTGATGTATACGTATATAACATTATAACACGTGGATAAAATTGGAGATATATGAGCCGAAAATCAACTTACCACATGCTTGTTACTTGAAGTTGTATTTTTGTATTTTTCCAGTAATGGTAGCCGTAATATATCTCCTCATCATTACACAAAATGTGACTAAATTGGCGTAATATATATATATATATATATATATATATATATATATATATATATATATATATATATATATATATATATATATATATATGACTTAGGGTGCATTTGTTTGCCTCTTAATGGGATAGTTCAGTGCTGAATGCTGAATCATTCAGCATTCAGTGCGTTTGTTTCTGACATCTGAATGACATATGGTGCTGAATGGTTCAGAATTCAGTGCTGAACCATTCAGAGATGAAACACACTCTTAACCATTAAGAGCCTAAATTTTCTGTAATTTTCTCCTCCAATCCTATCCTGAACACTTAACTAACAAGTATATTGAATATTTTTCATGTTACACTTTGATAAGGTAATTTTACTCAGTTTATATCGTTCACTCTAAGTGATTATCAAACAGTTTATTTTCATTCAGAACAAACTTTATTCAGAGGCTTTGAATCATTCATATTCTGAACCATTCAGCGCTAAATCATTCAGTTTTATCAAACGCACCCTTATTTTATGATTATTCTTTTGTTTTTTTTTTATTATTTATTTAGAAAATAAACCATCTATGTCATATATAAAAATTTGCGATAAATGTAATTTCCATGCTAAAAAATATACTCGCACATAGTAAGTTAATTGGTGTATGTGTCAAAATAAAAGGTGAATGAACCTTGTGTTTTGTAGCTCATGTGGTAGTGACTTATTTTTCTTAGCGAGATGTCATAAGTTTGACACCCCGTAGGGTGTAACATTGCACACAAGGTTACCCCTTTATCCTCGAATTTCACCCAAAGGTAGCTCTCGCACATCACGTTGCGGGGGCTGTGGAGGAGGAGGGGTTTACCGCTCATGCCCTCATATTGGGCCGGGTTTTCCTCTTGGGCAGCAGTTGGGGCCGGGTTATTTAACTGCGGAAGATGAACGCGTGAGTGATTAAGTCCCCCTAAATAATCTTGTACTGATGTTAAAAAAAAGTGAATGTTCAGAGAGAAAAAGTATAAACTTTGACATGTCAAATACAATATATGAATTAAAATTATTATGTTTATATACATACTATAATAAATAATTTTATAGCTTTAATATTATGATCTGAAATGACCCGTTCATATACATTATAAACGAATCACAATAGTTGATTACATCGCGAGGTACTTGACCTCTATATGATACATTTTACAAACATTTCATTCGTTTTTAAAAGACAAACTTTCATTATATCGAAAGTTGACGGTATGCATACCATTTCATAATATATCCAACTATAATTGACTTAGTAATAATATTGATGAACTCGACGACTCGAATGCAACGTCTTTTGAAATATGTCATGAATGACTCCAAGTAATATCTCTAATATGAGCAAATGCACAGCGGAAGATTTCTTTCATACCTGAGAATAAACATGCTTTCAAGTGTCAACCAAAAGGTTGGTGAGTTCATAGGTTTATCGTAAACAATAAAATTCATCATTTTAATAGACCACAAGATTTAAATACAGTACACCTATCTCGTGTACAAAAACCATATTTCATAATGCTTAGCAGAGTAGGTTCGTATCCTTTTCTCCCCCATAGGTTGCCTCACGATTTTTAATATCTTCATAAACATAATCTCATATCAGGCATTTCGCACGGCATAGAGATAAAAGTCATTCATACGAACTACAAACACTTGGTAATCGACCTTAACAAAATGCATCTAGAATATCCCCCGCATACCGGCATTCCGCACGGTCATGCAAAAAGCATACAATCAGGCCACTCTTTTAAATATGATGGTTGTGTACACCTCACAAACAGATCATATCTTTTAAAGCTGGCGGTTGTATACCTATTTCGAAGTACTAAAGCAGTTCAAATTCTCTGACTGGGGCTGGTTAGTGCCCATAGATCTATCTTTAGGATTCACGTCAATTAGGAGCTCGGTTTCCTAATTCTTAGATTACCAGACTAAAAAGGGTGATATCCGGTGTACTCATAATAACTCATTCGTAGAATATTTTTAAGTACTTGTGTGTATTTCGTCAAACATTTATAAAAGCATTTCATGTATTTGCAGTTCAAAAATATATTTCAAAAGCATTTAATAAAGCAGTTGTAAAAACAGCGTATGTATTCTCAGTCCCAAAAATGTAAAGAGTAAAAGGGAATCAAATGAACTCACTATATTGTATCTTGTAGTAAAAATACATATAACGACATTGAACAAGTGTAAGGTTGGCCTCGGATTCACGAACCTATATCATTTGTATATTTATTAATATTCATGGTTGTAATTGAACACAAATATATATATATAAATGTATTAGTTATATCATTTTTATGTTAATAATATATATGTTTTATATGTTCATTTTGTATATAAAAATATTAAATTTTGTTATGTTATATGTGTTAAATATATATATTTATCTATTTCATTTGTTTATCAAAACAGTAGTTCTAATTATACTAAGTTAATATTAGTAAACATAATAATAATAACTTTAATAATATACTTATGTTAATAATAACTCAATTAGTGATAATAACAATGATATTAATAATAATACTTGTAAAGATATTAACTTTACTGTTTATGATAGTTATGATATTAATGATTTACTAATAATAATAATAATAACCTTATTAAAAATGATAATATTGATAATAATAATGATATTGTTAATAATGATACTTTTATTGATAATACTAATAGTTACAAAAGTGATACTAATACTAATATTAATGAGATTAATGATAACTTGTATTATTTTCATAATAATAATAATAATAATAATAATAATAATCATAATCATAATCATAATCATAATAATAATAATATTACAACTATTAGTGATAATAATAATAATTTTCATACTTGTATTTATAATCATAATAAATGAGAATTTTATCATAATAATTATATTAGTAATAATAATATTAATAACTATAATATTAATACTAATAACAATAATAATAATAATAATAATAATAATAATAATAATAATAATAATAATAATAATAATAATAATAATAATAATAATAATAATAATAATAATAATGGTGATACTAATAATAATTATGATATTCATAATACTTAATAATAATAATAATAATGCTATTGATAATAATACTAATACTTAATAATAATAGTACTACTAATAATAATAATAACAATAACAATAATAATTATAATAACAATAATAATAATAATAATAATAATTATAATGATAATGGAAATGAAATAAAATATATACCATTTAAAATGCCTTCCTAAAAAGAATTGCCCATGACGAGGCTTGAACTCGCGACCTCATGCTAACCCGCAACACCCATCACCACCCCTCTGATTCATTTTATCTGACTAAAACCCAAACACTATATTTATAACCCGTATTACTTATCTGTTATTTCTTCTACTTCTCTTACCCATTTAATCGACCAGAGTTCATACAAACCATTAACTTAATTGTTTGTTTTAAGCAAGGTTGCAAAAGACGTGAGACGGGGTCGAGACGGTCGGGTCTTAAAAAGGTCGAGACGTTCGAGACGGGGTCGGGACGGGGGTCGAGACGGACGTTGACTAAAGTTGACTTTTAAATATATAAGTATATAAATGTATATATGTGTACATATTTGAAAGCCAAAAACTTTAATTGACTAATTTGTATTTATAATTGCTATCACCGTTAATATAATATAGAAAATTCAAACTAAAATACGACAAATTTGACCGACTTTTTGGCCTTTTAGAATATTTAGAGACTTTGACTTGATTTTTTTCAACTTTGACCCGAATTTTGACCGTTGACTGTCATATTATACGGTTTTCTTCGAGACGGGACGGGCTAGTCACCAAAACGTCGCAACGGGCGTCGAGACGGCTCGAGACGGGGTGTTTTGCAACAGTGGTTTTAAGGGTTGTGATTGATACAGAAACGTTTAATGAGTGATTAAGTTAATTATGATAAAAAGAAATTTGAATTTAAAAAGAGTTGTACGTATGAACCCAAATATTGATTTTGAAATTGAGGCTGTTTGAGACCACGATTTCTACATGAAAATGGTTGCAAATCAAACCTATAAACTTTCTGTAACCTCAATTGGACTTAAAACATCAAATTAAACTTCAATTTTACGATGAACACCTAGTTTGACTTTTTGAAACGTAACCTTTGACTTCAAAATTGAAACTTGATACAATGAATTGACTTTTGAGATTTTGCAGATAGTTAAGATAAGGGATTCCTAAAAAGACCACATTTCTAGATTTTGAAAAATGATTCAAATTCGAGCTTTTGTAAAATGGAAGCAAGAACAGGGATATCGATAAAAAAAATTAATTCTGTTTAATTTTTCATATAAGAACAGATGTAATTGATAATGGATAATAATAGGGAAAGTATCTGGATGGATTTTATGTCTATTTAGCTTGAGTTAGCCAGTTGTATTATAGTAGAGACACTCGACAGAATCCATTAAATCAGAAGAAGAAGAAGAAGAAGAAAAAAATAAAAATAAAATTTGATTAAGACATTAAACTAATTTTGTAATTTACTGTGATTGAAATCGATTTGTGTACTGGATTAGATTAAGACAGATAACAAATTAGAGACAAAATCAAAAATCATCAACAGCCTTATCGTGAGAGGAAACATAAAGCTGAATTGTAACATCCCAACCCGTTAACCAACCAAAATCGCAACATAAAAAAAATTTAAAACTGGGCAGAAGGGTGCACCGAGCGCACCACACCAAGTGCGCGGCGCTCACTGGTGCCTGGCAGCTTCTGTCCACTTTTTCCGTTTTACGCGAAAAGATCTTCGACTTCCCGACACATTTAGACCAAAGGGTTTTCACAACATATTATAATAGTTAAAACTATCACGTTCCAATAATAAAATGAGTTTTACGAGACCGGGCCCACATTGGCCGTTCTACGACTTTCGTACAAAATACAAGTTTTCAACCACACGACTTCTAATACAAAATAAAACCGAGCATGGTGATTGGGGATACGCTACCCAATCCTATCCAATCCAAAAGCAAGATCTTCTAAAGCAACTACGCGAGCCACTAGTTCCCACGCTTACCCGAGCCACCGCATCCAAGCAAATCTATAAAAAAAAAAAAAAGTAAACAACGAGAGGGTAAGCTAACGCTTAGTGAGTGAGAATATACTACATACATATATATGCATAAAATGGACACGCCACACAATATTAAATAACACATACCGGATCATCCGAGCATATAGCAAGCAAAACTAAGCTTACCGTACAATTGCGATACCACTAGCTACAACATCAAATGTAAGTTCACTCACAACGTTATGAACAACAATACCAAGCTACACCCGAAGGGCTAGCTACAACACATCAATATCAAAACATAAGATAATATAATATCCCCGAACCTACAACCCAAGGCTAAACACCTAACCTTAACAATAAGATGACCGTATAAACCGAGTCACCATGAATCCGCTCTAACCGAAATTCACAACTTAACAATAAGATGATCGTGCAAACCGAGCCATCATGAACCTATATGTGAAGTGATCTCTATAACCGAGAACCGCTTCACCCAACCCGCACCCATCCTACACATACATATGCACATAGGATATTAACACTCACCTTTTCGCCTTGATGAATGCAACCGAGTAATTCCGCAACATGTCAATGGAAAGTACCTAATCCATTATCACAAATACAATAACACACTTAGAGTGGATTTACAAACCAACTCAATTCGACACTTAGTGCAAATTCGACCAATTGCAATTACAAACACCAAACGCGTCCAAACTAACCACTAATCACAAGTGAAAATGGTCCTAATAAGCCAAAAGAACCCAAACTTAAGTGTTTAACACTTATTAATCTCAAAATCACCCAAAAACCCTAATTTTGACTCAATTCCAAAATTAGTCTTTCAAACACACCAAAAGGGTTCCAATACTTCCATAATCACTAAACCTAGTGATTAAACCCAATTACAAGTCATAAACAAGACCAATTTGTTCGCCAATCCAAAATCCACCAACAATAACAATAAATCCGATTACTAGCATCAACAAACTCACTTCAAGAGTTTTAAATGGGTTTCTCTACAAATCAAGTTCAAACCCTAACTTTGAATATCAAATCAAACAATGAAATTCGGAGTTAGAACTTACCACAACAACCAAAACGTAGCTAGGAACGAGGTGAACAACTTTAAAAACCCGAGCTTTGGTGAGAATCCAACTCTTTCATCTCCAAATGAAGCTTCCTCTCTCTAAAACTCTTCTCTCTCTAGGGTTTGAAGATGAGAGTGATGAATGGATGTGAAAATGATCCATAGTTGGATCCAAACCAACTGATAAAGCCCACAGATCCGGCCTCAAGTGAAATGACCAAATTGCCCTTCATTAAACTCAAAATAGAAAAAAGTTGAAATCTGTTGCTGGTAAGGTGCGCGGCGCGCACCCATAACTGTGCGCGGCGCGCACAACAGTCTGGGCAGATTCTGACCTTCGTTTAATTCCACAATACTTCCTGCATTCAACGTAGCATAATTACACTTCCGTACAATAAATATTAGAGTCTTACAACTCTCCCCCACTTAGAATCGATCACGTCCTCGTGATCCTTGTCACTTAACCAAACGGGCCACGCTCCACGGTCCTTAAACGTAAGTCCCAAACCGACTTTCCTAGGCATTTCTTCCCAACGAATCGCTTTTAACAACCAAAATCGTCACACGCGATTTATCAATTCACAATCCGTGCACTAAACCTTACTCAATCCCTCACATCGGGAAAACTCAGCAAATCTCGAACCGAGATATCAATTCCTTAGCGTACCTTTACCAAGGACAACGCTAAAAGCGACCAAGTCTCAACCTAAAGTCAACAATCCGAACGTTGAAGATCGAACCACAAAAATCCTTACGGATTACACTTACCACTAAACATCCTTTGTAGCGCGCAATACAACCAATACGCCACTATCCTAACATCATAAGCAACGGCTAAGACCGAAAGCGTCCAAAACGACTATCGCAACGCTAAACCCAAGGTGCACAAAAATCGGCTATTGTTACACCCGTAACAACATGTAAGCGAAACACGGCTATCGCCTCACTAATCCCACGACATGGTCCCCACGACCCCACCATCGGCGTATAAAACCACCATTAGTTCACACAACGTGGTCCTTACGACCCCACCATTGGCGTATAAAACAACCAATAGATCACACATCCAACAACAAGAAGGCTGGCAGAAAACTACACGCGACCCACTTCCCAAATCTCAACACCGAATGAAGTCAGCGGACCCTGTCAACGGTCATGCTTCACCGATATAACACTACACCCATGATGAAGTCAGCGGACCCCGAAGGTCATGCTTCACCAATCAACGATCTCATGATGAAGTCAGCGGACCCCGAAGGTCATGCTCCACCAATCAACGATCCCATGATGAAGTCAGCGGACCCCGAAGGTCATGCTTCACCAATCAATGAACTCAAGATGAAGTCAAAGGACCCCGAAGGTCATGCTCCACCAATCAACGATCCCATGATGAAGTCAGCGGACCCCGAAGGTCATGCTTCACCAATCAATGATCTCATGATGAAGTCAGAGGACCCTGAAGGTCATGCTCCACCAATCAACGATCCCATGATGAAGTCAACGGACCCCGAAGGTCATGCTTCACCAATCAATGATCTCATGATGAAGTCAGAGGACCCCGAAGGTCATGCTCCACCAATAAACGATCCCATGATGAATTCAGCGGACCCCGAAGGTCACGCTTCACCAATCAATGATCTCATGATGAAGTCAGAGGACCCCGAAGGTCATGCTCCACCAATCAACGATCCCATGATGAAGTCAGCGGACCCCGAAGGTCATGCTTCACCAATCAATGATCTCATGATGAAGTCAGAGGACCTCGAAGGTCATGCTTCACCAATCAATGATCTCATGATGAAGTCAGAGGACCCCAAAGGTCATGCTCCACCAATCAACGATCCCATGATGAAGTCAGCGGACCCCGAAGGTCATGCTCCACCAATCAACGATCCCATGATGAAGTCAGCAGACCCCGAAGGTCATGCTTCACCAATCAATGATCTCATGATGAAGTCAGAGGACCCCGAAGGTCATGCTTCACCAGTCAACGATCCCTTTTAGCCTCGAACAATGAGTAGCGTAACATCGCGCTCTGCTACGCCATAGTGAATCCTAACGGATACCACTAACCATTCACACAATCGAGCAAGAACCGCCTATATCAAACATAGGCACAAAACAATAATTCTCTAAAAGAGGATCCGATACGCACATCCCTTAACCGAGGGATTTCACCTTGCTCACCATACCCGTCCATTATCTCTCAACGAGATTTACCACATTACTACCTTGGTGATATTTCAAATCCAAAATCATAAGTACAATTTAACCGAAATTGTACCCTACCACAAATCGACCAAATCTAGGTCCCGACACAAATTTCGGATCTACCAAAAGCATTGTCCGAAATCTCACACTAAAACCTCCTCGTGCGGGAGTGTAACTCCCCCACTTGGAACTACGTTCCATAACCGCATCTCGTACACCCGCACAATGCTACCAAAGGTAGACTTTACCAATAATTGGGTTCACACGGCCCATCACCACGTCTTGCTTCAACTTTGAGCATACCAAGGATCCTAACCTATCCTTAAACACTTCGAACAAAAAGTGTACCTCAAATTACACGAACTATACACTCGCAATCATCCAATTGCTTTAGTTTGTCGAATTTCACCCAATCGCTCATGAACCTAAGGGTTTCTCGGTACCCTAAGTACAATGTAACCGCAACACAATCGGAGTCGAACACCACGCTAGTAGGTATAAAAGGGCACTTAATGTCGCGTCACGTAGACTCCTTTATCAACATGCATCGAGATCAATACTCGATTTCAAGAGTTTCAATCCACCTGACGAACCTCATGGTTCATCAACTTCAACACGAAAGCGAACACGCACTTAACGACCGAACACCAAAACCCATTTCCATGGTTTGTTAGAAACGTTTCCCAAATACTAAGGAATGCTTGGTTGCACCAAGTCTTACGCCCTTCGCCCGACAATCAAACGTCACCATAGGGTACTTCCATTAGGAACGTCACCCATATCAATAACATGCACAACACCATTGAGACTTTAAGGGTCTCACTCAAACGAGCTTAACGACCCGATACAAACCAAAATGCTTAAGCACCCAAGGATTCGCACCATAGGATCAAGGCACAACACACGACTTATACACTCTACTGAGAGCAAACCGGAACCATAAACGTAAACCGCCCTCTTGCTACGCATTATCTCCAACGGAGAATAAAGTTTAGCTAAGACTTACGCACATACCGCATGTTATTACAAACGAACAACATATAATTTCGTACTAAAGGTACCTGATGTAGCGCTGTTGGGCTTCCGTGCACCACTACCCATCATGTATTCGCGCTCTAACCTCCTAACCCGATCGTCATGCGATTCGAAACACTCTAACTTCCGGTGTCCCTCCATCCGGCAAATGAAACACCTGATTGAGCCTAAAGGCACCACCGTACAATCTTGTGCCAAATGACCCCGTTCCCCACACTTAAAGCACGTGAGCTTGTAACCCTTCTTACTCTTCTTCTTCACATTCCCGACGCCTTCAGTCGTACTTCGTGCCCTCTTACCATGAGCACCATGTAATCCTAACCTTGCAAGTACATCTTCATCATCACTACCTCGAGGTTTGGGAAACCTCTTTTCAAACTCTTCCTTTACAACATTAGTCACTTGGTCTCAGACCATTTCCGTCATTTGTCCTTCGACCAACTCCTTGGTTACTTCCCTAACTTTGCCGGTGAAAACCGAGACATATTGTTCAAACACGGCCTTAATCTTTAACGTTAACTCATCCTTCTCTTCGTGAATAGGCTCACTCGTTCTGCATCCATCTTCCGTTTTCATTCTAAGGAATGCAAACGATTAGATCACGAACGTATAAACCACACGCACAACACCGTCCCATCTTGCTAAACACTCGTCGTACATCACTTGTTAGACATGATTTGCACCCGTAATAAGGTTTGCAAGTCCTTATTACGCCTACACGTCGTATCAACTTGTTAGTACAACGACCGCCTCGCTTGATGTCATAAACAAATACAAAAAAATTCCACGCGACAACAACACACGCGAGAATTATTATCACAACACAATAATATATTAATAATATCCGCATTACTAATATAAACGTTAGTCCACTTACAAACAAGGCACTAACTATAACCCATTCCGACCCGTAATCCTACAAGTCCCACAACAAATAAGCACACACAAAAATCTAAGTCTAGGCACCTATCTCAAGTCACCTAAATCCCTTAGACCATGCTCTGATACCACTTGTAACATCCCAACCCGTTAACCAACCAAAATCGCAACATAAAAAAAAAATTAAAACTGGGCAGAAGGGTGCGCCGAGCGCACCACACCAAGTGCGCGGCGCGCACTGGTGCCTGGCAGCTTCTGTCCACTTTTTCCGTTTTACGCGAAAAGATCTTCGACTTCCCGACACATTTAGACCAAAGGCTTTTCACAACATATTATAATAGTTAAAACTATCACGTTCCAATAATAAAATGAGTTTTACGAGACCGGGCCCACATTGGCCGTTCTACGACTTTCGTACAAAATACAAGTTTTCAACCACACGACTTCTAATACAAAATAAAACTGAGCATGGTGATTGGGGATACGCTACCCAATCCTATCCAATCCAAAAGCAAGATCTTCTAAAGCAACTACGCGAGCCACTAGTTCCCACGCTTACCCGAGCCACCGCATCCAAGCAAATCTATAAAAAAAAAAAAGTAAACAACGAGAGGGTAAGCTAACGCTTAGTGAGTGAGAATATACTACATACATATATATGCATAAAATGGACACGCCACACAATATCAAATAACACATACCGGATCATCCGAGCATATAGCAAGCAAAACTAAGCTTACCGTACAATTGCGATACCACTAGCTACAACATCAAAAGTAAGTTCCCTCACAACGTTATGAACAACACTACCAAGCTACACCCGAAGGGCTAGCTACAACACATCAATATCAAAACATAAGATAATATAATATCCCCGAACCTACAACCCAAGGCTAAACACCTAACCTTAACAATAAGATGACCGTATAAACCGAGTCACCATGAATCCGCTCTAACCGAAATTCACAACTTAACAATAAGATGATCGTGCAAACCGAGCCATCATGAACCTATATGTGTAGTGATCTCTATAACCGAGAACCGCTTCACCCAACCCGCACCCATCCTACACATACATATGCACATAGGATATTAACACTCACCTTTTCGCCTTGATGAACGCAACCGAGTAATTCCGTAACACGTCAATGGAAAGTACCTAATCCATTATCACAAATACAATAACACACTTAGAGTAGATTTACAAACCAACTCAATTCGACACTTAGTGCAAATTCGACCAATTGCACTTACAAACACCAAACGCGTCCAAACTAACCACTAATCACTAATCACAAGTGAAAATGGTCCTAATAAGCCAAAAGAACCTAAACTTAAGTGTTTAACACTTATCAATCTCAAAATCACCCAAAAACCCTAATTTTAACTCAATTCCAAAATTAGTCTTTCAAACACACCAAAAGGGTTCCAATACTTCCATAATCACTAAACCTAGTGATTAAACCCAATTACAAGTCATAAACAAGACCAATTTGTTCGCCAACCCAAAATCCACCAACAATAACAATAAACCCGATTACTAGCATCAACAAACTCACTTCAAGAGTTTTAAATGGGTTTCTCTACAAATCAAGTTCAAACCCTAACTTTGAATATCAAATCAAACGATAAAATTTGGAGTTAGAACTTACCACAACAACCAAAATGTAGCTAGGAACGAGGTGAACAACTTTAAAAACCCGAGCTTTGGTGACAATCCAACTCTTTCTTCTCCAAATGAAGCTTCCTCTCTCTAAAACTCTTCTCTCTCTAGGGTTTGAAGATGAGAGTGATGAATGGATGTGAAAATGATCCATAGTTGGATCCAAACCAACTGATAAAGCCCACAGATCCGGCCTCAAGTGAAATGACCAAATTGCCCTTCATTAAACTCAAAATAGAAAAAGGCTGAAATCTGTTGCTGGCAAGGTGCGCGGCGCGCAACCATAACTGTGCGCGGTGCGCACAACAGTTTGGGCAGATTCTGACCTTCGTTTAATTCCACAATACTTCCTGCATTCAACGTAGCATAATTACACTTCAGTACAATAAATATTAGAGTCTTACATGAATATATATCTGTATTTACACTTTGTATATGTATCTGTATATATGTATTAATTTGTATATATATCCGTAATATGTATATCTATATTTGTATACGTATTTACATATATAAATCTATTATTTTGCATATATATATATGTGTTTATATGTATCTGTGTTTATATAACTTTTTATATATGTATGTATATATATCAATTTCTTAAATTTTGAAATTTAATAAGTATAAATATATTAAGGTTATTAATAAGACTAATAATAATATCATTAATAATATTATTAATAAAGAGCCTAGTAATAATAGATGACAAATAATAATATTATTATTAACAATAATGATAATTTTAATAAATTTAATTACTAATAATGATAAAAATAAAATGATAATAATAATCTTATTAGTTTTATTAATGAAAATGGTAATATTAATAATAAAAATATAATAACTTATACATATAAAATTATATATATATATATATATATATATATATATATATATATATATATATATATATATATATATATATATATATATATATATATATATATATATATATATATATATATATATATATATATATATTATATTAAAAATAATAATATTAATATTACAATTATCGATATTAACAATAATAAAAGTAATGATAATAGTATTAATGTAACAATTATATTCAACCTTACAATTAAATTTGTTATGATACCATTTATTATTTATGTAATATTTTATGATGACATTTACTGAATAGTTAATATTTATATATTTTATATATATATTTAATAGGATCGTATATAGATTCATATATATATATATATATATATATATATATATATATATATATATATATATATATATATATATATATATATATATATATATATATATATAACAGTAACTTAAGTTATCCTTCATTATAATTAAGCACATAATAGTTTAGTCTATAATATATAATTATTCTCGTATATAAATATTTATATATATATTTCTATTTAAAGGTTCGCGAATCGTCGAAAATAGTTAAAGGTCAAATAAATCCATCTAAATAGTTCAAAAATATTAAGACTTAACATTACAGACTTTGCTTATCGTGTCGAGATCATATAAAATTAAGTTTAAATTTGGTCGGAAATTTCCGGATCGTCACAGTACCTACCCGTTAAAGAAATTTCGCCCCGAAATTTTAGTAAGGTTGTCATGGTTAACCATAAAAATATTTTCATGACGAATATGAGTTGATCGATAGAGTTTTATCATAATTGATTAATATAGATAAAAACGATTCGATTATGTGAAGCATACGAGTGAAGTTGTCACAAAGATTGAGATGGAGATTTAACTTTTGACGTAGACAGGATTGATTTCCGGAGTTCAACGGATTTAGAGAAAATCTTCGTAATAGGATTTGGTTCTTCGATAATTAAGGAAATTAGGATCTTCTTTGATTAAATGCAATGATCTGTCTCGATTGCTTTGTCTGATATTTCACTATAAATTAAACTCTTCCGTTCCATTATTCTCACCATTCCTATACTTTCTTTCTTAGTTCATACATCTAAAAGATTGTGAAAATGCTTAATCCCGTTCTAATCCTTGATATTTTCCTAATTATTATTTCTGTCATCCTTCTTTTCAATCTTCCACCAGAAAAATCTGTTTACTTCTACTATTACCTTGGGTGGTACTATTCTTAATTCTACCATGTCTTTATATACTTTCTTTATCGGGCTTTATATTTTCCTTTATATTTTAAAGTCCCATCTTCTGTCTTCTATAATCATTGTTATCCACCGTTAATGCTCTCTTCTATTTACTGTGATTTATACCCCTATTTCTATTCCGAAGCTTCATTCTTTCGTTTTCTCTTCTTGCCATTAAGCACCGTATGTAATGGTCCAGAATTCGTAGATATGAATTTCGGAATGAACATAGTTAATGTTCTAAGAAGGAAATTTTAATGGCACGATCTTGATTTGTCAAATTACCATAATAATCAGAAACTAAAACTATCAAGAATATATGTTCTTAATATGTTTGGAGTTTAGATAGAATGTAAGAGTCGTGTAACATGACACATGATGACGTTATAATCTATGAATCATCACGTTTCATTAGAAACTCAGCATGACTTACTGTAATATAATCACGTTGATCAAGTGTCATTATATTATACTAACTAATGCTTCAGTTCCCAACATTACTTCAAAAACATTCATATTTTAAATTCGAAGGTTTACAGAATATAGAAACTAAACAGTTTCCTTTATGATGTAATACAGATAACGCGAGGAGATAAATGATTTCAGATAAGAATATTTATAAAAATATCTTCAGAAATATCGAGGATATTTATACTGAAAGATACGAGGATATCTTAGAATTTCTAAAATCGATGGATGGTGATGAAGATTGTTCGTAAAAGTTTAGAGTCAGAAGCAAGGTATTTGTTAATGACTTCAGCAGATACTGAATCATTTGGATTCTTTGAAGGCAGGTTTAGTCTTTGTGATTTGTCCACGGCCTCCTTCATAGTTTGCTCAATTCGGTTTTCAATACCAAATTTTCTTTTGAGCTTTTCCAACGTATCGTTCTTTATCATCAAACTTTTGGATGTTATGATGGTTTACAGTTTTTGTTGCTTCATTCAGCTTTTTCAACATTCTGAGTATTGATTCGCAGACTGGGTGCTTTTCAGAATTTCAGAATGGAAGATCATAATTCTAAGAGATAAATGTTATATGTGTACATATATCGGTTGATGTAGAAATGCGGTGAGATTCAAAATGCTGATTGCAGATTTCTGGTAATTGGTATGGCAATTCTCGTTACAAGATGCCGATGAGTATATGATAGGGTTTCATCGAATATATTGATCTTTAAGAAAATCAGAGATCAATGAAATTGCTGGTAAGTTTACTGCTAATGTGGTGGGATATAAACGGTTCCCCGGTAACAATAAAAGAGCGCGCATATATATCAAAGTTATAATAAGGTTGTTTCGAATGAAAAGTCGAAGTTGATTTGATGGAGCTATGTCAAAATTGACTAATTTGGAGAGGAATTGTAAAATTATTTTCGGTAATAACAACGCCAAAGGAGCTATCACAGATAGTTGTTAACGTTTACTCAATTTCCGAGAGTTTTCAGGTGCATAACTATATTTATCAATCTTTTCTTCCGTAGATGAAGTGCGGTTAGTTCATCCTCTCGATTGAGGTGTTTTCAAGAATCATGAAAGGTTTGAACGCAGATTGTAAGCGTCAAGATACAAATGAGGTTTAAGATGAAATCAAGTGGCAACTTGAAGAAATGTTTAGTTTCATATGTTATAATCAATATTTTAATTCATTTTAACTGTCCAATGTTATTAGTCCACAGTTAGCAGTCCACAATTAGTAGTTCAACAATTCATGTATAGGTTAACATATAATATTCGAATTAATTAATACGTGTCGTGACCCGTTATATACATGTCTCAGAGTTGATCACAACTCAAAGTATATATATTATTTGAGAATCAACCTCAACCCTGTATAGCGAACTCGAGCATTACAGCATATAGAGTGTCTATGGTTATTCCAAATAATATATATAGATGCGTCGATATGATATGTCAAAACCTTGTATACGTGTCCCGATATTTAAAGTGCGTAAAATAAATAACAGAAATTAAATGGCGATAAATAAAATTGCGAGAATTAAAATTGCGATAAATAAATTGCGATAATTAAATTGCGATAAATAAATTATAATAAAAGAATTAACAGTTAGCTAGGAACAGTTAGCTAGGATTTTGTTAGCGTGGATTCTTAACAAAATTTCTCATAGTTAATTTGTTTGTTTCTAACAAATTTTATTTTGTCCAATGTTTTCTTCATTATGCCACTTGTTGGATTATGATAAGTCAAAATTCAAATATGAAAATGGTTATTCTGCGATGAACGGATACGTATATCGATGGATGTAAGTAGGATCCTAAATGACTGTTGAATCAGATTCGAAGAATGTACAGTGTAACTTATTAATGTGAAATCTAATATTCCTTGGGTATTACCTACCCGTTAAAATATTTTCACCATTAAGAGTTTGTACAAAAGAATTTTTAATTACAATCCTTATGAAAACATATATACATGTATATTTTCTTCAGATGTAATCATGGATTTAATGAGTTGATATGATATTAACTCATCTGATTTACGATTAGAACTAAAGTACCTAATCTCCAAAACATTAGAGATTACATAATCGCCATGTCTAACGAAGATAAATGATGTAGAACGTCATGTAGAACGAATATAATCGATGTAGGACATCATGTAATATGATGATTATGCTGGAGGTACAGACTGTGAGTTTTAGGCGTGTAGTGTTGAGGCTTGTGCTGTGGATGTTGTTGGTGGTGGTACTGGTGTTGCCGGTGCTGTTGCTGAAGCTGGTAGGTTTTGCACCACGTTTTCCAAATTGATTACTCGAGCGCGAAGCTCGTTGACTTCTTCCATTACTCCAGGATGATTGTCAGTCGGAACGAGCGGATGAATAAGGTTTAGAATTGTCGATAGAATATAATCGTGACAAGTTACCCTGAAAATGAGGCAGAAAATGGTGTTTCGAATAGGTTCGCCGGTAAGTGCTTTAGGTTCATCGTCAAGAGGTGAATTCGGTTGACGAAAAGGATCACCTTCTTCTTGTCTCCAATGATTAAGTAGACTACGAACCCATCCCCAATTCATCCAGAATAGATGATGGCTAATTGGTTGATTCATTCCGGTCACACTACTTTTGGAACTCGAGTGAAACTCCATATCAGAATCTGAGGGACTTGAACTAGTGATGAGTTCCATTTCGTAGGATTGAATAAAGGATTTTTCGATATGAAGTGATTTCCGGCTATCGGGTGGTATTCTAATTATATAGAATATATATATATATATATATATATATATATAGAACAAAAGATTTCGTAGATTACAGAGGAATTTATGGAATATATCATGTGACGACCCGGAAATTTCCGACTAAATTTAAACTTAATCTTAATATAAACTCGACACGTTAAGCAAAGTATGTAATAGTGAGTCTCAGTATTTTTGAACTGTTTACAGAGATAACATTCGACCTTTGACTAGTCCCGAAGATTCACGAACCATTAATTGAATGGAAAAATAAATAAATATATATTATAGACTAAACTATTATGTGCTTAACTATAATGAAGGATAACTTAAATTGCTATTAAATATATATATATATATATATATATATTTGATATATATAAGTTATCATATTATTATCAATATTACTATTATCATTAATAAAACTAATAAGATTATTATTATCATTTCTATTTATGATTGTTATTATCAATATTTTTTTTACTTTACTTTTAGCTCTATTCTTATTATTAGCATTATTTTGTTATTAGTATTACTAATATTATTATTATTATTATTATTATTATTATTATTATTATTATTATTAATTCTATTATTATTATTATTATTATTATTATTATTATTATTATTATTATTATTAGTATTTTGATTATTATTATAATTAAAATATTTAAACATTAATATTAATAAGAAATTCATATAGGTAGGTATGTGGATCCGTTTCTTTCACTCTCAAACTTTTATAATTTTGTTTGCTGTCTGCAAATTATTGAATGTGCTTTTGCTTTCTGTTAGCCATCTAATCTATCTATTCCATCTATTATATCTCTATATCTCTCTATATTCTATTATGAATGTATACATTCATAGAAGAAAACCATCTGCAACTCTCCTCACTATCTTCTCTTCTCTCTCTTTTTCTTCTGCAAAAATCACGAGATCATTTGTATAACTTGTATCTTCTGAATTTTTTTTTGTCAAATCACCACCTTCATCACAATTATCACCATTCGAACAAACGATAATAACCATTGTTCTATCACCTATTAGTTTCATGCTAAAACCATTCACCAACAAAACACCTCAAACCATTACTCATGATGTTATCTTATTCAACATATAAACTCAAGTAAGTGATCTAAACGTTAATCGACCTTAATCTGTTGCTACTGCTCTCCATGTCTGGTTTCTGTTTCACGATCTCCACAGCCAACACTACACCATGATTGATCACATGCATATTACCATTTACTATTATTAATCGACCCTAAACCCACCCGTTACCATCCCATCGAAACAAACTTCACATTTTATTTATTTATTTTTTCTTGCTTCTGTTTCAGTCGTGCAACCCATATAGCTTATGCTGTTTTGTTGTCGCAAAGTAAACAACCACGAGACAAATGGTGAAACCCGACACAATGATCATCACCGCCACCATAAACCACCAAACCAAACGCCACCATCTTCACTAATCACACTCTTATATACTTCTGTAAATCACCACTTATCACTATTAATGCTGCTGTACCGTGACGTTTCTGTTTCTGTTTTAGTTGTACATTTCTGTTACAGTAAAGAAATATATTGATAGAAATAACAAGTTGGTGCAATGATATTTGATATTAGTAAAATACATAAACAATAATGATTGAATATGTTAATAATAATATAATTTTGTGATAGTGGGATTTAGGAGTTAAAGCCAAAACAAACTTTAGTATGATGGCCGACACATATGGGAAAAGAAAAAGATGCGGTGCGAAAATTATAATATCTACTTTTGTGTGTGCTTTAACTTGGGTTAATGATTTGATACTTGGCTTGTGAAGTAGATTAGTCCATGAAATTTCAAGTCCATAGATTAAGTGGTGTTAGAATAAGATAAATAAAATTATGATTATAACTAGGATATGAATATGATTATGACTAGGATAGTGATATCACATAAAGATGATGAAGTAAAATGAGTTCGATGATGGTCATGATGCACAATAAATCATGATGATATTAGATGTTTATGATGATGAACTGTGATAAATCAATGGTGATAGTGAGTGATGATGAGGAAGAAACAATGAAGATATAGGACGAGGCACGAGGAAGATAATTAGAATAGGTGTATCATGATGATAATGATATTATTGATGAGGTGATGCCATGGGATAGTAACAGCCACGATTCTGGTTCTTTTTTTTTATTTTCCTTTAAAAAACAGAAAAGCTCAGATATTTAATTAAATGGGAACTGGACTACTAGTTTATGTGGGCTGAATTCCTTTCATTAACTGTTGGGCCGTGACCCAAGAATTCTGCTGGGCCAATTCTTGAGTTGTTGGGCCGAAGCTTTCTTCCTTGTTGGACCATATTGCTGTTGGGCCATGATCCTTATGTACTAGATGAGGGATTATATTGAATCATTTTATTATGATGACGATTCAGTAAGAAACGAATGATGATAGAAGATGAAAAATGAAAACATGATTAAAAGGATTTAAAAATCCAAAATAAATCATATAGTAAGCAATGGTCCAATGGTCCAGGTTGTTGTGTGATTAACAGAGGTCGCAGGTTCAATCCCGGTCTTTGGCATTTTTTTAAAAGAAGAAGAAATTAGGAAACAGAAAAATAAGTGTTATATATTGTTAGAACGGATGTTAAAGAGAAAAGAAACAGATGGAGCGATGATTAAGGATGTTATTGAGTTAGCGGGACGTCGCGGGTTCAAACCCGAACATGGGCATTTTTTTAAGGGCTACTTCTTTGAGGTAGTTTACTTATCACTCATTATTATTATTATTATTATTATTATTATTATTATTATTATTATTATTATTATTATTATTATTATTATTATTATTATTATTATTATTATTATTATTATTATTATCATTATTATTATCATTCTTATTAGTATTATTACAAATAGATATTTTATTACAATTATATCAATATTACATATTACTATATTCTATCAATAACATATTATTAATTAAACTATATATTTTTATCATAAAGACACTAATGTAAAGTTCTTATTTTTATAAATAAATTATTAAACTACCTTAATAAGAAATTATTTTATTAATATTAAAAAAGGAATTAATGAAGCATAGAACAATTATATCGCTAATAACGATATATAAATTGTTCGATTACAATTATGTGTGTTAATATACATATAAATCATATAGGTTCGTGAATCCGAGGTCAACCCTATACTTGTTCAATGACGTCATATGTATTTTTACTACAAAATACAGTATGGTGAGTTCATTTGATTCCCTTTTATTCTTTACATTTTTGGGACTGAGAATACATGCGCTGTTTTTATAACTGCTTTATTAAATACTTTTGAAATATATTTTGAACTGCGAATACATGAAATGCTTTTATAAATGTTTGACTAGATAGACACAAGCAAAACATTCCTCGAATGAATTATTATGTAGACAGAAGTTTTGCGGATTATTATTGAATTATGTGGACATGATAATTGCCACCATTGAATTATGTGGACATGATAATTGCCACCAATTGATATGAATGTTATGTATCGAGAGAATGATTTTATACACAGGTTATGTGTATGTTATTTTGTGCACAAGATATGTGTACGGTTACTAAAATTTATGAAAGATGATTTCGTACACGAGAAAGGTGTACTGTATTTAAAAGATATCGCATGTACATTACAGGTGGGTATAGGATTCGGGCCCATTTGTACCATGCAGGATTTAAATCTTGTGGTCTATCAAAATGATGAATTTTATTGTTTTATGATAAACTTATGAACTCACCAACCTTTTGGTTGACACTTTAAAGCATGTTATTCTCAGGTATGAAAGAAATCTTCCGCTGTGCATTTGCTCATATTACATGGAGTCATTCATGGCATATAGAGGTCAGAACCTCGCAATGGGACCAACTGTTGAAGACTTCGTCCAGATGGATTAGTACGGGTCCTTTCATATCAGGCAAAGTTTACAGTAACAGATAAGCTAAGATATGAATTAGCAGATACGCTAAGATATGAATTTTGTCTATACACTATTCATGAAATCAATGCAGTAAGATGTGTCTAGACTAAGAATGATAAGCAAGTAATTCCATAAGAATGATAAGCAGGTAATTTTCGACACGAAATGATAAGCAAAACTTTTGACATGCAGACACGGTCGAAGTCCAGACCCACTAATGCATCTAAACAACTATCAGTTAGACACACTAATGCAAGACTTGGTTCGCTAAGACCACCGCTCTGATATCAACTGAAAGGACACGTTCATATACATTATAAACGATTCACAATAGTTGATTACATCCCAAGTTACTTGACCTCTATATGATACATTTTATAAAGATTGCATTCGTTTTTAAAAGACAAACTTTCATTATATCGAAAGTTGACTGTATGCATACCATTTCATAATATATCCAACTATAATTGACTTAGTAATAATATTGATGAACTCGATGACTCGAATGCAACGTATTTTGAAATATGTCATGAATGACTCCAAGTAATATCTCTAATATGAGCAAATGCACAGCGGAAGATTTCTTTCATACCTGAGAATAAACATGCTTTCAAGTGTCAACCAAAAGGTTGGTGAGTTCATAGGTTTATCGTAAACAATAAAATTCATCATTTTAATAGACCACAAGATTTAAATACAGTACACCTATCTCGTGTACAAAAACCATATTTCATAATGCTTAGCAGAGTAGGTTCGTATCCTTTTCTCCCCCATAGGTTGCCTAGCGATTTTTAATATCTTCATAAACATAATCTCATATCAGGCATTTCGCACGGCATAGAGATAAAAGTCATTCATACGAACTACAAACACTTGGTAATCGACCTTAACAAAATGCATCTAGAATATCCCCCGCATACCGGCATTCCGCACGGTCATGCAAAAAACATACAATCAGGCCACTCTTTTAAATATGATGGTTGTGTACACCTCACAAACAGATCATATCTTTTAAAGCTGGCGGTTGTATACCTATTAAAAAGTACTAAAGCAGTTCAAATTCTGTGACTGGGGCTGGTTAGTGCCCATAGATCTATCTTTAGGATTTGCGTCAATTAGGAGCTCGGTTTCCTAATTCTTAGATTACCAGACTAAAAGGGGTGAAATCCGGTGTACTTATAATAACTCATTCATAGAATGTTTTTAAGTACTTGTGTCTATTTCGTCAAACATTTATAAAAGCATTTCATGTATTTGCAGTTCAAAAATATATTTCAAAAGCATTTAATAAAGTAGTTGAACAGTGTATGTATTCTCAGTCCCAAAAATGTAAAGAGTAAAAGGGAATCAAATGAACTCACTATATTGTATCTTGTAGTAAAAATACATATGACGACATTGAACAAGTGTAAGGTTGGCCTCGGATTCACGAACCTATATCATTTGTATATTTATTAATATTCATGGTTGTAATTGAACACACACACACACACACACACACACACACACACACACACACACATATATATATATATATATATATATATATATATATATATATATATATATAAATGTATTAGTTATATCATTTTTATGTTAATAATATATATGTTTTATATGTTCATTTTGTATATAAAAATATTAAATTTTGTTATGTTATATGTGTTAAGTATATATATTTATGTATTTCATTTGTTTATCAAAACAGTAGTTCTAATTATACTAAGTTAATATTAGTAAACATAATAATAATAACTTTATAATATACTTATGTTAATAATAACTCTATTAATGATAATAACAATGATATTAATAATAATACTTGTAAAGATATTAATTTTACTGTTTATGATAGTTATGATATTAATGATTTACTAATAATAATAATAATAACCTTATTAAAAATGATAATATTGATAATAATAATGATATTGTTAATAATGATACTTTTGTTTAATAATAATAATAATAATACTAATAGTTACAAAAGTGATACTAATACTAATATTAATAAGATTAATGATAACTTGCATTATTTTCATAATAATAATAATAATAATAATAATAATAATAATAATAATAATAATAATAATAATAATAATAATCCTAATCATAATCATAATCATAATAATAATAATATTACAACTATTAGTGATAATAATAATAATTTTCGTACTTGTATTTATAATCATAATAAATGAGAATTTTATCATAATACTTATATTAGTAATAATAATATTAATAACAATAATATTAATACTAATAACAATAATAATAATAATAATAATAATACTAATGGTGATACTAATAATAATTATGATATTCATAATACTTAATAATAATAATGCTATTGATAATAATACTAATACTTAATATTAATAGTACTAATAATAATAATAATAACAATAACAATAACAATAATAAATATAATAACAATAATAATAATAATTATTATTATAATTATAATGATAATGATAATGGAAATGAAATAAAATATATACCATTTAAAATGACTTCCTAAAAATAATTGCCCATGACGAGGCTCGAACTCGCGACCTCATGCTAACCCGCAACACCCATTACCACCCCTTTGATTCGTTTTATCTGACTAAAACCCAAACTCTCTATTTATAACCCGTATTACTTATCTGTTCTTTCTTCTACTTCTCTTACCCATTTAATCGACCAGAGTTCATACAAACCATTAACTTAATTGTTTGTTTTAAGGGTTGTGATTGATACAGAAACGTTTACTGAGTGATTAAGTTAATTAAAATAAAAAGAAATTTGAATTTAAAAAGAGCTGTAACAGAAATATATAATACGTATGAACCCAAATATTGATTTTGAAATTGAGGCTGTTTGAGACCACGATTTCTACAAATGGTTGCAAATCAAACCTATCAACTTTCTGTAACCTCAATTGGACTTAAAACATCAAATTAAACTTGAATTTTACGATGAACACCAAGTTTGACCTTTTGAAATGTAACCTTTGACTTCAAAATTGAAACTTGATACAATGAATTGGCTTTTGAGATTTTGCAGATAGTTAAGATAAGGGATTCCTAAAAAGACCACATTTCTAGATTTTGAAAAATGATTCAAATTCGAGCTTTTGTAAAATGGAAGCAAGAACAGGGATATCGATAAAAAAAATAATTAATTGTGTTTAATTTTTCATATAAGAACAGATGTAATTGATAATGGATAATAATAGGGAAAGTATCTGGATGGATTTTATATCTATTTAGCTTGAGTGAGCCAGTTTTATTATAGTAGAAGCACTCGACAGAATCCATTAAATCAGAAGAAGAAGAAACAAATAAAAATAAAATTTGATTAAGACATTCAACTAATTTTGTAATTTACTGTGATTGAAATCGATTTGTGTACTGGATTATATTAAGACAGATAACAAATTAGAGACAAAATCAAAAATCATCAACAGCCTGATCGTGAGAGGAAACAGAAAGTTGAATATATATCTGTATTTACACTTTGTATATGTATCTGTATATATGTATTAATTTGTATATATATCCGTAATATGTATATCTATATTTGTATACGCATTTACATATATAAATCTATTATTTTGTATATGTATATGTGTTTATATGTATCTGTGTTTATATAACTTTTTATATATGTATATATATCAATTTCTTAAATTTTGATATTTAATAAGTATAAATATATTAAGGTTATTAATAACACTAATAATAATATCATTAATAATATTATTAATAAAGAGCCTAGTAATAATAGATGACAAATAATAATATTATTATTAACAATAATGATAATTTTAATAAATTTAATTACTAATAATGATAAAAATAAAATGATAATAATAATCTTATTAGTTTTATTAATGAAAATGGTAATATTAATAATAATATAATAACTTATACATATCAAATTATATATATATATATATATATATATATATATATATATATATATATATATATATATATATATATATATATATATAGTAAAAATAATAATATTAATATTACAATTATCGATATTAACAATAATAAAAGTAATGATAATAGTATTAATGTAACAATTATATTCAACCTTACAATTAAATTTGTTATGATACCATTTATTATTTATGTAATATTTTATGATGACATTTACTGAATAGTTAATATTTATATATTTTATATATATATATTTAATAGGATCGTATATAGGTTCATAAATATAAATATATATATATATATATATATATATATATATATATATATATATATATATATATATATATATAACTATAACAGTAACTTAAGTTATCCTTCATTATAATTAAGCATATAATAGTTTAGTCTATAATATATAATTATTCTCGTATATAAATATTTATATATATATTTCTATTTAAAGGTTCGTGAATCGTCGAAAATAGTTAAAAGTCAAATGAATCCATCTAAATAGTTCAAAAATATTAAGACTTAACATTACAGACTTTGCTTATCGTGTCGAGATCATATAAAATTAAGTTTAAATTTGGTCGAAAATTTCCGGGTCGTCACATGATCTTTCTAACATTCCCTTGGAGTTATATTTAACAAAAATTTTTATGTATAGTCAATAGTACATTAAGTTAAAGAAGGTAGTCCCAACGGTAGTGGTCGTCTTTGTTTATTTCATCTCATGTTAGTTACGAGTCCGTTTATTCTTTTTTTTTTTGAATTGGGTGGATGTCTACGTGGTTTTATTCTTATGATAATGGTTGTTTGGTAGTGGTTTTGTTGTGGTGGGTGAAGCTCAGTCTTAGAAAGTTTGATCGATAGTTTTCTTTGTAACTTTCTAGATTCGAGCCTCGTACCAGCCCCACCTTTGTAATTCTTGTTGTAAATGTTTTCTTTTTTGAAAAGTTATGTTTCAATATTAGTTTTCGTGTTTTTAGCCAAAAAAGAAAATAGTACAATATTAGGTTTGTGGGTGAGTTGGTAATTGGTTATAAGATTTTAATGGGTGATTTAAAAGGTACAAGAAAATAAAAGATGTCCAGAATTATTAAGGATAGCCTTAGGACTATCTATAGAAAGATCCTTAATATTATATTACTCATATGACAAGATTATTAAAATAGTTTTCGTGGTTTGTTCAAAATTTATTAGTTTAGTTCTTATGATTTTTGTACTAGGATAATCCATGTGATATGGAAATCTTGTTTATATATGAAAGACACGATAGATGTAAAGTAATATTGTGTTTTCCATCATTGCTCCTTCAGCATACAAATAAATAGATTAGGGACTAAAACCTAATGGACTCATAATAATAAATGGGCCCTTAAATAAATGGGCTGACAATACATGTATACATATACAAATTCATCAACTCTTTAAAAATAACGGCATCCAAATACGCTTCTCTTGTCCCTACACCTCCCAACAAAATGGTAAATCCGAACGCATACTTCGTACAATAAATAACCTCATCCGCACTTTACTCTTCCAAGCTCGCCTTCCTCCCACTTTCTGGGTTGAGGCTCTCCACATGGCCACATATCTCTTGAACCTTCTACCCTCGTCCGCCATTAATTATGAGATTCCTCACACCCGACTGTACAAATATCCTCCAAACTACTTCACTCTTGGTGTCTTCGGATGTCTATGCTATCCTCATCTTCACACCACAAATAAACTCGCTCCCCGATCCACTCCATGCATCTTTCTAGGGTTTCCGTCCAATCACCGCGGGTACCGTTGCTATGATCTTTCCACCCACAAAATCATCCTCTCTCGTCACGTCACCTTTGACGAGACTTCTTTCCCCTACGGCTCCACTACTACCTCTCATCCATCATCTTACGAGTTCCTTGATCCTCCTCCCCCAAATCTCTTCTCTCGAGACATCTCTGATACACACATCACCACTCCCGAACAGCCAACTTTGTTTACGGATAGCGGTGATCTTGAATGATAGGAGACTGAATAATGGGATTTTTGTTTTTGAGGTTAAAGTGTTATTGAGGCTGCTGATACCATGAAAGAGACGATAGATGTAAAGTAATATTGTGTTTTCCATCATTGCTCCGTCAGCATACAAATAAATAGACTAGGGACTAAAACCTAATGGACTCATAATAATAAATGGGCCCTTATATAAATGGGCTGACAATACATGTATACAAAATAGCATCGTCTAACAATATAGTCTCTCACTATATCAGTTATAATTGAGTAGAGAATTAAATGGGGAAGGAGAAGGTGACAAATTAAGTGACAATACTTGCACTAACTTCATGGTATTTTTTATCGATCGTCAGTGTGAGAGACTATATAAGCAAGATTTGCATACACGAGGACTATCCTAGTAAAATTATAGGGACTAAAACAACCATTTTGAACAAACTACAAGGACAATTTTAATATTTTTGTTTATTCATAATACTCCAGTAACTAATAGAATAAATTATAATGGTTGCCCTTTTGCTTTACATGAGATTACATTATTCGTTCTTATCTGTTGCAAAGTACACCGATACTCCATGGTTAATTGGGTAGTGCAGGACAATCTTCGTTGTGGTTTTCATTATATTAGACAAATCGTTTTTATCTTTTAAAATTACACTGATTGTACTTGACATACTTAAAGTGTGCGTTCAGAGTCCATGACTAGAGCCGTCTCGCTAATTTCGATGGCCCTGTTTGAAACTTAAACATGGGTCCATATAAACGTTAAATTTTTCAGTACGTATTAAATATAATACTATGATAAGGTAATCAATAGAATTAAAATTCTCAAAACAACTTTAGCAAAGTTATTGATGAACTCGTTATAGTCAATACTCCCTAATATATTGATCTGAATACCTATCAACGTTAATTCATCAAGTCTTTCTTTTGACATGTTAGAGCGCAAGTAGTATATTCTGTCTTGATACATAAATAAATGAATTATTACATATGTGTTTCAAAATTTTGGGCTCCTTCAAAATTTAGAATTTTGTTCGACTGCACACTTTGCACATGTTTCGGAGACACCTCTGTCAAAGACTTACTTAAAATGCGTGTTAATTGTTAGCCATTATATTTTAGTCTATGTATTTAGCAGTTGGGCCTAGCCCATTTATATTGTTAGGGTTTATCCCTTTATATACCTTTGTATTATGTATGTGTTAAACATTCAAAAATAAGAGCACGCATCTTAAATCTAACATGGTAATCAGAGCTTAGGTATTCTCAAAAAAAAAAAAAAAAAAAAAAAAAAAAAAAACCTTACGCATCTTAAATCTAACATGTGTAGACATCACACAGGCAATCTTTCATTGAATTTTAATATTTGTTTTCATATTGCATTAAACCTTATCTGCTTCTCTCGTATTTTGTATCTTCATCGCATCAAACCAACCACAAAAAAGGGCAAATATCAAACATCATCTATTTGTTTGTGTGAGAAGAAACTACGAACAAAAAAAGTCGCCGCTTCCTATGTTTTTTTATTTTATCAGTATTCTTATTCAACAACCTATAACTTTTATTATTATCTAGCCAAACCTTTTGAAACCTATAATCGGCGCGGCTTCTATATTAAATCCCTTTTCTTTCTTTTTTTTAGTTTTTAGCTATGGTCAACTATGGCAATAGAATTCGGCAACAATCTAGTAGTTCAACGTAGGCTCAACTACTTAATATTATTGAAGCCCAAAATAAGATGCTAGCCCAATATGGCGTAGGACATGTACAACACGCCCACACCTATTCAACTGACCAACAACATTCTATCCTTGGGTCACCACCTAGTCGGGAAACTCAAACACCACACGCATTTAACACTACTTTACAGAATCTTGGTTCTGCAGCTTGGCACATGGATACGGGTGCATCCACTCACCTTACCTCCTGCATTAATAATCTTAGTACTATTTTTAATAATTGCAAATATCCATCAGTCGCCGTAGGTAACGGGAACACTATTCCTGTTATCAACACCGGCCATAGCTTCTTACCTAATGTTCACAGACCCTTACACTTACATAATGTTCTCGTTACCCCAAATATTGTAAAAAATCTCATTTCTGTTCATCAATTTACTCGTGATAATATTGTCTCTGTTGAATTTGATCCTTTTGGATTTTCTGTGAAGGATTATCTAACGCACCAACTTCTTCTCCGATGTGACAGCACCGGGGATCTCTACCTTGTCACCTCGCCATCTCCTCAACATGCTCTCACTATTAGTCCAGTTACCTGGCATCAGCGTCTTGGTCATCCAGGGCATGATGTTTTTCGCAAACTTCTTTCCAATAAAGATATTATTTGTAATAAAACTACTTCCTCTGTTTTGTGTCATGCGTGTCAACTTGGCAAACACGTTCGTCTTCCTTTTTCTGTTTCTAGCACTAATGTTGCTGTGCCTTTTGATATAAGAGAGATGAGCAACACACATTTTAAGTAAATCAATGACCATTAACGTACATTTTTAGGTAAGTCGAAGATGATCGATGTAATTTTCAAATGATAATAGCGATTGGTATAACTTAATGAAAATTTCACAAGTTATGATTATTTACGGTTAGTATAGTTTCATGTAAATCACAACAACTATCATTATAATTTGTTATCTACCATAGTTAATATAAAATAGGTTTTTGACTTCGTTATAGGTTGTAACATGTTTGGGTCAAAGTTGCTTGTTTTGATAGTCCTGATTTAAGTTTTTTCAAATGTTGTTGTATATATATGTTTGTTTGTATAGTTCCATGCTTTATGTTTCCTTTGAACTATCACGTGTTGATTTTTAATGGAAATTTCTTGCTTTTAGGGAAAAAAATAAAAGAAAAACTATTATTATTATGCATAGTGGGCTTGATGTCGCATCAAGTACTTAGCTGTTCTCGTAAACGAGAGGTGTATGATCGAAAACCACAAAAGAATAAGTCGTGGTAACGGACGTTAACATAAGTCTTTGAATTTTATCCCGGCGCCTGCAAAGTAGTCGGTTCATTCCATACAACTAATAACGTGCTACTATATGTTGTCTTATCCAACCTAAAATGCTTTTAATTTTGTCAACCGGATTAATTGATTTCCGATATAAATATAAACTAGTGGAGGACCCGGGAATTCGCGGGGCTATATGAGTATTTGTAAAGAAATAATGTTTATGATTATTATATTTAATGTAAGTAGTTATGTTAGGTGTTCTGTATCCAATGTATGTACTTAAAATTTAAAAACCAACCATATATGTCTGTAACAAACTTTAAAAGTTGAACATAGTATAAAATACTTAAACATTTATTGTAGACATATAAAAAGCATTGATAATGAAAACCATAAACATATTTATTATAAAAAAATCTCTAGAAGCAAATGTAATTATCGAAATACAACATAAAAACAAATAGAAAAGTTAGTTTGAGGCGTTTGCCTCGTGTGGTTGCACAATCAGGCCACGTTTATTGTAGCACGAGTATTGCGTGTTAGTAGTGATAATGTGTGGTTGCACAATTATACCACATTTATTGAGTATTGTTTCAGTAGTGATAATTTCCTTTGACATGTTAGTCGAAGACCCGCGAATTCACTGGTTTTTTTGAAGGATTAATCTGTGTTGACTTGTCAGAATCATTATATGTTGAATAGTAGAGCATTTCAGCATTTACAGTTTGACTTGTCCAAATTTAACACTTGAACACATGAAATACCGGATGACGATTCAATAAATACACGATCAGTAGAGCATTCCAACGCCCACATTGTTGGTTGATAAAAATATATATTAAAACGTGTAGCTGAGATATGAACAATACATATCAGTGATCGATAGTTTACGGTGACATTTTAGATAATGCTACAAAGCGACTATTTCCATGTTGCCACCTCATCATACCGTGAAAAAATATGTACTTATCCCAAACATTTATTTAACAAAAACGATTTTGATTTTTGATTATGTGGCTTTGATGTAGGTCTTAATAAAATGAATGCCTCTTGAAGAAGGATTCTATCTTCATCTCATGTATGCATCTCTACGTACAATCTTTTAAGTTACATGTGACCCGTTTCACTGCTATTTCAAACCACAATTATCACAATATAACTATATGTTGTTTCACAAAAAACATTTGTTTGTAACACTACTTAATAAATTTCACGGGAATATGAAAAAAATCGACATACAATTGTGACATATTTGTGAACAGATCTATTTGGGTAATGTTTTTCCAGCCTGACATATTTTCAGTTGTTACCCAACCCGCCCATTTTGCCATCTTTACACTCGTCACCGATCATTTCAAATCGTATCCCTCGACCCATATTTAAAATCACATAGTCGTGCCTTATTACTTCCAAACAAAAGATTATCCATAACAATACAGAGCACATAATCGGTATACATACATGGCCAGGAAGTGAGTGGATAGAGTTCAATACGTTTTACCCATCATTTGGCACTCGTATTCACCGGTATAATTCCCAATCTAATGTGACTTGTATACTACACAAACACGACTTAGGTCTGATTATAAGTTTATATTTATATGTAATAACCAAATACGTATTAGGCGCTACATATATAACAGACAATATAAACATAAAAAAAACACCATTTGTGCAATCTCTAAAATTGAACATTTCATTTTAAAAACTAACAGATAGATATTAGTTTTTTTTTTTTTTTACCAAAGTAACGTACCTTTATTTGGCCCTTAAACTACATTAGGTTTCTACCAAAGTCACAGTTGGATCTCTGCTTAATTATTCAAGCCCCAACATGTTCAAAATGTTTTGGGCAATGTTTATGTTATGTATAGCCCACTTTAATTCTGTCCCAAAATCATACATAGTCAGACGCATAACCGATTACAAACACTACATCTGCATATATGTAACCTACCTTTTTAAATAATATGATATTTGAGATTTTATAAATTACAAATACCCATTTTTATAATTTTAGTTTTGATCAGAGAATAAGTTGTTTAAGGGCATATAACATGTCTAATATAGGTTCATGGCCTGAAATATAATTTTGATGTATAAATCAAATTAATTTAATAAAAAGAAACATACGCATACTTAGAGGCGGTCATATTTCCCGAATGAAAAATCACCAATATCACAACTAAGATGCCCTCTTTGTTGTCTCGGCAAAATTTAATGAGTGCGTAAAGTAAAAAGAAAAAAAGACAAATCGTCGAATGTGTATTTTTAATGCATAAAACCTCCTAAAATCATTAATAAATGAAGGAAGGAAGGAAGGAAGGTAGGTAGGTAGGTTATCATTGAAATATTACATATTTCCTTACATTATTTGACACACTAATTCTGTATGAATTTTTTTTTAAAAAAAATGTTAGAAACTGTTTCAGGTCAACCTAATGCCTTCTACAGATTCACCCATACTGACCCGTGGGAAAATCCACCCATTTCATCACATTTAAAATTAAAAAAGAGATTTAGTCAAAGATTGTACCTTGTGGATGACTTGGACGTTTTTCAACTTACGTTGAGTAAACATTTTGTACACAATTTCTCTGTCCGCAATTGGCACATCCGAAAAAATTTCCTACATTGATTAACTTAAAATTTTGACTAAATGAGGGCCAGTATGTATGAACATTAATATGAACTATGTAGTACACGGCCCATTACACTGACCCATTAATTCTGACCCATTACCAATGCCTTTTAAGAATTAAAAAAAAAAATTATAACAACTTTACCCATTACACTGACGTATTAATTCTGACCCATTACCAATGCATTTTAAAAATAAAAAAATAAATAATAAAAAACTTTAAAACAACTTTTCCCATTACACTGACCCATTAATTCTAACTCATTATCATTACCAATGCCTTTTAAAAATTAAAAAGAAAAAACTTTATAACAACTTTACCCATTACACTGACCCATTAATTCTGACCCATTACACTAATCCATTAATATATATCCTCACTACTATATAACAACTTTACCCATATTGACCTGGGGGAAAACTGACCCATTTCGTCACATCTAAAATGCAAAGAAAGATCTATCAAAGATTGTACCTTGTGGATGACTTGGACGTTTTTTAACTTGCGTTGAGTAGACATATTGTACACAATTTCTCTGTTTGCAATTGGCACATCCGAAAAAATTTCCTACACAGATTAACTTACAATTTTGACTTAATGATGGCCGGTATGTATGAACATTAATATGAACTATGAAGTAAATGATCCATTACACTGACCCATTAATTCCGACCCATTACCAATGCCTTTTAAAAGTAATAAAAAAAAACTTTATAACAACTTTACCCATTACACTGACCCATTAATTCTGACCCATTACACCCATTACACATTACACTGACCCATTGATATATATCCTCACTACTATATAACAACTTTTCCAATGCCTTTTATAAAATAATAAAAAAAATATTATAACAACTTTACCCATTATACTAACCCATTAATTCTGGCATATGTGTTTTCCATACATACATACATACGCAACTGAAACTCATATTGTCAAATGACTCGTGATATCAGAAAACATAAACAAATAAAAAATGAGCAACAATAATTACTGTAAAGTGGAAAGAATATATAGCAAAATACATGTAAAGTTTAATAATTTCATTTGTTTACCTTCATATTTTTCGCCCAGCACGTGCTAGCTGCTAAGATTACAATATTATTAATATAGATCGTACATGGCCATGATTCCATGAACAGTAGCAGTTGATATTATAGCACAACCCAACTTGACCTATTCTTATGGGTTGATATTGTCACATCTGTATTTAAATGTTACCCAACCTAAAGAAATTAAATGATATTCTGTGATCCCATATTTTTTTAGAAGAGCTAACCGATTGGACCTGACAAAACAGTTCCATCTTATACATATATGTATGCATATGCTTACGATACTTCTGTTTGAGCTTCCTATTATCCTTCCTCCAAATAAGTACCTGCAAAAACAACAATAAAAATCAGGCTGTGAAGTTTCAAAAGTGTTAGAACTTGTATCTTGCACGCTTACATGCTATAAATCAACTGAAGGTAGCATATACAAATCAAATGTTATCATATAATTATCAGAGTAAAATACTAAAGTAAGCCTAATAGACATTGTAACAATTTAAATTATATAGTTAGTGCATCTAAGCACCTCGAAAAAGACAACTGAAGATGAGTATTAAAATAGTAACCAACAATATTTTGTATAGCTTGAAACCATTGCATTTACATTAACATACAACCTATTTTCAAGAACTAAGAGTGTTAACATTGATCTGATAAAGACAACAGAAGCAGTTGACAATGATTTCATAACAAAGATTAGAGATAGAACTTGGTAGCATAAATTTATTGCAGCTTCAGCTACACCGCTATATGCGAAATGTCATTGCAGCTACAAATTTAAAGTGAATATTCATGGATGGAGCAAATCCGATTAGAACACTCCGGCATGTCAACCTATCACCATAACACTCTTAGTTAATTAACTAACAAATAAAAGTATATAACCACTAACAAATTATCCACATCAAACAACAATAATGGCTATACAACAAATGCTTCTGACAGGTTTTGGTCATTGTTTGACAATTAATGTAAGAAATCCTTTATTCCTTCAAAATATCCCAACAATCACAAAAAACTTGAGCATACGAATACGATCTGCAAGAAATCTAACCACCCCAGGCTAACTATATTAGTGGTTATAACCAAACTATGTTGTTGACATGGGCAATTGCACATAGTATTTTGAGAAGAACATTCATATAACATATAAATAATTCAGTTAGCCAATATGTTAAACAACAACAAAAAAAACTTGAAACGAACCCAAAATAACAGTCCCGAGAGTCGTTTATGTTACTTTTACCAATATTGTAAACTAACCAACCCGGGTTGACCCAATTGATACCATAAGTCCATAATGACATTTTAGACGTGCTAGTGGCTTCCGTTTCTCAAAATTAGGCATATGGGTCAATATAGGCGCATATGACCCAATTGGGTTATAACTTATAAACTCCCATATCAACCAAAATATGCCCAAAAATCATTTTCAAGACATCAAAAATTCCAAACTCGCTTGACTCGACATATGGTCTTGTATACACTGACAATTAACCAAATAGACCCCATTTGACCCAAACGGGTCAAGTGTTCGAAGAGTCAGAATTATGACTCTTCATCAACAGATGGTGTTACACTCTATACTATCGTTAGTGGGCACATTAGGAGCAGTCTGCGAATCATTAATATATAAATGAGATATGAACAACTAAATTATTGAGCCCAAAACAGTTGAAAACAACATATAAACACATAAAGCACATTAAGTAGAATTTGATTACAAAGTTAAACTTACCTTCGGAGGTTAACACGTAATCTGTTGTAACCGATGTTTTCTCTAAATCAATTATCGGAACTAAAAAAAGCAATATGTTGTAATATATGTAAGTCATGAAAAGGAAGGTAATTAGACAAACGCATACAATAATACCACGAAAGTAAACTAAAATCATGTGACCACAAACCTAAAATCTCCTTCAGAAAATAAAAAGATAGATTTGGCTGTATTCCTTTTAATAGTATAAAGAGAAAGAGATAGATATTGTGGTACTACCATATAAACGGTCCCAAATTCTTGCTTGATGATCTTTATTGTCAATTACATGGATGAACGAAGGCGGAGTAATGTCCGAATACATTGCAGCCATTCAATCTCGTACCTATGTAAATGTAGCATGAATATATATGTAATCGGATCAAATGAAAGATAATAATAAATTTGTATACAACTACTAACATCGTAAAAGGATGTATAAATTGATATAAACAACTAATATCTATAACAACCCACTACCAGTAAATGAAAATTTGAACAACAAATGACACCTATTTTTAAAGGGCACATATTTTCATTTTTTTTAAGCTGAAATATATGTATATAATCACCAAATGTCAAAGGTATAACCTCAATTCGCAAGAAGCAAAATGAAAGAAATGACCACCTCAGGAAAGACACCCATTAACATACATTACATGAATTACATGTATAATTATGAAAAAGACTGCACTTACTAAATATCACTCCAAAAAACCATATAGAAAATATTTGCATGTGCTAATCCAAAGTAGACAATTGGAACTGCAGTAAATTAGGCTTCCTCATCAAACGAATGTTGAATATGGTAGTACGCTAATAACAGTGAATCACAAAGTAAAGAAAACTATATAGACATACACATAGGATAAATTAATAAGATTAGCAAATAAAGGCAAGCCCTACAGCAACAAACACATCGGGTTCAGATAATACAATTATTTAAAGTTGATTAGACCATATCGAACTACTAAATCAAATCCCTTAATTTTAACACCAAACATAAAAGTAAGGATATACAATCATTAAGATAACCCGTCCAACTTATCCATTTTGCCACCGGTAACATATATAAAGATTTACAACAGGTTCAGTGAGATAACCTTCCTCAAGATATAGAAGAAATAGTGAATCCATCGCCAAATGTAGTATACTCGATTGACCAAGTAGATTTAGGAGCATTATACAGAGGAAGCCTGAAAAGTGGTTATAGAAGGACATGAGACTCATTAGATCATTGCAATGCAAATTACAAATGTTTAAAGAGTTTTTCCATCTACTTACCTGATAAAAAGAACAGTGAAATAAAGATCTTATGAGGTTTCAAAACCCTACGAACACCTCGAAGCATTTACATTTCCGTTCTCACAACCTCAGGTCAGGGGGTTGATGAATCGCCACTTCCACGAACAAACATCCTTCAAGTATAACGCAAGGTATAAACTTGACTTATCAAGATTAATAGGAACAACGACTGTACATCATATTATATCATAACTCAATATAATATCATTATCATTATATATGTTATAAGTAATAAGTAAAATTAATTAATTTACCTTCCCTTTCTTGATAGCACCAAACAACTCACAAGGAAATGAAAGATTCAGCATATCAGCTTCCTACAATTAAATATATGCAAACGTAGCAGCTTCTATTTCTACTACTTAACAAAAATTGCAAGTTAGTGAATACGTAAACCCATGTACAGATCTTTTTTTTCATTTTCTTAACTGCAATGGAAGATAGCTCAAAGGGAGCTAATATTTGCATATGTAGTTAACACCTACTCACATAGTTTGTATAATACATGGATAAGGCTAATATTTGCATAAGTAGTTAACATCTACATATATAGCATGTTACTCTGTTTACATGTTTTTTGCAAATAATACATGATAGAATGTAGTAAGGATATAAGATTTTTTGCAAATAAAGCAAATAATACATGAATAAATACAGTTAGACTTCCAGAATTAGCATAAGAAACTTGAAAAAGGAATACAAAAAAAAATTATTATCAAAACATATAACGCAAATAATACATGACGGAATGTGGTAAGGATATACGATTTTCTGCAGATGGCTGTCGAGTATGTTGTATTAGACTTGCAGAATTAGCATAAAATAAAACAAAAAACATATTGCATATTCAGCTGGTGACTGTTAGGTCAGAGCAGCTTAAATAAATATATTAATAAAAATTTTATCAACACAAATTACTAAACAGACGCATAATATTGAAATCATAAGTTGTAGACATTGAAGGACCTACAAACAACCGTGAATAAGAAGAGGGATCACCAATAGAACTGGAATCTGGTGGTAGCTGGTATGGGTTATCATAGCCCAAACATTACCAAAAGTCCGATATTTATGATAAACAAAACCGAAATCAAAGCAGTAGCACATTGCAGCAGTGAAAGAGTTACGTCTAACATCATGAAAAGGAAAAACCGCAAAAATTTTAAAGAGAATCAAATCAAACACTTACAAACTGAAAACTTTGTACTAAAAAACTGAAGCAAACGATGGGAATCACCCCCATCATGATCACATGTTGTAATATGATCTTATTGTGTTCTCATCACTTCACAATTTTGAAATGGGAGTTGATTCACTCTGTAATGACTCATCTAACAACCTAAAACATCAAATTGCAATTACGGGTTAGTTGCTCAATCAATATGTTATCTTCACAAAACTTCTTTTAGTTGATAGGTAACTATAATTCTAAATTTAAAAATGGAGTTTTATATTATGCTAATATTAAAATACAAAAGAAATGGATAATAAAGTGTTGGGGCAACTTAACCGTACTAAATACTAACTTGAACTAACCTTAACTTGTTTCAACCTGTTAAACTGATCTACCTATTTTGTTAGGTCTGGTATTAACTTCCGAACTTGAGCTCTTCCTGTAATCAGGTGTAAAAGAACAAATGAATACCAGAACCAATCTTTGTATAAAAGCACATCTAAACACCCCATTAACTAACCTTTGTATGTTGTTATTATTAACCATACATAAATACCCGATATCATTTTGTAAAAAATAATAGAATATATAGTTTATATTAGTTATGCAAAGAAGGATACCTTTCTTTGAGGATTGGATTGAGCCAATGTTGGTTTGACATATTCCGATCTCCAAGTTGAACAACAATCACTACTAAAGGAAGTCGAATGAAAAAAACACCCTTTGATCGCTATCCCTAAAATAAGGTCAGTGCAATTAGGGTTTCTATACAGGTCAATAGAAACACTAAAATTCTTAAATGTATTAATCTCTATCGAATTAATAAATTAAATTCACGCAATATACACTTACAGTTTGTAGTAATTCAACATAAACACACACCAACGAATTGCTTTCGTCGGTTGATTGTAGAATCCTTGAATCAAAACCACTTAAATTGCATCGTGATTGTAGAACCCTAGAACGTAATCGTGATTGCATCTGATCCTGTTTACTTTCATTAGTTTACCTTTTGAATTTTCAATTGCTTCTGTTTTTGCTGTCGCCATCCATGGAGTTTTGTAGACAAAAGTTAGATGATGATCTGCTTCTTAATCCGTTGAACGATCTTCGATTTCCATGATAACATTCACAAAAGACATAAGAGTCACTCGACTTAATAGACGATTCGATAGTGATTATGGAGAGGGTCGATTGAGAATGAGAGGGTTTGATTGAGATGGTGAAGATGTGTAACGGTGGTCGTAAATGTATGGGAGGATGAAGAATTGTGCCCGACTGCAAATGATTGGTTGGAGAAAACCCCTAATTTTTGTGTTACTATACCCCGTGTGTTTATTAGTAGTGAGGGTTAATTTTGTCTGTTTATTATTGTCACGTGATTAAGGAAGGGATTAGAAATAGATAGGTAGGATTAGAGGTGGTTAAAAGATTGGATGGCTAGGATTTATTTTTAAGGGGATTTGTCACTCAATTGTGTGTTTACTTTAATATATAGAGAGATTCCTTTTTCGTGAAAGCAATATAATAGAAATATTTTTTCATTTGTATTATAAAAATTATAAAAATAAAAATTCATTAAATTAAGAGTTTGTTATACAAATAGTAATTGGTTTACACGAAGTTAGAAAAATAGTATCGTTCTTGTTAAAGATTTGCAACCCTTGACAAAGAGGGATGATACTCATTTATGGTACATGAGGATATTAAGTGGAGTTTTTTTAACATGTATCGGACTCTTATCGGGTGAATTTGATGAGTTTTCCAAATGACATAGAATTTGAGTATTCCTGCTGATCTATACTTGTTTTCAAAATACGTCAATCGTTCTTATTTTTTTTTTAAATTTACAGTGATAATCCCTCTACTTATAATAAAATTACACCAATCTCTCTTATCTTTAAAAAAATATTCAATTGTTTCAGGCTTACCTAAAAGTGTACGTTGATTGTATCTTCTGTTAATACACATATTAAATAAGTCACATACCATCAACGTACATTTTATATGAATCATGGTTAATCAGAGTAATTTCTAAAAGATAAGGACAATTCTTATCATTTCATTAAAATCACAGGGATGATACTGTAATTTTCAGAAGATAAAGAGGATTAATGTAATTTAACGTAAATTACACGGTTTACCTAAATTACCTAAATGCCCATCAAGTACTTAGCACATACGCACATTAGGTATAGGATTAGTTCCGTGCATTTGTCAAACTACAGGGACTACCAGTATAATGTTAAAAAGAAAAAGATTACCAGTATAATATCGTTCTAACCATAGGGGCTAATGGTATAATTTACTCTAAATTAAATGTTAACTAGATTTGTGGTATGCGCTTTGCAACAGATTAGTGTCATTTTAACGTTACTATATGATTACACAGTTTTCGGCATGAAAGTCATCGAAACCACAATATAAACCCTCAAAATAAGCTATAATCTGCTATTAACAAAAACAAAAGACTAATCGAAACCACAATATAAACTCTCGATATAATCTATAATCTACTATTAAAAAAAAAAAGACTAATCTGTTGAGGGTTACACACGTCAACTTCCTTCTCTGTTAAACGTTCTTCACAATCAACAACATCCTTCAAATAAAGTTTTTGTAATATAAATATAGCAACAAACAGTAAAAACAACGAATGTTGAAAACAAATATAGACAATACTATATACTATGGAGTAGCAAAAAGGGGGAGAAAAAGTAAAAAAAAAAAAAAGACTAATCTGTTGAAGGTTACACACCGCAATTTTCTTCTTTGTTAAACATTCTTCATCATCAACAACATCCTTCAAATAAAGTTTTTGTAATATAAATATAGCAACAAACAACAAAAATAATGAAAGTTGAAAACAAATGTAGACAATACCATATACTATGGAGTATATTACGGAATAGTAAAAAAGAGAAAAAAAAGTAAGAATTCGTTAAAAATGGGACAGAAACATCGATATGATGTAGTTAGTTTGGGTTGTTTATTGTACGTGTGTGTGTGTATGTATGAGAGGTAGCTCGGAATATTGTTTATTGTACATGTATGTGTACGTAGGAGAGGTAGCACGAAATATTTAGCGTTTTTTGAAAGACGTCTGTTTCGAGTATAGTTAGTCACGTTGTGTTTGTTAAATTTTTTCAAGGTGAACGGTGGTGTTGAAAAAATTTAACTCGCGGCGAGCGGGAAGATATGGTCCGTTGAGTGTTTGGGTGAAGTTTAATTAAGCTTTTTAAATAGAATATGAGTTTGACACTTTACCCCCTGATTGGGGTGGAAGATGTAATTGGGGTGAAGATTTGGGGGCGGTTTGGTTTTTTTACCGGGTCGGATCACCGGGTTTAGGTTGACCCGTTTTGTCATTCGGTTTGAACAGTGATTTTGGGTGACGTGGTGTGAGGCAGTTGGTTGGTCATTTACGATAATTAGAATATTGTACGACCCATTTTGTCATTCGGTTTGAATAGTGATTTTGGGCGACTTGGTGCGAGGCGGTTGGTTGGTCATTTACCATAATTAGAATGTTGACCCGTTTTGTCATTCAATTTGAACAGTGATTTTGGGTGATGTGGTGCGAGGCGGTTGGTTGGTCATTTACCATAATTAGAATGTTGTACGGCCCGTTTTGTCTTTCGGTTTGAATAGTGATTTTGGGTGACGTGGTGCGAGGCGGTTGGTTGGGCATTTACCATAGTTAGAATGTTGTGTAATTCATACATATTTTTGTACAAATGATATGGGAATTATCGTGCATAAAAACTTTTTTAGACCATGGTTATAAATTGGACTTTCTTTTTTTAATATTCCTTGAAGAAAACATTTAGTTATATATTTAGTCTGTATAGTATATATGTATTCACATGTAAATATATATCCTAAAAAAAAAATATGTGAGGGGTGTTTATAATATGTATCTTGTCTCCTGACTTTTTTTATAAAGTGATTTTAATTACTTCTAAAGTTATATAAAGGGGAGTGATCCGTATATCACTAAAAATTATTCATATACTACCAAAATTGTTTTTATGAGTTATATTGTACAACAATACAATGCATATTTAATGATGTATGGATAATTTTAGTGATGCATAGATCATCACCATTATATAAAAGACGATATGCCCTTTGTGACCATCGTGTTGCATGGGTTGCATTTGGCCACAATTGTGATCTTTCTTTGTTAGAGGTTTCCATTTACTTTTTAATGGGAAGTGTTGCCTGATTCTATCTCTTCTAGAAGCAGATAAATTTTCAAATTAAGTGACAAATTAAGTGATAAATAAACAATAATTTTTTTAAAAGCAAGGTAATTTTTATACCTATCAAGAATGGTACAAGCAAATAGCTTTAAGCGTACAAACAATGGTCGAGCTAAAAAGTTCACGAATTAGAATTTAGGGTGCAAATGTTGCAACCCACATGAAATCTATAAATCTAAGTACAAAGATGGATTTGCTAGCCAATTGAGCCAATCGATACTTTTCCCTTTGAGTCTACCCGAGATCCATTCATACGACTTCACTTGTATTTCATTTATTAACACCGGAACAATCCACGAATTCTTTTGAAAAACATTCATATTTCGATTCTTCTATTTATAATATGCACATACTCACTCGACGGCTTGCCAAATTTTTTGCCCAAGAGTGGACATAGCATGCAGAGCTTTCCCATGAAGAGTTTCAGACACACTTGAAAGCGAGTAACTACCAAAATTCCACCACTTGTAAATTCGATTCCAAACTTCCAAAGCTTGTCTACACTTAACAAGAGCATGATCAACCGATTCGAGATCGTCATCACAAACGGGACACCGAACACTATGAAGATCGATGCCCCTTTTGTTCAAGTTTCATCCGAACAGGAATTCTTTTCCTCAATGCTCTCTACACAAAATTTCCAAGATTTTTTTGTACAAAATTATTTCTCAAAGTTTTTTATGTGGAAAGAGTAGGGTTTCCAAGTATTTGTGTATCAAGTAGAGAAGACAACCTTTTAACCGTTAATTCACTGTTATTTGCAAGCATCCACTTCCAAGATTCTTGAGCATTGAAGTCGAAATAAATAGATCGAGCCAGATTTTCCACTTCTTGCAATTCATCTGATGTTCTGCCAGTTGGTACACGGGACCAGGCCCAATTAAACTGAATCAAAGAGTGATTTAAAGGACCTGATGATGAATTATTTTGAGTAGGATGAGCTGCTGATATAGCCCTTCCAGCTCCCAAATTTGTTGGTATTGCTAAACCAAATGCTGATGACGAACCAGAAACAATAACTGCTACTGAAAGCTGATGTCTAAAGCTGATGTCGTTGGATTTCCTGTATCTGCTGCATTTCCTGTTTCAAAATCTGATGTCGTTGTCCTGTATCTGCTGCATTTCCTATTTCGAAAGCTGATGTCGATCGAACCTTGTACCTGCTGCATTTTCTGTTTCGAAAGTTGATGTCGTTGTCCTCGCACCAGAACCTTCCCCTGATCGAACACAAGTTTCTGTCACTGTCTCGATTGATGTTGTTGCCACATATATACGACCTCTAACTGAAGCGTCTTTACTTGTTTCAAGCCTATATAGTCTTGGGAACAAATTCTTGAAACAATCCGAACTGCACCAAATTTCGTTCCAAAAAGAAGTAGATCTTCCATCACCGATTGATTTCTTGAAAGAGTTTTTTGAAAGGTACATGAAGTTCTTCAATGATATTTCCTGCAAAAATAATATTGTGCCAAATACCCATGGCCGAATGATAAGAAAGCCCATCTCTTGACCTCAAGTCACCGTCAATTCCATAAATGCTTCAAATGATTTTAGTCCAAAAGCAATTGGTTTCGGATTTGAACCTCCACAACCATTTGTCCAAAAGAGCAAGATTTTTGCTTTTCAAGGACCTGATATTTAACCCCCTCCCCATAAGGTAGACAAGTGGTAGTCCATTTGACCCAAGATTTTTTTGAACCCGAGAGATCCCCACCCCAAAAGAAAATACGTCTCACACTCTCAAGAAGATTAAGTACACAAGTCGGGGCACGGAAAAGCGCAAAATAATACAAGGGAAGACTATTAAGAACCGATTTTAGAAGAACTAATCTTCCACCAAAGGACAAGGTCCTCATTTTCCACTCCGATACCCTTTTCTTAAACTTCTCAATCACCGGGGACCAATCACTAACTTTCTTCATCTTTGCACCAATTGTAAGGCCAAGGTAAATGAAGGGAAATTTATCGGCTTCACATCCCATACGATTAGCTAACTCCTCTACTTCCACCGAATTGACCCCCACCCTGTAAAGGCAACTTTTATGAAAATTTACTTTTAGTCCCGAAGCTAATTCAAAGCATTTTAGGATGTTGATAAGGTTGCGAGCATTTGACTTAGACCATTCACCAAAGAACAAAGTATCATCCACGTATTGTAAATGAGACACCACGACTTTATCACTTCCAATTTCAACACCTTGAATAAGTCCCCGATCAATCGCGGCTTTTGTGAGAATATTAAGACCTTCCACAGTAAGAATAAAGAGAAACGGGGATAGTGGATCACCTTGTCTAAAACCTCTACCAATAGAAAATTCACGAGTAGGAGAACCATTAATAAGGATGGAGATACTAGTTGACTTAAGGCAATCAAGGATCCTCTTACACCAATTATCACCAACCCCATACTAGAAATTACTTCAATGAGAAAATCCCAAATCAAACTATCGAATGCCTTCTCAAAATGAACCTTAAAAATAATACCTTTTTCTTGTGATTTTTCAAAAAGTCAATGGATTCATTAGCAACAAGTACACCATCTAAGATGTATCGATCTTTCAAAAAGGCACTTTGCTCCGAACCTATGAGTCTTGGGATCACCTTCCTTAACCTATTAGAAAGAATCTTAGCCACAATTTTATAAAAACTCCCAATGAGACTAATAGGACAATAATCACTATGGGTAATGGGGTCGTTTTTCTTAGGTATTAAGGTGACAAAAGAAGCATTGCAACTTTTTGAAAGCTCACCATTTTCCCAAAACCAAGTAATTGCATTGATTACATCATCCTTAATTATATCCCAAATTTTTTTAAAAAATCTCAAATTAAACCAATCCGTACTGGGGGCTTTCGAACTCCCACACTCATGAATGGCTTCAACAATTTTTGCCTCACTAATAGGTGCTTCTAAACCGTTAGCCTCATCAATTTACAAACTAGGATAAGTAAGATCCATAAGGCTAGGTCTAGAAATCGTATGTTCCTCAAAACGACTCTTAAAATGATTGTAAGCCTCATCTTTGATATCAAGTGGATATTCACACCAAATCCCATTGAAGGTCAATCCTCTAATATTGTTCTTGTTATAACCCCTTTTAATCAATGAATGAAAGTACCTAGTGTTTTCATCCCCTTCAAAAATCCATCGAACACGAACTTTTTGTTTTAACATGCTTACTTTGATCTTTTCTATTTGAAACCATTCTTTTCTAGCCTCTAACCATTGCTTCCTCTCTTCTTCATTAATAAGACCCTTTTCGGCTTTAAGTTCAAGAAGATTTGCTACGGATTTAAACAACTCAATTTCCCCCTCTAAATTACCAAACTTTTGTAAACTTTTTGATCTTAGTGCAAGTTTGGTTTTTTTCAATTTATTTCTTAAACGACAATCCATCCGAGAACCACCACCACCACCGTCTTCAATTCATACCTCTTTAATGATGTAACATCCTCAACTGGGCCTAGCTTTAAGATTACTAGTTTGCCCTTAAGTTTGTGTTGTGTTATTATATGCTTTTATTTTAATTTAATATTTATTATTATTTAACTATGTGGTTAGGACCAGTTTGTGACATGGGTCACATAACATGTTTTTTTATTTAATTTTAACTTTGTTAGGGTCACCAAACGACGTATGATAGATATCAGATAACTGATAAATAACCTTGTGTTGTGAGGTATCGAATTTAATCCCTCTTATGTGACTAGTCTGTGTTCTTCTTCTTCTCATTTTCTAGACTCTTCCTTCCTCACACACCAAACACCCCGTACCTTCACCTACAATCAAACCCCAATTCTTAATCTTTTATCTAGAGCTCAAATCGTTCACATTTTCTTGTTCCTTGTGATTTACTGAATCTTTTGAGGTAGGAATCACAACTTTTCATGCTTTAATCTTTGAGAAACTTGGGTTTTGTGTTAAGTTTTACAAAGAGTGTAATTTGAGTCAAAATGGTTTGATTTGGTGTTATTTGTGTCAAAATCTTATGGGTATATGTTTCTACATGCTTAGTGTACTTGGTTTGGTCGGTTTTAAGGTCAGAATCGAGTTCTAAAGCAAGAATTGGTTGATTTTGGGTGAAACTCGTAGTTGAGTTTATCATTACCTGCAGATGAACACAGTCGGCCGAGTGTCTCCTGACACTCGACCGAGCGTGTAGACCCACGACCGAGTGTGTCTGCAAGTGACCATCGAACGAGTGACTAGACACTCGGTCGAGTGAGTGTGGACAGTCGGCCGACTGTCTCTAACAGTCGACCGTGGGTCTTTGGCAGTGAAATTTTTTACTAAGTGTTGATATTTAGCCGTTATGCTGCCTGTTTATGTACTGATGATTATGATGTTATAACTAACTTGTGTATATGTCTTTCTCAGGAGAAAAGGAGAAAGAGGAGGTTCAGTGATTAGATAGCTGAAAACCTTCTCGTTTGCTAGTAATCAGTGAGTGGGACTAACTAGATATTGATAGTATAGAGTAGCTTGTTATTCTAAGATTTCCATGCTTGTTAGAATTAACATGATACTACTGTTAGTTATGACTGTGATGACTCTATGTTAGTTGATGCTTGTTGATGGAGCCAGTGCGTCCCTATCTTGTGGTAGCCTAATTTGATAAGAGAAATCAACTTGTGGGTTGGGTTCCTCATGTGGTAGCCTAATCAGCATCCGTGTGGTATATGTTTGAATGACGTGTTCGTTGCGTGTGGATGATTTATGCAGCACAGTATGGGAGGAACTTCCGGTAAACCCCAATTCAATCAACTGGTGGTTAATGGTTCGGCCGGACCGCCGAAGTCTCTTTTGACTGAACTACTGGGTGATGTTTATGTGTTGGACTATGTGACATGATTAGTATGACGGTTTCTGTATGCTATTACCTGTCGTTAGTTATACTCACTGAGCTTCGTGCTAAATACCCTCCATCTCCTCCCTGCAGGTTGTTGGCTTTTGTCGACATTGCTTTTGGGGAGAAGACGGGGGTGAAGATGTTATGTTTGACCAGACTTAACTCTGATGTTATTTTACTTTGTTTTAAAAAAAAACTGGTTATGACCAGAGTTAGCTTTGATAAAATTCAACTTTGAACTGTTTCCTTCATAAATGTAATGTGGATACGTCTTTTCTGGTTAAATATGTATTTTGCTGTAGTGACAAGTGACACCGGATGAACTGAATTAACATTAGTTACAAGTTACATTGGGTTTAATTAATATAATGCTTCCGCAATGTATTTAAAAAAAATTAGCAGTGTCACAAGTTGGTATCAGGACGTGGTTTGGCAGCATACGCATTGTGATTCAAATGTCATGTTCTCAAACTTAGGAGAGTCATGTCAAACATAACACGCCGGGGATCGATTAAGTGAGTGCTAGGACAGGATATGTGTTAGTTGATGGTAATAACAAAGTTTATACTAAGTTTTGGTGTGAGTTGACAGGCATGCATACCGTTTCATAATATATCGAACTATCAATGACTTAATAATATTCTTAATAAACTCAATGACTCGAATGCAACGTCTTTTGAAATATGTCATGAATGACTCCAAGTAATATGTCTAAAATGAGCAAATGCACAGCGGAAGATTTCTTTCATACTTGAGAATAAACATTCTTTCAAGTGTCAACCAAAAGGTTGGTGAGTTCATTAGTTTATAATAAACAATCATTTCTATAATTTTAATAGACCACAAGATTTCATTTTTCATAATAACATTACACTCGCAAGTGTATAAAAATCATTCGTATGATGAACACCTGGTAACCGACATTAACATAATGCATATAGAATATCCCCCGCATACTCGCAAGTATGCCATAAATATTGGCAATAGCAATCACCATTTAAAATCGAAGTACTAAAGCATTCCAAATTCCAGAATGGGGTTTGTTAGGCCCATAGATCTATCTTTAAGATTTGCGTCAATTAGGGGCCATTTCCCTAATTCTTAGGTTACCAGACTTGAAGGGGCGATATTCGGTTTAATAATCCAACCATACAATGTAGTTTTAAGTACTTGTGTCTATTTTATAAAACAGTTATAAAAGCAGCGCATGTATTCTCAGTCCCAAAAATATATATTGCAAAAGCATTTAAAAAGGGAGCAAATGAAACTCACGATACGATATTTTGTAGTAAAATATGCATACGACGGAACTGAACAATGCAGGGTTGGCCTCAGATTCACGAACCTATATCATTTATTTATATATTAATACACATAATTGAAATCGAACAAAATTTATATATATATATATATATATATATATATATATATATATATATATATATATATATATATATATATATAAATTAATTAGTTATTTCATTTTATATTAATAACTTATATGTTTCATTGTTTATATTCATTATATATATTTTTAATAACTAAAACTAGTAATATAGTTAAGTTATGTGTATTCAAATATATTTTTATGTAAATCTCATTTAGTTGTTAAATTAATGATAATACCAAATAATGATAATAATTTATCAGATTTAATAATGATGTCAAAAATAATAATTTTGGATAAGAACATTTGTCACTTTAGTTGTAGTTATAATGATAGTGATAATAATAAATATATTAATAATCTAATATTAATACTAGTAATACTCATATCATACAAATATTCTTTATCATCAAAACATCTCAAGTTATCATCATTTTCATAATAACAATAATATTTATAATACCTAATATTAATAATACTAATACTTTGTAATAATAATAATAATAATAATAATAATAATAATAATAATAATAATAATAATAATAGTGGTAATAATAAGTATAATAATAACAATAATAACAATAATCATAGTAATAACAATAATAATAATAATAATAATAATAATAATAATAATAATAATAATAATAATAATAATAATTATTATTATTATTATTATTATTATTATTATTATTATTAGTATTATTATAATAATAACGAATACTACCTCAAGAGTGTATAAGCTTTTAAAATAAAATGCCATAACCCGGGCTCGAACCTTAGACCTCTCGCTCAACCTCAACACCTCTAAACCATTCGTCCCTCTTAGTTTTTCGGTTTTAATACCGTATCATAATTTTATAACCCGTATTATCTAGTCCTAATTACTTCAGCCCAACAGCAACCTCATAAGCCCAACTGAACAATCGAAGCCCAAACAAATGTCCAAGAACAGATTCGTACATTCAGTAGGTTAACCGTTACTAGAAACAAAAGGTGGGGTTTATTCATTGATGGCTTGTTGGCCATTAAAGCAAGGAAGAACACGCCAGAAAAAAAAAATACTATCATCGTCATTATCAAAACAACATACACCATCATCGTTTGCTGTTGTATTAGGAAACAGAAACAGATTAGCTGCAAAAGTTCACGAATGCGTTAACAAGGTGGTTTGTTTGTGGCGTTAAACAGAAAAATAAACAATACGTATCATCTTCTTCCTTCATCTTCACTGTATCAGAAATAAAAGAAACAGGAATAGCACAACAACAAGGTTGCAGCGGTTGTGATTTTGAAACTGAACGATAAGGAAAAAAATATTGAATGGGTAATATTAACTGTAATTAACAGAATTAATCGAAAGTGGTTGTGAGGTGAGTAAACGGGTCTGTGATGGTGGATTTGGATCGAAAATAGTGATACAGAAACGTAACATTAATTAGTCGTAGGTGAGGGTTGTTTGATTGTAAAAATATATATATACGAATAGATACAAGCAGCTGATTTCGATGGTTTAATGAGGTTATTTTGAACTCGAACAGATATCATGGGTTCGTTATCATTGTTTATCATCATTATCATCATCTCTTAATTACCATCATCATTATTATGATCTATCATCATTATCATTCTTCTTTTCGTTTCATCACCATAATCATAACATCACATTCATCACGTATATTATGATAATCATCATTACCGTTATGTGGGTGTTTGTGTTGGTTTTGTTTCGAATGGCAACAGGAAGAAACGAAGATGTAGCAGTAACAGTTTTCTTTAAATAGAATTTAACGATAGTTATAGCAGCAGATGGATATCACGATGAAGAAAGAGGAGGAAGAAGTTGGTTTTTAAGTGGGTGTAGGGTTGATCACGACTAGAGAAACAGAAACCCGAACGAAGAAAAAGAAAAGAAAAAAAATGTATAACAACGGTGGTTGTAGTGTGTGAGTGTGTTTCGATTTAAATGCCAAGACAGAAGCAATAAGTATATGGTGGTGATTCTTGGTTTGATAAGAAACAGAAAAAAAAAATGGTGGGAGATGGTGACTCCACGAAGAAAAAAAAAAGAGAGAGAGAGAGAGAGGAAAAGAGAGAGAGAGATGGAGATAGACTAAGGTGGTGATTAAATGTCTTGTTTCGAGTAGCAACAATGGTGGGTGTTTGATGGTATGGATCGACTAAGAGAAATAAGAAACAGAAAGGAAGGTGAAGGTGTTTATGGTGTCATACTATTTACATATAGATGCATCTATATTTATATGCAAGTGTAGGGTGTCTATACATGATGACTAAAAAGACAGAACTAGTATCCATATTAAACTCTCAGCCAAACTAAGGGGTCGTTTCAATTTATGAGTAGGTATATTTCTTATGGAAAAGCAATTGAATATATATAAAGTATAGCTAGTGGAATTCACAAAAGCAAAAACAGTGATATTGTTTAGAATCTCGTGAAAAATTTTTGGTTGTATACTACCGACAGTTTTCACGGACTGTGTATCGTACGAAATTAGTGGCGGATAAAAGTGTTCAGAAAAATCCCATATTTTTAAATTAACTATATTTATTTATTTTGGTCATTATGGTATAAAATTCGATCATTAATTATTAAATAAATTGTACATTAATTATTCACTCCCAATCCCAAGTAAAATATAAAAAATTTTAAAATTTATCAAATAACTTCTAAATATATTATTAATAAGCTTATAATTTATAAAACTTATTTTTGGATCACCTTTTATTTTAAAATCACATAAGTTCGTATTAAACTTATTTAATATCCATCGAATGGCGATTGAGTGTTACTGTCATTTACTAAATAGATTCAAAATTACAAAATATATATTTAATATACTTTATTTATATATATAGATATGTTTTAAATAATAATTATCATAATATCATATTTTTATTTCTCATAATTACTTTTAATAACAACAACATTTAATATTTCAAATTATATTTCCAATTAATATTTATATATATATATATATATATACACACACATATCTTTTTATAAATAGTTGTTCGTGAATCGTTGGGAATGGTTGAAAGTCAAATCAATATATGAAACAGTTCAATTTTTTTTGAGACTCAACATTACAGACTTTGCTTATCGTGTCAGAAACATATAAAAATTAAGTTTAAATTTGGTCGAAAATTTTCGGGTCATCACAGTACCTACCCGTTAAAGAAATTTCGTCCTAAAATTTGATTGTGGTCATCATGGTTAACAATAAGAAGGTTTTCCTAACGAATATGAGCTGATAAATAGAGTTTTATTACTGTTGAGTAATATGGATAAGATAATTCGACTACTCGAAGAGTACGAGTGAAGTTATCGCAAAAGAGTGAATTGAGTAATTGCAGGTTTGTCTTGACCAGTGACGTAGTCACGGTTGATTTCCGGAATTTAAGGGATTTAAAGAAAATCTTCGAAATCTAAAAGATTTGATTCTTCGGCGAATAAGGAAATTAAGATTTCTATAACTAAATACGGTAATCTGTCTCGATTACTTTGTCTGATATTTCCATTATAAGTTAAACTTTTTCCGTTCCATTATTTTCCACCCTCCCATTTTCTATACTTTAATTCATATTTCCAAATCATCAGTCAATATGCTTTATCCAGTTTTAATTCTGAATATAATCCTGACTTTCTTATCTGTCATTCTCCTTTTTCATCTACCACCGGAGGAATCTGTCCACTTCTACTATTACCTTGGGGTGATACTATTCTTAATTCTACCGTGTCTTTATATTGCTATTCGTATTAATATCCATGGTTTGTAACCTCCGTGTTGTTATTGGGCTTCATATTTTCTCTTATATTTTGGAGCTCCATACTTTTGTTTTCTCTTCTCGACTTTAAGTCAAGCGAATAATGGTCCAGAATTCGTAGATATGAATTTCGGAGTGAACATAGTTAATGTTCTAAGACAGATTGTAACAGTACGATCTTGATTGGTTAAATTACCAGAATTCAAGAGAAAAGATGGAACTATCAGGAAAATATGTTCTCGATACGTTTGGAGATTAGGTAGAATGTAAGAGTCATGTAACATGACACATGATGACGGTAGGGTCTGTGAATCATCACGTTCCATTAGAAACTCAGAGTGACTTACTGTAATATAATCACGTTGATCAAGTGTCATTATATTATATTAACTCATGCTTCAGTTCCCAACACTACTTCAAAAACATTCATAATCCAAACTCTAAGTTTTCAGAGATTTAGAAACTAAAACAATTTCCTTTATGATTGAAATTTAATATCTATAAACATCTAAACTCTCTGTAATCTCATCTCACTTCATTGATACATATTTACAACATACAATGAGAATATATATAGACCCAAGATACATGACCTGTCTGCCCAATAAATGCACCCCAACTAACTACATTAATTGCACCGTTTCAACTAACTACATTAATTGTACCGACTACCTACTAACATTAAATGTGTATATGTATTCCTTATGTATTGTAACACTCCCCCTCAAGCTGGAGCATAGATATTGATCATGCCCAGCTTGTCACAAAATTGACGGATGCAACTTCTAGGTAATGCTATGGTGAATAAGTCAGCCAACTGTTCATTACTTTTGATATGAGGTGTTTGAATAATTCCTTCTTCTAACTTTTCTCGAGTAAAATGACAGTCAACTTCAATATGTTTGGTCCTTTCATGGAAGACGGGGTTGCTTGCAATATGAAAGGCTGGTTTGATATCACACCACAAATTCATTGGTTCGGACTGAGCAAAACCAATCTCGCTAAGAAGGTTATGAACCCAAATAAGTTCACAAGTTGTCTGGGCCATGGCTCGATACTCGGATTCCGTACTTGAACGAGATACCACATTTTGTTTCTTACTTTTCCAAGATACAAGATTTCCTCCAACGAAGACACAGTAACCAGTTGTAGACCGTTTAGTTGCAGGATCACCATTATAATCAACATCAGAAAATCCCTCGATAGTGTGATGACCATTGATGTTAAAGCGAAGGGGTACGAAATAGTTATATATTTATTACTAAATACTATTAAATACGATACAATTTTACACAAGTTATTTATTTATTTATAAAGTGGATATACCTAAACCTTGCTACAACACTTATAGGCAGTGTACCTAATCGTACAGTAGTGTAGTTTTTAGTAAGTCCGGTTCGTCCACAGGGAACTAGCCAAGATTAACGCTATATTTTTAAAACTATATTTGTATATATATATATATATATATATATATATATATATATATATATATATATAAAAGTAGTATTATTATTATAAAAGGGGGTTTTTACTGTTTAATGACCGGTTTGTCGATTTTAAAATTTTAGTCGCAGTTAAAACCTAATGTAAAATATTAAAAATAAATATAACTTAATTTAAAGCGTAAAGTAAATGACAATAATTAAAGTGCGATAAATAAAATTGCGATAATTAAAAAGTACGATAATTAAAAGTGCAATAAATAAAATGACAGTAAATAAAAGTGCGATAAAATATGAAATAAAGAAATTATGCTTATTTAAACTTCCATAATCATGATGTTTGACATGTTGATTTTAGTTTATTACCATGGGTTAATTGTCCTTTGTCCTGGATTATTCAATATGTCCATTTGGTTTTTGTCCATAATAGTCCATCAGTCATAAATACAAAGTGCGAGTGTCCTCGTCAAATTATCCTTATATCCGAAGTCAAATATTCCAACTAATTGGAGACTTAAACTGTAATAAGGTTTTAATACTTTATTATCAATTACACCAAGTGTCCTTGCATGTAATCCACCCCTATTTTAATGAGTCCATTAACTATTAATCAATTCCCGTGTCCGGTTAAATGAACGATTATTAGTACTTATAAATATCCCGCCCATCGTGTCCGATCGAGTGTATATGGTTATTTATAGGTACGTCCAATTGTAAATCTTTATATTAAATTAACGAACTATCATTCAATTAAACAAATATAAAGCCCATTAATAGCCCATAGTCTAATTTCCACAAGTGTCATTCTTTTGTCCAAACCCCAATTATGGTACAAAGCCCAATTACCCCGTCTTTAATATTTTAGCCCAACATCACGATTACTTCGATTTAAATAAGCATAATAATAACTTAGCTACGAGACATTAATTTAAAAAGGTTGAACATAACTTACAATGATTAATAATAGCGTAGCGTTACACGAACAAAATTTCGACTTACACACTTACAACATTCGCTAACATACCCTAATTATTATTAATCTTAAATTAAAATTAAAATTATAAATATATATATATATATATATATATATATATATATATATATATATATATATATATATATATATATATATATATATATATATATATATATATATATATATATATATCGTGAGAGATAGAGAGGATAGAAAAAGATGTATGAATTTCAGCCAAAACACGCGAACTTTATAGGACCTGACCTCACTGTTGCTGCTATGCGATCGCATGGGTTTATAACTGCCAGGCCATGCAATCGCATGGTCCCCTGGGACAGCTCACATTTGCTTGTTTTCTTGTTGCCGACGGTTTTAATATATAATATAATATATATATAATTTTAAGAATTAATTATATATTATATTATATTCATGTGGATAGTTGACTTGTATTTTTTAGTCTGTTGCGTCGAGCGTTGAGAGTTGACTCTGGTCCCGGTTCCGGATTTTCGAACGTCCTTTCGTACTATTTAATATCTTGTACTTTGCGTTTCGTGGCTCGTACTCTTGTAATTTTTAGACGTTTCTCATCAATAATTTGAACCACTTTGATTGTACTTTGTACTTTTTAGCTTTTTGGTCGTTTGCGTCTTCAATTCGTTGAATCTGTCTTTTGTCTTCACCTTTTATTATTTAAACGAATATCACTTGTAAATAGAACAATTGTAACTAAAAGCTTGTCTTTCTTGAGGGATAATGCTATGAAATATATGTTCACCTATGAAATAACTAAAAGCTTGTCTTACAATTGTTCTATTTACAAGTGATATTCGTTTAAATAATAAAAGTTGAAGACAAAAGACAGATTCGACGAATTGAAGACGAAAACAACCAAAAAGCTAAAAAGTACAAAGTACAATCAAAGTGGTTCAAATTATTGATGAGAAACGTCTCGAAATTACAAGAGTACAAGACGCAAAACGCAAAGTACAAGATATTAAATTGTACGCAAGGACGTTCGAAAATCCGAAACCGGGACCAGAGTCAACTCTCAATGCTCGACGCAACGGACTAAAAATTACAAGTCAACTATGCACATGAATATAATATAATATATAATTAATTCTTAAAATTATATATATATTATATTATATATTAAAATCGTCGGCAAACTAGTGTACAAATGAGTGTGAGCTGGAACAGCCCTCCATGCGATCGCACGGGAATCAGGCATCAAAGCCATGCGATCACATGGCCCTGAAATGCTGGCCACATCTATAAAAGGCGACGAGTTTCAGCGAACAAAAACACATCTTTTTCTTTCCTCTCCCTCACACGATATATATTTATATTTATATTTTAATTATAATTTTAATATTAAAGTTTAATAATAAGGGTATGTTAGCGAATGTTGTAAGGGTGTAAGTCGAAATTTTGTCCGTGTGACGCTACGCTATTATTAATCATTGTAAGTTATGTTCAACCTTTTTAAAATAATGTCTCGTAGCTAAGTTATTATTATGCTTATTTAAATCGAAGTAATCATGATGTTGGGCTAAATATTAAAGACGGGGTAATTGGGCTTTGTACCATAATTGGGGTTTGGACAAAAGAACGACACTTGTGGAAATTAGACTATGGGCTATTAATGGGCTTTATATTTGTTTAATTAAATGATAGTTTGTTAATTTAATATAAAGATTTACAATTAGACGTACCTATAAATAACCATATACACTCGATCGGACACGATGGGCGGGATATTTATAAGTACTAATAATCGTTCATTTAACCGGACACGAGAATGGATTAATAGTCTATGGACTTATTAAAACAGGGGGAATTATATACAAGGAAAATTGGTGTAATTATAATTTAAGTCCCCAATTAGTTGGAATATTTGACTTCGAATATAAGGATAATTTGACGAGGACACTCGCACTTTATATTTATGACTGATGGACTGTTATGGACAAAAACCAGATGGACATATTGAATAATCCAGGACAAAGGACAATTAACCCATGGAAATAAACTAAAATCAACACGTCAAACATCATGATTATGGAAGTTTAAATAAGCATAATTCCTTTATTTCATATTTAATTGCACTTTTAATTATCGCACTTTAATTTATTATCATTTTTATTATCGCACTTTTTAATTATCGCAATTTTATTTATTGCAATTTTATTTATCGTACTTTAATTTATCGCACTTTAATTATTGTTGTTTACTTTACGCTTAAAATTAAGTTATATTTATTTTTAATATTTTACATTAGGTTTTAACTGCGACTTAAGTTTTAAAATCGACAAACCGGTCATTAAACGGTAAAAACCCCCTTTTATAATAATAATACTACTTATATTTATATATTTTTTTTTATAAATTTAGTTTTAAAATTATAGAGTTAAACTTGGCTAGCTCCCTGTGGAACAAACTGGACTTACTAAAAATGACACTACTGTACGATTAGGTACACTGCCTATAAGTGTTGTAGCAAGGTTTAGGTATATCCATTCTATAAATAAATAAATAACTTGTGTAAAATTGTATCGCATTTAATAGTATTTTGTAGTAAAAATATAACTATTTCGTATACACCTCTACGCACATCAAGTATTTTTGGCGCCGCTGCCGGGGAACTACTTAAACGCCGGAAGCGAAACACTATATATAAAATTTTTTTATTAAGTCTTAATTTACTTTTGTAAAAATACGTTTTAATTTTTAAAAATACAAAAATATAAAAAGAAAAATAAAATATATATATTTTTAAGAATTGTTCAAAATTTATAAAGTATTTTTATTTCTATTTTAATTTTTAAGTTTTATTTAAGTTATTTAAACATTTTATATAAATATAAAAATAGAAAAAAATTATAAAAACTCTCGGCCCGACACTGTAGCAGCCCAACAAGTGGCCTGGTATCCGACTCCATGCGACCGCATGGAATTGTAACTTCGAGTTCATGCGATCGCATGGCTTGATTTGACAGGCCTGGTACCTTAGTCGACCAGTTTAGGGTCTATATTAATAATAATTATTATTATTAACCCTAATAAGATTTAGTTATTTAATTAGTTTTTAATTCTAGTTTTCTTAATTAATTTATATTATTAAGTTTAAATTAGTTTTATTAATATATAAATTAATATTTCTATAAAATAAATAATATAAAAATAATATTTTTATAAAAATAATATTTTTATAAATTTAAGTTTTATTTTTTAAATTTTGTATCTTTTTAATCGTTTATTCGTAGTATTTTTATTTTTTCGCTCGTAACTAGTTTTAAGATCTAGTATTATGCCGTAGTTATTTTTATTTCTAGATTTCTAGGCTTTGCCGTAAAATCCCTTAAGTACTTTTTCTTTAGACCAAGATTTAGGAGCTTTAGAATTTTGCGACGCCGTTTTAAAATTTTAGTACTTTTTAAGTTATTGCCGTTTTGGATATAGTATTCCTTTTAAGCTTTAATATTTTTAGACGCAACTTTTAATTCTTAGTTTTTAAACTTTTAAGTTCGACGCGCTACGTTCTTTTTATTATTTTTCGACCTTTTATTTTTCAACGTTTTTCGACGCGCTCTTTTTCTTTCTTATTTTTCGCCGCTCTAGGTTTTAGGACTTAGATTTTTTTCTATTTCTTCTCTAAAATTTCTTTAAATTTCGACGAAAAATTATTTTAAGCGGTTAAATTGATAGACATCCAAAATTTTCTGGTTCGTAGTAATAGTTGGATTTGTTAGTGGCGAGTTGTGGGCTTCCGATTTAAAGGGTCCTGGCTACCTGCTGCATCTATTGGCTATTCGAAACGTGGGCAAAATCAGAAAAGTCTATTAATTTGATAACTTATATAATTTTTTATCTTTTATAACTAATAGGATATATTCAGTGAATGCACCGAGCAAAACGTTCACCACCTTTTATACGTTCACCACCTGTAACTCGATCAAGACATCTAGCCAATATTGTCGCCGTTGATTTTTCTTTAGAATCGTCATCAAGTCGACCAAGTACTCCAATTCAAATTTTCGATAATCCATTTTTTGAACCCGACCTCACAATTGAGAATCCGAAGGATATTCAGGGACAATTCAGAGATCCTGAACCATTAATCTTTCCTCCGGAACCACCAATCATTCAAACAGAGATTGTCGAGGAACAAACCATTAAATCAGAATCCTCTAGTGAGAATTTGGAACCTCTAAGTATGGAAGACCGAATGCGAGCTAAACGCACTGGCCAAGGTCACGCAATTACTCAACCTGACATTAATGCGCCAGATTATGAATTCAAAGGACAAATCCTACACATGGTAACTAATCAATGCCAATTTAGTGGTGCACCGAAGGAAGATCCAAACGAACATCTTCGAACCTTTAATAGGATCTGTACACCATTTGAAATCCGAGAAGTTGAGGATGAACATATATATCTCATGTTATTTCCCTGGACTTTAAAGAGAGAAGCCAAAGATTGGTTAGAATCGTTACCTGAAGGGGCGGTTGATACATGGGATGTTTTAGTTGAAAATTTTCTTAAAAAATTCTTTCTGGCATCTAAAGCCGTAAGACTTCAAGGAGAAATAGTTACGTTCACGCAAAAGCCAAATGAAACTCTATATGAGGCGTGGACAAGATTTGGAAAGTTATTGAGAGGATGTCCGCAACATGGTTTAGACACTTATCAAATAGTACAAATATTCTACCAAGGATGCGACATCACTACAAGAAAAGATATTGATATAGCAGCTGGTGGTTCCATTATGAAGAAAACCGCAACCGACGCTTACAAAATTATTGGTAACACTGCTTCCCACTCACATGAGTGGCACCAAGAAAAAGATATCGTTAGATCATCTAAAGCAGCTAGAGCCGATTCTAGCCATGACTTCGATTCCATTTCTGCAAAGATAGATGCTGTTGAGAGACGAATGGAAAAGATGACTAAAGATATTCACTCAATACAAATTAGTTGTAAGCAGTGTGGAGGACCACATTTGATAAAAGATTGTCTCAGTATTGAACAAACAATGGAACAAAGAGAGAATGTTTCATACATGAACCAAAGGCCTGGAAATAATTATCAGAATAATTATCAACCGCCAAGACTAATCTACAATCAAAATCAGAATTATAACCGAAATGTTTAATACAACAATCAACAAGGTCCTAGCAATCAACAAGTATCTAATAATACTTACAATCAACAAAGACCTATTTTTCAAAATAAACCACCACAAATAGATGATAAAAAGCCAAATTTAGAAGATATGATGTAAAAGCTAGTTGGATCTCAAACTCAGTTTTTCACATCGCAGAAACAAACGAATGAACAAAATGCTCAAGCATTTAGAAATCAACAAGCTTCTATTCAAAATCTGAAACAAGAAGTAAGTAACCTAGCAAGGTTAATAGGTGAAAGAAAACTGGAAAGTCTACCTAGCGATACAAATGCTAACCCCCGGAATGAAACAGCTAAAGCCATTACTACAAGAAGTGGTATTACACTTAAACCACCTGAAATGCCTGTAATTTCTGATGAAGCTATTCCCACTCTACAAGAACCACAATCTGAGCAAGATAAGGAAACAGAACCGGTAGTTGAAAAGGTTAATGAAGATAACACAGTTAAGGCTAAACCTTATGTTAAACCATACCAACCACCACTTCCTTACCCGAGTAAAATGAGAAAAGAAAGACATGAAGCCGAGCAATCCAAATTCTTGGATATGTTTAAACAGATAAATGTCAATCTTCCTTTCATTGATATGATTTCAGGAATGCTAAGATATGCTACATTCTTGAAAGATCTAATCACAAATAGAAAAAAAATGGAAGAACTCTTGGCTGTTACTATGAATGCTAATTGTTCTGCAGTGCTGTTGAATAAGATACCAGAAAAACTCTCTGATCCAGGAAGTTTCACAATTCCATGTTTTCTGGGTAGTCTTAGTTCAATAGAAGCATTGGCAGATTTAGGTGCTAGTATAAATTTAATGTCGTATTCACTATACACTAAACTACACCTTGGAGAATTGAAACCAACACGAATAAGTATACAACTAGCCGATCGATCAGTAAAATATCTTAGAGGGATAATGGAGAACATGCTAGTTAAAGTTGGTACTTTAGTATTTCCAGTAGATTTTGTTATTCTGGACATGGAAGAAGATTCTTGAGTTCCTCTCATATTAGGAAGACCATTCTTAAACACGACTAAAGCAATAATAGACGTGTTCGGTAAGAAACTGACCCTAAGTATAGAGGACGAGAGTGTTACCTTTTTTGTTGATAGAGCCATGCAACAACCGCAATCTGCAGATGATACATGTTATTATATTCAAACTATAGATTCACATGCAGAATTGTTAGAAGAATTTCCAGAATTACAAGGAACAGGAGAATGTTCTTTAGGAGAAGGAACTGAACCAATTGATGAAACTGAAATGTTAGCTACACTTATAATTAATGGATATGAACCAACAACAGAAGAAATTCAAATGCTAAAAGAGGAAGACAGATATCGATATAAATCATCGATAGAAGAACCACCGATATTAGAGTTAAAGCCACTTCCAAACCATTTGGAATATGCTTATTTACATGGTGAATCTGAATTACCTGTAATAATATCGTCTTCTCTTACTGAAAATGAAAAATCTCAACTCATTGCTATGCTAAAAGCTCATAAAACAGCTATTGCATGGAAGATTCATGATATTAAAGGAACAAATCCTTCGTATTGCACACATAAAATCCTTATGGAAGAAGGTCATAAAACGTATGTGCAACGCCAACGAAGACTAAATCCTAATATGCAAGATGTTGTTAAGAAAGAAATTATTAAACTGCTTGATGCAGGTTTAATTTATCCAATCTCTGATAGTCCATGGGTAAGCCCAGTTCAATGTCTACCTAAGAAAGGTGGCATGACTGTCATCACAAATGAGAAAAATGAGCTTATTCCTACTAGGACTGTAACAGGATGGCATGTTTGTATTGATTATAGAAAATTAAATGACGCCACAAGAAAAGACCACTTTCCCTTACTTTTTATTGATCAAATGTTGGAAAGATTAGCCGAAAATAGTTACTATTGTTTTCTTGACGGTTTTTCCGGATATTTTCAAATTCCAATAGCACCCGAGGATCAAGAGAAAACCACATTCATGTGCCCTTATGGTACTTTTGCTTACAAACGCATGCCATTTGGACTTTGCAATGCCCCTGCAACCTTTCAAAGGTGCATGATGGCGATTTTTCACGACATGATAGAAGAATGCATGGAAGTTTTCATGGATGACTTTTCAGTTTTTGGTGATACTTTTGAATCATGTCTAGTTAATCTTGAACGAATGCTTATTAGATGCAAACAATCAAATCTAGTTCTTAATTGGGAGAAATGCCATTTCATGGTTAAAGAAGGCATTGTTCTTGATCATAAAATTTCAATGGAAGGAATTAAAGTGGATAGAGCTAAAGTAGATGTAATTGCTAAACTTACACATCCCACCAATGTTAGAGGAGTTAGGAGTTTTCTAGGGCATGCCGGTTTTTATCGACGTTTCATAAAAGATTTTTCTAAAATTGCCACTCCTATGAATAAACTCCTAGAAAAGGATGCTCCATTCATCTTTTCAGATGAATGTATCAAATCTTTTAATATTCTTTAAGAAAAACTCACTAATGCACCGATCATGATAACTCCAAATTGGAATCTTCCGTTTGAACTAATGTGCGATGCAAGTGATTTTGCAATGGGAGCCGTTTTAGAACAAAGGATTGAAAAACGATTTCAACCTATTTATTATGCAAGTAAGACGTTACAAGGAGCACAAACAAATTACACAACTACTAAAAAAGAACTCCTTGCTATTGTCTTTGCTTTTGACAAATTTTGTTCATATCTCGTTCTAGCAAAAACGGTGGTCTATACCGACCATTCTCCTCTTAGATACCTATTTTCAAAATAAGATGCTAAACCACGATTAATCCATTGGATTTTACTCTTACAAGAATTCGATATTGAAATCCGAGACAAAAAGGGAGCAGAAAATCTCGCAGCTGATCATCTTTCTCGTCTTGAAAATCCTGAATTAGAAGTTCTAAATGAATCGGCCATACAAGATAACTTTCCTGATGAATATCTATTGAAAATAGATTATAGTGAAATTCCATGGTTTGCAGACTATGCAAACTACTTAGTATGTGGATTCCTCGAAAAAGAGTTGTCGTACCAAAAACGAAAGAAATTCTTTAGTGATATAAAACACTATTTTTGGGAAGATCCACATTTGTTTAAAAGTTGTCCAGATGGAATAATATGCTGATGCGTATTCAGAGATGAAGCTAGTCAAATCTTAAACCATTGTCACACAGGACCAACAGGAGGGCATTATGGGCCTCAACTTACAGCAAGAAAAGTTTACAATGCTGGATTCTATTGGCCTACAATTTTTAAAGACGCACACCTTCTTTGCAAATCCTGTGATGCCTGTCAAAGGGCCGAAAAAATAAGTCAACGTGATGAAATGCCACAAAATGTCATTCAAGTATGTGAAGTATTTGACGTTTGGGGTATTGACTTTATGGGTCCATTTCCAAAATCTCATAATAATCTCTACATTCTCGTTGCCATTGATTATGTATCTAAATGGGCGGAAGCACAAGCTCTTCCAACTAACGATGCACGAGTTGTAGTCAACTTTTTAAAACATCTTTTTGCAAGGTTTGGAACACCGAAAGCTTTAATAAGTGATCGGGTACTCATTTTTGTAATAATCAACTTGAGAAAGTTCTTAAAAGATATGGAGTAACTCATAAAATCTCAACCGCTTATCATCTACAAACAAGTGGACAAGTTGAAAATACCAACCGTGCTTTAAAACGTATTCTAGAGAAAACCGTAGGATCAAATCCAAAGGAATGGTCCATGAAATTGGAGGATGCACTCTGGGCTTTTAGAACAGCCTACAAAACTCCAATTAGAACCACACCTTTTAGACTCGTTTATGTAAAAGTATGTCATCTTCCAGTAGAAACTGAGCACAAAGCATTTTGGGCTTTGAAGACATGTAATCTTGATTTACATAAAGCTGGACGTCTATGGTTAAGTCAACTAAACGAATTAGAAGAATTAAGGCATGAAGCATATGAAAATTCGTTAATCTATAAGGAAAGAATGAAGAAATGGCATGATAAAAGAATCAGAAGTTCAAAAGAATTCAAAGAAGGAGACAGAGTTCTTCTTTTCAATTCACGATTCAAGGTATTTCCTGAAAAATTGAAATCAAGATGGTCTGGACCATTCATAGTCAAAAGAGTTTTTCCGTACGGAACAGTAGAATTAATAAATTTAAATGGGATTTGAAATGTCCCGTTCTTATTGATTAAAAACGTTCCATATTAATTGATTTCGTTGCGAGGTTTTGACCTCTATATGAGACGTTTTTCAAAGACTGCATTCATTTTTAAAACAAACCACAACCTTTATTTCATAAATAAAGGTTTAAAAAGCTTTACGTAGATTATCAAATAATGATAATCTAAAATATCCTGTTTACACACGACCATTACATAATGGTTTACAATACAAATATGTTACATCGAAATCAGTTTCTTGAATGCAGTTTTTACACAATATCATACAAACATGGACTCCAAATCTTGTCCTTATTTTAGTATGCAACAGCGGAAGCTCTTAGTATTTACCTGAGAATAAACATGCTTTAAACGTCAACAAAAATGTTGGTGAGTTATAGGTTTAACCTATATATATCAAATCGTAACAATAGACCACAAGATTTCATATTTCAATACACATCCCATACATAGAGATAAAAATCATTCATATGGTGAACACCTGGTAACCGACATTAACAAGATGCATATATAAGAATATCCCCATCATTCCGGGACACCCTTCGGATTTGATATAAATTTCGAAGTACTAAAGCATCCGGTACTTTGGATGGGGTTTGTTAGGCCCAATAGATCTATCTTTAGGATTCGCGTCAATTAGGGTGTCTGTTCCCTAATTCTTAGATTACCAGACTTAATAAAAAGGGGCATATTCGATTTCGATAATTCAACCATAGAATGTAGTTTCACGTACTTGTGTCTATTTTGTAAATCATTTATAAAACCTGCATGTATTCTCATCCCAAAAATATTAGATTTTAAAAGTGGGACTATAACTCACTTTCACAGATTTTTACTTCGTCGGGAAGTAAGACTTGGCCACTGGTTGATTCACGAACCTATAACAATATATACATATATATCAAAGTATGTTCAAAATATATTTACAACACTTTTAATATATTTTGATGTTTTAAGTTTATTAAGTCAGCTGTCCTCGTTAGTAACCTACAACTAGTTGTCCACAGTTAGATGTACAGAAATAAATCGATAAATATTATCTTGAATCAATCCACGACCCAGTGTATAAGTATCTCAGTATTGATCACAACTCAAACTATATATATTTTGGAATCAACCTCAACCCTGTATAGCTAACTCCAACATTCACATATAGAGTGTCTATGGTTGTTCCGAAATATATATAGATGTGTCGACATGATAGGTCGAAACATTGTATACGTGTCTATGGTATCTCAAGATTATATAATATACAATACAAGTTGATTAAGTTATGGTTGGAATAGATTTGTTACCAATTTTCACGTAGCTTAAATGAGAAAAATTATCCAATCTTGTTTTACCCATAACTTCTTCATTTTAAATCCGTTTTGAGTGAATCAAATTGCTATGGTTTCATATTGAACTCTATTTTATGAATCTAAACAGAAAAAGTATAGGTTTAAAGTCAGAAAAATAAGTTACAAGTCATTTTTGTAAAGGTAGTCATTTCAGTCGAAAGAACGACGTCTAGATGACCATTTTAGAAAACATACTTCCACTTTGAGTTTAACCATAATTTTTGGATATAGTTTCATGTTCATAATAAAAATCATTTTCCCAGAATAAAAACTTTTAAATCAAAGTTTATCATAGTTTTATTTGCGAACAAGTTTAGAATTAACTAAACTTTGTTCTAGTGATTACAAGTTTAAACCTTCGAATAAGATAGCTTTATATGTATGAATTGAATGATGTTATGAACATCATTACTACCTCAAGTTCCTTGGATAAACCTACTGGAAATGAGAAAAATAGATCTAGCTTCAAAGGATCCTTGGATGGCTTGAAAGTTCTTGAAGCAGAATCATGACACGAAAACAATTTCAAGTAAGATTTCCACTCGAAATAAGATTGTTATAGTTATAGTAATTGAATTAAAGTTTGAATATGATTATTACCTTGTATTAGAAAGATAACCTACTGTAAGTAATAAAGGTTTCTTGATCTTGGATGATTACTTGGAATGGATTTAGAAAACTTGGAAGTAAACTTGCAATCTTGGAAGTATTCTTGATTTTATGAAACTAGAACTTTTGGAATTTATGAAGAACACTTAGAACTTGAAGATAGAACTTGAGAGAGATCAATTAGATGAAGAAAATTGAAGAATTAAAGTATTTGTAGGTATTTTTGGTCGTTGGTATATGGATTAGATATAAAGGATATGTAATTTTGTTTTCATGTAAATAAGTCATGAATGATTACTCATATTTTTGTAATTTTATGAGATATTTCATGCTAGTTGCCAAATGATGGTTCCCACATGTGTTAGGTGACTCAAATGGGCTGCTAAGAGCTGATCATTGGAGTGTATATACCAATAGTACATACATCTAAAAGCTGTGTATTGTACGAGTACGAATACGGGTGCATACGAGTAGAATTGTTGATGAAACTGAACGAGGATGTAATTGTAAGCATTTTTGTTAAGTAGAAGTATTTTGATAAGTGTCTTAAAGTCTTTCAAAAGTGTATGAATACATATTAAAACACTACATGTATATACATTTTAACTGAGTCGTTAAGTCATCGTTAGTCGTTACATGTAAATGTTGTTTTGAAACCTTTAGGTTAACGATCTTGTTGAATGTTGTTAACCCATTGTTTATTATAACAAATGAGATGTTAAATTGTTATATTATCATGATATTATGATATATAATATATCTTAGTATGATATATATACAGTTAAATGTCGTTACAACGATAATCGTTACATATATGTCTCATTTCGAAATCATTAAGTTAGTAGTCTTATTTTTACATATGTATTTCATTGTTAATACACTTAATAATATATTTACTTATCATTTAACATAATTAACCAAGTGTATCAATATCTTAATATGATTCATATGTACCTAGTAAGACATTGTTATAACGATAATCGTTATATATATCGTTTTCGAGTTTCTTAAATTAATAGTCTCATTTTTTATGTATATAACTCATTGTTAAAATACCTAATGAGATACATACTTATAATAAAATCATGTTAACTATATATATAACCATATGTATGTCATCGTATAGTTTTTACAAGTTTTAACGTTCGTGAATCACCGGTCAACTTGGGTGGTCAATTGTCTATATGAAACCTATTTCTATTAATCAAGTCTTAACAAGTTTGATTGCTTAACATGTTGGAAATACTTAATCATGTAAATAACAATTTCATTTAATATATATATAATCATGGAAAAGTTCGGGTCACTACAGGATTGAATTTAAGGTTAATGGTCACAGAGTTAAACATTACATAGCTAGTCCAATGGAAGTTGAAGATGAAGTTAATCACAATTTCGACACCACGGCTAACTAAGTATAGGAAGGTTAGAATCTTTTTAGGGTAATATATATTTCTGTTAGGGTTAGATATTCTGTTTTCGTGTAGTTTCCGAGAATGGAATCCGAATGGTCTTTCCCTAGCAGACCCTAAAGAACTAGTCTTCTCCCCCCCATTCTGAATTTTTATTTTTTTTAGGTTTTACGAGATGAAGAATTCCTTTGATCTGAACCATGGTCTAATGCTACATGTTATGATTACTTAACGTAATAATGACACACTTCCGAGTGAATTGGTATCATTCATAAGAAGCAAAATGGACGGAGTAAGAAAAGAACTCAGAAAAGATCATCATAAGATACATTTTGGTAAAGGAAAATCAAAATCCGCAACAAAAAGAAGAGCACGACACCTTGAAAGATGTTATAAATGCGGAAAATGGTCACACGAAGGTAAATGTTCAAATAATCAAACATATTCAAATACCGAATTTGTTACTCTATGCAGAGAAGGACCGTTCATATGTTTAGAAGAAAAGATATTGAAGAATCGAGGTTACGCTTACGTAGCTATGGAAAATCAAATCACACGACTCTCCTATGAGTCGGCTAAAGCAGGTCTCTGAGAATTCTTTCTCACATGTAAGTATGTATAGTTTTTATTTTTATTGCTTTTAACCTTTTGATAATAAACGCTGAATCGTTCGCTATAAAGTATTAAATTGGTATTCAATAAAATTAGGTATGCGTAACCGAAATTATTGATATCATACAAAAATTTATTACATCACTGCGAAATTTACCGTTTATTCTTAAGGTATAAATATCTTTAATCAATCAAACCAAAATATTTTAGAAATTCGTCAGGAGTAAAACTAGGTTATGGAACCGAAATTACTTTACTGAAAAGAGGGGCGTATATTTTTGATAATATTTGATTGATTAAAGTGGGATAAAAGAACAAAAAGATTTTTAATTTTATTTTTTTACCATGTTTTTAAAATTAATAAATAAATATTAAATTAATATTGTAAACTTTTTAAAATCAATATATTTAAGTTTGTAAATATTTGAAAAATTAATATTTTTAATATAAGTTTGTATGTATAAAAACAAAAATATAATATAAGTTTGGTGTGAATTTAAAAACAAAAATTTACTTTATTTCACTAAGTTAAAAATATGATTTTTAAAATTCGTCGTGAGTTGAAAACTAGGTCGTTGAACCGAAATTGCTCTACCCAAGGGAGGGACGAGAACGTTTATTATCATTATTTTTAATCTTATTGAATTAAAGTATGCCAAAAACATTTAAAAAATCCAAAAATCTTTGCTTTTAAAACGACGCTTAAAAAGTAACAAATTTTAAAACTTTGTTGAGAGACGGACTAGGACAACGATCCGAAACGCCCTCACTCCTAAAAATCAACAAAATTTTTAAAATTTATTGATTTATGTTTTAAAAGTATAAGGTTTTAATATATATAAAAAAAATACCAGACCCCATGCGATCGCATGGGGTTCCTTCACTAATTCCATGCGATCGCATGGAGAGAGAATACTGGTCAGGAACTTAAACCCAGCGAGTTCTGCTTCTGTCTCACTCCAACACACACATACACACGAACACATACACACATACACTCTTCAAATCACCAATTTTCACCCAATTTTCACCAAATTTCTAACAAAACTTCGCTACAATCATGCCTAGGTTTGGATTTTTTAGCAAGAAGGTAAAAATTACATCCCTAAACTCTTAAATTTCTTAGTTTTTGTGATAATTACCAATATTTTACCCAATTTTATTTTGTTAATTTCTAGTGTAATTAGAGTTAAATTGTTAGTATTTTATGCATGTGTAACCTAGATTGATGCTAATTAACATGATTTGAAGCCAAAAACTTCAAAAATTTTAGAAATCTAGGGTTCGTGTTCTTGAGCAATTTGGGACTTTTTGATATAAACAGGTTATGGCCAATTTTTGTCATGAATTATTGCTAAATTAAGTAGTGTAACATGTTTAGGTAGCTAAATGATCCAAACTTTGATCCTAAACATGATTTTTGAGAATTAAAGTAGACTTTTTAGGTCTAAAATTCATGAACTTGATTAAATTGATGTAAATGCCATTTAAAACTTGTTTAATTGCTAGTAATGGTTATTTTAACATGTTATTTGAGTTGAATGCTTATGAACTTTGTAAACATTTTCATATGTGTTTATTTGAAAAAGTGTAGAATTGTAAAAATTGTGAAAATGTATATAAGTTTAATTTTGATTAAACATGTTATTGTAATTGTTTCAAGTTGTTATTTTGCTAACACTAATGCATATTTAGATGCACAAATTTTGTGTTTAATGTGTTTTGTAGAAAAATACCGATACTGATGGTGCATCATCATCATCTAGGCAACCTGCTCCAGAACCTGAACCAGAAATGCAATATGAACCAGAACCAGAACCTGAACAGGAGTAACAACAGGAACAACAACAACAACCTGATCAACACGTACCATATTATGATCCGCAACAAGAATATATTAATGCCTACGTAATATTGCCGATTCATCCGATAGTAGCACACCCGACGATTCATGAAGAACAGTTGCATCCCAATTTGAGATTTGATCGAAGTTGGAGAGATTACCCGACATATCAAAGTAACAAATTTAAACTGCTAACAAAAAATGTAGAAGTGCCGAGGGTAATTGATTGGGAGCCTTTGGAAAGGGTCCACCTAGTTAACTCAGTTAGACTGCATCTGATCCAAAGGTATGGCAACTCTTCTTTTCCCGATTGGGAACGTTTAATCACCATTCGTAGGCCTATATATAAGAAATGGTGCGTTGAGCTTATGAGTACTATAATGTTAAATGCGGATGTAGTTAGGTTAGATGATAGAAGTTTTCTTAGATTTATACTTGGCCGTAGGATGTACAGGATGTCCATGCTGGACATGGCCAGAGCTTTACAGATTTACACTCCTGGTGAATTACTACTACCCGATTGTACAAATTTGATTTATCATGGGGAGCGGGTAGATAGGAATTTTGACGCAAACGCCGTCTGGAGGCGTATGTCAGATTATAATATTTTTTCGCTAGGAGGAAGACACTCCTACTTAGATATTAACAAAGCAGAGCTACGTATTATACATATATTTTTAGCTAATTCGATTACACAAAGAGGTAAAAACAAGGAAAATATGACCTTACACGACTTATTTTACCTTAAGTGTATTCGAAACACTAGAAGCTTTGTTAATATCCCCTACTGTGTTGGTTTTTATCTGTCCAAAGTAGTGGTAGGAATACAGGACGGGGGAATAATAGGAGGAGGTATTTTTGTTACTCTCATTGGAGAGTATTTGGGTGTAGATAGGGACCAAGAGGGTCCACTGATGGTGTGTAGGGAATAGGATGATACTTTAGGATTAAAGGTCTATCAGGGTGCTAAGGTATTGAAAAGCAGATGAAATCAGGCAATACCATATGATGGTAGTCATCCTCAGGTAGAGAGAGGTTCAGATGAGGAAATGGAGGAAGCAGATGACATTAGGGATGTCATTAGTGAGGCTATGACCGACGTCTACCAGCGTATAGATGAGGTAGAAATGACAAACCAGGATAGACATAGTCGATACGAGCAGTTACACGCCCAGGATGTGTACGAGCATTCTAGGCAATGACAGCATGATAGATGGCACTATCATCAGCATCAGATCATGAGCCAGCTATCACCTCAGGATCACTACGAACCGACCCGACCTGCTTACTATCCTCCACACCAGCCCGATATGCGACCACAATTTACTCTCTACGACCCTAACCAGGCCTATCAGTACACCTATAACCAACCATGAAACCCGCCCGACGACATGAACTGGAACCCTTATCCAGACTGATATAGTTCCCGTTGGTGATTTTTATCTTTTTATTATTTTTATTTATTTATGTTTAAACATATTATATTGTGATACTTTTATGTAAGTTTTAATATTTTTATTATGTTGTACTAATATTTCATATTTGATTTGAAAGTGGGATGTTAAGTCCCATTTCAAATTACCATGCATGTTATTATTTGTATGTATGTATTTTGTCAATTGTACACAACAGGGTAAAACAGCGCATTTTCAAAGGCTGGCATTAAGTTCAGCAAAAGCTACTAATTTTGACGACAAAACCAAAAACAAATGTGATGTAACAACAAGACGGAATGAACAAATGATGTGCACCATTTATCATTCAACAAACAAACGCCAATATGTTTGGAAACTTTGGTAAAATTTAATCATTTTTCTACGCTAATCACCCTCAATAATTTATATTGTTACTGATTTCTTGCAAATGAGGGCATTGCAAGGTCTTAAGTGTGGGAAAGGGTTAAATTCTTTCGGATTTTTAAAATTTTTTGACTTATACACTTGGTTACCATTAAAAATACTAGTAAAATAGTAGTTGTATTAGAATCTAGTGCTCTCTGATAATAAAGAACAGCCCTAGTCTTATATACTGACTACCCAATTCTAGTAAAAATTTTCAAAATTTTCAATTAAATGAACTCAAAATCATGTTTATACATATTTATGAACGATAAAACTAGGTGTTAACACCGAAATTATTGTTACCTCGGAAAAGACATAAATTGAGAAACAACCCAAAATGTTAGAATTCATTTAAAATGGAATATAGGACAATAAAAAGGCAAAGAAAGGAAAATAAAAGCCAAGTGTAGGAAAAATTTACCAAGTTATTTAAAACATATGTCACATATTTTTGTACAAATAATTGAAGATACTTTTGTTTTGGACAAAATTAACCATTTTACCCGGTAAATTGTAATATATTTGAAAGAAAGATGGATCTACACGATGAATCAATTCCATCATTAAAAGGAAGTAAAGTCTTTCGAAAAAAACACGCGCTTCTTGATTTAGGTCAGAAAGTTGTCATCCAGACCAGTTGTAGAGTCTACGAAAAATCTTGAAAAGTTTTCTCGAAAATCAGCTGGAAATCCACGGACCTCAGCATCAAACAGGGTCGCCAAGTGGCCAGACTTATCCTAACCATGAGAGGATCTGTCTCGTAAAATGGGGAGGGCGCCGTGCAAATTAGCTTGATAAGACTAATGAATCAGATCTCCAGAAAGGATAATCTCCTTAAAGATCAAAAATCAGATTTTAAGACTGATATTACTCAATCCTTGAGATTGAACTTAAAGATTGAGAATTCAAACTCATGGAATTCGATGATACCTAAACTCGAGCTTGAACGAAAAAATATTTTGATCAAATTACAAACCGATTTGTTTTCTGAAAACCTATTTTTAATGCGTTCATTACCATTGAACGTAAAATCCTAAGAATTCACCTGGAATTCATTAGGTCACCTGAACCAAATTGGGTGTCAACCGTAAGAACGATGGTTGCATAGCATGGTCGAAGACAGGACCTTGTGCCATACCGAAAAATTATAGGGTGATCTTTACTATTGCTCCTACAAAGGATAGTAATTGCATCCGACACTTTATAGACCATAATTAAAAGTATGTCACGGGACATTGCCTTAACAGTTGCTTGTTCAACACTTTCCTTTATAACCGGACGGTAGTTTACCGAAAGGTAATATACGGAGCAAGTATACTGGACGTGTTGCTTTCCCAATACAAGGTTAGCAAGTGGGTGACATAAAACCGCAAGTTTTGAGCTAAAATTTTAAATATGAAACCCACACAACCCACAAAAACAGTTTGCAAACACCGGTGAAGGGTTATTCCAAAAAACTTATCTAGGGTAAAAGCTAGATTTTATTTTTGAAAGATCAAATGTTTTCATAAAGATCCAATTTCCTTAAAGGATCTAAATTTTCATAGTCATGTGGGACTGTAAACCACACCGTTACTACCATTGTTCATACCACCGTATTAAAATCACTGATGTATAAAGTGTGAAGAATAAAGAAGTGATTCTAGTAAAGTTTTATTTCAAGAATATATTGCTTGAGGACAAGCAATGCTCAAGTGTGGGAATATTTGATAATGCTAAAAACGAACATATATTTCATAGCATTATCCCTCAAGAAAGACAAGCTTTTAGTTGCAATTGTTCTATTTACAAGTGATATTCGTTTAAATAATAAAAGGTGAAGACAAAAGACAGATTCGACGAATTGAAGACGCAAACGACCAAAAAGCTAAAAAGTACAAAGTACAATCAAAGTGGTTCAAATTATTGATGAGAAACGTCTCGAAATTACAAGAGTACAAGATGCAAAACGCAAAGTACAAGATATTAAATTGTACGCAAGGACGTTCGAAAATCTGGAACCGGGACCAGAGTCAACTCTCAACGCTGGATGCAACAGACTAAAAATTACAAGTCAACTATGCACATGAATATAATATAATATATAATTAATTCTTAAAATTATATATATATTATATTATATATTAAAACCGTCGGCAAACTAGTGTACAAATGAGTGTGAGCTGGAAAAGCCCTCCATACGATCGCATGGGAATCAGGCATCAAAGCCATGCGATCGCATGGCCCTGAAATGCTGGCCACATCTATAAAATGCGACGAGTTTCAGCGAACAAAAACACATCTTTTTCTTTCCTCTCCCTCACACGATATATATTTATATTTATATTTTAATTATAATTTTAATATTAAAGTTTAATAATAAGGGTATGTTAGCGAATGTTGAAAGGGTGTAAGTCGAAATTTTGTCCGTGTAACGCTACGCTATTATTAATCATTGTAAGTTATGTTCAACCTTTTTAAATTAATGTCTCGTAGCTAAGTTATTATTATGCTTATTTAAATAGAAGTAATCATGATGTTGGGCTAAATATTAAAGACGGGGTAATTGGGCTTTGTACCATAATTGGAGTTTGGACAAAAGAACGACACTTGTGGAAATTAGACTATGGGCTATTAATGGGCTTTATATTTGTTTAATTAAATGATAGTTTGTTAATTTAATATAAAGATTTACAATTAGACATACCTATAAATAACCATATACACTCGATCGGACACGATGGGCGGGATATTTATAAGTACTAATAATCGTTCATTTAACCGGACACGAGAATGGATTAATAGTCTATGGACTTATTAAAACAGGAGTGAATTATATACAAGGAAAATTGGTGTAATTATATTTTAAGTCCCCAATTAGTTGGAGTATTTGACTTCGGATATAAGGATAATTTGACGAGGACACTCTCACTTTATATTTATGACTGATGGACTGTTATGGACAAAAACCAGATGGACATATTGAATAATCCAGGACAAAGGACAATTAACCCATGGTAATAAACTAAAATCAACACGTCAAACATCATGATTACGGAAGTTTAAATAAGCATAATTCCTTTATTTCATATTTAATTGCACTTTTAATTATCGCACTTTAATTTATTGTCATTTTAATTATCGCAATTTTATTTATTGCAATTTTATTTATCGCACTTTAATTTATCGTACTTTAATTATTGTTGTTTACTTTACGCTTAAAATTAAGTTATATTTATTTTTAATATTTTACATTAGGTTTTAACTGCGACTTAAGTTTTAAAATCGACAAACCGGTAATTAAACGGTAAAAACTCCCTTTTATAATAATAATACTACTTATATTTATATATATATTTTTATAAATTTAGTTTTAAAAATATAGAGTTAAACTTGGCTAGCTCCCTGTGGAACGAACCGGACTTACTAAAAACTACACTACTGCACGATTAAGTACACTACCTATAAGTGTTGTAGCAAGGTTTAGGTATATCCATTCTCTAAATAAATAAATAACTTGTGTAAAATTGTATCGTATTTAATAGTATTTTGTAGTAAAAATATAACTATTTCGTATACACCTCTATGCACATCAGCACCCTGATAGACCTTCAATCCTAAAGTGTCAACCTGTTCCCTACATACCATAAGTGGACCCCCTAGATCCCTATCTACACCCAAATACTCTCCAATGAGAGTAAAAAAAATACTTCCTCCTATTATTCCCCCGTCCTGTATTCCTGCCACCATTTTGGACAGATAAAAACCAACACAGTAGGGGATATTAACAAAGCTTCTAGTGTTTCGAATACACTTAAGGTAAAATAAATCATGTAAGGTCATCTTCTCCTTGTTTTTACCTCTTTGTGTAATCGAATTAGTTAAAAATCTATGTATAATACGAAGCTCTGCTTTGTTAATATCTATATAGGAGTGTCTTCCTCCCAGCGTAAAAACATTATAATTTGACATACACCTCTAGACGGCGTCCGCGTCAAAATTCCTATCTACCCTTTCACCATGATAAATCAAATTTGTACAATCAGGTAGTAGTAATTCACGAGGAGTGTAAATCTGTAAAGCTTTGGCCATGTCCAGTATGGACATCCTATACATCCTACGGCCAAGTAAAAATCTAAGAAAATTCCTATCATCTAACCTAACTACATCCGTATTTAATGCTATAGTACTCATAAGCTCAACACACCATTCCTTATATACAGGCCTACGAATGGTGAATAAATGTTCCCAATCGGGAAAAGAGGAGTTCCCATACCTTTGGATCAGATGCTGTCTAACTGAGTTAACTAGTTGGACCCTTTCCAAAGGCTCCCAATCGATTACCCTCGGTACTTCTACATTTTTAGTTACCAGTTTAAATTTGTTACTTTGATACATCGGGTAATCTCTCCAACTTCGATCAAATCTCAAATTGGGATGCAACTGTTCTTCATGAATCGTTGGGTGTTCTATTATCGGATGAATCAGAAATTGTACGTAAGCATTAACATATTCTTGTTGCGGATCATAATACGGTATGTGTTGATCATTATGATATTGTTGTTCCTGTTGTTGCTCCTGTTCAGGTTCTGGTTCATATTGTGGCTCATATTCCATTTCTGGCTGTGGTTCCAGAGCTGGTTGCCTAGATGATGATGATGCACCATCAGTATCGATATTTTTATGCAAAACACATTACACACAAAATTTATGCATCCAAATATGCATTAGTGTTAGCAAAATAACAAATTAAAGCAATTACAATAACACGTTCAATCAAAATTAAACTTATACACATTTTCACAATTTTAACAATTCTACACTTTTTCAAATAAGCATATATGAAAATATTTACAAAGTTCATAAGCATTCTACTCAAATAACATGTCAAAATAATCATTACTAGCAATTAAACAAGTTTCAAATGGCATTTACATCAATTTAATCAAATTCATGAATTTTAGACCTAAAAAGTCTACTTTAATTCTCAAAAATCATGTTTATGATCAAAGTTTGGATCATTTAGCTACCTAAACATGTTACACTACTTAATTTAGCAATAATTCATGACAAAAATCGGCCATAACCTGTTTATATCAAAAAGTCCCAAATTGCTCAAGAACACAAACCCTAGATTTCAAAATTTTTTGAAGTTTTTGGCTTCAAATCATGTTAAATAGCATCAATCTAGGTTATACATGCAAAATATACTAACAATTTAACTCTAATTACACTAGAAATTAACAAAATTAAATTAGGTAAAATTTAGCTCAAAAAATCTAAAACTGAAAATTTAAAGAGTTTATAGGTGAAATTTTTTACCTTCCTTGAAAAACTTCTGAAGAAAGACATGATTATAGTTGATTTTAGGACGAAATTTGGTTGAATTTGGTGAAAAATTAATGATTTTAGGGGTGTGTTTATGGATGTGTTCGTATGTATGTGTGTGAGTTTGTGGAGAGCAGAACCAGCGACTGACTTTATGATCCTGGCCAGATTTTTGGCCTCATGCGACCGCATGAGGTTTAAGAGGAAACCCCATGCGATAGCATGGGGTCTGATTTTTTTTTTCATACTTTAATTGAATAAGATTAAAAATAATGATAACAAAATTTCTCGTCCCTCCCTTGGGTAAAGCAATTTCGGTTCAACGACCTAGTCTTCAACTCACGATGAATTTTTAGAAATCACATTTTTAACTTAATGAAATAAAGTACATTTTTGTTTTTAAATTCACACCAAACTTAAATTTAAAATGCATAAAATTAAAAATTCATATAAATATCATTAATATTTTAATACATTAATTTTACAAACTTATATTAAAAATATTAATTTTTAAAATATTTAAAAATTTAAATATTTTGATTTAAAAAGATTTACAATATTAATTTAATATTTATATATTAATTTTAAAAACAAAGTAAAAATTAAAATTAAAATTTTTTTGGTCTTTTATCCCACTTTAATCAATCAAATATTATCAAAAATATACGCCCCTCTTTTCGGTAAAGTAATTTCAGTTCCATAACCTAGTTTTACTCCTGACGAATTTTTGAAATATTTTGGGTTGATAGATTAAAGATATTTATACCTTAAGAATAAACGGTAAATTTCGCAGTGATCTAATAAATTTTTGTATGATATCAATAATTTCGGTTTCGCATACCTAATTTTATTGAATACCAATTTAATATTTTATAGCGAACGATTCAGCGTTTATTATCAAAAGGTTAAAAGCAATAAAATAAAATAAAAATTGTACATACTTACCTATGAGATAGAATTCTCAGAGACCTGCTTTAACCGACTCATAGGAGAGTCGTGTGATTTGGTTCTCCATAGCTACATAAGCGTAACCTCGATTCTTCAATATTTTTTCTTCTAAACATATGAACGGTCCTTCTCTGCATAGAATAACAAATTCGGTATTTGAATATGTTTGATTGTTTGAACATTTACCTTCATGTAACCATTTTCCGTATTTATGACACCTTTCAAGGTGTCGTGCTCTTCTTTTTGTTGCGGATTTTGATTTTTCTTTTCCAAAATGTATCTTATGATGATCTTTCCTGAGTTCTTTCCTTACTTCGTCCATTTTGCCTCTTATGAAGGATACCACTTCACTGGGGAGTGTGTCATTATTACGTTTAGTAATCATAGCGTGTAGTAGTAGACCATGGTTCAGATCAAAGGAATTCTTCATCTCGTAAAACCTAAAAGAAATAAAAATTCAGAATGGAGGGAGAAGACTAGTTCTTTAGGGTCTGCTAGGGAAAGACCATTCGGATTCCATTCTCAGAAACTACACGAAAACAGAATATCTAACTCTAACAGAAATATATATTATCCTTAAAAGACTTGATTCTCCCCACACTTAGTTAGCTGTAGTGTCGAAATTGTGATTAACTTCGTTGTCAACTTCCATTGAATCATGTATGTAATGTTTATCTCTGTGACCATTAACTTTAAATTCAATCTCATTTGAATTTATTAACTCTACTGTTCCGTAAGGGAAAACTCTTTTGACTATGAATGCTCCAGACCATCTTGATTTCAATTTTCCAGGAAATAGCTTGAATCGTGAATTGAAAAGAAGAACTCTGTCTCCTTCTTTAAATTCTTTTGAACTTCTGATTCTTTTATCATGCCATTTCTTCGTTCTTTCTTTATAGATTAACGAATTTTCATATGCTTCATGTCTTAATTCTTCTAATTCGTTTAATTGGCTTAACTGTAGACGTCCGACTTCGTGTAAATCAAGATTACATGTCTTCAAAGCCCAAAATGCTTTATGTTCAATTTCTACTGGAAGATGACATGCTTTTCCGTAAATGATTTTAAAAGGTGTGGTTCCAATTGGAGTTTTGTAGGCAATTCTAAAAGCCCAGAGTGTATCCTCCAATTTCATGGACCATTCCTTCGGATTTGATCCTACGGTTTTCTCTAGAATACGTTTTAAAGCTCGGTTGGTATTTTTAACTTGTCCACTTGTTTGTGGATGATAAGCGGTTGAGATTTTATGAGATACTCCATATCTTTTGAGAACTTTATCAAGTTGATTATTACAAAAATGAGTACCCCGATCACTTATTAAAGCTTTCGGTGTTCCACACCTTGTGAAAAGACGTTTTAAAAAGTTGACTACAACTCGTGCATCGTTAGTTGGGAGAGCTTGTGCTTCCGCCCATTTAGATACATAATCAATGGCAACGAGAATGTAGAGATTATTATGAGATTTTGGAAATGGACCCATAAAGTCAATACCCCAAATGTCAAATACTTCACATACTTGAATGACATTTTGTGGCATTTCATCACGTTGACTTATTTTTCCGGCCCTTTGACAAGCATCACAGGATTTGCAAAGAAGATGTGCATCTTTGAAAATTGTAGGTCAATAGAATCCAGCATCGTAAACTTTTCTTGCTGTGAGTTGAGGCCCATAATGCCCTCCTGTTGGTCCTGTGTGACAATGGTTGAAGATTTGACTGGCTTCATCCCCGAATACACATCGGCGTATTATTCCATCGGGACAACTTTTAAACAAATGTGGATCTTCCCAGAAATAGTGTTTTATATTACTAAAGAATTTCTTTCATTTTTGGTACGACAACTCTTTTTCAAGGAATCCACATACTAAGTAGTTTGCATAGTCTGCAAACCATGAAATTTCATTATAATCTATCTTTAATAGATATTCATCAGGAAAGTTATCTTGTATGACCGATTCATTTAGAACTTCTAATTCAGGATTTTCAAGACGAGAAAGATGATCAGTGGCGAGATTTTCTGCTCCCTTTTTGTCTCGGATTTCAATATCAAACTCTTGTAAGAGTAAGATCCAACGGATTAATCGTGGTTTAGCATTTTGTTTCAAAAATAGATATCTAAGTGCAGAATGGTCGGTATAGCCCACCGTTTTAGCTAGAACGAGATATGAACGAAGTTTATCAAAAGCAAAGACAATGGCAAAGAGTTCTTTTTCAGTAGTTGTGTAATTCATTTGTGCTCCTTGTAACGTCTTACTAGCGTAATAAATAGGTTGAAATCATTTTTCAATCCTTTATCCTAAAACGGCTCCCATTGCAAAATCACTTGCATCGCACATAAGTTCAAATGGTAAATTCCAATTTGGAGTTATCATGATCGGCGCATTAGTGAGTTTTTCTTTAAGAATATTAAAAGATTTGATGCATTCATCTAAAAAGATGAATGGAGCATCCTTTTCTAGGAGTTTATTCATAGGAGTGGCAATTGTAGAAAAATCTTTTATGAAACGTCGGTAAAAACCGGCATGCCCTAGAAAACTCCTAACTCCTCTAACATTGGTGGGATGTGGAAGTTTAGCAATTACATCTACTTTAGCTCTATCCACTTCAATTCCTTTCTTTGAAATTTTATGACCAAGAATGATACCTTCTCTAACCATGAAATGGCATTTCTCCCAATTAAGTACTAGATTTGATTACTCGCATCTAATAAGCATTCGTTCAAGATTAACTAGACATGAATCAAATGTATCACCGAAGACTGAAAAGTCATCCATGAAAACTTAGATGCATTCTTCTATCATGTCATGAAAAATTGCCATCATGCACCTTTGGAAGGTTGCAGGGGCGTTGCAAAGTCCAAATGGCATGCGTTTGTAAGCAAAAGTACCATAAGGGCACGTGAACGTGGTTTTCTCTTGGTCCTCGGGTGCTATTGGAATTTGAAAATTGAAGGTTTTCGTATGCCCGAGAGACATATTTAATTAATGTGGCTAGTGTGTTATGATTCAAGTCGGGTCATACCCAATAACAAGCTTACCGACACCTTATTTGTATTTGATCTTAACGATTGGATCGTTGATTAAATACGCGACACTTGAACTTTAAGAAAAATGGTTTTCTTAAATATTACTTGATGTGTATATATATAAATTATGGAATAATTTATGTAATATGAAATTAATTATTTATGGGTTAAATAATTAATTAATTTATGTTACATTTATATAAATTGGTTTTATATAATAAAATGTACATAAATATATTTGCAAGTTTATAAAATGTGCATTATAAATATATGGAAGTTTTATATAAAAGTTTATAAAACATTTAACTTATTTAAAACTAATTAATTTTATAAAACTAATGGGTGGCATGGGGAGTGTAAGAAAGCATGCTAATGATTCCAACACTTGGCCATACTTTCCCATTTCCATATACATGCACTTTGACTCCTTGGTGGATACACACACTTGCAAAATACATCAAAAAAACTGAACAAGCTCTCCATTTTTCTGCTGTTAGGCCGTGGCCTTTTGGAGCAAAGAAGGGGTTCTTATTTTGGTTTTGCAAGTTCATTTTCAAGTGCAAATTAAATCCTAACCAAAGTACAAGGTGTTGGTAGCAAGCTTGGGGTATAACTACTTGAGGTTTCATACTTTTGGAGCTCCATTCATCATCATCTTTATCATCATCTATCAACCAGCTAGGAGAAGGTATAAACTCTTTTCTTGCTTGTAGTTTGTAAGTATGTTTCACAACTTGATCCTAATTGGGATTTAACTTTAATTGGTTAAAGTTTAACAAGTCTAAAATTGGTAATTACATGCTTCCGCTAAGTTTGATTCTTATTATGTTTTAAGCATTTTGGAACTTGTTAAATCCCAACAATGGTATCTAGAGCCGAAGTTGATGGAATATGCTTCGAGATGATTTATTATTCCCACTATATTTTTGCATTTTATGTACATGCATGAAAGAAAAATGCAAAAATTAATGGGTTTGGGTGGGTATGTTATTTAGGCCGAATTGTTTGAGTCCCAAAATGGGTTTTGGGCTCTTCCATTTTGGTCATATTTGTTGTATGTAGAAGTTCACAATCAAGCCTTGACCTTTTGTCTGAATGGTTGCATGTTTGGATGATTATTAATAATTCATTTGGTATGTAATATTAATTCCTTCATGTGGTTGTAATATTCATTCAATTTGGTTTGTAATTATATTATTTTGGTTATGTAATTTATTTTATATTTGACATGTAAAATAGATTAGGTTGAAATTTCAATTTTTAGACAAAATGTATTAGGATATATATTTTGTAAAAAGATGAAGATGATGAAGACTTGAAGAACCCAAGTACAAGCATTTGGATGCAAGGTTAAGTGGGAGGTTAAAACCTCTTACTTTATGTTATTACCCTTTACCGGTGGCATTTGTTTTCGGCTAAACAAATGTCTACCAAAATGGCTTGATTGTGAACATATTGTTTTGCATGCTTGGTTGTTTATTGTATGATTGTGGATTGTATGTTTGTATGCTACAAGTTAATCACACATGTTAACAACAAACAAACTAAAATTTAATTGGTTAAATTAGATGTTATTAATCACATGCAAAATGACAATTTAAATGGTTAAATTGAAATGGCAAAAGGACATTAATAAATGGTCATTAAGAACACCATAAGGATCATAATAATTGGTTGTTGAAACATATATAAAATGGTTCATATCAAAGTAATGAATTGGCTTTATTACACAACATGAAAAATGGATTTTCAAATAAACCATACACTAAATGTATGTTGGTGTATGGTGTAAAAGTTTTCACAAATTAGAAATTAATGAAAACTTAAAATCCCTTATTAACAAGGCAAACAAGTTAAACGCCATCCTTTTGTGTGACACTTAAAAATATTAGGGAACTCATAATGGGATAAAGGTCACCTAACTGTTATGAGCAAACTAATATGATTAAGGTGAATTTCGAATGCTTGTAGGATAAAGGTCACCTAACCACTTGTACGTTGAATTTACACGTTAGCACAAGTAGGACGACTTGATTTGGGAATCAAGAACTTAGGGTCACCGAAGCATGAGGAACAAATAGGCGTTGATGGGATAAATATGCCATGCAAAAGGATTGTATGATCCCATAACTTAGAAGTTGCAAAAGGATTGCAATTGTCATATAATGACTACCTAGCTAAATCAAATGACGGGATAAAGGTCACCTAACTAAAATTTAGTTTACCGTTGGATTCTAAAATTTAATAAATATCAATTGGGTTTAAAGGGTATTGATTGTTAAATTAAAATTAATACTTAAATAACTTTGTTAAATTTTGTAGATGGCCGCCAATAACAACAACAACATTCCAAACGCACCTATCAACTTTAACAACCTATCGTTGAGGTCAATCCTCGAAAAGGAAAAACTCAACCATACGAACTTCATGGATTGGTTCCGCAATCTAAGAATTGTCCTCAAACTAGAGGATAGGGCGTATGTGTTGGAAGACCCCATTCCCGATCAACCGGACGAGTATGATACGGAAGGCATGGCTTATTGGGAGAAATATTGCACCGATTCGGTGCAAGTTTCTTGCCTCATGCTTGGGACTATGATACCAAAACTCCAAAAGGATTTCGAGCATCATAGTGCATATGACATGATCACACAGTTGAAGGAGATGTTCCTTCAACAAGCTCGTGTCGAGCGCTTTGAAACGGTCCGAGCGCTTCATGCATGTCGGATGGACGATGCCCAATCCGTTTCATCTTATGTCCTTAAGATGAAAAGCCTAATTGATCGAGCAAACCGTCTTAATTGCAACGTGTCTAATGAATTAGCCACAGACCTTATCCTTAACTCATTGTCAAAGAGGTTTGACACATTCGTGTTAAATTATAACATGAATGGTTGGGGTAAAAGCATTGGCGAATTACATGCCATGCTTAAGACGGCCGAAGCGAGCATGGGTAAAAGGGCTTCACCCATGTTTATGATCAATGAAGGCGGGTCCAAAAACAATAACACTTCTAAGCCGAAGGTGGCTAAGAGGAAAGGACCCGCCTACCAAGGCAAGGGCAAGGGAAAGGGGAAGATGGTTACCCCAACCAATAACAACAAGAAGTAAAAGGTTTCCGGAAAGGCTAACCCCAAGGAAGATCCGTGCTTTGGTTGCGGTGAAATGGGTCACTGGAAACGCAATTGCCCGGTCTACCTAAAAGAGTTGAAAGAAAAGAGGGATGCAGGGCAAACCTCAGGTAATGTATATATGGTATACATTGAGCTTAGTATTACTTCTTCTAATACATGGGTATTAGACACATGATGTGGAACTCATATTTGTAATTCTTTGCAGGGGTTCAAAAGAAGTGATCAGGAAGCGGGAACAACAAGTCTCTTCATGGGAAATGGAGCAAGGGTGTCATAACCCGTCCTTAACCATAAGAACGTGTTAAATAACGTATGATTCCATTGCGAGGTATTGACCTCTATATGCGACATTTTTAAAAGAAAAACTGCATATATTATACATTACAAACCATGATTCTTATTTTTGTTACAAGCTTTGGACAACATAAAAATGATTATCGTTTAGCGATAATCTTCGACTTACAAACTTTACATATAATGATAACAACACGGTTTCTAGCATATTTTACAACACAGATCCTCGGGTATGCAGTTTTATTTTTGACACAAATATGCGTACGCAAGATCCTGCTCAAATTCAACATTATGCAGCGGAAGCTTTAGTAATCACCTGAGAATAGACATGTTTTAATAGGTCAACATAAAGTTGGTGAGATATAGGTTTAATGCCGTCAGCAATATATATATATATAGACCACAAGATTTCGTATATAAACAGTTTAATAAAAATATTCTAAGTGGTTGAGCACTTGGTAACCATACTTAACATTTAATCACGTCGCATATTCCCTTTATTATGAAATCTTACTACACCGTACCAAGTGTAGTCACGAAACGAAGTACTGTGCAACCGTTGAATACTGGTCGTCCAGTCCGGTTGGGGTTGTCAGGCCCGATAGATCTATCAACAGGATTCGCGTTTACAATACCGCTGTAAATATTAGTTACCAAGCTACAGGGAAGTATGCCAGTGGTACAACTCAACGTAGAATATATTTTTCAGTTACTTGTGTCCATAACGTAAAACATAAAATACATGTATTCTCATCCCGAAATATTTAGAGTTTAAAAGTGGGACTATATACTCACTTTAGTCTTGAAGATATGTAATTTTGACTTGGTCTCCGATTGATATCATGAACCTATCCATATATAATATATCAATACCTTTTCTTTTTAAACAAACGTCTCATATATATACTTGTTATACTTTTAATACTTTGAATAATTCCTTAGTCCGTAGTTAGCATTTCGTTGTTAGTAATTCAATTTTAATGGTTCATTTGTAGATGTTTAATATACCCGCAATGAAATAAATAAAACCCCCAACGAAATAAATAAAACCCCATCGTATATGTATTGGTCGAGATTAATCTTGACCCACGGTACCGGTGTTGTCAAATGACGTGTTGCGTACATAAAGTACCGGTGTTGTCAAATGACGTGTTGCGTACAAACATGGGATCTTATGATTAATCTTCTCGTATTGTTTATGGGTGATCCTGAACCATATAAAATTGAATTATAAGTACATATATATAAAATATCATGTTATCTTAGAAAGATGTGATTTTATTTAATTTTTCCCAATTAATCCCGAAGTTAAACAAGTCTTGGATAACCAATTTTGTTTCGGTCATAGTTTCTTCGTTACAAATCCGTTTTCGTTGATTCAACTTGCCATCTCCTTGGATCGAGTTCCTCTTTAAGACTATGAACTGAAAATACCTTGGTTTGTATTCAAAATCACACGGAATAGGTGAAACTTTAGTGAAACTTATGAAGTTAAACATTTTCCTTTATGTAAACAACCTTAAATGATTATTTTTCTAAAAATACTTATACTTTGAATTAAATCATGAAATTTTTATGTGTTATCGTATTCATATTAAAAATCATTTTTCCAGAAGATAAACTTCCAATTCAAAGTTTAAGATGGTTTTTAATTATCCAACCCAAAACAGTCCCCGGTTGCACTCCGACGTCGTAAAAACAGTTTTTAAGGTGTTCTTTGAAAAACCAAGTTATACCTTGTTAAATTAGCATGTAATTAAGTTATATTACAGGTCTTGAAGTATTTTAAAAGTTAAGTTAGAAGGATCTATTTAGTTTGCAAACAAGTTTGAGAACATTCAAACTATGTTCTTGTTGTTAAAATTTTATACCACAAAATAAGATAGCTATATATATATGAATCGAATAAGGTTATGAACATAGTTACTACCTCAAGTTCCTTGGACAAGGTTGCTGTAAAAGAGGAGTAAGAACCTAGAACTAAAAGGGTGATGGAATTGGATGAAAGATCGGAAGTAAGTTTGTGTTCTTGGAAGGATTCTTGAAGTGTTTTTGTAAGGTTTTCTTATGAGGTTTAAGTGTTGTTTTTGAAGCTAAATGATGGGGAAAATGCTTGGAGATGATCAAGTATGAAGTTAAGAGTATTTTGAGAGAGAAATGGAAGTGTAAGTATGAGAAAATGGGGTGAAGAAATGGTGTGCATGCATAAAAACGTTTTTAGGTTATAAAGGAAAAAAAAAGATACCTAACTTTGTTTTCTTGCTAAATAATTCATGCTACTTGACAAATGGTTGGTTCCACATGTTTCTTAATCATTTAAGGCTGCTAAGGAGCAGATTTTTATTGGTATATACTAATAGTAAATACATCTAGAAGCTGCGTATGATACGGGTACATATACCCTAGGTATACGTATAGAAATCTTTGAGAAAACGGAACGAGGATTCAAATATAGCTATCTTTTGTAAATATACTTATATTGTTTTATGTATTTAAGTCTTTAAAAGTGATTAAATACATTACTTATACGATATATGTATAAACATTATAGGTCATAAGTATTTAAGTCAAATAACGTTACGTATGGTTATCGTTTTGAGAACTTAAGTTAGTAGTTTCAAAATATACTTATAACTTATTGTTATTAATACAAAATGAGATATTAAAACATTCTTAGGTCATGTTAAATATGTATATATACATATATATACACAAACGTATAATTATCATATATTGTATAGTTCGTGATATCATCGGTCAAACTAGACGGTCAAACGTTGTGTAAAACTCTTTTCGAAAAACATAAGTCTCGACAATTTGGATTGCTTATCATGTTGGTAAGGTTTAATTTATGTAAATATTAATCTTATAAGTATAGAACGATCGAAAAAGTGCGGGTCGTTACATTACCTCCCCGTTAAATAAATTTCGTCCCGAAATTTTAAAATTGTACCTATTTTGCGTCATCGAGAAACAAGTGTGGATACTTGTTTCATCTGATCCTCCCGTTCCCACGTAAACTCGGGACCTCTTCGAGCATTCCAACGAACCTTAACGATCGGTATGTTGCTCTGCTTGAGCTGTTTAACTTCACGGTCCATGATTTCGATTGGTTCTTCGACGAATTGTAGTTTCTCGTCGACATGGATTTCTTCAAGAGGAATGGTGAGGTCTTCCTTTGCAAGACACTTCTTAAGGTTCGAGACGTGAAAGGTATTATGTACTCCGGCGAGTTTTTGCGGTAACTCGAGTCGATAAGCTACCGGTCCAATGCGTTCAATAATCTTGAACGGGCCTACGTACCTTGGGTTCAGTTTACCCCTTTTGCCGAAACGTATTACACCTTTCCATGGTGACACTTTTAACATAACCATGTCACCGATCTGAAACTCTAATGGTTTCCTTCGAACATCGGCGTAGCTCTTTTGGCGACTACGGGCTGTTTTCAATCTCTCCTTGATTTGTACAATCTTCTCAGTCGTTTCGTGTATGATCTCGGGACCCGTTAATTGTTGATCTCCTACTTCATTCCAACAGATAGGAGATCTACACTTCCTTCCATACAATGCTTCGAATGGCGCAGCTCCAATGCTCGCATGATAACTATTATTATACGAGAATTCTGCTAACGGTAGATATTTATCCCATCCGTTTCCAAAATCGATCACACATGCCCTGAGCATGTCTTCAAGAGTCTGAATTGTTCTTTCACTCTGCCCGTCGGTTTGCGGATGATATGCGGTACTCATATCCAAACGAGTTCCTAGTGCCTCCTGTAGTGATTGCCAGAACTTTGAGGTAAATCTACTATCACGATCAGATATAATGGAAATAGGTATTCCATGCCTTGAAACAACTTCCTTTATATACAATCGTAATAGTTTCTCCATTCTATCCGTTTTCTTTATAGGCAAGAAATGTGCAGACTTGGTGAGACGATCAACAATCACCCAAATGGTGTCGTAACCCCAGGCAGTCTTTGGTAACTTCGTGATGAAATCCATGGTAATACCATCCCATTTCCATTCTGGGATTTCTGGTTGTTGAAGTAACCCTGACGGCTTCTGGTGTTCTGCTTTGACCTTGGAACAAGTTAAACACTCCCCAACATATGTTGCAACGTCTGTCTTTAAATTAGGCCACCAATAATGTGTCTTAAGATCTTGGTACATCTTTCCCACTCCAGGATGTATCGAGTATCTTGTCTTATGTGCCTCGTTCAATATCAACTTCCTTAATCCACCCAACTTCGGTACCCAAATACGATTTGCAAAATATCGAATTCCATCTTCCCGTATAACGAGTTGCTTCTCATACTTCTTCATTATTTCATTTCTTATGTTTTCTTTAGTAATTGCTTCTCGTTGAACTTCTTTGATTTGTGAGTTGAGATTCATGCGAATTTTTATGTTCATTGCTCGAACTCGGATTGGTTCTCGTTCCTTTCTGCTTAGAGCATCGGCCACTACGTTCGCTTTCCCGGGATGATAGCGAATTTCACAATCATAGTCGTTTATTAACTCGACCCACCTACGTTGCCTCATGTTCAATTGTTTCTGATCAAAAATATGTTGAAGGCTTTTATGATCAGTAAACACAGTGAATTTAACCCCATACAAGTAGTGTCTCCACATCTTCAATGCAAACACAACTGCTCCCAATTCTAGATCATGCGTCGTATAATTCCGCTCGTGAATCTTCAATTGTCGGGATGTGTATGCAATAACTTTCTTCCGTTGCATAAGAACGCAACCAAAACCTTGTCGCGAAGCGTCACAATATATTTCAAAATCATCGTTCCCTTCTGGTAACGATAAAATAGGCGCCGTAGTCAACTTCTTTTTTAGTAATTGAAATGCACTCTCCTGCTCAGAAGTCCATTCATATTTCTTCCCTTTTTGCGTTAACGCTGTCAACGGCTTAGCTATTCGGGAAAAATCTTGAATAAACCTTCTATAATAACCGGCTAAACCCAAAAATTGGCGTATCTGCGTTGGTGTCTTAGGAGTCTCCCATTTTTCAATGGCTTCAATTTTTGCTGGATCAACCTGAATTCCTTTGCTACTAACAACGTGGCCAAGAAATTGCACTTCTTTCAACCAGAAAGCACATTTAGAAAATTTAGCATATAGCTGTTCTTTTCTTAACAACTCTAATATCAACCTTAAATGCTGCTCATGCTCTTGCTCACTCTTGGAATAGATAAGAATATCATCAATGAAAACGATAACAAACTTATCTAAATATGGACTACAAACTCGATTCATGAGGTCCATGAATACAGCTGGCGCATTTGTCAACCCAAACGGCATGACCAAAAATTCGTAATGACCATAACGTGTTCGAAAAGCAGTTTTCGGTATATCTTCTTCTTTGACACGTAATTGATGATAGCCCGATCTTAGGTCAATTTTCGAGTACACACATGATCCTTGGAGTTGATCAAATAAGTCGTCAATTCTCGGTAGTGGATACCGATTCTTGATAGTTAACTTATTTAATTCACGATAATCTATACACATTCGAAAAGATCCGTCTTTCTTCTTGACGAATAAAATTGGAGCTCCCCACGGTGAAGTACTTGGTCGTATGAATCCACGATCCAGTAATTCTTTTAACTGACTCTGAAGTTCTTTTAACTCGGACGGTGCAAGTCTATATGGAGCACGGGCAACCGGTGCAGCTCCTGGTACAAGATCTATTTGAAATTCTACAGATCTAAATGGAGGTAATCCCGGCAACTCTTCCGGAAATACTTCAGGAAAATCTCTTGCCACAGGCACGTCATTGATGCACTTCTCTTTTTCTTTCTTTTCGACTTTATTAACATGTGCTAAGATAGCATAGCACCCTTTCTTCAAGCACTTTTGAGCTTTCAAATAACTAATGAGTTTTAGCTTTGAGTTACCCTTCTCTCCATAAATCATTACTGGCGTTTTATCCTTACGAGGAATGCGAATTGCCTTCTTGGCGCACACAACTTCAGCTCCTATTTTGGACATCCAGTCCATGCCGACTATTACATCAAAACTTCCTAATTCTACGGGTATCAAGTCAATTTTAAACGTTTCTCCAGCTAAATTTATTTTACAATCACGGCAAATTTTATCGGCTTTAATTAGTTTACCATTAGCTAACTCAATCATGTACTTAGCATCGAGAGGTAATGATGAACAATTCAATTTAGCGTGAAAGTCTCTACACACGTAACTTCTATCAGCACCAGTATCAAATATAATAGATGCGGATAAGTTATTAATGGTAAACGTACCCGTAACAAGCTCCGGGTCTTCACATGCCTCTCTAGCATTAATAACAAATGCTCTTCCACGTGCAGGTCCGATATTCTTCTCTGGATTCGGGCACTGGCTCTTATAGTGACCTTGTTTTCCACACCCAAAACAAGTAATGGTAGCCAAAGCAGTTCTATTTGCATTGGTGGCAAGAGTCTTGGTACCATTTGTATTTGTAACGAGAGCCCTACAATCTTCAGCAAGATGACCCTTTCGATTACACTTGTTGCATACCACATTACAGTAACCAGAGTGATGTTTGTGGCATCGGTTGCATAAAGGATTTTGTCCTTTATAACCAAAGCTTAAACCACTACCCGCACCTTGCGTGTTTTCTTGTTTCTTAAAAGATTGTTGTGGGTTACCTCGATCATAATTTCCATTCCACTTTCTTTTGTTACCTGATACCTTCACATCAGTATTGGATACTTTCTTATCCATGATGACCTGATCCATTAGCTCGTTTGCCATGGTTATAGCTTCATGAATTGTCTTAGGTTTCGATGCTGTAACATTTGCCTTGACCTTTTTGGGCAAACCATCTTTGTACATTTCAATCTTCCGTTCTTCGGTTGGAACCAATTCAGGACATAGCAAAACTAATTCCATGAATCGCTGATTGTAGTTGGTGATTTCAGTACCAATAACCTTCAGACTTCGTAACTCATCTTCCAACTTCCTAACCTCGTTCCTTGGACAATATTCGTTGATTAACATTGTTTTGAATTCTTCCCACGGAGTATCATAAGCTACATCTCCTCCTACAGCCTTCACATAATTTTTCCACCACGTGAGTGCACTATCTTGTAAAGTGCACGATGCGTATTTGGTCATGTCCTTTTCAACACAACCACTGATTTTGAACACAGTTTCCATCTTTTCTATCCACCGGGTTAAACCGATCGGTCCTTCTGTTCCACTGAATGATGAGGGCTTGCAAGCTTGAAAAGTTTTGTAAGTGCACCCCACACGAGGATTTGGGTTAACTGCAGCACCTCTTGCAGCCTCGACCCATAACATTCTGTCGTTCACTCGCTGATTGATGAGTTCCTGGATTTCTTGTTCCGTCATTCGGTTCAATCGCGCCATATTCTTCTATAAGAATGAAAAGAAAATAATTATTCACATGGAATATTATAGATGTAGTGTATATTTACAGTACATTATAGCTTATTAATAATATGAACCAGGTATTATTATAAAAGCCTTTTCTTCTTATTAGCGTTTTATAATTATATCTAGGGTAGTACCTACCCGTTAATGTCCATACTTAATAGCTTAGTACAGAATCAATTACTACCATCTAAATAATACTTAACCATGGAAAATTATTGCATTTCACACTTCACTATTTTACATATGCTTATCTTACATCGAACATTAAGCAAACCACACTAATAATATTATACAAAACATTATATGATCCCATGGTTTAATACGGCAGCGCATCGTTTGGTCTATTTTCTAGGACGTTTAGGTTCAAAGAATCGCTTAACGCTTATCCTGGCTGTCTGCCTATATTTTGGCCGTGGGACTGAAGAACTGGATGCCGGGATAGAACGAATAGGAATAGCGGGAATAGGGGTGGTAGTGTCTAGTGGAGTTGGTGCCACATCATCCTTACTAAACTCGGGATTTGAATTTTCTAATTCATTAGCCTTTCGTTTCTTTCCTAGTTCGAACTTATCTTTTGTAATTTCCTGTATTTCTTCCTCGGGTTCACTTTCCTCCTCGGGTTCACTTTCCTCCTCGGGTTCACTTTCCTCCTCGGGTTCACTTTCCGGGTTCTCTATAGTCGGTTCATCCGGAATTTGCGAGTCTTCCCCAAAGATATTATTTTCGTCATCGGATAGGTTAATGACTGGAACACCATCTGAAGATTCTGGTTCGGAGTCGCTGAACGTGATGACAAGTTTTGAGCCCGACATCTATCACACAACAACTAACCCATTAGTACTACATAATATTTACATATAAATTTTAACCAACAATGATAAGCAATGGTTTTTAAATCAGACCCGGTCAAAGTCCAGACTTACTAATGTATCCTAACGACTTATCAGTTAGACACACTAATGCAAACCTGGTTCGCTAAGACCACCGCTCTGATACCACATGTCATAACCCGTCCTTAACCATAAGAACGTGTTAAATAACGTATGATTCCATTGCGAGGTATTGACCTCTATATGCGACATTTTTAAAAGAAAAACTGCATATATTATACATTACAAACCATGATTCTTATTTTTGTTACAAGCTTTAGACAACATAAAAATGATTATCGTTTAGCGATAATCTTCGACTTACAAACTTTACATATAATGATAACAACACGGTTTCTAGCATATTTTACAACACAGATCCTCGGGTATGCAGTTTTATTTTTGACACAAATATGCGTACGCAAGATCCTGCTCAAATTCAACATTATGCAGCGGAAGCTTTAGTAATCACCTGAGAATAGACATGTTTTAATAGGTCAACATAAAGTTGGTGAGATATAGGTTTAATGCCGGCAGCAATATATATATATAGACCACAAGATTTCGTATATAAACAGTTTAATAAAAATATTCTAAGTGGTTGAGCACTTGGTAACCATACTTAACATTTAATCACGTCGCATATTCCCTTTATTATGAAATCTTACTACACCGTACCAAGTGTAGTCACGAAACGAAGTACTGTGCAACCGTTGAATACTGGTCGTCCAGTCCGGTTGGGGTTGTCAGGCCCGATAGATCTATCAACAGGATTCGCGTTTACAATACCGCTGTAAATATTAGTTACCAAGCTACAGGGAAGTATGCCAGTGGTACAACTCAACGTAGAATATATTTTTCAGTTACTTGTGTCCATAACGTAAAACATAAAATACATGTATTCTCATCCCGAAATATTTAGAGTTTAAAAGTGGGACTATATACTCACTTTAGTCTTGAAGATATGTAATTTTGACTTGGTCTCCGATTGATATCACGAACCTATCCATATATAATATATCAATACCTTTTCTTTTTAAACAAACGTCTCATATATATACTTGTTATACTTTTAATACTTTGAATAATTCCTTAGTCCGTAGTTAGCATTTCGTTGTTAGTAATTCAATTTTAATGGTTCATTTGTAGATGTTTAATATACCCGCAATGAAATAAATAAAACCCCCAACGAAATAAATAAAACCCCATCGTATATGTATTGGTCGAGATTAATCTTGACCCACGGTACCGGTGTTGTCAAATGACGTGTTGCGTACATAAAGTACCAGTGTTGTCAAATGACGTGTTGCGTACAAACATGAGATCTTATGATTAATCTTCTCGTATTGTTTATGGGTGATCCTGAACCATATAAAATTGAATTATAAGTACATATATATAAAATATCATGTTATCTTAGAAAGATGTGATTTTATTTAATTTTTCCCAATTAATCCCGAAGTTAAACAAGTCTTGGATAACCAATTTTGTTTCGGTCATAGTTTCTTCGTTACAAATCCGTTTTCGTTGATTCAACTTGCCATCTCCTTGGATCGAGTTCCTCTTTAAGACTATGAACTGAAAATACCTTGGTTTGTATTCAAAATCACACGGAATAGGTGAAACTTTAGTGAAACTTATGAAGTTAAACATTTTCCTTTATGTAAACAACCTTAAATGATTATTTTTCTAAAAATACTTATACTTTGAATTAAATCATGAAATTTTTATGTGTTATCATATTCATATTAAAAATCATTTTTCCAGAAGATAAACTTCCAATTCAAAGTTTAAGATGGTTTTTAATTATCCAACCCAAAACAGTCCCCGGTTGCACTCCGACGTCGTAAAAACAGTTTTTAAGGTGTTCTTTGAAAAACCAAGTTATACCTTGTTAAATTAGCATGTAATTAAGTTATATTACAGGTCTTGAAGTATTTTAAAAGTTAAGTTAGAAGGATCTATTTAGTTTGCAAACAAGTTTGAAAACATTCAAACTATGTTCTTGTTGTTAAAATTTTATACCACAAAATAAGATAGCTATATATATATGAATCGAATAAGGTTATGAACATAGTTACTACCTCAAGTTCCTTGGACAAGGTTGCTGTAAAAGAAGAGTAAGAACCTAGAACTAAAAGGGTGATGGAATTGGATGAAAGATCGGAAGTAAGTTTGTGTTCTTGGAAGGATTCTTGAAGTGTTTTTGTAAGGTTTTCTTATGAGGTTTAAGTGTTGTTTTTGAAGCTAAATGATGGGGAAAATGCTTGGAGATGATCAAGTATGAAGTTACGAGTATTTTGAGAGAGAAATGGAAGTGTAAGTATGAGAAAATGGGGTGAAGAAATGGTGTGCATGCATAAAAACGTTTTTAGGTTATAAAGGAAAAAAAGATACCTAACTTTGTTTTCTTGCTAAATAATTCATGCTACTTGACAAATGGTTGGTTCCACATGTTTCTTAATCATTTAAGGCTGCTAAGGAGCAGATTTTTATTGGTATATACCAATAGTAAATACATCTAGAAGCTGCGTATGATACGGGTACATATACCCTAGGTATACGTATAGAAATCTTTGAGAAAACGGAACGAGGATTCAAATATAGCTATCTTTTGTAAATATACTTATATTGTTTTATGTATTTAAGTCTTTAAAAGTGATTAAATACATTACTTATACGATATATGTATAAACATTATAGGTCATAAGTATTTAAGTCAAATAACGTTACGTATGGTTATCGTTTTGAGAACTTAAGTTAGTAGTTTCAAAATATACTTATAACTTATTGTTATTAATACAAAATGAGATATTAAAACATTCTTAGGTCATGTTAAATATGTATATATACATATATATACACAAACGTATAATTATCATATATTTTATAGTTCGTGATATCATCGGTCAAACTAGACGGTCAAACGTTGTGTAAAACTCTTTTCGAAAAACATAAGTCTCGACAATTTGGATTGCTTATCATGTTGGTAAGGTTTAATTTATGTAAATATTAATCTTATAAGTATAGAACGATCGAAAAAGTGCGGGTCGTTACAAAGGGTGCAAGTGAAAGCTCAAGGAGACTTTGTTTTGAAGCTACCAAGTGGTTTGGAGCTTATTTTGAAAAATGTTTTGTATGCACCCGATTTATCTCGAAACATTATTTCTGTATCCCGTTTGAAACAATATGGTTTTAATCTTAATTTCATTAATGATGATATCCATGTTTCTTTAGATAATGTGTTCTATTTTAAGGCTTCGCCTTCGAATGGTATTTATGAATTGGTTCATGATGACACATCATACAATAGCTCAATGTTCCATGCAAACACCAAGAAACTCAAAAGGTATTTGAGTGATTCCTACTTATGGCATTGTCGCCTTGGTCACATAAACAAGAATCGAATGCATACACTTCAAAAGAATGGCCTTTTGAAATCAAATGAACTAGATTCGTTTGATGTATGTGAATCTTGTTTACAAGGCAAAATGACTAAAGCACCTTTCAAAGGGATCTATGAAAGGGCTAAGGACTTATTGGGATTAATACATTCGGATGTATGTGGACCCTTTAAGCCCATAACTAGGAACGGTGAAAGATACTTCGTTACTTTCATTGATGACTTCAGTCATTTCGGATATGTCTATTTATTAAGGCACAAGGACGAAACTTTTGAAGCGTTCAAAGAATATCAAAACGAAGTACAAAATCCACTCAACAAGACAATCAAGGTACTTCGTACCGATAGAGGAGGTGAATACCTAAGCGATGCTTTCCAAGGTCATCTTAAAGGTTGCAGGATTATCTCACAACTTACTCCTCCTGGAACACCCCAACTTAATGGAGTTTCCGAAAGGAGGAACCGAACCCTAATGGATATGGTTCGATCTATGATGGCTAGAAGCTCGTTGCCTCTATCATTTTGGGGTTATTGTCTATGCTCCGCGGCTCGTATTCTAAATATGGCCCCAACCAAGAAAGTGGAACGAACTCCTCATGAGATGTGGTTTGGAAAACCTCCATCTCTATCATACTTAAAGGTATGGGGATGTGAAGCTTATCCTAAGCGTTACGTCCCTAATAAGTTGAATGATCAATCCACAAAGTGTATCTTCATAGGATATCCCAAGCATGATATGGGATACTATTTCTATGATCCAACCGAGCAAAATGTATTTGTTGCTCGAAAGGCTGAGTTCCTTGAAACTAAGTTCCTAATGGAAGGAAATAGTGAGAGGAAGATAGATCTTGAAGAGGTTCAAGATCAAGTAGCTGATACACAATTGGTTGACACTAGCACTCAACATGAAAATGTTGAGAATGATCAAATGGATTATCAAAATACATAAGACGTTCGCAGATCTGGTAGGATAAGTAATCCTCCTGAGAGATATGGGTTCCTCATGTATGGTTGCTATGTGGTTGATTTAGATGAACCAACAAACTACCAAGATGCTTTATTAAGGATTGATAAGGATAAATGGCAGGAAGCCATGAACGCTGAGATGCAATCCATGTATGACAACCAAGTTTGGGAACTTGTTGAACAACCTACTGGCTCAAGGCTAGTTGATTGTAAATGGCTTTTCAAAATGAAAATCGACATACATGGAAACTTGGATACATATAAAGCTAGACTTGTAGCAAAAGGTTTCACTCAAACTCAAGGGGTTGACTATGATGAAACTTTTTCTCCTGTGGCAATGCTAAAGTCTATTAGGATATTACTTGCCATTGCTGCTCATTATGATTATGAAATATGGCAAATGGATGTCAAGACCGCTTTCCTAAATGAACATCTTGAGGAAGATGTCTATATGGTTCAGCCTGAAGGTTTTGTTGATCTGAAGTGTCCTAAAAAGGTATGCAAGTTAAAGAAGTCAATCTACGGATTGAAACAAGCATCTAGAATGTGGAATCATCATTTTAATGAGGAGGCCAAGAAATTTGGCTTCATTAAAAATGGTGATGAAGCTTGTGTATACAAGAAATCTAGTGGGAGCACTATCATGTTCCTTGTACTATATGTGGATGATATATTGTTATTTGGAAATGATATTCCAGATATGCAAGGTGTTAAAACTTGGTTAAGTAAATGCTTCTCCATTAAGGATCTTGGAGAAGCACAATACGTTTTGGGGATTGGGATCTACAGGGATAGATCCAAGAAACTGATAGGTTTGAATCAAAGTGCATACATTAAAAAGATCTTGAAAAGGTTCAAGATGGAGAACTCTAAGAAAGGTTTGGTACCTATTCAAAAGGGAACACTTCTCAGTTCATCTCAGTGCCCCACCACGAAAGATGAACAGGAGAGAATGAAGAAAGTCCCATATGCGTCTGCCATTGGGTCAATCATGTATGCAATGATATGCACTAGACCGGATGTGTCATGCGCCCTAAGCTTGACAAGTAGATACCAGAATAACCCAGGAAACAGTCATTGGATTGCTGTCAAAAGTATATTGAAATATCTTAGGAGGACTAAAGATATGTTTCTAATATATGGGTCTGGTGAGGAGGAACTCGCTGTAAAAGGTTACATGGATGCGAGTTTCCAAACTGATCGAGATGATTCTCGATCACAATCCGGTTATGTCTTCACGTTAAATGGAGGTGCGGTCTCTTGGAAGAGTTCAAAACAGGATGTTGTTGCTCTATCCACTACAGAGTCGGAGTACATCGCCGCATCATTGGAAGCTCAGGAAGCTGCATGGATGAAGAAATTCATCGACGACTTAGGAGTAGTCCCTTCCATTCAGGACCCTCTTGAGATCTTTTGTGACAACGAGGGTGCGATTGCTCAAATCAAAGAACCTCGTGCTCACCAAAAGACCCATCACATTGAGCGGAGATTCAACTACATAAGGGATGAAGTTGAAAAGGGAAAGATATGTATTCGCAAAGTTCACACAGATCTTAACATAGCAGATCCACTCACGAAGCTCTTACATGGATCAAAACATGCAGGACATGTTTGTGCTTTAGGGCTTCGATATTCTAGTGATTGGTCATGATCTGTTTTAAGTATTGTATCGGAACGAAATTGTTCAAACTCATTAATATAATTATGGTATTAATTTATTTTGAGTCATGTTCCTATTTTGCATATTTTATTCATGAATAAGCAATTATTCTAAATTCCGTAGTCGATCACATTTGTGGGAACAAGTGTGAGGTTTAGACGATTATAAACTTGGATTGGTATGCATTCACGGGATGAATGTGGGGCAAGGTTGCAACCAAGGTTCATAGATATTTGTGGGATACAAATATTGGAAGACCCGCCCTCAAGATTCACTAAATGGAGCCTTTGTGGTTGATCACATATAATCTTGAGTAAAGGCGAATATCATTGTATCCTCTGACCTGAGATACATATTGGGTTCGGATATTTACTAAGTATTGCACCTTGATTCTTTCCTTCGCTATTCTGAAATATGGTAGTTCACAAGGAAGAGCTCAGGTGTAATACAAAGTATGTATCTAGGACATATGTAGTCAAGATGGAATTCGTCCCTCTTATTCGTTGAGAGTCGGATGCCTAAGGCCTGATAAAGTTAAATCTATAAGAGAGTGATCACTCTGTATCTCTTGGATTTAACATGACATCTAGGATGAAAGGATATAATGAAAAGATTCACCTATTCATATTCGAGATAGGAACTCGAAAGGGATGATGTTATTGAATGGCATATAGTCATAACACATTGGGGGTGATGGACGGTCGTTAGGTGGTATCCGTCACTTGCATTAATTTCTTATGTTTCTCGTGCAAGTGGGAGATTGAAGGTTTTCGTATGCCCGAGAGACATATTTAATTAATGTGGCTAGTGTGTTATGATCCAAGTCAGGTCATACCCAATAACAAGCTAACTGACACCTTATTTGTATTTGATCTTAACGATTGAATCGTTGATTAAATACGCGACACTTGAACTTTAAGAAAAATGGTTTTCTTAAATATTACTTGATGTGTATATATATAAATTATGGAATAATTTATGTAATATGGAATTAATTATTTATGGGTTAAATAATTAATTAATTTATGTTACATTTATATAAATTGGTTTTATATAATAAAATGTACATAAATATATGTGCAAGTTTATAAAATGTGCATTATAAATATATGGAAGTTTTATATAAAAGTTTTATAAAACATTTAACTTATTTAAAACTAATTAATTTTATAAAACTAATAGGTGGCATGGGGAGTGTAAGAAAGCATGATAATGATTCCAACACTTGGCCATACTTTCCCATTTCCATATACATGCACTTTGACTCCTTGGTGGATACACACACTTGCAAAATACATCAAAAAAACTGCACAAGCTCTCCATTTTTCTGCTGTTAGGCCGTGGCCTTTTGGAGCAAAGAAGGGGTTCTTATTTTGGTTTTGCAAGTTCGTTTTCAAGTGCAAATTAAATCCTAACCAAAGTACAAGGTGTTGGTAGCAAGCTTGGGGTATAACTACTTGAGGTTTCATACTTTTGGAGCTCCATTCATCATCATCTTTATCATCATCTATCAACAAGATAGGAGAAGGTATAAACTCTTTTCTTGCTTGTAGTTTGTAAGTATGTTTCACAACTTGATCCTAATTGGGATTTAACTTTAATTGGTTAAAGTTTAACAAGTCTAAAATTGGTAATTACATGCTTCCGCTAAGTTTGATTCTTATTATGTTTTAAGCATTTTGGAACTTGTTAAATCCCAACAAAAATATCCAGAAAACAATAGTAACTATTTCCGGCCAATCTTTCAAACATTTGATCAATGAAAGGTAAGGGAAAGTGATCTTTTCTGGTGGCGTCATTTAATTTTCTATAATCAATACAAACACGCCATCCTGTTACAGTCCTAGTAGGAATAAGCTCATTATTTTCATTTGTGATGACAGTCATGCCACCTTTCTTAGGTACGCATTGAACTGGACTTACCCATGGACTATCAGAGATTGGATAAATTAAACCTGCATCAAGCAGTTTAATAATTTCTTTCTTAACAACATCTTACATATTAAGATTTAGTCTTCGTTGGCGTTGCACATACGTTTTATGACCTTCTTTCATAAGGATTTTATGTGTGCAATACGAAGGACTTATGCCTTTAATATCATGAATCTTCCATGCAATAGCTGGTTTATGAGCTTTTAGCACAGAAATGAGTTGAGATTTTTCATTTTCAGTAAGAGAAGACGATATTATTACAGGTAATTCAGATTCACCATGTAAATAAGCATATTCCAAATGGTTTGGAAGTGGCTTTAACTCTAATGTCGGTGGTTCTTCTATCGATGATTTGTATCGATATCTGTCTTCCTCTTTTAGCACTTGAATTTCTTCTGTTGTTGGTTAATATTCATTAGCCATGAGTGTGGCTAACATTTCAGTTTCATCAATTGGTTCAATTCCTTCTCCTAAAGAACATTCTCCTGTTCCTTGTAATTCTGGAAATTCTTCTAACAATTCTGCATGTGCATCTATAGTTTGAATATAATAACATGTATCATCTGCAGATTACGGTTGTTGCATGGCTCTATCAACAGAAAAGGTAACACTCTCGTCCTCTATACTTAGGGTCAGTTTCTTACCGAACACATCTATTATTGCTTTAGCCGTGTTTAAGAATGGTCTTCCTAATATGAGAAGAACTCGAGAATCTTCTTCCATGTCCAGAATAACAAAATCTACTGGAAATACTAAAGTACCAACTTTAACTAGCATGTTCTCCATTATCCCTCTAGGATATTTTACTGATCGATCAGCTAGTTGTATGCTTATTCGTGTTAGTTTCAATTCTCCGAGGTCTAGTTTAGCGTATAGTGAATACGGCATTAAATTTATACTAGCACCTAAGTCTGCCAATGCTTCTATTGAACTAAGACTACCCAGAAAACATGGAATTGTGAAACTTCCTGGATCTGATAATTTTTCTGGAATCTTATTCAACAGTACTGCAGAACAATTAGCATTCATAGTAACAACCGAGAGTTCTTCCATTTTTTTCTATTTGTGATTAGATCTTTCAGGAATTTAGCATATCTTGGCATTCCTGAAATCACATCAATGAAAGGAAGATTTACATTTATTTGTTTAAACATATCCAAGAATTTGGATTGCTCGGCTTCAAGTCTTTCTTTTCTCATTTTACTCGGGTAAGGAAGTGGTGGTTGATATGGTTTAACATAAGGTTTAGCCTTAACTGTGTTATCTTCATTAACCTTTTCAACTACCGGTTCTGTTTCCTTATCTTGTTCAGATTGTGGTTCTTGTGTAGTAGGAATAGCGTCATCAGAAATTACAGGTATTTCAGGTGATTTAAGTGTAATACCACTTCTCGTGGTAATGGCTTTAGCTGTTTCATTCCGGGGGTTAGAATTTGTATCACTAGGTAGACTTCTCGGTTTTCTTTCACCTATTAACCTTGCTAGGTTGCTTACTTTGTAGTGACCCGAACTTTTCCATGTTTATATATATTAATTGAGATTGATATTTACATGATTAAATGTTTCCAACATGTTAAGCAATCAAACTTGTTAAGACTTGATTAATTGAAATAGGTTTCATATAGACAATTGACCACCCAAGTTGACCGGTGATTCACGAACGTTAAAACTTGTAAAAACTATATGATGACATATATATGGTTATATATATAGTTAACATGATATTATGATAAGTAAACATATCATTAAGTATATTAACAATGAACTACATATGTAAAAACAAGACTACTAACTTAATGATTTTGAAACGAGACATATATGTAACGATTATCGTTGTAACGACATTTAATGTATATATATCATATTAAGAGATATTCGTACATCATAATATCATGATAATATAATAATTTAAAATCTCTTTTGATATTATAAACATTGGGTTAACAACATTTAACAAGATCGTTAACCTAAAGGTTTCAAAACAACATTTACATGTAACGACTAACGATGACTTAACGACTCAGTTAAAATGTATATACATGTAGTGTTTTAATATGTATTCATACACTTTTGAAAGACTTCAAGACACTTATCAAAATACTTCTACTTAACAAAAATGCTTACAATTACATCCTCGTTCAGTTTCATCAACAATTCTACTCGTATGCACCCGTATTTGTACTCGTACAATACACAGCTTTTAGATATATGTACTATTGGTATATACACTCCAATGATTAGCTCTTAGCAGCTCATGTGAGTCACCTAACACATGTGGGAACCATCATTTGGCAACTAGCATGAAATATCTCATAAAATTACAAAAATATGAGTAATCATTCATGACTTATTTACATGAAAACAAAATTACATATCCTTTATATCTAATCCATACACCAACGACCAAAAACACCTACAAACACTTTCATTCTTCAATTTTCTTTATCTAATTGATCTCTCTCAAGTTCTATCTTCAAGTTCTAAGTGTTCTTCATAAATTCCAAAAGTTCTAGTTTCATAAAATCAAGAATACTTTCAAGTTTGCTAGCTCACTTCCAATCTTGTAAGGTGATCATCCAACCTCAAGAAATCTTTGTTTCTTACAGTAGCTTATCATTCTAATACAAGGTAATAATCATATTCAAACTTTGGTTCAATTTCTATAACTATAACAATCTTATTTCAAGTGATGATCTTACTTGAACTTGTTTTCGTGTCATGATTCTGCTTCAAGAACTTCGAGCCATCCAAGGATCCATTGAAGCTAGATCCATTTTTCTCTTTTCCAGTAGGTTTATCCAAGGAACTTAAGGTAGTAATGATGTTCATAACATCATTTGATTCATACATATAAAGCTATCTTATCCGAAGGTTTAAACTTGTAATCACTAGAACATAGTTTAGTTAATTCTAAACTTGTTCGCAAACAAAAGTTAATCCTTCTAACTTGACTTTTAAAATCAAATAAACACATGTTCTATATCTGTATGATATGCTAACTTAATGATTTAAAACCTGGAAACACGAAAAACACCGTAAAACCGGATTTACGCCGTCGTAGTAACACCGCGGGCTGTTTTGGGTTAGTTAATTAAAAACTATGATAAACTTTGATTTAAAAGTTGTTATTCTGAGAAAATGATTTTTATTATGAACATGAAACTATATCCAAAAATTATGGTTAAACTCAAAGTGGAAGTATGTTTTCTAAAATGGTCATCTAGACGTCGTTCTTTCGACTGAAATGACTACCTTTACAAAAACGACTTGTAACTTATTTTTCCGACTATAAACCTATACTTTTTCTGTTTAGATTCATAAAATAGAGTTCAATATGAAACCATAGCAATTTGATTCACTCAAAACGGATTTAAAATGAAGAAGTTATGGGTAAAACAAGATTGGATAATTTTTCTCATTTTAGCTACGTGAAAATTGGTAACAAATCTATTCCAACCATAACTTAATCAACTTGTATTGTATATTATGTAATCTTGAGATACCATAGACATGTATACAATGTTTCGACCTATCATGTCGACACATCTATATATATTTCGGAACAACCATAGACACTCTATATGTGAATGTTGGAGTTAGCTATACAGGGTTGAGGTTGATTCCAAAATATATATAGTTTGAGTTGTGATCAATACTGAGATACGTATACACTGGGTCATGGATTGATTCAAGATAATATTTATCGATTTATTTCTGTACATCTAACTGTGGACAACTAGTTGTAGGTTACTAACGAGGACAGCTGACTTAATAAACTTAAAACATCAAAATATATTAAAAATGTTGTAAATATATTTTGAACATACTTTGATATATATGTATATATTGTTATAGGTTCGTGAATCAACCAGTGGCCAAGTCTTACTTCCCGACGAAGTAAAAATCTGTGAAAGTGAGTTATAGTCCCACTTTTAAAATCTAATATTTTTGGGATGAGAATACATGCAGGTTTTATAAATGATTTACAAAATAGACACAAGTACGTGAAACTACATTCTATGGTTGAATTATCGAAATCGAATATGCCCCTTTTTATTAAGTCTGGTAATCTAAGAATTAGGGAACAGACACCCTAATTGACGCGAATCCTAAAGATAGATCTATTGGGCCTAACAAACCCCATCCAAAGTACCGGATGCTTTAGTACTTCGAAATTTATATCATATCCGAAGGGTGTCCCGGAATGATGGGGATATTCTTATATATGCAACTTGTTAATGTCGGTTACTAGGTGTTCACCATATGAATGATTTTTATCTCTATGTATGGGATGTGTATTAAAATATGAAATCTTGTGGTGTATTGTTACGATTTGATATATATATATATATATATAGGTTAAACCTATAACTCACCAAAATTTTTGTTGACATTTTAAGCATGTTTATTCTCAGGTGATTATTAAGAGCTTCCGCTGTCGCATACTTAAATAAGGACGAGATTTGGAGTCCATGCTTGTATGATATTGTGTAAAAACTGCATTCAAGAAACTTATTTTGTTGTAACATATTTGTATTGTAAACCATTATGTAATGGTCGTGTGTAAACAGGATATTTTAGATTATCATTATTTGATAATCTACGTAAAGCTTTTTAAAACATTTATCTATGAAATAAAGGTTATGGTTTGTTTTAAAAATGAATGCAGTCTTTGAAAAACGTCTCATATAGAGGTCAAAACCTCGCAACGAAATCAATTAATATGGAACGTTTTTAATCAATAAGAACGGGACATTTCAGTTGGTATCCGAGCGTTGGTCTTAGAGAACCAGAATTTTTTATTAGTGTGTCTTATCGAGTTTGTTAGGATGCATTAGTGAGTCTGGACTTCGACCGTGTTTACTTGAAAAATGATTGCTTAACAAATTTTGTTGGAAACTATATATTTTTAACATGTGAATATTATGTGATATATTAATCTCTTAATGCGTTTGATATTATATGATAGATGTCTACCTCTAGAACAAGTCCCATTGACTCACCTAATAATAATGAAGAGTCAAATGTAAATTGGAATGATTCGTGGACTGATTCACAAGTTCCCGAAGAGGAACCGGAAGAAGAGTCGGAACCGGAAGAAGAATCGGATCCGGAAGAAGAATCGGAACCGGATGAAGAAATAGAACCAGTGGGGGAAATAATAAAACGGTTAAGTAAAAGAAAATCCTCAACCAACCGACCAAGGTTAATTATGGTCAATGGTGTTTCCGCCAAGGAAGCAAAATATTGGGAGGATTACCAATTCTCCGATGAATCGGATTCCGACGAGAATTCCGATGATGTTATAGAAATTACCCCAACTGAATTTAAAAAGGCAAAAGAAAATAATAAGGGAAAGGGCATAAAAATAGAGAAATCTAATTCCAACCCCGATGAACTTTATATGTATCGTCAACCCCCGAAGTCCTTAAGTTGTAACAATGACCCGGGAACCTCTAAACCACCAGGTTTTTCTAAACCAATGTGGAAAATGACGGCTCGTATTAGGGGAACATCATATATCCCTAGAAACTTGGCAAAACGAACCAAAACCGAAGAAGAAGAAACAAGCGAGTCGGAATAAGATAGTTGTATTCGTGTGGTGTAATATATGTAATATAGTGTGCTTATGCTTTATGATATATGTAAAAATTGCTTGTATTAATAAGTATTTTTTTATGAATCTAACTCTTGTCTATTTTACAGTATAAAAACACAAAATGGATAGACAACCCAATATTTTAAGAGACCTACCCGGAGACATGATTGATGAAATCTTGTCTAGAGTCGGTCAGAATTCTTCGGCACAACTATTTAAGGCGAGATCAGTTTGTAAGACATTCGAAAAAAGTTCCAAGAATGCCTTGGTTTATAAAAGGCTTTCGTTCGAAAGATGGGGGATATCACATTGGGAAATCCATAAGTTACGATGTGTTTACTTTGACGCATATATTGCGGGGAACCCAAATGCTATTTTACGCAATGGGTTAAGAAATTATTTTGACTCAATATATCCGAATATTGGACTTCGTGATTTAGAAAAAGCAGCTAACATGCAACATAAAGAAGCATGTTATGCTTACGGATTAGTAATGTTCGCTTCTCACCAAAGTGAGAATAAGAACATCAGGCTACAACTATTAAACAAAACGTTCCCACAAGTGACGGAGTCGGTAATTGGGGTAAGAAATGAGGTTTTTAGATTGTTACGGGACTGTTGGACATTACGTAACCCTCGTCCCTTTGACGACGTTACAACACGCTGTCTTATCAACGGCCATAACGGTTATGTTCCACAAGACCAAGGATGGGAAGTAATCCTAGTAAAACCAGAATGCATGACTTGTTTCTGGACGTATGAATTACGTGTCTTTATTGCCTTTGCTGAACGACTTGTGTACTAGCTAGAATTATCTTCACAACCATCTTGTATCAAATTTATTGTGTGCTATATTTCATGCTATATGTAAAATAAGCGGTATTGTAAGTTTGTAAAATATTGTGTAAAAGTTTGAACGCGAAATATTATTATAATCAGTTTTTCATATAGAATTGTAGTAGTTGAATTGTATATTAGCTATTAAGTATGAACTTAACGGGTAGGTACTACCCGAATTTAAATTTATAAAACGTTAATATGAAGAAAAAGCTTTTATAAATGAGTTCATATTATGCTACGAAATACTATTAACTACTACTCTTAATATTCTGTATGATTAACTTGTTCCATTTGACTATTTTGAAGGAAATGGCACCGACTACTCAACACACCGTGAATATGAATGAAGAGGAATTCCGTACTTTTCTAGCTTCAAACATAGCCGCAGTACAGGCTGCGCTACATACCAACAATAACCTTAGATCTAGCAGTACAGGAAATCGTGTAGGATGCACCTACAAAGAATTCACTGCCTGCAAACCTTTGGAATTTGATGGAATCGAAGGACCGATCGGATTGAAACGGTGGACCGAGAAGGTCGAATCGGTGTTTGCCATAAGTAAGTGTAATGAAGAGGACAAAGTGAAGTACGCTACGCATACCTTCACAGGTTCTGCGTTAACATGGTGGAATACCTATCTAGAGCAAGTGGGACAAGATGATGCTTACGCACTACCGTGGTTAGCATTCAAGCACTTAATGAACGAGAAGTACCGTCCCAGAACTGAGGTCAATAAGCTCAAGACAGAACTTAGAGGGTTACGAACCCAAGGATTTGATATTATCACGTACGAAAGACGATTCACAGAATTATGCCTATTGTGTCCGGGAGCGTTCGAAGATGAGGAAGAGAAGATCGACGCGTTTGTGAAAGGATTACCGGAAAGAATCCAAGAAGATATAAGTTCACACGAGCCCGCCTCCATACAACAGGCATGTAGAATGGCTCACAAACTAGTGAACCAGATTGAAGAAAGAATTAAAGAACAGACTGCTGAAGAGGCCAATGTAAAGCAAGTCAAAAGAAAGTGGGAGGAAAACGGTGATAAGAATCACCAATACAACAACAACGGCAATTACAATAATAATCGCAACAATTATCCCAACAATCGCAACATCAATCGCAACTACAACAAACGGCCCAACAACAACAACAACAACAACAACAACAACAACAACAACAACAACAACAACAACAACAACAACAACAACAACAACAACAACAACAACAACAACAACAACAACAACAACAACAACAACAACAACAACAACTACAACAATCATCCCAACAACAATAATAACCGCAACAACAACAACAATCAGAAACAGCTATGCCAAAGGTGTGAAAAGTATCACTCGGGGTTCTGCACCAAATTTTGCAACAAGTGTAAAAGAAATGGTCATAGCGTGGTGAAGTGTGAGGTTTACGGACCAGGGGTTAATAGAACGAAAGGAACAAATGGTGTCGGAACGAGTAATGGCGGAGCAAGTAGTGTCGGAGCAAGTTACGCCAATGTAGTTTGTTATAAATGTGAAAAACCGGGCCACATTATTAGAAATTTCCCGAACCAGGAGAACACGAATGGACAAGGCCGCGAAAGAGTTTTCAATATTAATGCGGCAGAGGCACAAGAAGACCCGGAGCTTGTTACGGGTACGTTTCTTATTGACAATAAATCTGCTTACATTTTATTTGATTCGGGTGCGGATAGAAGCTATATGAGTAGAGATTTTTGTGCTAAATTAAGTTGTCCATTGACGCCTTTGGATAGTAAATTTTTACTCGAATTAGCAAATGGTAAATTAATTTCAGCAGATAATATATGTCGGAATCGAGAAATTAAACTGGTTAGCGAAACATTTAAGATTGATTTGATACCAGTAGAGTTAGGGAGTTTTGATGTGATAATCGGTATAGACTGGTTGAAAGAAGTGAAAGCAGAGATCGTTTGTTACAAAAATGCAATTCGCATTATACGAGAAAAAGGAAAACCCTTAATGATGTACGGAGAAAAGGGCAACACGAAGCTACATCTTATTAGTAATTTGAAGGCACAAAAACTAATAAGAAAAGGTTGCTATGCTGTTCTAGCACACGTCGAGAAAGTACAAACTGAAGAAAAGAGCATCAATGATGTTCCCGTCGCAAAAGAATTTCTCGATGTATTTCTGAAAGAATTACCGGGATTACCCCCACATCGATCCGTTGAATTTCAAATAGATCTTGTACCAGGAGCTGCACCAATAGCTCGTGCTCCTTACAGACTCGCACCCAGCGAGATGAAAGAACTGCAAAGCCAATTACAAGAACTTTTAGAGCGTGGTTTCATTCGACCAAGCACATCACCGTGGGGAGCTCCTGTTTTGTTTGTCAAGAAGAAAGATGGTACATTCAGGTTGTTTATCGACTACCGAGAGTTGAACAAACTTACCATCAAGAATCGCTACCCACTACCGAGAATCAATGACTTATTTGATCAACTACAAGGGTCGTCTGTTTATTCAAAGATTGACTTACGTTCCGGGTATCATCAAATGCGGGTGAAGAAGATGATATTCCAAAGACTGCTTTCAGAACACGTTACGGTCATTACGAGTTTATGGTCATGCCGTTTGGTTTAACTAATGCACCAGCTGTGTTCATGGACCTTATGAACCGAGTGTGTGGACCATACCTTGACAAGTTTGTCATTGTTTTCATTGATGACATACTTATTTACTCAAAGAATGACCAAGAACACGGTGAACATTTGAGAAAGGTGTTAGAAGTATTGAGGAAGGAAGAATTGTACGCTAAGTTTTCAAAGTGTGCATTTTGGTTGGAAGAAGTTCAATTCCTCGGTCACATAGTGAACAAAGAAGGTATTAAGGTGGATCCGGCAAAGATAGAAACTGTTGAAAAGTGGGAAACTCCAAAAACTCCGAAACACATACGCCAGTTTTTAGGACTAGCTGGTTACTACAGAAGGTTCATCCAAGACTTTTCCAGAATAGCAAAACCCTTGACTGCATTAACGCATAAAGGGAAGAAATTTGAATGGAATGATGAACAAGAGAAAGCGTTTCAGTTATTGAAGAAAAAGCTAACTACGGCACCTATATTGTCATTGCCTGAAGGGAATGATGATTTTGTGATTTATTGTGACGCATCAAAGCAAGGTCTCGGTTGTGTATTAATGCAAAGAACGAAGGTGATTGCTTATGCGTCTAGACAATTGAAGATTCACGAACAAAATTATACGACGCATGATTTGGAATTAGGCGCGGTTGTTTTTGCATTAAAGACTTGGAGGCACTACTTATATGGGGTCAAAAGTATTATATATACCGACCACAAAAGTCTTCAACACATATTTAATCAGAAACAACTGAATATGAGGTAGCGTAGGTGGATTGAATTATTGAATGATTACGACTTTGAGATTCGTTACCACCCGGGGAAGGCAAATGTGGTAGCCGATGCCTTGAGCAGGAAGGACAGAGAACCCATTCGAGTAAAATCTATGAATATAATGATTCATAATAACCTTACTACTCAAATAAAGGAGGCGCAACAAGGAGTTTTAAAAGAGGGAAATTTAAAGGATGAAATACCCAAAGGATCGGAGAAGCATCTTAATATTCAGGAAGACGGAACCCGGTATAGGGCTGAAAGGATTTGGGTACTAAAATTTGGAGATATGAGAGAAATGGTACTTAGAGAAGCTCATAAAACCAGATACTCAATACATCCTGGAACGGGGAAGATGTACAAGGATCTCAAGAAACATTTTTGGTGGCCGGGTATGAAAGCTGATGTTGCTAAATACGTAGGAGAATGTTTGACTTGTTCTAAGGTCAAAGCTGAGCATCAGAAATCATCAGGTCTACTTCAACAACCCGAAATCCCGGAATGGAAATGGGAAAACATTACCATGGATTTCATCACTAAATTGCCAAGGACTGCAAGTGGTTTTGATACTATTTGGGTAATAGTTAATCGTCTCACCAAATCAGCACACTTCCTGCCAATAAGAGAAGATGACAAAATGGAGAAGTTAGCACGACTGTATTTGAAGGAAGTCGTCTCCAGACATGGAATACCAATCTCTATTATCTCTGATAGGGATGGTAGATTTATTTCAAGATTCTGGCAGACATTACAGCAAGCATTAGGAACTCGTCTAGACATGAGTACTGCCTATCATCCACAAACTAATGGGCAGAGCGAAAGGACGATACAAACGCTTGAAGACATGCTACGAGCATGTGTTATTGATTTCGGAAACAGTTGGGATCGACATCTACCGTTAGCAGAATTTTCCTACAACAACAGCTACCATTCAAGCATTGAGATGGCGCCGTTTGAAGCACTTTATGGTAGAAAGTGCAGGTCTCCGATTTGTTGGAGTGAAGTGGGGGATAGACAGATTACGGGTCCGGAGATTATACAAGAAACTACTGAGAAGATCATCCAAATTCAACAACGGTTGAAAACCGCCCAAAGTCGACAAAAGAGCTACGCTGACATTAAAAGAAAAGATATAGAATTTGAAATTGGAGAGATGGTCATGCTTAAATTTGCACCTTGGAAAGGCGTTGTTCGATTTGGTAAACGAGGGAAATTAAATCCAAGGTATATTGGACCATTCAAGATTATTGATCGTGTCGGACCAGTAGCTTACCGACTTGAGTTACCTCAACAACTCGCGGCTGTACATAACACTTTCCACGTCTCGAATTTGAAGAAATATTTTGCTAAAGAAGATCTCACTATTCCGTTAGATGAAATCCAAATCAACGAAAAACTTCAATTAATCAAGAACCCGTCGAAATAATGGATCGTGAGGTTAAAAGACTTAAGCAAAACAAGATACCAATTGTTAAGGTTCAATGGAATGCTCGTAGAGGACCCGAGTTCACCTGGGAGCGTGAAGATCAGATGAAGAAGAAATACCCGGCTTAAAATTTCGGGACGAAATTTATTTAACGGGTAGGTACTGTAGTGACCCGAAACTTTCCATGTTTATATATATTAATTGAGATTGATATTTACATGATTAAATGTTTCCAACATGTTAAGCAATCAAACTTGTTAAGACTTGATTAATTGAAATAGGTTTCATATAGACAATTGACCACCCAAGTTGACCGGTGATTCACGAACGTTAAAACTTGTAAAAACTATATGATGACATATATATGGTTATATATATAGTTAACATGATATTATGATAAGTAAACATATCATTAAGTATATTAACAATGAACTACATATGTAAAAACAAGACTACTAACTTAATGATTTTGAAACGAGACATATATGTAACGATTATCGTTGTAACGACATTTAATGTATATATATCATATTAAGAGATATTCGTACATCATAATATCATGATAATATAATAATTTAAAATCTCTTTTGATATTATAAACATTGGGTTAACAACATTTAACAAGATCGTTAACCTAAAGGTTTCAAAACAACATTTACATGTAACGACTTACGATGACTTAACGACTCAGTTAAAATGTATATACATGTAGTGTTTTAATATGTATTCATACACTTTTGAAAGACTTCAAGACACTTATCAAAATACTTCTACTTAACAAAAATTCTTACAATTATATCCTCGTTCAGTTTCATCAACAATTCTACTCGTATGCACCCGTATTCGTACTCGTACAATACACAGCTTTTAGATGTATGTACTATTGGTATATACACTCCAATGATCAGCTCTTAGCAGCCCATGTGAGTCACCTAACACATGTGGGAACCATCATTTGGCAACTAGCATGAAATATCTCATAAAATTACAAAAATATGAGTAATCATTCATGACTTATTTACATGAAAATAAAATTACATATCCTTTATATCTAATCCATACACCAACGACCAAAAACACCTACAAACACTTTCATTCTTCAATTTTCTTCATCTAATTGATCTCTCTCAAGTTCTATCTTCAAGTTCTAAGTGTTCTTCATAAATTCCAAAAGTTCTAGTTTCATAAAATCAAGAATACTTTCAAGTTTGCTAGCTCACTTTCAATCTTGTAAGGTGATCATCCAACCTCAAGAAATCTTTGTTTCTTACAGTAGCTTATCATTCTAATACAAGGTAATAATCATATTCAAACTTTGGTTCAATTTCTATAACTATAACAATCTTATTTCAAGTGATGATCTTACTTGAACTTGTTTTCGTGTCATGATTCTGCTTCAAGAAATTCGAGCCATCCAAGGATCCATTGAAGCTAGATCCATTTTTCTCTTTTCCAGTAGGTTTATCCAAGGAACTTAAGGTATTAATGATGTTCATAACATCATTCGATTCATACATATAAAGCTATCTTATCCGAAGGTTTAAACTTGTAATCACTAGAACATAGTTTAGTTAATTCTAAACTTGTTCGCAAACGAAAGTTAATCCTTCTAACTTGACTTTTAAAATCAACTAAACACATGTTCTATATCTGTATGATATGCTAACTTAATGATTTAAAACCTGGAAACACGAAAAACACCGTAAAACCGGATTTACGCCGTCGTAGTAACACCGCGGGCTGTTTTGGGTTAGTTAATTAAAAACTATGATAAACTTTGATTTAAAAGTTGTTATTCTGAGAAAATGATTTTTATTATGAACATGAAACTATATCCAAAAATTATGGTTAAACTCAAAGTGGAAGTATGTTTTCTAAAATGGTCATCTAGACGTCGTTCTTTCGACTGAAATGACTACCTTTACAAAAACGACTTGTAACTTATTTTTCCAGCTATAAACCTATACTTTTTCTATTTAGATTCATAAAATAGAGTTCAATATGAAACCATAGCAATTTGATTCACTCAAAACGGATTTAAAATGAAGAAGTTGTGGGTAAAACAAGATTGGATAATTTTTCTCATTTTAGCTACGTGAAAATTGGTAACAAATCTATTCCAACCATAACTTAATCAACTTGTATTGTATATTATGTAATCTTGAGATACCATAGACACGTATACAATGTTTCGACCTATCATGTCGACACATCTATATATATTTCGGAACATCCATAGACACTCTATATGTGAATGTTGGAGTTAGCTATACAGGGTTGAGGTTGATTCCAAAATATATATAGTTTGAGTTGTGATCAATACTGAGATACGTATACACTGGGTCGTGGATTGATTCAAGATAATATTTATCGATTTATTTCTGTACATCTAACTGTGGACAACTAGTTGTAGGTTACTAACGAGGACAGCTGACTTAATAAACTTAAAACATCAAAATATATTAAAAGTGTTGTAAATATATTTTGAACATACTTTGATATATATATATATATATATATTGTTATAGGTTCGTGAATCAACCAGTGGCCAAGTCTTACTTCCCGACGAAGTAAAAATCTGTGAAAGTGAGTTATAGTCCCACTTTTAAAATCTAATATTTTTGGGATGAGAATACATGCAGGTTTTATAAATGATTTACAAAATAGACACAAGTACGTGAAACTGCATTCTATGGTTGAATTATCGAAATCGAATATGCCCCTTTTTATTAAGTCTGGTAATCTGAGAATTAGGAAACAGACACCCTAATTGACGCGAATCCTAAAGATAGATCTATTGGGCCTAACAAACCCCATCCAAAGTACCGGATGCTTTAGTACTTCGAAATTTATATCATATCCGAAGGGTGTCCCGGAATGATGGGGATATTCTTATATATGCATCTTGTTAATGTCGGTTACCAGGTGTTCACCATATGAATGATTTTTATCTCTATGTATGGGATGTGTATTGAAATATGAAATCTTGTGGTCTATTATTATGATTTGATATATATAGGTTAAACCTATAACTCACCAACATTTTTGTTGACGTTTTAAGCATGTTTATTCTCAGGTGATTATTAAGAGCTTCCGCTGTCGCATACTTAAATAAGGACGAGATTTGGAGTCCATGCTTGTATGATATTGTGTAAAAACTGCATTCAAGAAACTTATTTTGTTGTAACATATTTGTATTGTAAACCATTATGTAATGGTCGTGTGTAAACAGGATATTTTAGATTATCATTATTTGATAATCTACGTAAAGCTTTTTAAAACCTTTATCTATGAAATAAAGGTTATGGTTTATTTTAAAAATGAATGCAGTCTTTGAAAAACGTCTCATATAGAGGTCAAAACCTCGCAACGAAATCAATTAATATGGAACGTTTTTAATCAATAAGAACGGGACATTTCATACTTCTTGTTCTAAATTTTGAATAGAAGCTTGTTGATTTCTAAATGCTTGAGCATTTTGTTCATTGGTTTGTTTCTGAGATGTGAAAAACTGAGTTTGAGATTCAACTAGTTTCGACATCATATCTTCTAAATTTGGCTTTTTATCATCGGTTTGTGGTGGTTTATTTGAAAAAATAGGTCTTTGCTGATTATAAGTATTGTTAGATACTTGTTGATTGCTAGGACCTTGTTGGTTGTTGTATGGAACATTTCGGTTATAATTCTGATTTTGATTGTAGATTGGTCTTGGCGGTTGATAATTATTCTGATAATTATTTCCAGGTCTTTGGTTCATGTATGAAATATTCTCTCTCTGTTCCATTGTTTGTTCAATACTGAGACAATCTTTTGTCAAATGTGGTCCTCCACACTGCTCACAACTAATTCTTATTGAGTGAATATCTTTAGTCATCTTTTCCATTCGTCTCTAGACAGCATCTATCTTTGCGGAAATGGAATCAAAGTCATAGCTAGAATCAGCTCTAGCCGCTTTAGATGATCTAACGATATCTTTTTCTTGATGCCACTCATGTGAGTGGGAAGCAGTGTTATCAATAATTTTGTAAGCTTCAGTTGCGGTTTTCTTCATAATGGAACCACCAGCTGCTATGTCGATGTCTTTTCTTGTAGTGATGTCGCATCATTGGTAGAATATTTGTACTATTTGATAAGTGTCTAAACCATGTTGCGGACATCCTCTTAACAACTTTCCAAATCTTGTCCATGCCTCATATAGAGTTTCATTTGGCTTTTGTGTGAACGTAACTATTTCTCCTTGAAGTCTTACGGCTTAAGATGCCGGAAAGAATTGTTTAAGAAATTTTTCAACTAAGACATCCCATGTATCAATCGCCCCTTCAGGTAACGATTCTAACCAATCTTTGGCTTCTCCCTCTAAAGTCCAGGGAAATAACATGAGATAGATCTGTTCATCCTCCACTTCTCTTATTTTGAATAAAGTACAGATCCTATTAAAGGTTCGAAGATGTTCGTTTGGATCTTCCTTCGGTGCACCACTAAATTGGCATTGATTAGTTACCATGTGTAGGATTTGTCCTTTGATTTCGTAATCTGGCGCATTAATGTCTGGTTGAGTAATTGCGTGACCTTGGCCAGTGCGTTTAGCTCTCATTCAGTCTTCCATACTTAGAGGTTCCAGATTTTCCATGATTGAATTTATTGAATCTGAATCACTAAGGGATTCTGATTTAATGGTTTCTTCCTCGACAATCTCTGAAGGAATGATCAGTGATTCAGGATCTCTGAATTGTCCCTGAATATCCTCCGGATTCTCAATTGTGAGGTCGGGTTCAAAAAATGGATTATCGGAAATTTGAATTGGAGTACATGGTCGACTAGATGACGATTCTAAAGAAAAATCAACGGCGACAATATTGGCTAAATGTCTTGATCGAGTTACAGGTGGTGAACGTATGAAAGGTGGTGAACGTTTTGCTCGGTGCATTCACTGAATATCCTATTAGTTATAAAAATAAAAATTATGTAAGTTATCAAATTAATAGACTTTTCTGATTTTGCCCACGTTTCGAATAGCCAATAGATGCAGCAGGTAGCCAGGACCCTTTAAATCGGAAGCCCACAACTCACCACTAATAAATCTAACTATTACTACGAACCAGAAAATTTTGGATGTCTATCAATTTAACCGCTTAAAATAATTTTTCGTTTTGAAATTTTAGATAAGAAATAGAAAAATCTATGTCCTAAAAACTAGAGCGTCGAGAAATAAGAAAGAAAAAGAGCGCGTCGAAAAACGTCAAAAAATAAAAGGTTGAAAAAATAATAAAAGGAACGTAGCGCGTTGAAACTTAAAAGTCTAAAAACTAAGAATTAAAAGTTGCGTCTAAAGGTATTAAAGCTTAAAAGAAATACTATATTCAAAACGGCAATAACTTAAAAAGTACTAAAATTTATTAAATATATATGCACTTAAGGGATTTTACGGCAAAGCCTAAAAATTCTAGAAATAAAAATAAACTACGGCAAATACTAAATTTAAAACTAAGTACGAACGAAAAAAATACAAATATTACGAATAAACGATTAAAATATACAATTCATAAAAAGATATAAAAAGTGATAAAATTACAATTTTATAAAAATATTATTTTTATATTATTATTTTATAAAAGTATTAAGTTTATATATTTATTAAAACTAATTATAACTTAAAATACAAAATTAATTAAAACTTAAATTAACTAATATTAAATTAAACCCTAACTATAATTAATTAATAATAATAATAATAATTAAACAAACCCTAATCCATACAGCTCAGGTTCAGGACCTGTCAGACATGACCATGCGGTCGCATGGCTTTATAACTGAACCTTCATGCGATCACATGAGGGTCAGGTTCAGTTCACACGCAGGTTCAAAATCTGTAGGTTCAACGTTTTATTATTATTATTATTATTATTATTATTATTATTATTATTATTATTATTATTATTATTATTATTATTATTATTATTATTATTATTATTTTACATTTTTACTTTGATTTTTTTTTTACAAAATTTAAAATAAGTAATTAAAATACACTTATATTTTTAAGATCTAAAAAAATACTTTTATACTTTATAAAATATATATTTTCGTTTTACTCTTTTTTTATATGTTTTAAATTTTTATTTTTAATATTTAAAACGTATTTTTATGACAATAAATTAAAACTATATATATATATATATATATATATATATATATATATATATATATATATATATATATATATATATATATATATATATATTTTATATATAGCGTTTCGTTTCCGGCGTTTAAGAGTCCCCGGCAGCGGCGCCAAAAATACTTGATGTTAAAGCGAAGGGGTACGAAATAGTTATATATTTATTACGAAATACTATTAAATACGATATAATTTTATATAAGTTATTTATTTATTTATAAAGTGGATATACCTAAACCTTCCTACAACACTTATAGGCAGTGTATCTAATCGTACAGTAGTGTAGTTTTTAGTAAGTCCGGTTCGTCCACAGGGAACTAGCCAAGTTTAACGCTATATTTTTAAAACTATATTTGTATATAAATATATATATATAAGTAGTATTATTATTATAAAAGGGGGTTTTACCGTTTAATGACCGGTTTGTCGATTTTAAAATTTTAGTCGCAGTTAAAACCTAATGTAAAATATTAAAAATAAATATAACTTAATTTAAAGCTTAAAGTAAATGACAATAATTAAAGTGCGATAAATAAAATTGCGATAATTAAAAAGTACGATAATTAAAAGTGCAATAAATAAAATGACAGTAAATAAAAGTGCGATAAAATATGAAATAAAGAAATTATGCTTATTTAAACTTCCATAATCATGATGTTTGACATGTTGATTTTAGTTTATTACCATGGGTTAATTTTCCTTTGTCCTGGATTATTCAATATGTCCATTTGGTTTTTATCCATAATAGTCCATCAGTCATAAATACAAAGTGCGAGTGTCCTCGTCAAATTATCCTTATATCCGAAGTCAAATATTCCAACTAAATGGGGACTTAAACTGTAATAAGGTTTTAATACTTTATTATCAATTGCACCAAGTGTCCTTGCATGTAATCCACCCCTATTTTAATGAGTCCATTAACTATTAATCCATTCCCGTGTCCGGTTAAATGAACGATTATTAGTATTTATAAATATCCCGCCCATCGTGTTCGATCGAGTGTATATGGTTATTTATAGGTACGTCTAATTGTAAATCTTTATATTAAATTAAAGAACTATCATTCAATTAAACAAATATAAAGCCCATTAATAGCCCATAGTCTAATTTCCACAAGTGTCGTTCTTTTGTCCAAACCCCAATTATGGTACAAAGCCCAATTACCCCGTCTTTAATATTTTAGCCCAACATCATGATTACTTCAATTTAAATAAGCATAATAATAACTTAGCTACGAGACATTAATTTAAAAAGGTTGAACATAACTTACAATGATTAATAATAGCGTAGCGTTACACGGACAGAATTTTGACTTACACACTTACAACATTCGCTAACATACCCTTATTATTATTAATCTTAAATTAAAATTAAAATTATAAATTATATATATATATATATATATATATATATATATATATATATATATATATATATATATATATCGTGAGAGATAGAGAGGATAGAAAAAGATGTATGAATTTCGGCAAAACACGCGAACTTTATAGGACCTGACCTCACTGTTGCTGCCATGCGATCGCATGGGTTTATAACTGCCAGGCCATGCGATCGCATGGTCCCCTGAGACAGCTCACATTTGCTTGTTTGCTTGTTGTCGACGATTTTAATATATAATATAATATTATATATATATATATATATATATATATATATATATATATATATATATATATATATATATATATATATATATATATAATTTTAAGAATTAATTATATATTATATTATATTCATGTGCATAGTTGACTTGTAATTTTTAGTCCGTTGCGTCGAGCGTTGAGAATTGACTTTGGTCCCGGTTCCGGATTTTCGAACGTCCTTTCGTACTATTTAATATCTTGTACTTTGCGTTTCGCGGCTCGTACTCTTGTAATTTTTAGACGTTTCTCATCAATAATTTGAACCACTTTGATTGTACTTTGTACTTTTTAGCTTTTTGGTCGTTTGCGTCTTCAATTCGTCGAATCTGTCTTTTGTCTTCACCTTTTATTATTTAAACGAATATCACTTGTAAATAGAACAATTGCAACTAAAAGCTTGTCTTTCTTGAGGAATAATGCTATGAAATATATGTTCGTTTTTAGCATTATCAACCATGATTCTGGTATAAAAGACCACGACCAGGTGTACATTTTAAGTACTTTAAGATGTGAGCGACAGCATCTCAATGTGAGGTTCTCGGAGATGACAAGAACTGACTAACAACACTCACCGGGAAAGCAATATCAGGACAGGTGAGTGTAAGATAATTTAGCTTGCCGACAATCCTTCTATATTTTTCTGGGTTCATAAGAAGTTCTCCTTCGTCAGGTTTTAACTTTATACTAGGTATCATTGGTGTTTCACAAGTTTTTGCGTTAATCATCCCAGAATCACTGAGCACATCAAGACAATACTTTCTTTGAGATAAGAAAATACCTCTTTTATTTTGAAGACTTCAATACCGAGAAAATATTTCAAAGGACCAAGGTCCTTTGTTTGAAATTGAGTACTTAAAAATGTTTTTAACCTGTGAATTCCTCCTTTATCGCTCCCAGTAATTACAATGTCATCCACATAAACAACAAGCAAGATGCACCCAGAGTTTGATGAAGTGAAGAATACGGAGTGATCATATGCACTTCTTCTTAGGCCAAAGTTTCTAACTACCTCATTGAATTTTTCGAACCAGGCACGAGGAGATTGCTTCAAACCATAAATTGCTTTTCATAATTTGCATACTTTACCAGACTCCCCCTGAGCAACAAACTCAGGTGGTTGCTCCATATAGACTTCTTCTTGCAAATCTCCATGTAAAAATGCATTCTTCACATCAAGTTAGTGAAGTGTCCATTGATATGTAGCAGCTAAAGAAATGAATAATCTGATAGATGTGAGTTTAGCAACAGGAGAAAAGGTCTCAGAATAATCCACCCCATATGTTTGAGCATATCCCTTAGCAACTAAACTAGCTTTCAATCGTGCTAAAGAACCATCAGGATTAACCTTTACCGTGAAGACCCACTTACAACCAATTGCCTTTTTAGAAACAGGTAAGTTAACTAATGCCCAAGTGCCATTATGATCGAGTGCATTCATTTCCTCAATCATAGCAGCACGCCATCCAGAATGAGCCAAAGCTTCACCAACAGTTTTTGGAATGGAGACAGAGTCTAAAGTGGCAACAAAAGCACGAGAAGAGACGGACAATTTATCATAAGAGACAAAGGAAGCAATAGGATAAGTACACTTACGTTTACCTTTTTGAAGAGCAATCGGTATATCGAAACAGAATCGGAAGATTGAGTATCATGAATATCAATAGAAACATTACTCGGTGACTCACCGGAAGGATCTACTGAAATACCCCGTCCTAATCCATCCGGACGAAGTCCATATCGATTATAAACGATTCATAATAGTTGATTTCATCGCGAGGTATTTGACCTCTAAATGATACATTTTACAAACATTGCATTCATTTTTAAAAGGCAAACTTTCATTTCATCGAAAGTTGACAGGTATGCATACCATTTCATAATATCCAAACTATAAATGACCTAATCCGTCATTTACTTAATAATAATCTCTAATGAACTTCAACGACTCGAATGCAACGTCTTTTGAAATATGTCATGAATGACTCCAAGTAATATCCTTAAAATGAGCTAATGCACAGCGGAAGATTTCTTTCAAACCTGAGAATAAACATGCTTTCAAGTGTCAACCAAAAGGTTGGTGAGTTCATCAGTTTATAGTAATCATTTCATTTTTATCATTTTAATAGACCACAATATTTTTAAAAATAATGAAACGTGCAGAAGTCCCATTCCAACTGCAGAAAAAATATCTTTCATATGAAGAACACCTGGTGAGGATTCCAAATATAATAGTAACCATCTGTGCCGGTCTTTCACCCCACGGCTGAATACATGTGCCTTCAGAATATAGAACCTCTGTGTCGGTCTTTACACCCCGCGGCTGAACACATGTTTATAAAATATAGGCCAATCGGTGCCAAAATGTCGTAAATAATAAACCATCCACCCGGCTAGGGAGCTCACACGCTCTAACGGAAACCGGGGGCTAATGCGTGTCATAATAATCAACCCCAATCCCAGATAATTCTATCATAGAATGCAGTTAAGGTACTTGTGTCTATTTCGTAAAAAAGTTATAAAAGTTGTGCATGTATTCTCAGCCCAAAAATGTAAAGGGTAAAAAGCAAATGAAACTCACGCATATAGATATTGTAAAACAGTTAATAAAGCATTTGCATGTATTCTCAGCCCAAAAATGTAAAGAGTAAAACGGGTAAATGAAACTCACCATACTGTATTTTGTAGTAAAAATACATATGACGTCATTGAACAAATGTAGGGTTGACCTCGGATTCACGAACCTATATTGTTCATATATTTATTAAGAATATATACTTGTAATCGAACAAGTTTAGATATTATTATTATTAATTGTTATTTTAGCAAATTGTATGTTTCATTGGTAACTATATTAACTATATTTATTCTATATACTTTAGATAAATAATTAGTATTTATTATGAAAAATATTAAGGTTGTTATGCGATATGTTTTAAATATATCATTATATAACTATTTATTTGTTAAAATAATATCAATAATAACAAATAAAAATTTGTATCTTTTTATGATAATAATAATAATACTAAAAGTAATTAGATTTAGTAATGATACTGCTATTAATAATTTTAATAATAATACTAATAATAAAAGTGATGTTAGTAATAATAATAATTTTAATGAAAAGATAATAATGATAAGATAAAAATGTTAATTTTATAAAAAAATTATATTTTAAATAATGATGGTACTTTTAATAAAAATGATGATTCTAATAGAAATTTTAATAGTCATATTAATAATAATACTATATATATTTTAATAATAATAATAATGATAATAATTATAATACTTTTACATATGATAATAAAATTAATAATTTTAACACTAATAGTAATAATAGTAGCAATAACAATAATAACAATAACAATAACAATCATAATAATAACAATAATATTTATAATAATATTAATAATAATAAGTTGATAAATGGCTACCTTCAAAGGATCAAAAAAAATAATGAATCGCCCAAGCTAAGACTCGAACCCAAGACCTCTCATATAACACAAACATTCCTTAACCATCCAATCCGTTGTGTTATTATGATTAATACCAGACTTCCCCCTTATTTAACCGGTTTATCAGTTCAAACCCAAAAGTAGTTAAGGCCCAACAACAATTTAGAATTCAGCCCAATCAGCAAATAAAGATCTCGGCCCAACAGCAACAAAAAGGAATTTCAGCCCAACAAAAGAGATAAGTACACGGCCCACAACTATATAGTTCAACCCACTAACTAAGACAACCCAATAAATGAAAATCAAACCCAACATTTAATTAAGTTTACGACCCAGTTTGAGAGATTGTAATAATGATCGGCCCAATTATAGTATCAAGCTTATTCGGTTTTTCCCAGTAATTCGATCAGAGGAAACAACAAATAACGAAGTAGCTAGTTATCCTCAACTTTATTTCATTACCAACAACCTCATTATCTTAATCCAATCTACTATCCTTTTTATATTTCATATATCCGTTCCCTTGTATCATGTTTATCATAATCACTAGACAAATTTCCATCACCTTTATAATAATGCTCCACTTAAATTTATCATGATTATATAAAAAAAAAGGAAGCAGAATGCGTCCCAACTTATGTATACATATCGATCATCTAGTGCCCAAAGTAGAATCCTAAGTCTAGTAGTCTAAATATATTGTTGAGCTTATATTAAAAAATTTAGTGGAAGGTGTCGGCTACCACTTCCAATAAAACAACAACAATTAACATAATCAAAGTATTCTAACAAAAAGCCTATTTAATGGTCCACATTCTTATAATTGTATCCACTAACTAGTCTACTAATCATTCTTCTAATTTAAATCAATTCAGTTGGATTTGAAACCTCACTTATCAAACTTTACTCGGCTCAATCAATTACTACTACAAGGATTACTTGTTTATATTTAAGGCTTAATCGAATATGAATAAAAATATGTCCTTCTCGTCACCCTTCTTCTACCCTACTTTTATCATTATTAAATCCTAAAATCAAACATCATCATGAAAAAATATAATACGCATGATGTAAGTGACCCATTTTGGGTCGGTCACTTAGTCTAGTCCCACATGGAGATCACTTGTCTTGGATATTTGATAAAGCCTTATATATAAAGAGAAACTTAATTTACTTGCAAGTGGAGTTGAGGGTATTTAGTGACCCTTACTTTCTTCATCACAAATCACACATCATCCTTATTATAAGGTTCTTAACCGCAGTATTTTCTTCATCATTAAGCCACCCTCGTCATCCATTATATTCAATTGCAGTCGCTGCTTATTGTACAGACTAAGAAGTAGAAAAACACTGCTGCAACTTGTACTAGTAATTGATAGTTAAAGGTTCGATGATCCTTGGTCTGCGAGGTGATATTTGGCGTTTTGCAGGCGTGCAGAAAAAGAAAAGATGACAAGGTGGTGAGTTTATATAATATTCCTTGGTTTAATGATGATTGAAGTTGAAGTTCAAAGTAGTAGCAATCGTGGTTGTTCTAGCTTTGCAAAGTGGTTCATGGCCAAGAGAGAGAGGAAAGTGGTTCGTATGGTAGTTTGTATGTTGTTCAAGGTGGTAATCGAAAGTGAAATCTCACGATGGTGAGAGTGTTGTGAGGTTAACCGATTTAGAAAATGGAAGGAAGAGACACCAAATGGTTATGGTGGTCTAGTGGTTCGTCAATGATGGTGTTCGGGTTAAACTAGAAGTAACAATACAAGTGGTCCTAATGAGGATGGAAGGTTGTCAATACAATAAAGAGGAGAAGAAGAAATGTTTTTCTTTTCTTCCATATGTCCGGGTATACATACATATAATTTGATGTCAGATTGATAGATGAAGATATCTGTACAGTTAGATAGAAATTGATAGATTGTGACACGTAATAGATTGTAGATAGAAACAAAATTATATAAAGATTGAAAGGGATGCTAACAGATTTTTGTATCTGATTCTTTTGGTTTTTCGTTCTTGAATTATAGTGGTTAACTTATATAGAGTAATTGAATACATAGTGTAGCTGCTATAATTTATCATACTACTTAAGTGAAGTCGACTGCTAACACAGATTAGAGACAAGGATTATTCAAACGTACAGAAAAAAATATAAAACAAATAAAAATCTGATTAATATGGCTAACTGATTTTGGATTGTTTCTAGTGTTTGATTCTAATTCGTACGAGATTAGCTGTAGTAGGACCAATTGATCACAAAAGGATGGTAAAAGGAAACTGATTACGTACCCATTTAACCACTTGAATGTAAATAGTAGTATATATATATTTTTATATATATCTATATCTGTTTATTTATAAAGCTGTACTTTTATATATGTATATGTATTAATATATATATTTATCTATAGTTATATATTTTAAATCTAATTTAATATTAATAATTATCAATGTATTTAATGATAATAATGTTATTAACATTTATATTAATAAGAATACTAATATTAATAATAATAATTGATAATAATAAAATAATAATAATAATATCATTTCTAAATATAATAGATTTATAAAAAAGAATACAATTAATAATCTTAATAATAATACCGATATAATAATAATACTAATTATAATAATACTAATGATAATAATCATATTTGTAATATCAATACTATAAAGATAAAATTTCATATTTATAGATTACACATCTAATCGTAAACTACTGTTCGTGAATCGTCGAGCATAGTCAAAGGGAAATTGATTACATAAATATAGATTTCAAAACTTTCGAGACTCAACATTACAGATTTTGCTTATCGTATCGGAAATATATAAAGATTAAAGTTTAAATTTGATCGGAAATTTCTGGGTCATCACAGTACCTACCCGTTAAAGAAATTTCGTCCCGAAATTTGATTGAGATGATCATGACTGACAATAAATATGTTTTCATGACACATACGAGCTAGAAATTAGAGTTCTATCATCATTGAGTAATATGGATAAAACAATTTGATTACGCGAAGAGTATAAGTGAAGCTATCGCAAGAGAGCGGAATGAGTAAATGTATATTCGTTTTAACCGATGACGTTGTTATGATTGATTTCCGGAATTCACGGGATTTAAAGAAAATCTTCATGATAAGATTTGGTTCTTCGACGATTTAGAAAATTAGGATTTTCTTTGATTAAATGCAATAATCTGTTTCGATTGCCCTGTCGGATATTTCACTATAAATCCACCCCCGTCGTTTCCTTACAAATCACAACTTCTTTTCTTTCTCCATCAATTCATACTTTAAAGCATTCATTAATATGCTTCATCCTGTCCTGATTCTTGATATACTTCTAACCTTTGTATCTGTCATTCTTCTCTTTCGTCTACCACCGGAGGATTCTATTTACATCTACTATACTCTTGGTTTTATAGTGTTTTTAGTTTTTCCTTGTCTTTATATTGCTATATGCATTAATATATACGGTTTATAATTTTTGAGTAGTTGTTGGGTTTTATATCTTCTTTTATATTCAAGAGTCCCATACTTTTGTCTCCTCTTCCCAACTTCAAGTCAAGCGAATAATGGTCCGGAATATGTAGGTATGGATTTTGAAATGAACATAGTTAATGTTCTAAGAAAGGAATCATAATTGCACGATCTTGATTTGGTAAATTACCAGAATATCCGAAAAAATAGAACTATTAAGAAGATATGTTCTTAATATGTTTGGAGATTGAGTAGAATGCAAGAGTCGTGTAAATGGCACATGATGACGGTATGTTCTGTGAATCATCACGTTCCATTAGAAACTCAACATGAATTATTGTAATATAATCACGTTGATCAAGTGTCATTATATTATACTAACTCATGTATCAGTTTCCAACACTACTTCAAAAACATTCATATTTTAAATTCGAAGGTTCATAGAATATAGAAACTAAAACAGTTTCCTTTTATGAGATAACACAGATAGCGCGGAGAGATAATTTATATCGAACGAGAATATTTATGAAGATATATTCAGAAATATTGAGGATATTTACAATGAAAGATACAATAATATCTTGGTATGTTAGAACCAAATTATGGTGAAGAAATTCATTCACGATGATTTAGAGTGTTTAAGGAGTAAGGTATTCGCTAAAGATTTCATCAGAAACAGAATCATCTGGATTCTTTATGTACAAGTTTAGTCCTTGTAATTTGTTCAGAGTCTCCTTCATGGTTTGCTCAATCCGAGTTCCAGTTCCTACTTTTCTGAGCTTTGCGAATATACTATTCTTTATCTTTATACCTTCGACGGTTAAGGTCGTGTACAGTTTTTGCTGCTGTATTCAGCTTATACAGTTTTTGGAGTATTGATTTGTAAACTGGGTGCTTTTTGGAATTTCAGAATGGGAGATCATAATTCTAAGAGATAAAGGTTATATGTATACATTTAACTGTTGATGTAGACATGCTGCGAGATTTCAAAGTACTGATTGCTGATTCCCGATTGTTGATATGGCAATTCTCGTTACAAGGTGTAGATGAGTATATGATAGAATTTCAATGAATATAGTAATTTTTCGGAAAGTCAAAGATCAACGGAGTTGTTGGTAATTTTACTGCTAATGTGGTAAGATATAAACGGTTTCCCGGTAACAATGATGAAGGAATAATTGTTATAGTAAGGTTGATTCGTATTAAACAAATGAAGTTGATTTGCTGGAGCTGTCACAAAATTGGCTAATTTGAAAAGAAATTGCGTTGTTATTTTCGAAAATAACAATGCCAAAGAAACTAGCACCAATACGTGTTAAACGTTTACTCGGGTTTCGAGAGTTTTCAGGTGCATAACTATGTGCATCAATCTTTTCTTCCGTAGATGAAGTACGGTTGGTTCATCCTCTCGATTGAAGTGTTTTCAAGAATTATGAAAGGTTTGAACGCAAATTGGAATCGTCAAGATACAAATGAGGTTTAAGATGAAAATCAAGTGGCAACTTGAAGAATTGTTTAGTTTCATATGTTATAATCAATATTTTAATTCATTTTAATTGTCCACTGTTGGTAGTCCTCAGTTGATTAGTCCACAGTTAGCTAGGAACAGTTAGCTAGGATTTTGTTAGCGTGGATTCTTAACAAAATTTCTCATAGTTAATTTGTTTATTTCTAACAAATTTTATTCCGTCAAATGTTTTCTTCATTATGCCACTTGTTGGATTCTGATAGGTCAAAATCCAAATATGAAATTGAGCTTGGATAAAAATAGTTGTTCTTTGATGAACGGATACGTATATGTGTGGATGTAAGTAGGATAGGAAATGATTGTTGAATCAGATTTGAAGAATGTATAGTGTAACTCATTAATGTGAAATCTGAAATATTCCTCGGGTATTTCCTACCCGTTAAATATTTTCATCATTAACAATTTGTACGAAAGAATTTTTAATCATAATCCCTATGAAAATATACTTATATATATTTTCTTCAGATGTATACATGGATTTAAATGAGTCAATATAACATTAGACTCATTTGATTTTCGGTTTGATCTAGAATAAGTAATCTCTAAAACTATTAGGATCCACATATTCTTCACAGAATATTGATGAAGTTATGGATCAATACTTCATCATTAATTATTAGGATCCACATATTCTTCGCAGAATATTAATGAAGTTATGGATCAATACTTCATTGTTCATTGCTGTTGGTACTCCTTGGTATCTATGATACGTATGATGTTGATGTTCGTGGGACAGATTGTGAACTTGAGGCTTGGGATACGAATGTTGTTATTGGTGGTACTGTTACTGCCGGTAATGTTGTTGATGCTGGTACATTTTGCACCATATATTTTTTTTTTCCAAACTACAACTCGGGTGCGAAGCTCGTTGACTTATTACTCCAGGATGATTGTCGGTCGGAACGAGCGAATGTATAAGGTTTTGAAATTGAGAGAGTATATAATCATGGCGAGATATTCGGGTAATGAGGGTGAAAATGGTATTTCGGATTGGTTCGCCGGTAAGTGATTCAGGTTCTTCGCCAAGAGGTGAATTCGGGTGATGGAAAGGATCGCCTTCTTCTTGTCTCCAATGATTAAGTAGGCTACAAACTCATCAGATGAATTGGGGATGGCTGAATGATTGATTCATTCTGGTGACGCTGCTTTCGGAGCTGGAGTAGGAATCCATATCGGAATCGCTGTCAAAAGCCGAAGAACTTAAACTGGTTGCAGAATTCATCTTGCACGGTTAGATAAAGGATTTTCGATATGAAATGATTTTCGAATATCCGATGATATTCTAATTACATAGAATATCTATGTATATAGACCAAAAGATTTCGTAGATTACGGAGGAATTTACGAAATATATCATGCATAGTTTATGGTAACAGATACGCTAGGATATGGATTAGCAGATACGCTAAGATATGAATTTTTGTCTATACACTATTCATGCAATCAATGCAGTAAGATGTGTCTAGACTAAGAATGATAAGCAGGTAATTTTCGACAAGAAATGATAAGCAAAACTTTTGACATGCAGGCCAGGTTCAAGTCCAGACTCATTAATATAACCTAACAACTACTAGGTCGAAGTCCAGACTTCACTAATGCATCCTAACAACTACCTGTTAGACACACTAATGTTGACCTGGTTCGCAAAGAGCACCGCTCTGATGCCAACTGAAATACCCCGTCCTAATCCATCCGGACGAAGTCCATATTGATTATAAACGATTCATAATAGTTGATTTCATCGCGAGGTATTTGACTTCTAAATGATACATTTTACAAACATTGCATTCGTTTTTAAAAGGCAAACTTTCATTTCATCGAAAGTTGACAGGTATGCATACCATTTCATAATATCCAAACTATAAATGACCTAATCCGTCATTTACTTAATAATAATCTCTAATGAACTTCAACAACTCGAATGCAACGTCTTTTGAAATATGTCATGAATGACTCCAAGTAATATCCTTAAAATGAGCTAATGCACAGCGGAAGATTTCTTTCAAACCTGAGAATAAATATGCTTTCAAGTGTCAACCAAAAGGTTGGTGAGTTCATCAGTTTATAGTAATCATTTCATTTTTATCATTTTAATAGACCACAAGATTTTTAAAAATAATGAAACGTGCAGAAGTCCCATTCCAACTGCACAAAAAATATCTTTCATATGAAGAACACCTGGTGAGGATTCCAAATATAATAGTAACCATCTGTGCCGGTCTTTCACCCCACGGCTGAATACATGTGCCTTCAGAATATAGAACCTCTGTGCCGGTCTTTACACCCCACGGCTGAACACATGTTTATAAAATATAGGCCAACCGGTGCCAAAATGTCGTAAATAATAAACCATCCACCCGGCTAGGGAGCTCACACGCTCTAACGGAAACCGGGGGCTAATGCGTGTCATAATAATCAACCCCAATCCCAGATAATTCTATCATAGAATGCAGTTAAGGTACTTGTGTCTATTTCGTAAAACAGTTATAAAAGTTGTGCATGTATTCTCAGCCCAAAAATGTAAAGGGTAAAAAGCAAATGAAACTCACGCATATAGATATTGTAAAACAGTTAATAAAGCATTTGCATGTATTCTCAGCCCAAAAATGTAAAGAGTAAAACGGGTAAATGAAACTCACCATACTGTATTTTGTAGTAAAAATACATATGACGTCATTGAACAAATGTAGGGTTGACCTCGGATTCACGAACCTATATTGTTCATATATTTATTAAGAATATATACTTGTAATCGAACAAGTTTAGATATTATTATTATTAATTGTTATTTTAGCAAATTGTATGTTTCATTGGTAACTATATTAACTATATTTATTCTATATACTTTAGATAAATAATTAGTATTTATTATGAAAAATATTAAGGTTGTTATGCGATATGTTTTAAATATATCATTATATAACTATTTATTTGTTAAAATAATATCAATAATAACAAATAAAAATTTGTATCTTTTTATGATAATAATAATAATACTAAAAGTAATTAGATTTAGTAATGATACTGCTATTAATAATTTTAATAATAATACTAATAATAAAAGTGATGTTAGTAATAATAATAATTTTAATGAAAAGATAATAATGATAAGATAAAAATGTTAATTTTATAAATAAATTATATTTTAAATAATGATGGTACTTTTAATAAAAATGATGATTCTAATAGAAATTTTAATAGTCATATTAATAATAATACTATATATATTTTAATAATAATAATAATGATAATAATTATAATACTTTTACATATGATAATAAAATTAATAATTTTAACACTAATAGTAATAATAGTAGCAATAACAATAATAACAATAACAATAACAATCATAATAATAACAATAATATTTATAATAATATTAATAATAATAAGTTGATAAATGGCTACCTTCAAAGGCTCAAAAAAAATAATGAATCGCCCAAGCTAAGACTCGAACCCAAGACCTCTCATATAACACAAACATTCCTTAACCATCCAATCCGTTGTGTTATTATGATTAATACCAGACTTCCCCCTTATTTAACCGGTTTATCAGTTCAAACCCAAAAGTAGTTAAGGCCCAACAACAATTTAGAATTCAGCCCAATCAGCAAATAAAGATCTCGGCCCAACAGCAACAAAAAGGAATTTCAGCCCAACAAAAGAGATAAGTACACGGCCCACAACTATATAGTTCAACCCACTAACTAAGACAACCCAATAAATGAAAATCAAACCCAACATTTAATTAAGTTTACGACCCAGTTTGAGAGATTGTAATAATGATCGGCCCAATTATAGTATCAAGCTTATTCGGTTTTTCCCAGTAATTCGATCAGAGGAAACAACAAATAACGAAGTAGCTAGTTATCCTCAACTTTATTTCATTACCAACAACCTCATTATCTTAATCCAATCTACTATCCTTTTTATATTTCATATATCTGTTCCCTTGTATCATGTTTATTATAATCACTAGACAAATTTCCATCACCTTTATAATAATGCTCCACTTAAATTTATCATGATTATATAAAAAAAAGGAAGCAGAATGCGTCCCAACTTATGTATACATATCGATCATCTAGTGCCCAAAGTAGAATCCTAAGTCTAGTAGTCTAAATATATTGTTGAGCTTATATTAAAAAATTTAGTGGAAGGTGTCGGCTACCACTTCCAATAAAACAACAACAATTAACATAATCAAAGTATTCTAACAAAAAGCCTATTTAATGGTCCACATTCTTATAATTGTATCCACTAACTAGTCTACTAATCATTCTTCTAATTTAAATCAATTCAGTTGGATTTGAAACCTCACTTATCAAACTTTACTCGGCTCAATCAATTACTACTACAAGGATTACTTGTTTGTATTTAAGGCTTAATCGAATATGAATAAAAATATGTCCTTCTCGTCACCCTTCTTCTACCCTACTTTTATCATTATTAAATCCTAAAATCAAACATCATCATGAAAAAATATAATACGCATGATGTAAGTGACCCATTTTGGGTCGGTCACTTAGTCTAGTCCCACATGGAGATCACTTGTCTTGGATATTTGATAAAGCCTTATATATAAAGAGAAACTTAATTTACTTGCAAGTGGAGTTGAGGGTATTTAGTGACCCTTACTTTCTTCATCACAAATCACACATCATCCTTATTATAAGGTTCTTAACCGCAGTATTTTCTTCATCATTAAGCCACCCTCGTCATCCAATATATTCAATTGCAGTCGCTGCTTATTGTACAGACTAAGAAGTAGAAAAACGCTGCTGCAACTTGTACTAGTAATTGATAGTTAAAGGTTCGATGATCCTTGGTCTGCGAGGTGATATTTGGCGTTTTGCAGGCGTGCAGAAAAAGAAAAGATGACAAGGTGGTGAGTTTATATAATATTCCTTGGTTTAATGATGATTGAAGTTGAAGTTCAAAGTAGTAGCAATCGTGGTTGTTCTAGCTTTGCAAAGTGGTTCATGGCCAAGAGAGAGAGGAAAGTGGTTCTTATGGTAGTTTGTATGTTGTTCAAGGTGGTAATCGAAAGTGAAATCTCACGATGGTGAGAGTGTTGTGAGGTTAACCGATTTAGAAAATGGAAGGAAGAGACACCAAATGGTTATGGTGGTCTAGTGGTTCGTCAATGATGGTGTTCGGGTTAAACTAGAAGTAACAATACAAGTGGTCCTAATGAGGATGGAAGGTTGTCAATACAATAAAGAGGAGAAGAAGAAATGTTTTTCTTTTCTTCCATATGTCCGGGTATACATACATATAATTTGATGTCAGATTGATAGATGAAGATATCTGTACAGTTAGATAGAAATTGATAGATTGTGACACGTAACAGATTGTAGATATAAACAAAATTATATAAAGATTGAAAGGGATGCTAACAGATTTTTGTATCTGATTCTTTTGGTTTTTCGTTCTTGAATTATAGTGGTTAACTTATATAGAGTAATTGAATACATAGTGTAGCTGCTATAAGTTATCATACTGCTTAAGTGAAGTCGACTGCTAACACAGATTAGAGACAAGGATTATTCGAACGTACAGAAAAAAATATAAAACAAATAAAAATCTGATTAATATGGCTAACTGATTTTGGATTGTTTCTAGTGTTTGATTCTAATTCGTACGAGATTAGCTGTAGTAGGACCAATTGATCACAAAAGGATGGTAAAAGGAAACTGATTACGTACCCATTTAACCACTTGAATGTAAATAGTAGTATATATATATTTTTATATATATCTATATCTGTTTATTTATAAAGCTGTACTTTTATATATGTATATGTATTAATATATATATTTATCTGTAGTTATATATTTTAAATCTAATTTAATATTAATAATTATCAATGTATTTAATGATAATAATGTTATTAACATTTATATTAATAAGAATACTAATAATAATAATAATAATTGATAATAATAAAATAATAATAATAATATCATTTCTAAATATAATAGATTTATAAAAAAGAATACAATTAATAATCTTAATAATAATACCGATATAATAATAATACTAATTATAATAATACTAATGATAATAATCATATTTGTAATATCAATACTATAAAGATAAAATTTCATATTTATAAATTACACATCTAATCGTAAACTACTGTTCGTGAATCGTCGAGCATAGTCAAAGGGAAATTGATTACATAAATATAGATTTCAAAACTTTCGAGACTCAACATTACAGATTTTACTTATCGTGTCGGAAATATATAAAGATTAAAGTTTAAATTTGATCGGAAATTTCTGGGTCATCACATCTACCAACGATGAATGTGGCTTAGGAGCAGGTACTGATGTAGCACGGGGATGTCGACTGTATATATATATTGAAAATGGTCAGTTTGTTCTGATGGTGTGGGCTCTGGTGTGGAATCTGGTATGGGATCTGGTGTGGGTACTTTCATGCTATATCTCAATAAGTCATCACTCTCCTTATGATTGCGAGAAATTGTTGTGGGAAGGAATGGTAATTCTTCTTGAAATGTGACGTCTCTGGAAACAACATAGCGTTGGAGAGTTGGTGAAAAGCATCTATACCCTTTCTGAAGATGAGAGTATCCTAGAAAGACACACTTAATAGATTTAGGATCTAATTTGGTTAGGTGAGGTTGGGTGTCTCGAACAAAACAAGTGCTACCAAATATCTTAGGCTCAATTGGAAACAAGGATTTTGTAGGAAATAAGATCCTATATGGAATATCACCATTAAGAACTTCAGACGGCATGCGATTTATAAGAAAGCACGCAGTTGATACGGCGTCAACCCAAAAAGGTTTTGGAACATTCATTTGAAATAATAGTGCTCGGGCCACCTCAAGAAGGTGTCTATTTTTCCATTCTGCAACCCCATTTTGTGCTGGTGTATCAACACATGATGACTCATGCAGGATACCTTCTTGAAGCATATATGATTTAAATGACTCTGAGAGAAATTTTTTTGCGTTATCACTTCTCAGAGTTAGAAAAAAGTATGAAATTGTGTTTTTACTTCAGCAACAAAGGAACAAAAATGAGTAAACACTTCAGAGCGAATTTTCATTAAATAAAGCCATGTAACACGAGAGTAGTCATCGATAAAAGTAACAAAATACTTAAAACCAGATTTTGATGTCATAGAACACGGACCTGATAATGCTAAAAACGAACATATATTTCATAGCATTATTCCTCAAGAAAGACAAGCTTTTAGTTGCAATTGTTCTATTTACAAGTGATATTCGTTTAAATAATAAAAGGTGAAGACAAAAGACAGATTCGACGAATTGAAGACACAAACGACCAAAAAGCTCAAAAGTACAAAATACAATCAAAGAGGTTCCAATTATTGATAAGAAACGTCTCGAAATTACAAGAGTACAAGATTCAAAACGTAGAGTACAAGATATTAAATTGTACGCAAGGACGTTCGAAAATCCGGAACCGGGACCAGAGTCAACTCTCAACGCTCGACGCAACGGACTAAAAATTACAAGTCAACTATGCACATAAATATAATATAATATTTAAATAATTCTTATAATTATTTATATATTATATAAATAATAAAAATCCGTCGGCAAGAAAGACTCCAAAGTTAGTGAGCTGGAATTTCAAACTCCGCGACTCGCGGAGTTTGAAGGCAGAAAAAGCCGCGAGTCGCGGAGACCCCCTGAACTCAATTCCCTATAAAAGCAAACGAATTCTGATCATTTTATATATCAATATATATCAATCTCTCTATCTATATACGTAATATTTATATTTATAATTTATATTTTAATTTTAATTTTAATTTTAATCCTAATAATAAGGGTAAGTTAGCGAATGTTGTAAGGGTGTAAGTCGAAATTCTGTCCGTGTAACGCTACGCTATTTTTAATCATTGTAAGTTATGTTCAACCTTTTTAATTTAATGTCTCGTAGCTAAGTTATTATTATGCTTATTTAAAACGAAGTAATCATGATGTTGGGCTAATTACTAAAATTGGGTAATTGGGCTTTGTACCATAATTGGGGTTTGGACAAAAGAACGACACTTGTGGAAATTAGACTATGGGCTATTAATGGGCTTTATATTTGTTTAACTAAATGATAGTTTGTTAATTTTAATATAAAGATTTACAATTGGACGTACCTATAAATAACCACATACACTCGATCGAACACGATGGGCGGGGTATTTATATGTACGAATAATCGTTCATTTAACCGGACACGGGAATGGATTAATAGTCACTAGAATTATTAAAACAGGGGTGAAATTATGTACAAGGACACTTGGCATAATTGTTAACAAAGTATTAAAACCTTGGATTACACTCAGTCGACATCCTGGTGTAATTATTAAACAAAGTATTAAAATCTTGTTATAGTTTAAGTCCCCAATTAGTTGGAATATTTGACTTCGGGTATAAGGATAATTTGACGAGGATACTCGCACTTTATATTTATGACTGATGGACTGTTATGGACAAAAACCAGACGGACATATTAAATAATCCAGGACAAAGGACAATTAACCCATGGGCATAAAACTAAAATCAACACGTCAAACATCATGATTACGGAAGTTTAAATAAGCATAATTCTTTTATTTCATATTTAATTTCCTTTATTTTATATTTAATTGCACTTCTAATTATCGCATTTTTATTTATTGTTATTGTATTTAATTGCACTTTTAATTATCGTACTTTTTAATTATCGCAAGTTTATTTTATCGCACTTTTATTATTCGCAATTTCATTATCGTTATTTACTTTACGCTTTAAATTAAGTCTTTTATTTATTTAATATTTTACATTTTGTTTTAACTGCAACTAAAGTTTTTAAAATCGACAAACCGGTCATTAAACGGTAAAAACCCCCTTTATAATAATAATATTACTTATATATATATTTGTATTTTTATAAAAGTAAACTAATATAGCGTTAAGCTTTGTTTAAAGATTTTCCCTGTGGAACGAACCGGACTTACTAAAAACTACACTACTGTACGATTAGGTACACTGCCTATAGGTGTTGTAGCAAGGTTTAAGTATATCCATTCTATAAATAAATAAATATCTTGTGTAAAATTGTATCGTATTTAATAGTATTTCCTTGTAAAATATAAAGCTATTTTATATACACTTCGCATAACATCAAGTATATTTTTGGCACCGCTGCCGGGGAACAATCAAACTTAAAAGCCGGAAGCGCAACGCTAAATAAAAAAAAAGGATTTTTATTTTTAGTTTACTTTTATTAAAATTCACTTTTGTAAAAATACGTTTTTAATTATTCGAAAACATAAAAAGAAAACAAAAATATAAATATTTTTAAGAATTTGTTAAATATTTAAGTTTTGTAAAGTTTCTTTATTTTTATTTTATAAAAATATAAGTTTTATTTAAATATTTTGTTTTTATTAAAAAAAACGTCGAATTAAATCCTGTACCAGAGTTGAATTTTGGAACCCCGCGACTCGCGGAGTTTGCAGCTTCGAATACCGCAACTCGCGGAGCCTCCCTGACACACGTGACAGAAACCCTAATCAGCATTAAATACGGGGTAATTATTATTTATTTATTATTATTAACCCTAATTACTTATTTATTATTATAATTAGTTTTAAGTTTTTAAATTAAATTGTATTTTAGTTAAATTAGTTTAATTAAAATATAAAATTAATAGTTTAATAAAATAAATAATATAAAAATAATATTTTTATAAAAATTGTTCTTTTTACAACTTTTTGTATATTTTTATATTTTGTCCCTTTTTAATTATTTTAGCGTAATATTTGTATTTTTCGCTCGTATTTAGTTTTAAGATATAGTTTTTGCCATAGTTATTTTTTCACTTCTAGATTTTTAGGCTTTGCCGTAAAATTTCTTAAGTGCTTTTTCTTTAGACTAAGATTTAGGTGCTTAGAATTTTGTGACGCCTTTTTAAGTTTTAGTACCTCTTTTTAAGATATTTTCATTTGGGATATAGTTTTACTTGTAAGCTTTAATATTTTTATACGCCTTTTACCTATGTATCAATTATCATTCCAATTAGTAATCTCAATTTGCGATTATAATTTTAAGTTACTGATAGTAATAAGGTTGGGTTAGTCGAGTGTTTTTAAGTTCTATAAGTCATTTTTTTTTCTTTCTTATTTTTATTTTTCGACCTTTTTCCGACGCACTCTTTTTCTTTCTTATTTCTCGCTATTCTAGTTTTAGGACATAGATTTTTATTCTACTTCTTATCTAAATTTCTTAAAATTACGAAAATTTATTTTAAGTGGTTAAATTGATAGACATCAAAATTTTCTGGTTCGTAGTAATAGTTGGATTTGTACGTGGACCGGGTTATTGGAGCCAAACAGTCCTCAATTATATTGAGACCAAACGAATCCTGCCCCTCTGCTGCATCTTTTGGCTATTCGAAACGTGGGCAAAATCAGAAAAGTCTATTAATTGAATAACTTATATAATTTTTCTTTCTTTTTAAAAAACTAATAGGATATTCAGTGAATGCACCGAGCAAGACGTTCACCACCTGTAACTAGATCAAGACATTTAGCAAATATTACCGCCGTTGATTTTTCTTTAGAATCATCATCCAGTCGACCAAGTACTCCAGTTCAAATTTCCGATAATCCATTTTTTGAACCCGACCTCACAATTGAGAATCCGGAGAATATTCAGGGACGATTCATAGATCCTGAACCACTAAACTTTCCTCCGGAACCACCAATCATTCAAACAGAGATTGTTGAGGAACGAACCATTAAATCAGAATCCTCTAGTGATTCCGATTCAACAAATTCAATTATGGAGAATCTGGAACCTTTAAGTATGGAAGACCGAATGAGAGCTAAACGCACTGGCCAAGGTCACGCAATTACTCATCCAGACATTAATGCGCCAGATTATGAAATCAAAGGACAAATTCTACACATGGTGACTAATCAATGCCAATTTAGTGGTGCACCGAAGGAAGATCCAAATGAACATCTTCGTGCCTTTAATAGGATCTGTACACTACTTAAAATCCGAGAAGTGGAGGATGAACAGATATATCTCATGTTATTTCCCTGGACTTTAAAGGGAGAAGCCAACGATTGGTTGGAATCGTTACCTGAAGGGGCGATTGATACATGGGATGTTTTAGTTGAAAAATTTCTTAAACAATTCTTTCCTGCATCTAAAGCCGTAAGACTTCAAGGAGAAATTGTTACGTTTACACAGAAGCCAAATGAAACTCTATATGAGGCGTGGACAAGATTTGGAAAGTTATTAAGAGGATTTCCGAAACATGGTTTAGATACCTGTCAAATAGTACAAATATTCTACCAAGGATGCGACATCACTACAAGAAAAGACATCGATATAGCAGCTGGTGGTTCTATTATGAAGAAAACCGAAATTGATGCTTATAAAATTATTGATAACACTGCTTCCCACTCACATGAGTGGCACCAAGAAAAAGATATCGTTAGATCATCTAAAGCAGCTAGAGTCGATTCTAGCCATGACTTAGATTCCATTTCTGCAAAGATAGATGCTGTCGAGAGACGAATGGAAAAGATGACTAAAGATATACACTCAATACGAATTAGTTGTGAGCAGTGTGGAGGACCACATTTGACAAAAGATTGTCTCAGTATTGAATTAACAATGGAACAAAGAGAGAATATTTTATACATAAACCAAAGTCCTGGAAATAATTATCAGAATAATTATCAACCGCCAAGACCGATCTACAATCAAAATCAGAATTATAACCGAAATATTCCATATAACAACCAACAAGGTCCTAGCAATCAACAAGTATCCAACAATACTTACAATCAGCAAAGACCTAATTTTCAAAACAAACCACCACAACCCGATGATAAAAAGCCGAATTTAGAAGATATGATGACGAAGCTAGTTGAAACTCAAACGCAGTTTTTCACATCTCAGAAACAAACTAATGAACAAAATGCTCAAGCATTTAGAAATCAACAAGCTTCTATTCAAAATCTAGAACAAGAAGTAAGTAACCTAGCAAGGTTAATAGGTGAAAGAAAACTGGGAAGTTTACCTAGTGATACAAATGCAAACCCCCGGAATGAAACAGCTAGAGCTATTACCACAAGAAGTGGTACAACACTTAAACCACCTGAAATACCTGTAACTTCTGATGAAGCTATTCCTACTCCACAAGAACCACAACCTGATCAAGATAAGGAAAAAGAACCGGTAGTTGAGAAGGTTAATGAAGATAACACAGTTAAGGCTAAACTTTATGTTAAACCATACCAACCACCACTTCCTTACCCGAGTAAAATGAAGAAAGAAAAACTTGAAGCCGAACAATCCAAATTCTTGGATATGTTTAAACAGATAAATGTAAATCTTCCTTTCATTGATGTGATTTCAGGAATGCCTAGATATGCTAAATTCTTGAAAGATCTGATCACGAATAGAAAGAAAATGGAAGAACTCTCGGCTGTTACTATGAACGCTAATTGTTCAGCAGTGCTGTTGAATAAGATACCAGAAAAACTATCTGATCCAGGAAGTTTCACAATTCCATGTTTTCTGGGTAGTCTTAGTTCAATAGAAGCATTGGCAGACTTAGGTGCTAGTATAAATCTAATGCCGTATTCACTATACGCTAAACTAGACCTTGGAGAATTGAAACCAACAAGAATAAGCATATAACTAGCCGATCGATCAATAAAATATCCTAGAGGGATAATGGAGAACATGCTAGTTAAAGTTGGTACTTTAGTATTTCCAGTAGATTTTGTTGTTCTGGACATGGAAGAAGATTCTCAAGTTCCTCTCATATTAGGAAGACCATTCTTAAACACGGCTAAAGCAATGATAGACGTGTTCGGTAAGAAATTGACCCTAAGTATAGAGGACGAGAGTGTTACCTTTTCAGTTGATAGAGCAATGCAACAACCGCAATCTGCAGATGATACATGTTATTATATTCAAACTATAGACTCACATACAGAATTGTTAGAAGAATTTCCAGAATTACAAGGAACAGGAGAATGTTCTTTAGGAGAAGGTAATGAACCAATTAATGAAGCTGAAATATTAGCTACACTTATAGCTAATGGATATGAACCAGCAACAGAAAAAATTCAAATGCTAAAAGAAGAAGACAGATATCGATATAAATCATCGATAGAAGAACCACCAAAATTAGAGTTAAAGCCACTTCCAAACCATTTGGAATACGCTTATTTACACGGTGAATCTGAATTACCTGTAATAATATCGTCTTCTCTTACTGAAAATGAGAAATCACAACTCATTTCTGTGTTGAAAGCTCATAAACCAGCCATTGCATGGAAGATTCATGATATTAAAGGAATAAGTCCTTTGTATTGCACACATAAAATCCTTATGGAAGAAGGTCATAAAACGTATGTGCAATGCCAACGAAGACTAAATCCTAATATGCAAGATGTAGTTAAGAAAGAAATTATTAAACTGCTAGATGCAGGTTTAATATATCCAATTTCTGATAGTCCATGGGTAAGCCCAGTTCAATGCGTGCCTAAGAAGGGTGGCATGACTGTCATTACAAATGAGAAAAATGAGCTTATTCCTACTAGGACTGTAACAGGATGGCGTGTATGTATTGATTATAGAAAATTAAATGACGCCACCAGAAAAGATCACTTTCCCTTACCTTTCATTGATCAAATGCTGGAAAGATTAGCCGGAAATAGTTACTATTGTTTTCTAGATGGATTTTTCGGATATTTTCAAATTCCAATAGCACCCGAAGATCAAGAGAAAACCACATTCACATGCCCTTATGGTACTTTTGCTTACAAACGCATGCCATTTGGACTTTGTAACGCCCCTGCAACCTTTCAAAGGTGTATTATGGCAATTTTTCACGACATGATAGAAGAATGCATGGAAGTTTTCATGGATGACTTTTCAGTCTTCGGTGATACATTTGAATCATGTCTAGTTAATCTGGAACGAATGCTTATTAGATGCGAACAATCAAATCTAGTTCTTAATTGGGAGAAATGCCATTTCATGGTTAAAGAAGGCATCGTTCTTGGACATAAAATTTCAAAGGAAGGAATTGAAGTGGATAGAGCTAAAGTAGATGTAATTGCTAAACTTCCACATCCCACCAATGTTAGAGGAGTTAGGAGTTTTCTAGGGCATGCCGGTTTTTACCGACGTTTCATAAAAGATTTTTCTAAAATTGCCACTCCTATGAATAAACTCCTAGAAAAGGATACTCCATTCATCTTTTTCAGATGAATGTATCAAATCTTTTAATATTCTTAAAGAGAAACTCACTAATGCGCCAATCATAATAACACCAAATTGGAATCTACCGTTTGAATTAATGTGCGATGCAAGTGATTTTGCAATGGGAGCCGTTTTAGGACAAAGGATTAAAAAACGATTTCAACCTATATATTATGCTAGTAAGATGTTACAAGGAGCACAAACAAATTATACAACTACTGAAAAAGAACTCCTTGCTATTGTCTTTGCTTTTGACAAATTTCGTTCATATCTCGTTCTAGCAAAAACGGTGGTCTATACCGACCATTCTGCTCTTAGATACCTATTTTCGAAACAAGATGCTAAACCAACATTAATCCGCTGGATCTTACTCTTACAAGAATTCGATATTGAAATCCGAGATAAAAGAGGAGCAGAAAATCTCGCCGCTGATCATCTTTCTCGTCTTGAAAATCCTGAGTTAGAAGTTCTAAATGAATCGCCCATACAAGACAACTTTCCTGATGAATATCTATTGAAGATAGATTATAATAAAATTCCATGGTTTGCAGACTATGCAAACTACTTGGATTCCTTGAAAAAGGATTATCGTACCAAAAATGAAAGAAATTCTTCAGTGATATAAAACACTATTTTTGGGAAGATCCACATCTGTTTAAAAGTTGTCCCGATGGAATAATACGCCGATGTGTATTTGGAGATGAAGCTAGTAAAATTTTAAACCATTGTCACACAGGACCAACAGGAGGGCATTATGGGCCTCAACTAACAGCAAGAAAAGTTTACGATGCTGGATTCTATTGGCCTACAATTTACAAAGACGCACACCTTCTTTGCAAATCCTGTGATGCATGTCAAAGGGCCGGAAAAATAAGTCAACGTGATGAAATGCCACAAAATGTCATACAAGTATGTGAAGTATTTGACATTTGGGGTATTGACTTTATGGGTCCATTTCCAAAATCTCATAATAATCTCAACATTCTCGTTGCCATTGATTATGTATCTAAATGGGCGGAAGCACAAGATCTCCCAACTAATGATGCACGAGTTGTAGTCAACTTTTTAAAACGTCTTTTTGCAAGGTTTGGAACACCGAAAGCTTTAATAAGTGATCGGGGTACTCATTTCTGTAATAATCAACTTGAGAAAGTTCTTAAAAGATATGAAGTAACTCATAAAATCTCTACCGCATATCATCCACAAACAAGTGGACAAGTTGAAAATACCAACCGAGCTTTAAAACGTATTCTAGAGAAAACCGTAGGATCAAATCCGAAGGAATGGTCCATTAAATTGGAGGATGCACTCTGGGCTTTTAGAACAGCCTACAAAACTCCAATTGGAACCACACCTTTTAGACTTGCTTATGGAAAAGCATGTCATCTTCCAGTAGAAATTGAACACAAAGCGTTTTGGGCTTTGAAGACATGTAATCTTGATTTACATAAAGCTGGACGTCTACGATTAAGTCAACTAAACGAATTAGAAGAATTAAGACATGAAGCATACGAAAATTCGTTAATCTATAAGGAGAGAACGAAGAAATGGCATGATAAAAGAATCAGAAGTTTAAAAGAATTCAAAGAAGGAGACAGAGTTCTTCTTTTCAATTCACGATTCATGCTATTTCCTGGAAAATTGAAATCAAGATGGTCTGGACCATTCATAGTCAAAAGAGTTTTCTCATACGGAACAGTAGAATTAATAAATTCAAATGGAATTGAATTTAAAGTTAATGGTCACAGAGTTAAACATTACATAGATAGTCCAATGGAAGTCGACAACGAAGTTAATCACAATTTCGACACCACAGTTAACTAAGTGTGGGGAGAATCAAGTCTTTAAAGGATAATATATATTTCTGTTAGAGTTAGATTGTCTGTTTTCGTGTAGTTCTCGAAAATGGAACTCGAATGGTCTTTCCCTAGCAGACCCTAAAGAACTAGTCTTCTCCCCCCATTCTGAATTTTTATTTTTTTAGGTTTTTACGAAATGAAGACTGCCTGTGAACTAAACCATGGTCTAATGCTACACGCTTTGATCACTAAACGTAATAATGACACACTACCGAGTGAAATAGTATCAGTAATCAGAGAAAGATTGGACGGAGTAAGAAAAGAATCCAGATGCGAAGATAATAAGTTACAATTTGGTAAAGGAAAATCAAAATCCGCAGCGAAAAGAAGAGCACGACACCTTGAAAGATGTCATAAATGCGGAAAATGGTCACATGGAGGTAAATGTTCAAATAATCAAACCTATTCAAATACCGAATTTGTTACTTTATGCAGAGACGGACCGTTCATATGTTTAGAAGAAAAAAACACTGAATGCTCGAGGTTACGCCTATGTAGCCATGGAAAACCAATTAAACCGACTATCTTATGAATGGGATAGATCGTATAACTAAGAATACTATCTCACAGGTAAGTCTGTACAGTTTTTATTTTTATTTTTATTTTTAACCTTTTGATAATAAACGCTAATTTGTTCGCTATAAAGTATTAAATTGATATTAAATAAAATTAGGTTTGGCGACCAAAATTATTGATATCATACAAAAATTTATTACATCACTGCGAAATTTAACGCTTATTCTTAAGGTATAATTATCTTTAATCAATCAACCCAAAATATTTCAAAAATTCGTCATGAGTTAAATTAGGTCATGGAACCGAAATTACTTTACCGAAAAGAGGGGCGCATATTTTTGATAATATTTGATTGATTAAAGTGGGATAAAAAGCCAAAAAGATTTTTAATTTTATTTTTACCATGTTTTTAAAATTAATATATAAATCTTAAATTAATATTGTAAACTTTGTAAAAACAATATATTTAAAATTGTAAATATTTGAAATATATAATATAAGTTTGGTGTGATTTTATAATATGAATTTTTAAATTAAGTTTGGTGTGAATTTTTAACTTTTAAAATAAGAATTTTTAATTTTATGTATTTCAAATTTTAAGTTTGGTGTGAATTTTTAATATTAATTTTGAATTTTATGTATTTTTATTTTAAGTTTGGTGTGAATTTAAAAACAAAAATTTACTTTATCTCATTAAGTTAAAAATATGATTTTTAAAATTCGTCGTAAGTTGAAGACTAGGTCATTGAACCGAAATTGCTTTACCCGAGGGAGGGACGAGAACTTTTATTATCATTATTTTTAATCTTATTGAATTAAAGTATGTCAAAAACATTAAAAAAAAAAAAAACCCAAAAATCTTAGCTTTTAAAACAATCGCTACAAAAAGACAAATTTTAAAATTTTGTGGAAGGACGGACTAGGACATCGATCCGAAACGACCTCGTCCTAAATAACAAGGGAAACAAAATTTTAAAATTAATTAATTAATTGTTTTATAAGTTAAGGTTTTTATAAAAAAAAAATACAAACTCCGCGACTCGCGGAGTTTGAAGGGTCAAACACCGCGACTCGTGGAGGGACCAAAACCCAGAAAAAAATAAAAACGTAATCAGCTCAGTCCACACACCACAAAAACAAAAATACTGCAAAATAACACCCGAAAAAACCCGAGAAAACACTCCTCAAATTCGCAATTTTTGACCGTTAATCATCAAATCTTTTACTAAAATCATGTTGAGAAGGATGCTATCAAGGAATTACTCAAGAAAAACGGTAAATTTCTACACCTAAACACCATTTAATCCGAAAATTGGTGTTCTTGAGCAATTTTATACCCAATTCGATTTTGATGCTTTTTAGTGTAATTATGCTTAAATTGCTTATGTATTATGCTTGTATAACCTAGATTGATGCTATTTAACATGATTAGAAGCCTTAAACTTCAAATTTTGAGTAATCTAGGGTTTGTGTTCTTGAGCAAATTTGGGGTTTTTGATATAAACAGGTTATGGCCGATTTTTGTCATGAATTGTTGCTAAATTAAGTAGTGTAACATGTTTAGGTAATTAAATGATCCAAACTTTGAGCCTAAACATGATTTTGAGAATTAAAGTGGACTTTTTCAAGTCTAAAATTCATGAACTTGATTTTTGAGAGATAATGCCATTTGAAACTTGTTTAATTGCTAGTAATGATTATTTTGACATGTTATTTGAGTTGAATGCTTATGAACTTGGCGAACATTTTCGTATATGCTTATTTGAAAAAGTGTAGATTTGATGAAAATATGAAAATGAGCTTAAGTTTGATATAAATTGATCATGTCATTGTAATTATTTTGATTGATGATTTTGCTGACACTAATGCATATTTGGATGCACAAAAATTGTGTTTGATGTGTTTTGCAGACTGAAAGGGGTGAATCTTCATCCCAAGCTCGCAATGCTCCTGCTGAGAATGCGGAACAACAGGAGGTGGATAACTACTACAAACAAGATATACCTCATCCAGTCATGACATTTTTTGATATGCACTTGGAAGATTTGCACCCGAACCTGAGATTTGACAGACTTTGGATAGATTATCCAAAATACCAAAGGGGCTTGCATACTCTTCATTCTAAAGCTATTGAAGTACCTAGGGTCATAGAATGGGGACCATTAGAAGCTGTAGAATTGGCCGGGCCAATTAGGGAATTACTTGCACAGAGGTATGGTAATTCTACTTTTAACGATTGGGTACGGTTATTCAACATACGTAGACCTGTATATAAAGTATGGTGTGAAGAATTGTTGTGTAGTATAGAATTAAATGATCGGGTAGCTAGTTTAACCGATCGATCTTTTATTAGATTTTTGTTAGGAGGTTCAATGCCTCACATGTCTTTACTAGACATGGCTCAGGCATTACGTATATATACGCCTGAGGAGTTAGCATCTGCCGATTGTAGAGGGTTGATACTAAATGGTAGAAAGATAGACGAAAATTTTGATACGCATGGTGTATGGAGTCAAATGACTAGTCATCACCGATTTAAAGGGGGAAATTACTCTTATTTGGATATAGATAGAGCAGAGTTAAGAGTAATTCATAGATTTTTAGCCAATTCGATTACACAACGAGGTAAGAACAAGGAAAAGGTAAATGAACAGGATTTGTTTTACCACATGTGTATTCGAGACCCACAAAGCGCTGTAAGTATACCTTATTGTGTGGGTTATTATTTATCAGCTATGGTTAGAGGGATGAGACCGCATAGCATAATAGGAGGTGGTATATTTATTACTTTGATTGCTGAATATCTCGGTGTGGATATAAGTCGGGGGGATTACTAATCGAAGAACCAGAACCCCGAGATACAATATGTAATGACCCGCACTTTTTCGATCAATTTATACTTATAAGATTAATATTTACATAAATTAAACCTTACCAACATGATAAGCAATCCAAATTTTTGAGACTTATGTTTTCAAAGAGAGTTTTACACAACGATTGACCGTCTAGTTTGACCGATGATATCACGAACTATACAATATATGATAATTATACGTTTGTGTATATATATGTATATATACATATTTAACATGATCTAAGAATGTTTTAATACCTCATTTTGTATTAATAACAATAAGTTACAAGTATATTTTGAAACTACTAACTTAAGTTTTTAAAACGATAACCATACGTAACGTTATTTGACATAAATACTTATGACCTATAATGTTTATACATATATCGTATAAGTAATGTATTTAATCACTTTTTAAGGACTTAAATACATAAAACAATATAAGTGTATTCACAAAAGATAGCTATATTTGAATTCTCATTCCATTTTTCACAAAATTTCTATACGTATATCTAGAGTACATGTACTCGTATCATACCTAACCTCTATACGTATTTACTATTGGTATATACACATCAAATCACCACCAACCAGCCCTTGTTCAATGCCTTATGTATAAGGTAACTACTTTTGTTATCTAGTATGACAATTTCACATGATTAAAAGATTTTTTCACAAAATTACAAACTTATACACCTTTACACCACCATTTATACTCCATTCCATTTTCATTTTACTACACATTTCCTTTAACAAAAACACACCCTTAAGAAACTCCATAACCATTCAGCTAGTATCCATGAAGATCTAGCCATAAAAACATCACTTAAACACCATAAGAAAAACCTTACAAAAACACTTCAAGAATCCTTTCAAGAACACAAGTTTACTTCCAATCTTTCATCCAATTCCATCACCCTTTTGGTTCTAGCTTTTTACTCCTCTTTTACAGCAACCTTGTCCAAGGAACTTGAGGTAGAATCTATGTTCATAACCTTATTCGATTCATATATATATAGCTATCTTATTTTGTGGTATAAAATTTTAACAACAAGAACATAGTTTGAATGTTTTCAAACTTGTTTGCAAACTAAATAGATCCTTCTAACTTAACTTTTAAAATACTTCAAGACCTATAATATATCATAAATATATGCTAAATTAACAAGGTATAACTTGGTTTTTCAAAGAACACCTTAAAAACTGAATTTACGACGTTGGAGTGCAACCGGGGGCTGTTTTGGGTTGGATAATTAAAAACCATCTTAAACCTTGAATTGGAGGTTTATTTTCTGGAAAAATGATTTTTACTATGAATATGATAACACATAAAAATTTCATGATTTAACTCAAAGTATAAGTATTTTTAAAAATAATCATTTAAGGTTGTTTACATGATGGAAAATGATTAACTTCATAAGTTTCACTAAAGTTTGACCTATGACCTGTGATTTTGAATACAAACTAAGGTATTTACAGTTCATAGTCTTAAAGAGGGACTCGATCCAAGGAAGTGGCAAGTTGAACCAACGAAAACGGAGTTGTAACGAAGAAACTATGACCAAAACGAGATCGGATATCTAAGACTAGTTTAGCTACGAAAATAATTGGAGAAAATTAAATAAATCACATATTTTTAAAATAACATGATATTTCATATATATGTACTCATAATTTAATTTTATATGGTTCAGGATCACCCGTAAACAATACGAGAAGATTAATCATAAGATCCCATGATTGTACGCAACACGTCATTTGACAACACCGGTACTTTATGTACGCAACACGTCATTTGACAACACCGGTACCGTGGGTCAAGATTAATCTCGACCAATACATATACGATGGGGGTTTTTATTTATTTCATTGGGGGTTTATTAAACACCTAAAAATGAACCATTAAAATTGAATTATTAACATCGGACTGCTAACTACGGACTAAGGAATTATTAAAAGTATTAAAAGTATAATAAGTATATATATGTGACAATTGTTTAAAATGGAAATATATTGATAAACTATATATGGATAGGTTCGTGATATCAATCGGAGACCAAGTCGAAATTACATATCTTCAAGACAAAAGTGAGTATATAGTCCCACTTTTAAACTCTAAATATTTCGGGATGAGAATACATGTATTTTATGTTTTACGATATGGACACAAGTAACTGAAAAATATATTCTACGTTGAGTTGTACCACTGGCATACTTCCCTGTAGCTTGGTAACTATTATTTACAGCGGTATTGTAAACGCGAATCCTGTTGATAGATCTATCGGGCCTGACAACCCCAACCGGACTGGACGACCAGTATTCAACGGTTGCACAGTACTTCGTTTCGTGACTACACTTGGTACGGTGTAGTAAGATTTCATAATAAAGGGAATATGCGACGTGATTAAATGTTAAGTATGGTTACCAAGTGCTCAACCACTTAGAATATTTTTATTAAAATGTTTATATATGAAATCTTGTGGTCTATATTTATATCGCTGCCGGCATTAAACCTATATCTCACCAACTTTATGTTGACGTTTTAAACATGTCTATTCTCAGGTGATAACTAAAAGCTTCCGCTGCAACATGTTGAACTTAAGCAAGATCTTGAGTATGCATATTTGTGTCAAAAATAAAACTGCATATCCGAGGAATTGTAATGTAAAATATGCTAGAAATCGTATTATTATCATCACATGTAAAGTTTGTAAGTCTAAGATTATCGCTAAACGATAATCATCTTTATTTTGTCCAAAGCTTGTATCAAAAATAAGGATCATGGTTTGTAATGTATAATATATGCAGTTTTTCTTTAAAAAAAAATGTCGCATATAGAGGTCAATACCTCGCAATGAAATCATACATTATCTAACACGTTCTTATGGTTAAGGACGGGTTATGACATGTGGTATCAGAGCGGTGGTCTTAGCGAACCAGGTTTGCATTAGTGTGTCTAACTGATAAGTCGTTAGGATACATTAGTAAGTCTGGACTTTGACCGGGTCTGATTTAAAAACCATTGCTTATCATTGTTGGTTAAAATTTATATGTAAATATTATGTAGTACTAATGGGTTAGTTGTTGTGTGATAGATGTCGGGCTCAAAATTTGTTATCACATTCAGCGACTCCGAATCAGAATCTTCAGATGGTGTTCCAGTCATTAACCTATCCGATGACGAAAATAATATCTTTGGGGAAGACTCACAAATTCCGGATGAACCGACTATAGAGAACCCGGAAAGTGAACCCGAGGAGGAAAGTGAACCCGAGGAGGAAAGTGAACCCGAGGAGGAAAGTGAACCCGAGGAAGAAATACAGGAAATTACAAAAGATGAGTTCGAACTAGGAAAGAAACGAAAGGCTAATGAATTAGAAAATTCAAATCCCGAGTTTAGTAAGGATGATGTGGCACCAATTCCACTAGACACTACCACCCCTATTCCCGCTATTCCTATTCGTTCTATCCCGGCATCCAGTTCTTCAGTCCCACAGCCAAAATATAGGCAGACAGCCAGGATAAGCGTTAAGCGATTCTTTGAACCTAAACGTCCTAGAAAATAGACCAAACGATGCGCTGCCGTATTAAACCATGGGATCATATAATGTTTTGTATAATATTATTAGTGTGGTTTGCTTAATGTTCGATGTAAGATAAGCATATGTAAAATAGTGAAGTGTGAAATGCAATAATTTTCCATGGTTAAGTATTATTTAGATGGTAGTAATTGATTCTGTACTAAGCTATTAAGTATGGACATTAACGGGTAGGTACTACCCTAGATATAATTATAAAATGCTAATAAGAAGAAAAGGCTTTTATAATAATAACTGGTTCATATTATTAATAAGCTACGATGTACTGTAAATACATACTACATCTATAATATTCCATGTGAATAATTATTTTTTCATTCTTATTGAAGATTATGGCGCGATTGAACCGAATGACGGAACAAGAAATCCAGGAACTCATCAATCAGCGAGTGAACGATAGAATGTTATGGGTCGAGGCTGCAAGAGGTGCTGCAGTTAACCCAAATCCTCGTGTGGGGTGCACTTACAAAACTTTTCAAGCTTGCAAGCCCTCATCATTTAGTGGAACGGAAGGACCGATCGGTTTAACCCGGTGGATAGAAAAGATGGAGACTGTGTTTAAAATCAGTGGTTGTGTTGAAAAGGACATGACCAAGTATGCATCGTGCACTTTACAAGATAGTGCACTCACGTGGTGGAAAAATTATGTGAAGGCTGTAGGAGGAGATACAGCTTATGATACTCCGTGGGAAGAATTCAAAACAATGTTAATCAACGAATATTGTCCAAGGAACGAGGTTAGGAAGTTGGAAGATGAGTTACGAAGTCTGAAGGTTATTGGTACTGAAATCACCAACTACAATCAGCGATTCATGGAATTAGTTTTGCTATGTCCTGAATTGGTTCCAACTGAAGAACGGAAGATTGAAATGTACAAAGATGGTTTGCCCAAAAAGGTCAAGGCAAATGTTACAGCATCGAAACCTAAGACAATTCATGAAGCTATAACCATGGCAAACGAGCTAATGGATCAGGTCATCATGGATAAGAAAGTATCCAATACTGATGTGAAGGTATCAGGTAACAAAAGAAAGTGGAATGGAAATTATGATCGAGGTAACCAACAACAATCTTTTAAGAAACAAGAAAACACGCAAGGTGCGGGTAGTGGTTTAAGCTTTGGTTATAAAGGACAAAATCCTTTATGCAACCGATGCCACAAACATCACTCTGGTTACTGTAATGTGGTATGCAACAAATGTAATCGAAAGGGTCATCTTGCTGAAGATTGTAGGGCTCTCGTTACAAATACAAATGGTACCAAGACTCCTGCCACCAATGCAAATAGAACTGCTTTGGCTACCATTACTTGTTTTGGGTGTGGAAAACAAGGTCACTATAAGAGCCAGTGCCCGAATCCAGAGAAGAATATCGGACCTGCACGTGGGAGAGCATTTGTTATTAATGCTAGAGAGGCATGTGAAGACCCGGAGCTTGTTACGGGTACGTTTACCATTAATAACTTATCCGCATCTATTATATTTGATACTGGTGCTGATAGAAGTTATGTGTGTAGAGACTTTCACGCTAAATTGAATTGTTCATCATTACCTCTAGATGCTAAGTACATGATTGAGTTAGCTAATGGTAAACTAATTAAAGCCGATAAAATTTGCCGTGATTGTAAAATAAATTTAGCCGGAGAAACATTTAAGATTGATTTGATACCCGTAGAATTAGGAAGTTTTGATGTAATAATCGGCATGGACTGGATGTCCAAAATAGGAGCTGAAGTTGTGTGCGCCAAGAAGGCAATTCGCATTCCTCGTAAGGATAAAACGCCAGTAATGATTTATGGAGAGAAGGGTAACTCAAAGCTAAAACTCATTAGTTATTTGAAAGCTCATAAGTGCTTGAAGAAAGGATGTTATGCTATTCTAGCACATGTTAATAAAGTCGAAAAGAAAGAAAAAGAGAAGTCCATCAACGACGTGCCTGTGGCAAGAGATTTTCCTGAAGTTTTTCCGGAAGAGTTGCCGGGATTACCTCCATTTAGATCTGTAGAATTTCAAATAGATTTAGTACCAGGAGCTGCACCAGTTGCCCGTGCTCCATATAGACTTGCACCGTCCGAGTTAAAAGAACTTCAGAGTCAGTTAAAAGAATTACTGGATCGTGGATTCATACGACCAAGTACTTCACCGTGGGGAGCTCCAATTTTATTCGTCAAGAAGAAAGACGGATCTTTCCGAATGTGTATAGATTATCGTGAATTAAATAAGTTAACTATCAAGAATCGGTATCCACTACCGAGAATTGACGACTTATTTGATCAACTCCAAGGATCATGTGTGTACTCGAAAATTGACCTAAGATCGGGCTATCATCAATTACGCGTCAAAGAAGAAGATATACCGAAAACTGCTTTCCGGACACGTTACGGTCATTACGAATTTTTGGTCATGCCGTTTGGGTTGACAAATGCGCCAGCTGTATTCATGGACCTCATGAATCGAGTTTGTAGTCCGTATTTAGATAAGTTTGTTATTGTTTTCATTGATGATATTCTTATCTATTCCAAGAGTGAGCAAGAGCATGAGCAGCATTTAAGGTTGATATTAGAGTTGTTGAGAAAAGAACAGCTATATGCTAAATTTTCTAAGTGTGCTTTTTGGTTGAAAGAAGTGCAATTTCTTGGCCACGTTGTTAGTAGCAAAGGAATTCAGGTTGATCCAGCAAAAATTGAAGCCATTGAAAAATGGGAGACTCCTAAGACACCAATGCAGATACGCCAATTTTTGGGTTTAGCCGGTTATTATAGAAGGTTTATTCAAGATTTTTCCCGAATAGCTAAGCCGTTGACAGCGTTAACGCAAAAAGGGAAGAAATACGAATGGACCTCGGAGCAGGAGAACGCATTTCAATTACTAAAGAAGAAGTTAACTACGGCGCCTATTTTATCGTTACCTGAAGGGAACGATGATTTTGAAATATATTGTGACGCTTCGCGACAAGGTTTTGGTTGTGTTCTTATGCAACGGAAGAAAGTTATTGCATACGCATCCCGACAATTAAAGATTCACGAGCGGAATTATACGACGCATGATCTAGAACTGGGAGCAGTCGTGTTTGCATTGAAGATATGGAGACACTACTTGTATGGGGTTAAATGCACTGTGTTTACTGATCATAAAAGCCTTCAACATATTTTCGATCAAAAACAGCTGAACATGAGGCAACGTAGGTGGGTCGAGTTGATAAACGACTATGATTGTGAAATTCGTTATCATCCCGGGAAGGCGAACGTGGTGGCCGATGCTCTAAGCAGAAAGGAACGAGAACCAATTCGAGTACGAGCGATGAACATAAAAATTCGCATGAATCTCAACTCACAAATCAAAGAAGTTCAACGAGAAGCACTTACTAAAGAAAACATAAGAAATGAAATAATGAAGAAGTATGAGAAGCAACTCGTTATACGGGAAGACGGAATTCGATATTTTGCAAACCGTATTTGGGTACCGAAGTTGGGTGGATTAAGGAAGTTGATATTGAATGAGGCACATAAGACAAGATACTCGATACATCCTGGAGTTGGAAAGATGTATCAAGATCTTAAGACGCATTATTGGTGGCCTAATTTAAAGACAGACGTTGCAACATATGTTGGGGAGTGTTTAACTTGTTCCAAAGTCAAAGCAGAACACCAAAAGCCGTCAGGATTACTTCAACAACCAGAAATCCCAGAATGGAAATGGGACGGTATTACCATGGATTTCATCACGAAGTTACCAAAGACTGCCTGGGGATACGACACCATTTGGGTAATTGTTGATCGTCTTACCAAATCTGCACATTTCTTGCCTATAAAGGAAACGGATAGAATGGAGAAATTATTACGATTATATATAAAGGAAATAGTTTCAAGGCATGGAATACCTATTTCCATTATATCTGATCGTGATAGTAGATTTACCTCAAAGTTCTGGCAATCACTACAGGAGGCACTAGGAACTCGTTTGGATATGAGTACCGCATATCATCCGCAAACCGACGGGCAGAGTGAAAGAACAATTCAGACTCTTGAAGACATGCTCAGGGCATGTGTGATCGATTTTGGAAACGGATGGGATAAATATCTACCGTTAGCAGAATTCTCGTATAATAATAGTTATCATGCGAGCATTGGAGCTGCGCCATTCGAAGCATTGTATGGAAGGAAGTGTAGATCTCCTATCTGTTGGAATGAAGTAGGAGATCGACAATTAACGGGTCCCGAGATCATACACGAAACGACTGAGAAGATTGTACAAATCAAGGAGAGATTGAAAACAGCCCGTAGTCGCCAAAAGAGCTACGCCGATGTTCGAAGGAAACCATTAGAGTTTCAGATCGGTGACATGGTTATGTTAAAAGTGTCACCATGGAAAGGTGTAATACGTTTCGGCAAAAGGGGTAAACTGAACCCAATGTACGTAGGCCCGTTCAAGATTATTGAACGCATTGGACCGGTAGCTTATCGACTCGAGTTACCGCAACAACTCGCCGGAGTACATAATACCTTTCACGTCACGAACCTTAAGAAGTGTCTTGCAAAGGAAGATCTCACCATTCCTCTTGAAGAAATCCATGTCGATGAGAAACTACAATTCATCGAAGAACCAATCGAAATCATGGACCGTGAAGTTAAACAGCTCAAGCAGAGCAACATACCGATCGTTAAGGTTCGTTGGAATGCTCGAAGAGGTCCTGAGTTTACTTGGGAACGAGAGGATCAAATGAAACAAAAGTATCCACACTTGTTTCCCAATGACGCAAAATAGGTACAATTTTAAAATTTCGGGACGAAATTTATTTAACGGGTAGGTACTGTAATGACCCGCACTTTTTCGATCAATTTATACTTATAAGATTAATATTTACATAAATTAAACCTTACCAACATGATAAGCAATCCAAATTTTTGAGACTTATGTTTTCAAAGAGAGTTTTACACAACGATTGACCGTCTAGTTTGACCGATGATATCACGAACTATACAATATATGATAATTATACGTTTGTGTATATATATGTATATATACATATTTAACATGATCTAAGAATGTTTTAATACCTCATTTTGTATTAATAACAATAAGTTACAAGTATATTTTGAAACTACTAACTTAAGTTTTTAAAACGATAACCATACGTAACGTTATTTGACATAAATACTTATGACCTATAATGTTTATACATATATCGTATAAGTAATGTATTTAATCACTTTTTAAGGACTTAAATACATAAAACAATATAAGTGTATTCACAAAAGATAGCTATATTTGAATTCTCATTCCATTTTTCACAAAATTTCTATACGTATATCTAGAGTACATGTACTCGTATCATACCTAACCTCTATACGTATTTACTATTGGTATATACACATCAAATCACCACCAACCAGCCCTTGTTCAATGCCTTATGTATAAGGTAACTACTTTTGTTATCTAGTATGACAATTTCACATGATTAAAAGATTTTTTCACAAAATTACAAACTTATACACCTTTACACCACCATTTATACTCCATTCCATTTTCATTTTACTACACATTTCCTTTAACAAAAACACACCCTTAAGAAACTCCATAACCATTCAGCTAGTATCCATGAAGATCTAGCCATAAAAACATCACTTAAACACCATAAGAAAAACCTTACAAAAACACTTCAAGAATCCTTTCAAGAACACAAGTTTACTTCCAATCTTTTATCCAATTCCATCACCCTTTTGGTTCTAGCTTTTTACTCCTCTTTTACAGCAACCTTGTCCAAGGAACTTGAGGTAGAATCTATGTTCATAACCTTATTCGATTCATATATATATATAGCTATCTTATTTTGTGGTATAAAATTTTAACAACAAGAACATAGTTTGAATGTTTTCAAACTTGTTTGCAAACTAAATAGATCCTTCTAACTTAACTTTTAAAATACTTCAAGACCTGTAATATATCATAAATATATGCTAAATTAACAAGGTATAACTTGGTTTTTCAAAGAACACCTTAAAAACTGAATTTACGACGTTGGAGTGCAACCGGGGGCTGTTTAGGGTTGGATAATTAAAAACCATCTTAAACCTTGAATTGGAGGTTTATTTTCTGGAAAAATGATTTTTACTATGAATATGATAACACATAAAAATTTCATGATTTAACTCAAAGTATAAGTATTTTTAAAAATAATCATTTAAGGTTGTTTACATGATGGAAAATGATTAACTTCATAAGTTTCACTAAAGTTTGACCTATGACCTGTGATTTCGAATACAAACTAAGGTATTTACAGTTCATAGTCTTAAAGAGGGACTCGATCCAAGGAAGTGGCAAGTTGAACCAACGAAAACGGAGTTGTAACGAAGAAACTATGACCAAAACGAGATCGGATATCTAAGACTAGTTTAGCTACGAAAATAATTGGAGAAAATTAAATAAATCACATATTTTTAAAATAACATGATATTTCATATATATGTACTCATAATTTAATTTTATATGGTTCAGGATCACCCGTAAACAATACGAGAAGATTAATCATAAGATCCCATGATTGTACGCAACACGTCATTTGACAACACCGGTACTTTATGTACGCAACACGTCATTTGACAACACCGGTACCGTGGGTCAAGATTAATCTCGACCAATACATATACGATGGGGGTTTTTATTTATTTCATTGGGGGTTTATTAAACACCTAAAAATGAACCATTAAAATTGAATTACTAACATCGGACTGCTAACTACGGACTAAGGAATTATTAAAAGTATTAAAAGTATAATAAGTATATATATGTGACAATTGTTTAAAATGGAAATATATTGATAAACTATATATGGATAGGTTCGTGATATCAATCGGAGACCAAGTCGAAATTACATATCTTCAAGACAAAAGTGAGTATATAGTCCCACTTTTAAACTCTAAATATTTCGGGATGAGAATACATGTATTTTATGTTTTACGATATGGACACAAGTAACTGAAAAATATATTCTACGTTGAGTTGTACCACTGGCATACTTCCCTGTAGCTTGGTAACTATTATTTACAGCGGTATTGTAAACGCGAATCCTGTTGATAGATCTATCGGGCCTGACAACCCCAACCGGACTGGACGACCAGTATTCAACGGTTGCACAGTACTTCGTTTCGTGACTACACTTGGTACGGTGTAGTAAGATTTCATAATAAAGGGAATATGCGACGTGATTAAATGTTAAGTATGGTTACCAAGTGCTCAACCACTTAGAATATTTTTATTAAAACGTTTATATATGAAATCTTGTGGTCTATATTTATATCGCTGCCGGCATTAAACCTATATCTCACCAACTTTATGTTGACGTTTTAAACATGTCTATTCTCAGGTGATAACTAAAAGCTTCCGCTGCAACATGTTGAACTTAAGCAAGATCTTGAGTATGCATATTTGTGTCAAAAATAAAACTGCATATCCGAGGAATTGTAATGTAAAATATGCTAGAAATCGTATTATTATCATCACATGTAAAGTTTGTAAGTCTAAGATTATCGCTAAACGATAATCATCTTTATTTTGTCCAAAGCTTGTATCAAAAATAAGGATCATGGTTTGTAATGTATAATATATGCAGTTTTTCTTTAAAAAAAAATGCCGCATATAGAGGTCAATACCTCGCAATGAAATCATACGTTATCTAACACGTTCTTATGGTTAAGGACGGGTTATGACACAATAGGTTTAAATGTATACCATGGTGCGAAATTTTTGAAGAGGCGAAATAACGCCGCAGTACGATATAATGGTAGACATCCACAGGTTGAGAGAAACCAACAGCAAGGTGATGTAGGAGGGGGAAATGAAATGGCAGAAATGCAAAGGTTTATAGCTTCACAAGAGTATGAAAATGCTAGACATAGAGCATTTGAAGATTGGCAAGTTCATCAAAACCAAATCATAGCTTATTGCCAACATATAGGTAGAAACTATATTCCTACTCCATCGCCCATATTCCCTCCCTGGTCTATAGAGATTCAACCACCGTATCCTACGTATAACCCAGCCGAAGCATTTTATAACACATATGGTTATGCATGGAACCCCTACTGGTATCGGTATCATCCCTAGTCTACTTAGTTTTATTTATTTTATAATTTGTAATGTTGATACATTTAATACTTATGTTAATATTGTAATAGTTTTTATAATTTTCTAACTTTTATTATTAGATTTTAATAATGTTTGAATGTGGGGTAATATATCAAACTTCAAAAATATGTATATATGTTTGCAGTTTATCTTATGTACACAACAGGGTAAAACAACGCATTTTCAAAGACTGGCATTAAGTTCAGCAAAAGCAACTAATTTTGACGACAAGATGCAAAATAAATGTGATATAACAACAAGACGGAATGAACAAATGATGTGCACCATTTATCATTCAACACAAACACAAATATGTTTGGAAAATTTGGTAAAATTTAATCATTTTCACACAAATCACCCTCAATAATTTAAATTGTTACTGATTTCTTGCAAATGAGGGCATTGCAAGATCTTAAGTGTGGGAAGGGGTTAAATTCTTTCGGATTTTTAAAATTTTTATCTTAAACACTTGGTTACCATTAAAAATACTAGTAAAGCAGTAGTTGTATTAGAATCTAGTGCTCTCTGATAATAAAGAACAGCCCTAGTCTTATATACTGACTACCCAATTCTAGTAAAAATTTTCAAAATTTTCAATTAAATGAACTCAAAATTATGTTTATACATATTTATGAATGATAAAACTAGGTTTTAACACCGAAATTATTGTTACCTCGGAAAGGACATAAATTGAGAAACAAACCAAAATGTTAAAAGTCATTTAAAATGGAATAGAGGACAATAAAAAGGAAAATAAAAGCCAAGTGTGGGAAAATTTACCAAGATATTTTAAACATATGTCACATATTTCTGTAACAAATAACTGAAAATACTTTTGCTTTGGACTAAACTAAACTGTTTTACCCGATGAAAGAAAAGAAGAGATGGATCTACACGATGAATCAATTTCATCGTTAAAAGGAAGTAAAGTCTTTCGAAAAAGAAACGCGCTTCTTGATTTAGGTCAGGAAGTTGTCGTCCAGACCAGCTGTAGGTTGACGAAAAATCTAGAAAAGTCATCACTAAAATCAGCAGGAAATCCACGGACCTCAGCATTAAACAGGGTCGCCAAGTGGTCAGATTTATCCTAACCATGAGAAGGATTTATCTCGTACAATGGGGGGCACCGTGCAAATTAGCTGGATAAGACTAATGAATCAGATCCCCAGAAAGGATAATCTCCTTAAAAGATCAAAAATCAGCTTTTAAGCCTGATATTACTCAATCCTTGAGATTGACCTTAAAGATTGAGAATTACAAACTCATGGAATTCGATGATATCTAAACTCGAGCTTGAACGAGAAAATATTTTGATCAAAATTTCAAACCGATTTGTTTTCTAAAAACCCATTTTCAATGCGTTCATTACCATTGAACGTAAAATCCTAAGAATTCACCTGGAATTCATTAGGTCACCTGAACCAAATCGGGTGTCAACCGTAAGAACGGTGGTCGCATAGCATGGTCAAAGACAGGACCTTGTGCCAGACCGGAAAATTATAAGGGTAAGCTTTACTATTTCTCCTACAAAGGATAGTAATTGCGTCCGACACATTATAGACCAAAATTAAAAGCATGTCAGGGGACATTGCCTTAACAGTTGCTTGTTCAACGCTTTCCTTTACAACCGGATGGTAGTTTACCAAAAGGTAATATACGGAACAAGTAAACTGGACGTGTTGCTTTTCAAATACAAGGTTAGCAAGTGGGTGACACAAAACCATAAGTTTTGAGCTAAAATTTTTAAATCTGAAACCCACCAAACCCACAAAAATAATTTGCAAACACCGGTGAAGGGTTATTCCGGAAAACTTATCTAGGGTAAAAACTAGATTTAATTTTCAAAAGATCAAATGTTTTCATAAAGATCCAATTTCCTTAATGGATCTAAATTTTTATAGTCATGTGGGACTGTAACCCATATCGTTACTACCATTGTTTATACCGCCGTAAAGAAATCACTGATGTATAAAGTGTGAAGAATAAAGAAGTGATTCTAGTATTTCAAGACTATATTGCTTGAGGACAAGCAACGCTCAAGTGTGGGAATATTTGATAATGCTAAAAACGAACATATATTTCATAGCATTATTCCTCAAGAAAGACAAGCTTTTAGTTGCAATTGTTCTATTTACAAGTGATATTCGTTTAAATAATAAAAGGTGAAGACAAAAGACAGATTCGACGAATTGAAGACGCAAACGACCAAAAAGCTCAAAAGTACAAAATACAATCAAAGAGGTTCCAATTATTGATAAGAAACGTCTCGAAATTACAAGAGTACAAGATTCAAAACGTAGACTACAAGATATTAAATTGTACGCAAGGACATTCGAAAATCCGGAACCGGGACCAGAGTCAACTCTCAACGCTCGACGCAACGGACTAAAAATTACAAGTCAACTATGCACATAAATATAATATAATATTTAAATAATTCTTATAATTATTTATATATTATATAAATAATAAAAATCCGTCGGCAAGAAAGACTCCAAAGTTGGTGAGCTGGAATTTCAAACTCCGCGACTCGCGGAGTTTGAAAGCAGAAAAAGCCGCGAGTCGCAGAGACCCCCTGAACTCAATTCCCTATAAAAGCAAACGAATTCTGATCATTTTATATATCAATATATATCAATCTCTCTATCTATATACGTAATATTTATATTTATAATTTATATTTTAATTTTAATTTTAATTTTAATCCTAATAATAAGGGTAAGTTAGCGAATGTTGTAAGGGTGTAAGTCGAAATTCTGTCCGTGTAACGCTACGCTATTTTTAATCATTGTAAGTTATGTTCAACCTTTTTAATTTAATGTCTCGTAGCTAAGTTATTATTATGCTTATTTAAAATGAAGTAATCATGATGTTGGGCTAATTACTAAAATTGGGTAATTGGGCTTTGTACCATAATTGGGGTTTGGACAAAAGAATGACACTTGTGGAAATTAGACTATGGGCTATTAATGGGCTTTATATTTGTTTAACTAAATGATAGTTTGTTAATTTTAATATAAAGATTTACAATTGGACATACCTATAAATAACCACATACACTCGATCGGACACGATGGGAGGGGTATTTATATGTACGAATAATCGTTCATTTAACCGGACACGGGAATGGATTAATAGTCACTAGAATTATTAAAACAGGGGTGAAATTATGTACAAGGACACTTGGCATAATTGTTAACAAAGTATTAAAACCTTGGATTACACTCAGTCGACATCCTGGTGTAATTATTAAACAAAGTATTAAAATCTTGTTACAGTTTAAGTCCCCAATTAGTTGGAATATTTGACTTCGGGTATAAGGATAATTTGACGAGGATACTCGCACTTTATATTTATGACTGATGGACTGTTATGGACAAAAACCAGACGGACATATTAAATAATCCAGGACAAAGGACAATTAACCCATGGGCATAAAACTAAAATCAACACGTCAAACATCATGATTACGGAAGTTTAAATAAGCATAATTCTTTTATTTCATATTTAATTTCCTTTATTTTATATTTAATTGCACTTCTAATTTTCGCATTTTTATTTATTGTTATTGCATTTAATTGCACTTTTAATTATCGTACTTTTTAATTATCGCAAGTTTATTTTATCGCACTTTTATTATTCGCAATTTCATTATCGTTATTTACTTTACGCTTTAAATTATGTCTTTTATTTATTTAATATTTTACATTTTGTTTTAACTGCAACTAAAGTTTTTAAAATCTACAAACCGGTCATTAAATGGTAAAAACCCCTTTATAATAATAATATTACTTATATATATTTGTATTTTTATAAAAGTAAACTAATATAGCGTTAAGCTTTGTTTAAAGATTTTCCCTGTGGAACGAACCGGACTTACTAAAAACTACACTACTGTACGATTAGGTACACTGCCTATAGGTGTTGTAGCAAGGTTTAAGTATATCCATTATATAAATAAATAAATATCTTGTGTAAAATTGTATCGTATTTAATAGTATTTCCTTGTAAAATATAAAGCTATTTTATATACACCTCGCATAACATCAGGACCCCAAACATCAGAATGTACTAATTCAAATGGAGACGCCGCTCGCTTATTGACTCTAGGACTTAAGTGGACTCGCTGATGCTTAGCGAACTGACAAGACTCACAATATAAAGAGGATAAACCGGAAAACTCAGAACATAGTTTCTTCAAATTCTGTAAAGAAGGATGACCTAACCGACAATGCATCATAAGAGGAGAGGATGACTTTGAGCATACTAATGACCGGGGAATTTTTGTTGTAGTTTCAAGTATGTAAAGTCCATCAGATACCCGTCCTTTACCAATAATCTGTTTCGTCAAGAGATCCTGAAAGATACAAGAGTCAGGAAACAGTAAGGCTACACAATTTAAGTCACGAGTAAGTTTGCTGACAGATAGCAGGTTAAATGAGAAATTGGGTAGACATAAAACGGATGATAAAGATATAGATGGAGTGAGGTTGATAGTGCCGGATCCAAGAACAGGAGAGGTGGTACCATTTGCAATTGTGACATAAGATGAGTGGGTATTAAAGTCAGAGTAAAGATGGTTATTACCTGTCATATGATCTGAGGCACCAGAATCAATGACCCATTTGGAGGCTGATGATAAGAGACACGTGTCATTACCTGTTTCGACAAAGGCAACAATTGAAGTAGTAGGTTTCGTAGATTCTTTCAATTGTGTATATTCAGCATGCACGTTGGCAGAGATAGTGACTGTGGAGGAAGATGCAGCATGTGCTGAGAGATTATTCCTCATAATTTGAGTTTGCAATTTCTTGTAATATCGTTTAGTATGTCCAAGTTCATGACAATAAAAACACTCCACAATAGAATTAGTGGGTTCTTCCGTTATTCTATCAGTATGGCCTCCTCTTGAACTTCCTCGATAACTTCCTTGATAGCCTCCACGAGACCTTCCTCCTCCTCTAAATCCTCCACGACTGACAAGAGCAGTGTTGTGCTCAGAACCTTGAGGTTTTTTAACATCCTCGTGATGGAGGACACGAGCAAACATTTCTTGAAGAGAGGGAATTGTAGACTCGTTCAAAAACTGGGACTTAATAGCATCATGTTCTGGTCGTAAACCAGTTAGAAAGCTCATGACCGTTATTTGCTCCCGTTGTGTCTGCATAGTTTTAATATCAGCACTCAAAGGCATCACAGAATTAAACTCCTTATATATTTTCTTAAATTCCATAACATAAGCCATTAAAGATCGATCATGTTGTTCACCACGATGAAAAGATTTGCACACATTAAATATTCTAGAGATATTGCTCTTTCCAGAATATAGAAAATCGAGATACTCCATAAGCTCTTTGACATATTCACAATGATTTACCAAAGAAGTAACCGAAGATTCAATTGAATTCATAATTTGAAGAAAGAGTCTGACATCATTTTGTAGCCACAGATCTCGTGTATCATCTTTAGGAGGTTCGGAAGTAAGATGAGAATCTTTTCCCATGCTCCTAAGATATACACGGATTGTCTTACTCCATTCAAAGAAGTTAGACCCATTAAGTTTATTGTCGGTTAAGCGAGCTGCAATAGGAATAGTCTCGCTTAAATTACCATCTATTTTCTTTTCATCACTCATTTTTTTCTTTTTTTTCTTTTTTTTAAATAAAATTAAATGAAAATATAGCTTAAAATAAAAAATACGGATAAAAAGAAGTTTAAGATGTTTGACTCCACTACCAAGTGGATATAAAAGAGAACTAGACAAGTTGTTTGGAAAATATCTGACTCCACTACCAAGTGGATATAAAAGAGAACTAGACAGGAAATAGCAATCGACTCCTCCTTTTTTTTGTTTTTCCTTTTTCTTTTTTTTTCTTTTCAACTAGCAAAAATACTCCAGAAACGAGTAATCGGAATCACGAGACTGACGGTCGGACAAGAAAACCGGCGGTGGAGAGAGATCCACGCGCCCTCACGCGCCTGCGAGGGGCGGCGACTGGTGGTGATAGGCGGCGCGTGGGGTGGCTTACAGCCGTCGGAAGTTTTTCGTTTTTTTCAAAAATACAATTCGGGACCTTCTGGGACGTTTGGCGGGGGTGGTGAGATCTAAAATTGACTTCGAAATGTTTCAATTTGGAGACAGAAGTGATGGCTGCGGGTTGGGCTGCGGGTGGTTATGGTGGTGGTGGTGACTCACAGACCAGACTCAAAACACTCATAGGTACGCTCTGATACCATGAAATTTAATATCTATAAACATCTAAACTCTCTGTAATCTCATCTCACTTCATTGATACATATTTACAACATACAACGAGGATATATATAGACCCAAGATACAAGACCTGTCTGCCCAATAAATGCACCCCAACTAACTACATTAATTGCACCATTTCAACTAACTACATTAATTGTACTGACTACCTACTAACATTAAATGTGTATATGTATGCCTTATGTATTGTAACAATGATATAACACATATAGAGCAGAGAGATAATTAATATCGGACAAGAATATTTATGAAGATGTCTTCAGAAATATTGAGGATATTCATAATGAAAGATACGATAATATCTTATAATTCTACAATCAAAAAGTGATGAAGAAATTCATTCACAATGATTTAGAACAATTACAGAACAAGGTATTCGCTAAAGATTTCATCAGAAACAGAATCATCTGGATTCTTTATGTACAAGTTTAGTCCTTGTGATTTGTTCAGAGTCTCCTTTATGGTTTGCTCAATCCGTTTTTCAATTTCAAACTTTTTATGAGCTTTGCCAACATACTATTCTTTATCATCAAACTTTCGACGGTTACGGTCATTTACGATTGTCTATAGTTTCTGCTGCTTCATTCAGCTTTCTCAAAATTTGGAGTATTGATTTGTAGACTGAGGGTTTTCAGAATTTCAGAATGAAAGATCATAATTCTAAGAGATAAATGTTATATGTATACATATAACTGTTGATGTAGACATGCTGCGAGATTTCAAAATACTGATTGCTAAATCCCGATAATTGGTATGGAAATTCTTGTTACAAGGTGCGAAATGAGTATATGATAGGGTTGCAACAAATATAATGATTTTTCTGAAATTCAAAGATCAACACAGTTAGGCCAACAGTTTAAATCATGTATAACAATAAGTAGCATGGCAATAATAACGAATCGTACAGAAGTAGCATGAAATCGAAAGCAAGTAATATCATGCAGTAGTGAAATCATGTAATAGCATAAGGCATATAGCAGTAAAAGTAAGCAGCAGCATGTAGTAAGTTCAGCAGAAATACGTAAACTAGCAAGTTGTAGATTAGTCCTATTAGTGATTCCTACTCGGGTCGGTCTTAGACTCACTAATGCAACCTAATTCCCTACAACCAATGCTCTGATACCAAATGTGATGCCCCGTACAAAACCATCATGTATGAATCATCAACAACAGGATCATTGCAAGGTTAAGTACTACATGCTGTAATAAAAGAAGTTGCATTCACGATAAAAAGATGACGTCATAACCGACGTCAATTGTTTTACACCAACAGTATGCTTCTACGAATAGCAAGCATGAATAAATGTATGTGACCCTTAGGTCATTACAAAACATAATTTTAAATGTATTAAAGTCTGAATGCAAGATAAACAGTTCATGCGGTGATAACACTAGAGCAGCGGGTGTCTACGGCAAGACTAGTGAAAGGACCCATCCTAATCCATCCGGACGAAGTCCATATCGATTATAAATGATTCACAACAGTTGATTACATTGCGAGGTACTTGACCTCTATATGATACATTTTACAAATATTGCATTCGTTTTTGAAAAGACAATCTTTCATTACATCAAAAGTTGACGGCAGGCATACCATTTCATAATATATCTAACTATAAATGACTTAATAATAATCTTGATGAACGCGACGACTCGAATGCAACGTCTTTTGAAATATGTCATGAACGACTCCAAGTAATATCTCTAAAATGAGCAAATGCACAGCGAAAGATTTCTTTCGTACCTGAGAGTAAACATGCTTTCAAGTGTCAACCAAAAGGTTGGTGAGTTCATTAGTTTAACATAAATAATCATTTCATAATTTTAATAGACCACAAGATTTCATATTTCCATTTCTCATAAACATACGTCCCATGCATAGAGACAAAAATATCATTCATATGGACTGAACACCTGGTAACCGACATTCACAATTTACATATAAGAATATCCCCATCATTTCGGGATCCTCCATCGGACATGATATAAATTTCGAAGTACTAAAGCATCCGATACTTTGGATGGGGCTTGTTGGGCCCGATAGATCTATCTTTAGAGTTCGCGTCAATTAGGGTGTCTGTTCCCTAATTCTTAGATTACCAGACTTAATAAAAAGGGGCATATTCGATTTCGATCATTCAACCATATAATGTAGTTTCAATTACTTGTGTCTATTTCGTAAAACAGTTATAAAAACAGCGCATGTATTCTCAGTCCCAAAAATATATAGTGCAAAAGCATTTAAAAAGGGATTAATGAAACTCACACATATAAATATTGTAAAACAGTTAATAAAGCATTTGCATGTATTTTCAGCCCAAAAACGTAAAGAGTAAAAGGGAGCAAATGAAACTCACCGTATTGTATTTTGTAGTAAAAATACATATAACGACATTGAACAACAAAACGATGCAAGGATGGCCTCAGATTCACGAACCTATATGATTTGTATAATTATTAAAATATATAATGGATTCACATAATTTCATTTATTATTATTTGTTATTTATATATTTTAGTTATATAGTATTTATTCTAAAAATCCATTAAAACATTTACATATATTATATCTTACATTATATGTTATATATATATTTATTTGTAGATATATTTAAAATGATTAATATTATATATTTAGTTGTATCAATATATCTATATATATTATATTATCTGTATTATATTTAAAATCATTAGTTGGTTATATGTAAGTATATATATATGATATTGATAGGTTTGATATATATATATATATATAGTTATGAGAAATATAATTATAGTATATGTAATAAGTATATTTTATATACAAAATATTTGTCTGGTTAAAGAGATAGTTTTGATAATAATAATGATTTAATAATAATAATAATAGTAATCACTAATATTAATAATACTAATACTATTAATAATTCTAACACTTAACAATAATAATAATAATAATAATAATAATAATAATAATAATAATAATAATAATAATAATAATAATAGTAACAAAAAAAATGATAAGTGTGATGATAATAATAATATCCATAATCATAATAATAATATTAACACTAAAATGGTAACATTAAATAATAATAGTATTAATAATACTTATAGTAATTAATGATAATAACAATAATAATAATACCTAAGGATGATACTAAAATGATAATAATTTTCATGATACAACAATTATAATACTTTAAATGTAAATATGATAATAATAAGTATAATACTAATACTAATAATAATAATAATAACAATAACAATAACAATAATAACAACAATAATAATAATAATAATACAAAAGACTACCTCAAAAGAAAAATGAGTTCCAAAAAGATAACAGCTCGCACCCGGGTTCGAACCCCCGACCTCTCGTTACCCGACATTACTCTCTAACCATTACTCCGTATTTACTTTTCTGTTATTATTAGAAACTCATTTGTATTTATTTAGATTTTTCTGTTATCCCTTCTTCTTCTAAACCCGACGATCACTGAACCAATTCCAAGGATCAAATCCAAATATGAATTAATCGACTTAAACATATTAAACGTATATGTAATCGTTGTTATCTGATGGAACTAATAGAAAAACGAAAAGTATCAAAAATAAAACAAAGAAAAACCTGATGTTAACACGAAAGAAAAAAAATATGAACTCGATCTATGATTTTGAAATTGATAATGTTTTAGCTCACGATTCCTAAATGAAATACGTTCCAAATCCTTCATAAAAACTTTCTGTAAACTTAATTTAACTGAAAACATCCAATTGAGCTCGAATTTCTCGATGAACATATACTTTGACTTTTAGAAAATTTAGTTTGACTCGTAAATTCGAAATTGATAGATAAAATTTGACCTTGAAACTTTCCAGATAGTTTAAACACATCAATCCTAACATATTTGCATTATTACATTTTTAAAATTCTTTCGAAATCGTGCTTTTGTAAAAACAAAAATAAGAACAGGGCATAAGCTGTGTTCTTGAGTTTTCTGTTTAAAATTTCAATTCGATACAAACAGTTTTAATTGATAAATGATATTGAGAGTGGATATTTCAAATAAGTTAGTCGATAATAATGGAAAACCGTTTGTAATGTAGTAAAGGAACTCGACAGGAAGGATCCCCCGTACTGAAAAAAATATAAAAAATATAAAAGAAGGATGTTGATTGCTAACAAAATTCGTACATCGACTGTTATTAATTGTTATCAAATTCAGATAAGAATCTAAATTAAATAAAGTTTGAAAGGAACGTGAAACTGGTTCCAATCTCCAAATACAGATTCACGATTTGTTTTATATAAAAGAATTTAATAAATAATAATTATATTAATAATAATAATAATAATCAAAAATCAAAATACTAATAATAACAATAATATTAGTAATTAATAATAATAATAATAATAATAATAATACTAATAATAATAGTAATACTAATAAGTCTCAATATCAATAATATTAGTGAAATTTATAATAAAAATATAATTAATGATAATTATAATAATAATACCAATTATATTGATGTTAATAATATTATTAGTAATAATAATCATTTATATCAAATTTCATATCTATATATTATATACATAAAAAAATAATATTAATAACACTAGTATCGATATTATTATTAAAAGTAATAACAATATTGTTATAACAATTATGATTGATTTATTCGTATTACAATTTATAGGTTATGTATTATAACTATATAATATATAATAATACCTAATCAAAGTGAAGATATAACAAGTTACATGTTTCCATTTTTATATAATCATATTAATAATACAGATATTATTATTAGTAATAATAAAAGAAGTGATATCAAATATTACATTTAATATATCAATATTACAATTTCATAATTATGTAATATTAAATAATTATATAATAACATATATTGAATAATAATAATTATTTATAGAAATCATGTATATATATATATATATATATATATTCATAATAGTAGTTTTAATTATTCTATTATTTTTAATTCTAATTGAATAAATGTACTTTATTAATTTAAAATATTATATCTACACTTATGTTTATATTTATATACATATATATATTTATATTTATTTACACACAATGGTTCGTGAATCGTCGGGAATAGTCAAAGGGTAATTGATTACATAAATATAGATTTCAAACTTTTCGAGACTCAACATTACCGATTTTGCTTATCGTGTCGGAGACATATAAAGATTAAAGTTTAAATTTGGTCGGAAATTCCCGGGTCGTCACAGTACCTACCCGTTAAAGAAATTTCGTCCCCGAAATTTGATTGGGATGGTCATGACTGACAATAAGTATGTTCTCATGACTCATACGTGTTGAAAATTAAAGTTTTATCATCATTGAGTAATGTGGATAAAAGAATACATTTTTGTGAAGAGTACGAGTGAAGCTATCGCAAATGAGTGAAATGAGAAAATTAAGTTTCGTCATATCTTTTGACGTAGATAGGATTGATTTCCGGAGTTCAAGGGATTTAGAGAAAATTTTCGTAATAAGATTTGATTCTTCGGTAATCAAGGGAAATTAAGATCTCTATAATTAAATACCGTGATCTGCCTCGATTACTCTGTCTGATATTTCCATTATAAATCAAACTCTTCCGTTTTATTTTTCTCACCATTCCTATACTTTCTTTCTTAGTCCATACATCCAAAAGATTGTGAAATGCTTAATCCCGTTCGAATCCTTGATGTTTTCTTAATTATCATTTTTGTCATCCTTCTTTTCAACCTTCCACCAGAAGAATCTGTTTATTCCTACTATTACCTTGGGGTAATACTATTCTTAATTATACCATGTCTTTATATTGTTATTCGTATTAATATCCACGGTTTGTAACCTCCGTGTTATTATTGGGCTTTTTATTTTCTCTTATATTTTGGAGCTTTGTCCCTTCGTTTCTTCTTCTTGCGATTAAACTGTAGTGACCCGAACTTTTCCATGTTTATATATATTAATTGAGATTGATATTTACATGATTAAATGTTTCCAACATGTTAAGCAATCAAACTTGTTAAGACTTGATTAATTGAAATATGTTTCATATAGACAATTGACCACCCAAGTTGACCGGTGATTCACGAACGTTAAAACTTGTAAAAACTATATGATGACATATATATGGATATATATATATATATATATATAGTTAACATGATACTATGATAAGTAAACATATCATTAAGTATATTAACAATGAACTACATATGTAAAAACAAGACTACTAACTTAATGATTTTGAAACGAGACATATATGTAACGATTATCGTTGTAACGACATTTAATGTATATATATCATATTAAGAGATATTCGTACATCATAATATCATGATAATATAATAATTTAAAATCTCTTTTGATATTATAAACATTGGGTTAACAACATTTAACAAGATCGTTAACCTAAAGGTTTCAAAACAACATTTACATGTAACGACTTACGATGACTTAACGACTCAGTTAAAATGTATATACATGTAGTGTTTTAATATGTATTCATACACTTTTGAAAGACTTCAAGACACTTATCAAAATACTTCTACTTAACAAAAATTCTTACAATTATATCCTCGTTCAGTTTCATCAACAATTCTACTCGTATGCACCCGTATTCGTACTCGTACAATACACAGCTTTTAGATGTATGTACTATTGGTATATACACTCCAATGATCAGCTCTTAGCAGCCCATGTGAGTCACCTAACACATGTGGGAACCATCATTTGGCAACTAGCATGAAATATCTCATAAAATTACAAAAATATGAGTAATCATTCATGACTTATTTACATGAAAACAAAATTACATATCCTTTATATCTAATCCATACACCAACGACCAAAAACACCTATAAACACTTTAATTCTTCAATTTTCTTCATCTAATTGATCTCTCTCAAGTTCTATCTTCAAGTTCTAAGTGTTCTTCATATATTCTACAAGTTCTAGTTACATAAAATCAAGAATACTTTCAAGTTTGCTAGCTCACTTCCAATCTTGTAAGGTGATCATCCAACCTCAAGAAATCTTTGTTTATTACAGTAGGTTATCATTATAACACAAGGTAATAATCATATTCAAACTTTGGTTCAATTTCTATAACTATAACAATCTTATTTCAAGTGATGATCTTACTTGAACTTGTTTTCGTGTCATGATTCTGCTTCAAGAACTTCGAGCCATCCAAGGATCCGTTGAAGCTAGATCCATTTTTCTCTTTTCCAGTAGGTTTATCCAAGGAACTTAAGGTAGTAATGATGTTCATAATATCATTCGATTCATACATATAAAGCTATCTTATTCGAAGGTTTAAACTTGTAATCACTAGAACATAGTTTAGTTAATTCTAAACTTGTTCGCAAACAAAAGTTAATCCTTCTAACTTGACTTTTAAAATTAACTAAACACATGTTCTATATCTATATGATATGCTAACTTAATTATTTAAAACCTGGAAACACGAAAAACACCGTAAAACCGGATTTACGCCGTCGTAGCAACACCGCGGGCTGTTTTGGGTTAGTTAATTAAAAACTATGATAAACTTTGATTTAAAAGTTGTTATTCTGAGAAAATGATTTTTATTATGAACATGAAACTATATCCAAAAATTATGGTTAAACTCAAAGTGGAAGTATGTTTTCTAAAATGGTCATCTAGACGTCGTTCTTTCGACTGAAATGACTACCTTTACAAAAACGACTTGTAACTTATTTTTCTGACTATAAACCTATACTTTTTCTGATTAGATTCATAAAATAGAGTTCAATATGAAACCATAGCAATTTGATTCACTCAAAACGGATTTAAAATGAAGAAGTTATGGATAAAACAAGATTGGATAATTTTTCTCATTTTAGCTACGTGAAAATTGGTAACAAATCTATTCCAACCATAACTTAATCAACTTGTATTGTATATTATGTAATCTTGAGATACCATAGACACATATACAATGTTTCGACCTATCATGTCGACACATCTATATATATTTCGGAACAACCATAGACACTCTATATGTGAATGTTGGAGTTAGCTATACAGGGTTGAGGTTGATTCCAAAATATATATAGTTTGAGTTGTGATCAATACTGAGATACGTATACACTGGGTCGTGGATTGATTCAAGATAATATTTATCGATTTATTTCTGTACATCTAACTGTGGACAACTAGTTGTAGGTTACTAACGAGGACAGCTGACTTAATAAACTTAAAACATCAAAATATATTAAAAGTGTTGTAAATATATTTTGAACATACTTTAATATATATGTATATATTGTTATAGGTTCGTGAATCAACAGTGGCCAAGTCTTACTTCTCGACGAAGTAAAAATCTGTGAAAGTGAGTTATAGTCCCACTTTTAAATTTTAATATTTTTGGGATGAGAATACATGCAGGTTTATAAATGATTTACAAAATAGACACAAGTACGTGAAACTACATTCTATGGTTGAATTATCAAAATCGAATATGCCCCTTTTTATTAAGTCTGGTAATCTAAGAATTAGGGAACAGACACCCTAATTGACGCGAATCCTAAAGATAGATCTATTGGGCCTAACAAACCCCATCCAAAGTACCGGATGCTTTAGTACTTCGAAATTTATATCATATCCGAAGGGTGTCCCGGAATGATGGGGATATTCTTATATATGCATCTTGTTAATGTCTGTTACCAGGTGTTCACCATATGAATGATTTTTATCTCTATGTATGGGATGTGTATTGAAATATGAAATCTTGTGGTCTATTGTTACGATTTGATATATATAGGTTAAACCTATAACTCACCAACATTTTTGTTGACGTTTAAAGCATGTTTATTCTCAGGTGAATATTAAGAGCTTCCGCTGTTGCATACTAAAATAAGGACAAGATTTGGAGTCCATGTTTGTATGATATTGTGTAAAAACTGCATTCAAGAAACTGATTTCGATGTAACATATTTGTATTGTAAACCATTATGTAATGGTCGTGTGTAAACAGGATATTTTAGATTATCATTATTTGATAATCTACGTAAAGCTTTTTAAACCTTCATTTATAAAATAAAGGTTATGTTTTTTTTAAAAATGAATGCAGTCTTTGAAAAACGTCTCATATAGAGGTCAAAACCTCGCAACGAAATCAATTAATATGGAACGTTTTTAATCAATAAGAACGGGACATTTCAGTTGGTATCCGAGCGTTGGTCTTAGAGAACCAGAATTTTGCATTAGTGTGTCTTACCGAGTTTGTTAGGATGCATTAGTGAGTCTGGACTTCGACCGTGTTTACTTGAAAAATGATTGCTTAACAAATTTTGTTGGAAACTATATATTTTTAACATGTGAATATTATGTGATATATTAATCTCTTAACGCGTTTGATATTATGTGATAGATGTCTACCTCTAGAATAAGTCCCATTGACTCACCTAATAATAATGAAGAGTCAAATGTAAATTGGAATGATTCGTGGACAGATTCACAAGTTCCCGAAGAGGAACCGGAAGAAGAGTCAGAACCGGAAGAAGAATCAGAACCGGAAGAGGAGGAACCGGATGAAGAAATAGAACCGGTGAGGGAAATAATAAAACGGTTAAGTAAAAGAAAATTCTCAACCAACCGACCAAGGTTAATTATGGTCAATGGTGTTTCCGCCAAGGAAGCAAAATATTGGGAGGATTACCAATTCTCCGATGAATCGGATTCCGACGAGAATTCCGATGATGTTATAGAAATTACCCCAACTGAATTTAAAAAGGCAAAAGAAAATAATAAGGGAAAGGGCATAAAAATAGAGAAATCTAATTCCAACCCCGATGAACTTTATATGTATCGTTGTCACACCCCCAAATTAGGGCCTAGGGTATTTGTGACTAATTATATCAAATCACAGTTGTATAAACGAGAACGACTCTATATGAGACGTTTTGAATAAAACATTTATTAATAAAACAGCGGAAGCATTAAAAGTTTTACATCAAATTTAAACTGAAATAATAATAATAGTCTTAATGCAAAGTAAATGTAATGAAATGAAGACTCCATGTAGCAGCATTCAATTCATCAGGTAGCAATCATGGCAATCATCTTATTCGTCACCTGAGACAAAACATGCTTAAAGTGTCAACCAAAAAGGTTGGTGAGTTCATTAGTTTATCAAAATCAATCATTTCCATTATAATAATAGGCCACAAGATTTCAGTTTCATAAATATCCGTACACTAGCAAGTGTATAAAAGCATTCTATAAGTTGTAGGCACCCGGTAACAAGCCTTAACGTTCATGTTTTACCCTCTGAAGTACACCAGATCAGGTGTGTTTAAAATAACCTCGAAGTACTAAAGCATCCCATAGTCAGGATGGGGTTTGTCAGACCCAATAGATCTATCTTTAGGATTCGCGCCTACCGTACATAGACAAGTAGTTTAATGTTACCAAGCTAAGGGTATATTTCTGGTTTAAACCCACATAGAATTAGTTTTAGTACTTGTGCCTATTTCGTAAAATATTTATAAATCAGCGCATGTATTCTCAGCCCAAAAATATATATAAAAAGGGAGCAAATGAAACTCACCTTAAATAGCAGTTGAAGTATTCCACGCAAGAAAGGAAAGTAAAGCAAGTAAGTGACCGAGATATCAACTAGAAGTAGTTCTTTAAGAGAGAAATGAGAGATTAAGGTGTAAGTTTGAAATGAGAAATGTATGTGGTATTTATAGTTGAAAATGTTAGGTAAAAAAAAATTAAAATAAAATAAGTAAATCTTAAAAGTTAAAATAAGAAAAATTATTTTGTATTTTTATTAAAAGTAAATCTTAAAAGTTAAAATAAGAAAAAGTAGTTTGTATTTTTATTAAAAGTAAAATCTTAAAAGTTAAAATAAGAAAAAGTAGTTTGTATTTTTCTTAAAAGTAAAATCTTAAAAGTTAAAATAAGAAAAAGTATTTTGTATTTTTATTAAAAGTAAATTTTAAAAGTTAAAATAAGAAAAAAAGTAGTTTGTATTTTTATTAAAAGTAAAATCTTAAAAGTTAAAATAAGAAAAAGTAGTTTGTATTTTTATTAAAAGTAAAATCTTAAAAGTTAAAATAAGAAAAAGTATTTTGTATTTTTATTAAAAGTAAATCTTAAAAGTTAAAATAAGAAAAAGTAGTTTGTATTTTTATTAAAAGTAAAATCATAAAAGTTAAAATAAGGAAAAGTAGTTTGTATTTTTATTAAAAGTAAATCTTAAAAGTTAAAATAAGAAAAAGTAGTTTGTATTTTTGTATTTATTTATTAAAAGTAGATATAGTTTTAAATTTTTTTTTGTATAAAATTCTAAAAAAAAAATTTGTTTAATATATTTCTAAGAACATTTAACATTTTATTTCTATATTTGTTTAATTATTAAATACGAATTTTATATAAAAATTATTATTATATTTAGTTTTTATAAAAATTAAAATTTATGATTATTAATTTATAGTTTTTATTAGTTTTATAAATGTTATAATATTATGTATTATTTAGTTAATTATATATTCTATTAACTAAATAACAAAAGTAATATTATATATATTCATTGATGTAATTATGTTATATTATATATCATAATCTTATTTATAATATTTATAATTATATTATTTATTTTAAGCGTACGTTTATTCGGTCAACGCTAAATTTATTCGTATATAACAACTCTAGGTATTTTAGTAAAATCGGAAGTCGAAAAGTGAGGGTTGTTATAGTACCTACCCGTTAAAAGAAATTTCGTCCCGAAATTTAGTTTTTGCCATCAATCAGCGTTGTTCGTACCTAAACGAGGATATTTACATTTTATCTGGTCTTCACGTTCCCAGGTAGGTTCGGGGCCTTTCGTGAATTCTAACGGATAGAATATTGTTCTGTTTCATGCATTTAAATAATACGAACCCTAATTTCTTACAGGTTCTTCTATAAAGTGCATTTTATCATTAATGCGGAGGTTATCTAAAGGATTAATAAGAGTGTCATTTGACTAGGTTATCCTCAAAAGGGATGATGGTGTTATACGAGCATTTTAGTAAACTGAACACATGAAATGTGTTATGAATAGTATTGAGCTTATTTAAAACTCTGAGTGTTTATGTCACAATATTAGGGTAGACAAAACAGAGAGTAGTTCATGAAAATTATAGTCATGAAGTTTGATAGAGATCATCATTGTTTACAACAAGAATATTGTAATGATGAATATAAGTTGAAAAAATAAAGTTTTATCACTACTGAATAATATGGATAAAACGATTTGATTATAGGAAGCGTATAAACGAAGCTATTGTAAAAGAGTGAATGAGAAATTAAATGTTCGCCTTAACTTTTGACGTAGTCACGATTGATTTCCGGAATTCAAGGGATTAAAGGAAATCTTCGTAATCCATAAGATTTGATTCTCCGGTAATTAAGGAATTTGAAATTTTCTTTGATTAAATGAGGTGAATTGCTTCAATTGCTGTGTTTGGAATTTTGCTATAAATTAGCTTCTTCCGTTTCATTATCTTCACCACTTCTATACTTTCTTCCTCAATTCATACTTCCAAAGATTGTGAGAATGCTCCATCCAGTTCTTATCCTGGATATTTTTCTGACTATCATTTCAGTCATTCTTCTTTTTCATTTACCACTAGAGGAATTTGTTTTCTTCTACTATTACCTTGGGGTTATAGTGTTTTTAATTCTCCCATGTCTTTACGTTGCAATACGTATTGATATACACGGTTTGTAATTTCGGTATCGTTATCGGGCTACATATTTTCCCTTATATGTCGGAGCTCTTTGCCTTTTTATTCTCCTCTCGACTCTAAGTAAAGCGAATAATGGTCCAGAATTTGTAGGTATGAAGTTTCGAATGGACCTACTGTTCTAAGCGTAATATCACGATTTGATTTGGTAAATTACCAGAATTACTGAGGATAGAACTATCAAGAATATATTTGCTTGATATGTTCAGAGATTAAGTAGAATGTAAGAGTTGTGTAACATGGCAAATGATGATTATAAAGTCTATGAATCATCATCTTCCATTAAAAATTTAGCATGACTTACTGTAATATAATCATGTTGGCCTGACGTCATTATATTATACTAACTCATGCTTCAATTCTCAACACTACTTCAAATCATTCAAAATTTGAATTTAAATTTTACGGAATATAGAAACTTAAACAGTTTTCGTTTATGATGTAATAAAGATATTGCAAAGAGATAATTAATTGCGGACAAGAATCGTTATGAAGATATCTTTAGAAATATCGAGGATATTTATAACGAAAGATATGATGATATTTTAGAATTTCTAAAATCGATGGATAATGAAGAAATTCTTCTGTAAGGATTTAGAATGCGTAAAAAGATCTTCTGTGATTTCCTTCAGAAATCGAATCATCTAGATTCTTTGGTTATAGGTTTAGTCCTTGGGATTTGTCCTTGGTCTCCTTCATGTTTTGCTCAATCCGTCTTTCAATACCAGATATTCTTTTGAGCTTTTCCAACACACAATTCTTTATTATCAAGCTTCTGGTCATTAAGGCCATCTACAGCTTTTGCTGCTTCATCAGCATTCTCAAGGTTAACTGATCTGAATCATTGATTATCAATCTGATATGTTTTCAAGGATTTCGAAGAATGTACAATGTAATATATTAATGTGAATGTTAGATATTTCTTGGGTATTACCTACCCGTTAAAATATTTTCACAATTAACAGTTTGTACAAAAGAATTTTTAAATACAATCTTTATGAAAATATACATACATATATATTTTCTTCAGATGTAATTATGGATTTAATAAGTTAATATAATATTAAACTCATTTGATTTACGGTTGAAACGAGAATAAATAATCTCCAAAACTTTAGAGATTACATAATCGTCGCGGAATATTTCTTTAATGAAGTTATGAATCAATACTTCATCGTTCATTATTATTAATATACCTCAGTAAATGATGTTGATGCTCGTGGATTTCTTGTGAAATTCATAAGGCACAAATGATGTTTTCGAGAAATTTTTGAGTACATCGAAAAATAGGAGTGTAAAATCACACATGCATTTGAATAATACACTTAGTTTATTATGAAATGGAGTTTATTGTACTGAAGCAGTGATTAATGATTGTTAAGTCATTAACGAAGGATGTACATCATAGCGTATTAGTGATATGAATTAACCAAGTAGTACATACTAGTTAAGATTCACACGTAATAGTTTAGTACGAAAAGATTTATTATTGTTCCAAACCATATATATATAAAGTATACATATATAATTCTTCAGGAAGAATGAGTCAATACATCTTAACTCATTATTACTAATATTCCTTAGTATCTATGGGCGTATGATGTCGATGCTTGAGGTACCGATTATGATGTTGAGACGTGGGATGCTGATGTTGTTGTTGGTGAAGCTGATGCTGTTGGTAGTGATGCTGATAGTACTGGTGGTGCTGGTGCTGGTGCTGCTGTTGGTGCTGCTTGTGGTACTTGGTTAGTAAGTGTGAGCCTAGCTACCAAATCGCGCACTATTTCCTCCAGGGTTTCTACTTTACGCTCGAGTCTATGGATTTGTTCTACCCATTCCTCTGTAAGGTTTGTCAATTCTTGATATTTAGTTCGAAGTCTTCTAACTTCTTCTAATAACCCTTTCTGGTTAGAATTCGAGAGTAGAGGACAAATATTGTCGTTGGTTACATCGAGTCGACCTTCGAGGCGGAAAATCCTTGGGAAAAGAGTGAAAACGGTATTGCGAACAGGTTCGCCAGTAAGAGGATCGAGTACTCCGACGTTTGGTGGTAAGTTTGGCTCGTGATAAGGAGTACCTTCTTCATTTCTCCATAGGGTGAGTATTTCGCGAACCCATCCCCATTTTCTAAAGAAATCACGGTAATTGATCGGTGGGTGTGCTCCTGTCACGCTATCTTTGGAGCTAGAAGAACTTGAGGAATTAGGTGAGAAATCCATATTATGTGTTTGGAATAGGGTTTGATATGAAATGGGTGTTGAATATTGAATGATATATTCATCTCCTTGAATACGTATATATAGCAGAAAGATTTCCGTAATTTACGGAGGAAATTTAGGAAAAGTGTTAGACAAGGTCTATTGGGAATAGATATGCTAAGATATGATTTGTCTATACTCTAATAATGGCAGTATGACGTGTCGAGATTATAAAATGATAAGTATGTAATCTAATAATCTTTCGATTAAAGACTTTCAATTCGTATACAGTGATAACCCAATGACATTTCCCGGTTCGCAAACCGATCCATAAAGGCATAAGGCATATAGGTTCGTGATATAACAGGGAGTTATATACGTTTGAGTATGAATTATAGGAGTTTCAAAAATCTTGGATAATATTTCATGTAATACATATGTAATACACAAAACCAGGATAGATGACTAGGTGAGTTGTTCTTAATAAGTTCACCACTTATTAAGTGCGTAAGTGACTAAGTGTTGTATGATCACTATAGTCAGGTTTAATATTGTGCACCATACCCAAACATCTATGCCACCGCCGAGTCACTTGAATGATCAATTGTTACCGGTTGGCCCAGGAATTCTCGACCAAAATCTAAGTTTGGCATTCGAAATCCACAAGCGTCCCATAGTGGTACCAAGGATCACCCTAGGCCTTAAGTAGCGTTGACGTTCGAGTAATTTCACATTATCGTGTATGTTATAATCTTAAGATTTAAGTATAGTTTCTAAGGTATAATGTAGCATTTATCAATTAAAGGCAACAATTAAAGGCACTATGGTCAAGGAAAGTTGTAGTCCTACATTGCTAAGGTACCTAATTGTATAAGGCACACATAAAATGCAATCCTGGTTCTCTACAACAACCTGCTCTGATACCAATCTGTCACACCCCCAAATTAGGGCCTAGGGTATTTGTGACTAATTATATCAAATCACAGTTGTATAAACGAGAACGACTCTATATGAGACGTTTTGAATAAAACATTTATTAATAAAACAGCGGAAGCATTAAAAGTTTTACATCAAATTTAAACTGAAATAATAATAATAGTCTTAATGCAAAGTAAATGTAATGAAATGAAGACTCCATGTAGCAGCATTCAATTCATCAGGTAGCAATCATGGCAATCATCTTATTTGTCACCTGAGACAAAACATGCTTAAAGTGTCAACCAAAAAGGTTGGTGAGTTCATTAGTTTATCAAAATCAATCATTTCCGTTATAATAATAGGCCACAAGATTTCAGTTTCATAAATATCCGTACACTAGCAAGTGTATAAAAGCATTCTATAAGTTGTAGGCACCCGGTAACAAGCCTTAACGTTCATGTTTTACCCTCTGAAGTACACCAGATCAGGTGTGTTTAAAATAACCTCGAAGTACTAAAGCATCCCATAGTCAGGATGGGGTTTGTCAGACCCAATAGATCTATCTTTAGGATTCGCGCCTACCGTACATAGACAAGTAGTTTAATGTTACCAAGCTAAGGGTATATTTCTGGTTTAAACCCACATAGAATTAGTTTTAGTACTTGTGCCTATTTCGTAAAATATTTATAAATCAGCGCATGTATTCTCAGCCCAAAAATATATATAAAAAGGGAGCAAATGAAACTCACCTTAAATAGCAGTTGAAGTATTCCACGCAAGAAAGGAAAGTAAAGCAAGTAAGTGACCGAGATATCAACTAGAAGTAGTTCTTTAAGAGAGAAATGAGAGATTAAGGTGTAAGTTTGAAATGAGAAATGTATGTGGTATTTATAGTTGAAAATGTTAGGTAAAAAAAAATTAAAATAAAATAAGTAAATCTTAAAAGTTAAAATAAGAAAAATTATTTTGTATTTTTATTAAAAGTAAATCTTAAAAGTTAAAATAAGAAAAAGTAGTTTGTATTTTTATTAAAAGTAAAATCTTAAAAGTTAAAATAAGAAAAAGTAGTTTGTATTTTTATTAAAAGTAAAATCTTAAAAGTTAAAATAAGAAAAAGTATTTTGTATTTTTATTAAAAGTAAATTTTAAAAGTTAAAATAAGAAAAAAAGTAGTTTGTATTTTTATTAAAAGTAAAATCTTAAAAGTTAAAGTAAGAAAAAGTAGTTTGTATTTTTATTAAAAGTAAAATCTTAAAAGTAAAAATAAGAAAAAGTATTTTGTATTTTTATTAAAAGTAAATCTTAAAAGTTAAAATAAGAAAAAGTAGTTTGTATTTTTATTAAAAGTAAAATCATAAAAGTTAAAATAAGAAAAAGTAGTTTGTATATTTATTAAAAGTAAAATCTTAAAAGTTAAAATAAAAAAAGTATTTTGTATTTTTATTAAAAGTAAATCTTAAAAGTTAAAATAAGAAAAAGTAGTTTGTATTTTTGTATTTATTTATTAAAAGTAGATATAGTTTTAATTTTTTTTTTGTATAAAATTCTAAAAAAAAAATTTGTTTAATATATTTCTAAGAACATTTAACATTTTATTTCTATATTTGTTTAATTATTAAATACGAATTTTATATAAAAATTATTATTATATTTAGTTTTTATAAAAATTAAAATTTATGATTATTAATTTATAGTTTTTATTAGTTTTATAAATGTTATAATATTATGTATTATTTAGTTAATTATATATTCTATTAACTAAATAACAAAAGTAATATTATATATATTCATTGATGTAATTATGTTATATTATATATCATAATCTTATTTATAATATTTATAATTATATTATTTATTTTAAGCGTACGTTTATTCGGTCAACGTTAAATTTATTCGTATATAACAACTCTAGGTATTTTAGTAAAATCGGAAGTCGAAAAGTGAGGGTTGTTATAATCGTCAACCCCCGAAGTCCTTAAGTTGTAACAATGACCCGGGAACCTCTAAACCACCAGGTTTTTCTAAACCAATGTGGAAAATTACGGCTCGTATTAGGGGAACATCATATATCCCTAGAAACTTGGCAAAACGAACCAAAATCGAAGAAGAAGAAACAAGCGAGTCGGAATAAGATAGTTGTATTCGTGTGGTGTAATATATGTAATATAGTGTGCTTATGCTTTATGATATATGTAAAAATTGCTTGTATTAATAAGTATTTTTTTTATGAATCTAACTCTTGTCTATTTTACAGTATAAAAACACAAAATGGATAGACAACCCAATATTTTAAGAGACCTACCCGGAGACATGATTGATGAAATCTTGTCTAGAGTCGGTCAGCATTCTTCGGCACAACTATTTAAGGCGAGATCAGTTTGTAAGACATTCGAAGAACGTTCCAAGAATGCCTTGGTTTATAAAAGGCTTTCGTTCGAAAGATGGGGGATATCACATTGGGAAATCCATAAGTTACGATGTGTTTACTTTGACGCATATATTGCGGGGAACCCAAATGCTATTTTACGCAATGGGTTAAGAAATTATTTTGACTCAATATATCCGAATATTGGACTTCGTGATTTAGAAAAAGCGGCTAACATGCAACATAAAGAAGCATGTTATGCTTACGGATTAGTAATGTTCGCTTCTCACCAAAGTGAGAACAAGAACATCGGGCTACAACTATTAAACAAAACGTTCCCACAAGTGACGGAGTCGGTAATTGGGGTAAGAAATGAGGTTTTTAGATTGTTACGGGACTGTTGGACATTACGTAACTCTCATCCCTTTGACGACGTTACAACACGCTGTCTTATCAACGACTATAACGGTTATGTTCCACAAGACCAAGGATGGGAAGTAGTCCTAGTAAAACCAGAATGCATGACTTGTTTCTGGACGTATGAATTACGTGTCTTTATTGCCTTTGCTGAACGACTTGTGTACTAGCTAGAATTATCTTCACAACTATCTTGTATCAAAGTTATTGTGTGCTATATTTCATGCTTTATGTAAAATAAGCGGTATTGTAAGTTTGTAAAATATTGTATAAAAGTTTGAACGCGAAATATTATTATAATCAGTTTTTCATATAGAATTGTAGTAGTTGAATTGTATATTAGCTACTAAGTATGAACTTAACGGGTAGGTACTACCCGAATTTAAACTTATAAAACGCTAATATGAAGAAAAAGCTTTTATAAATGAGTTCATATTATGCTACGAAATACTATTAACTACTCTTAATATTCTATATGATTAACTTGTTCCATTTGACTATTTTGAAGGAAATGGCACCAACTACTCGACACACCGTGAATATGAATGAAGAGGAATTCCGTACTTTTCTAGCTTCAAACATAGCCGCAGTACAGGCTGCGCTACATACCAACAATAACCTTGGATCTAGCAGTACAGGAAATCATGTAGGATGCACCTACAAAGAATTCACTGCCTGCAAACCTTTGGAATTTGATGGAACCGAAGGACCGATCGGATTGAAACGGTGGACCGAGAAGGTCGAATCGGTGTTTGCCATAAGTAAGTGTACTGAACAGGACAAAGTAAAGTACGCTACGCATACCTTCACAGGTTCTGCGTTAATATGGTGGAATACCTATCTAGAGCAAGTGGGACAAGACGATGCGTACGCACTATCGTGGTCAGCATTCAAGCACTTGATGAACGAGAAGTACCGTCCCAGAACCGAGGTCAATAAGCTCAAGACAGAACTTAGAGGGTTACGAACCCAAGGATTTGATATTACCACGTACGAAAGACGATTCACAGAATTGTGCCTATTGTGTCCGGGAGCATTCGAAGATGAGGAAGAGAAGATCGACGCGTTTGTGAAAGGATTACCGGAAAGAATCCAAGAAGATATAAGTTCACACGAGCCCGCCTCCATACAACAGGCATGTAGAATGGCTCACAAACTAGTGAACCAGATTGAAGAAAGAATTAAAGAACAGACTGCTGAAGAGGCCAATGTGAAGCAAGTCAAAAGAAAGTGGGAGGAAAACGGTGATAAGAATCACCAATACAACAACAACAGCAATTACAACAATAATCGCAACAATTATACCAGCAATCGCAACATCAATCGCAACTACAACAAACGGCCCAACAACAACAACAACAACAACAACAACAACAGCAACTACAACAATCATCTCAACAACAATAATAACCGCAACAACAACAACAATCAGAAGCATCTATGCCAAAGGTGTGAAAAGTATCACTCGGGGTTCTGCACCAAATTTTGCAACAAGTGTAAAAGAAATGGTCATAGCGCGGTGAAGTGTGAGGTCTACGGACCAGGGGTTAATAGAACGAAAGGAACAAATGGTGTCGGAACGAGTAATGGCGGAGCAAGTAGTGTCGGAGCAAGTTATGCCAATGTAGTTTGTTATAAATGTGGAAAACCGGGCCACATCATTAGAAATTGCCCGAACCAGGAGAACACGAATGGACAAGGCCACGGAAGAGTTTTCAATATTAATGCGGCAGAGGCACAAGAAGACCCGGAGCTTGTTACGGGTACGTTTCTTATTGACAATAAATCTGCTTACGTTTTATTTGATTCGGGTGCGGATAGAAGCTATATGAGTAGAGATTTTTGTGCTAAATTAAGTTGTCCATTGACGCCTTTGGATAGTAAATTTTTACTCGAATTAGCAAATGGTAAATTAATTTTAGCAGAAAATATATGTCGGAATCGAGAAATTAAACTGGTTAGCGAAACATTTAAGAATGATTTGATACCAGTAGAGTTAGGGAGTTTTGATGTGATAATCGGTATGGACTGGTTGAAAGAAGTGAAAGCAGAGATCGTTTGTTACAAAAATGCAATTCGCATTATACGAGAAAAAGGAAAACCCTTAATGGTGTACGGAGAAAAGGGCAACACGAAGCTACATCTTATTAGTAATTTGAAGGCACAAAAACTAATAAGAAAATGTTGCTATGCTGTTCTAGCACACGTCGAGAAAGTACAAACTGAAGAAAAGAGCATCAATGATGTTCCCGTCGCAAAAGAATTTCCCGATGTATTTCTGAAAGAATTACCGGGATTACCCCCACATCGATCCGTTGAATTTCAAATAGATCTTGTACCAGGAGCTGCACCAATAGCTCGTGCTCCTTACAGACTCGCACCCAGCGAGATGAAAGAACTGCAAAGCCAATTACAAGAACTTTTAGAGCGTGGTTTCATTCGACCAAGCACATCACCGTGGGGAGCTCCTGTTTTGTTTGTCAAGAAGAAAGATGGTACATTCAGGTTGTGTATCGACTACCGAGAGTTAAACAAACTTACCATCAAGAACCGCTACCCACTACCGAGAATCGACGACTTATTTGATCAACTACAAGGCTCGTCTGTTTATTCAAAGATTGACTTACGTTCCGGGTATCATCAAATGCGGGTGAAAGAAGATGATATTCCAAAGACTGCTTTCAGAACACGTTATGGTCATTACGAGTTTATGGTCATGCCATTTGGTTTAACTAATGCATCCGCTGTATTCATGGACCTTATGAACCGAGTGTGTGGACCATACCTTGACAAGTTTGTCATTGTTTTCATTGATGACATACTTATTTACTCAAAGAATGACCAAGAACACGGTGAACATTTGAGAAAGGTGTTAGAAGTATTGAGGAAGGAAGAATTGTATGCTAAATTTTCAAAGTGTGCATTTTGGTTGGAAGAAGTTCAATTCCTCGGTCACATAGTGAACAAAGAAGGTATTAAGGTGGATCCGGCAAAGATAGAAACTGTTGAAAAGTGGGAAACCCCGAAAACTCCGAAACACATACGCCAGTTTTTAGGACTAGCTGGTTACTACAGAAGGTTCATCCAAGACTTTTCCAGAATAGCAAAACCCTTGACTGCATTAACGCATAAAGGGAAGAAATTTGAATGGAATGATGAACAAGAGAAAGCGTTTCAGTTATTGAAGAAAAAGCTAACTACGGCACCTATATTGTCATTGCCTGAAGGGAATGATGATTTTGTGATTTATTGTGACGCATCAAAGCAAGGTCTCGGTTGTGTATTAATGCAACGAATGAAGGTGATTGCTTATGCGTCTAGACAATTGAAGATTCACGAACAAAATTATACGACGCATGATTTGGAATTAGGCGCGGTTGTTTTTGCATTAAAGACTTGGAGGCACTACTTATATGGGGTCAAAAGTATTATATATACCGACCACAAAAGTCTTCAACACATATTTAATCAGAAACAACTGAATATGAGGCAGCGTAGGTGGATTGAATTGTTGAATGATTACGACTTTGAGATTCGTTACCACCCGGGAAAGGCAAATGTGGTAGCCGACGCCTTGAGCAGGAAGGACAGAGAACCCATTCGAGTAAAATCTATGAATATAATGATTCACAATAACCTTACTACTCAAATAAAGGAGGCGCAACAAGGAGTTTTAAAAGAGGGAAATTTAAAGGATGAAATACCCAAAGGATCGGAGAAGCATCTTAATATTCGGGAAGACGGAACCCGGTATAGGGCTGAAAGGATTTGGGTACCAAAATTTGGAGATATGAGAGAAATGTACTTAGAGAAGCTCATAAAACCAGATACTCAATACATCCTGAAACGGGGAAGATGTACAAGGATCTCAAGAAACATTTTTGGTGGCCGGGTATGAAAGCCGATGTTGATAAATATATAAACTTTGGTTCAATTTCTATAACTATAACAATCTTATTTCAAGTGATGATCTTACTTGAACTTGTTTTCGTGTCATGATTCTGCTTCAAGAACTTCGAGCCATCCAAGGATCCGTTGAAGCTAGATCCATTTTTCTCTTTTCCAGTAGGTTTATCCAAGGAACTTAAGGTAGTAATGATTTTCATAACATCATTCGATTCATACATATAAAGCTATCTTATTCGAAGGTTTAAACTTGTAATCACTAGAACATAGTTTAGTTAATTCTAAACTTGTTCGTAAACAAAAGTTAATCCTTCTAACTTGACTTTTAAAATTAACTAAACACATGTTTTATATCTATATGATATGCTAACTTAATGATTTAAAACCTGGAAACACGAAAAACACCGTAAAACCGGATTTACGCCGTCGTAGTAACACCGCGGGCTGTTTTGGGTTAGTTAATTAAAAACTATGATAAACTTTGATTTAAAAGTTGTTATTCTGAGAAAATGATTTTTATTATGAACATGAAACTATATCCAAAAATTATGGTTAAACTCAAAGTGGAAGTATGTTTTCTAAAATGGTCATCTAGACGTCGTTCTTTCGACTGAAATGACTACCTTTATAAAAACGACTTGTAACTTTTTTTTCCGACTATAAACCTATACTTTTTCTGATTAGATTCATAAAATAGAGTTCAATATGAAACCATAGCAATTTGATTCACTCAAAACGGATTTAAAATGAAGAAGTTATGGGTAAAACAAGATTGGATAATTTTTCTCATTTTAGCTACGTGAAAATTGGTAACAAATCTATTCCAACCATAACTTAATCAACTTGTATTGTATATTATGTAATCTTGAGATACCATAGACACGTATACAATGTTTCGACCTATCATGTCGACACATCTATATATATTTCGGAACAACCATAGACACTCTATATGTGAATGTTGGAGTTAGCTATACAGGGTTGAGGTTGATTCCAAAATATATATAGTTTGAGTTGTGATCAATACTGAGATACGTATACACTGGGTCGTGGATTGATTCAAGATAATATTTATCGATTTATTTCTGTACATCTAACTGTGGACAACTAGTTGTAGGTTACTAACGAGGACAGCTGACTTAATAAACTTAAAACATCAAAATATATTAAAAGTGTTGTAAATATATTTTGAACATACTTTAATATATATGTATATATTGTTATAGGTTCGTGAATCAACAGTGGCCAAGTCTTACTTCTCGACGAAGTAAAAATCTGTGAAAGTGAGTTATAGTCCCACTTTTAAATTCTAATATTTTTGGGATGAGAATACATGCAGGTTTTATAAATGATTTACAAAATAGACACAAGTACGTGAAACTACATTCTATGGTTGAATTATCGAAATCGAATATGCCCCTTTTTATTAAGTCTGGTAATCTAAGAATTAGGGAACAGACACCCTAATTGACGCGAATCCTAAAGATAGATCTATTGGGCCTAACAAACCCCATCCAAAGTACCGGATGCTTTAGTACTTCGAAATTTATATCATATCCGAAGGGTGTCCCGGAATGATGGGGATATTCTTATATATGCATCTTGTTAATGTCGGTTACCAGGTGTTCACCATATGAATGATTTTTATCTCTATGTATGGGATGTGTATTGAAATATGAAATCTTGTGGTCTATTGTTACGATTTGATATATATAGGTTAAACCTATAACTCACCAACATTTTTATTGACGTTCAAAGCATGTTTATTCTCAGGTGAATATTAAGAGCTTCCGCTGTTGCATACTAAAATAAGGACAAGATTTGGAGTCCATGTTTGTATGATATTGTGTAAAAACTGCATTCAAGAAACTGATTTCGATGTAACATATTTGTATTGTAAACCATTATGTAATGGTCGTGTGTAAACAGGATATTTTAGATTATCATTATTTGATAATCTACGTAAAGATTTTTAAACCTTCATTTATAAAATAAAGGTTATGGTTTGTTTTAAAAATGAATGCAGTCTTTGAAAAACGTCTCATATAGAGGTCAAAACCTCGCAACGAAATCAATTAATATGGAACGTTTTTAATCAATAAGAACGGTACATTTCATAAACACCGCTTGTAATGGTTCAGAATTCGCAGATATAAACTTCAGAATGAACATTGTTAATGTTCTAAGAAGGAAATCGTAATGGCACGATTTAATTTGTCAAATTATCAGAATCACTGAGAATAGAACTATCAAGAATATATTTTCTTGATATGTTCGGAAGTTAATTTGAATGAAAGAGTTATGTAACATGGCACGTGATGACGTTAGGATCTGTGAATCATCACGTCCCATTAGAAACTCAGCATGACTTACTGTAATATAATCACGTTGATCAAGTGTCATTATATTATACTAACTCATGCATCAGTTCCCAACATTACTTCAATAACATTCATATTTTAAGCTCAAAAGTTTACAGAATATAAAAACTAACAGTTTCTATATGATGTAACACTGATAGCACGAAGAGATTAATGATTTCAGATAAGAATAGTTATGAAAATATCTTCAGAAATATGAAGGATATTTATAATGAAGATACGATAATATCTCGGAATATCTAAGATCAGAGGATGATAGAAACTGTTGTCTGCAAGGGTTTAGAGTAAGGAGCAAGATATTCACTAAAGACTTTAGCAGACATTGAATCATTTGGATTCTTTGAAGTCAAACTTATTCTTTGTGATTTGTCCACGGTTTTCTTCTTAGGTTCGCATAATCTGCTTTTCGGTACTAAATTTCCTATTGAATGTTTCCAATATAATGATACACAGGAAACACGAGGAGGTATATAATTTCGGACTAGAATATTTATGAAAATATCCTCAGAAATATCGAAGATATTGATGATGATATTTTGGAATTTCTAAGTTCGATGGCTGATGAAGAAAGATTTTTCGCAAGATTTTAACATGACTTCGGAGTAGGATATTCTCTAAAGATTTCATCGGATACAGAATCATCTGGATCCTTTGAATATAGGATATGGTCCTTGTATTTGTCCTTGGTCTCCTTCGCGGTTAGCTCAATCCGTTTTTCAGTTCCAATTTTTTTCTGGGCTTTTCCAACATACTATTCTTTATCATTTAACTTCCGACGATTAAGGTCGTTTACGGTTGTCTATAGTTTCTGCTGCTTCATTCAGCCTTTTCAACATTCAGAATATTGATTTGTAGACTGAGTGCTGTTCAGAATTTCAGAATGAGAGATCATAATTCTAAAAGATAAATGTCATACATATAACTGTTGATGTAGATATGTTGTGAGTTTTCAAAGTACTGATTGCTGATTCCCAGTAATTGTTATGGTAGTTCTCGTTACAAGATGCGGATGAGTATATGATAGTGTTTCAATGAATAAATATAATGATTTTGTCAGAGAGATTTAAGCCAAAAAGCAACGAGGTTGCTGGTACGTCTATTGGTAATATGGTAGAACATAAAAGAATTCTCCGGCATCGAAAGGGTAATTATATATATCAGGATTATAGTAAGGCTACTTCGAATGAAAAGTTGAAGTTGACTTGCTAGAGCTGTGACAAAATTGGCTAATTCAGAAAAGAATTGCATTGTTATTTACGGTAATAACAATGCCAAAGGAGCTAGCACAGATACGTGTTAAACGTTTACTCAGGTTCCGAGTGTTTTCAAGTGCATAACTATATGCATCAATCTCTTCTTACGTAGATGAAGTGCGGTTGGTTCATCCTCTCGATTGATGTGTTTTTCAAGAATTACGAAAGGTTTGGACGCAGATTGTAATCGTCAAGATACAAATGAGGTTTTAGGATGAAATCAAGTGGCAAACTTGAAGAATTATTTAGTTTCATATATTATAATTAATATTTTAATTCATTTTAATTGTCCAACATTATTAATCTACAGTCGATAGTCCACAGTTAACAATTCAATAATTCATATATATATATATATATATATATATATATATATATATATATATATATATATATATATATATATATATATATATTCGAATTAATTAATATGTATCGTGACCCGTATACGTCTCAGACTCGATCACAACTCAAACTATATACATATATATATAGATGGGTCGATATGATATGTCAAAACATTGTATACGTGTCCCGATATTTAAAATACGTAAATAACAGAACGACGATAAATAAAGTGCGTAAAATAAATAACAGAAATTAAATGACGATAAATAAAATTGCAAGGATGTAAATTGCGAGAATTTAAATTGCGATAATTAAATGTAATCAGTTAGCTAGGAATATTTAGCTAGGATTTTGTTAGCGTGGATTCTTAACAAAAATTTTCAAAGTTAATTTGTCTGTTTCTAGTAAATTTTATTTTGTCATATGTTTTCTTCATTATGCCACTTGTTGGATTCTGATAGGTCAAAATCCAAATATGAAATTGAATGAAAATGGTTATTTCGTGGTGAACGGATTTGTATATCGGTGGATGTAAGTAGGATAGTAAATAATTGTTGAATCAAATTCGAAGAGCGTACAATGTAACTTATTAATGTGAAATTAAATAGTCCTCGGGTATTACCTACCCGTTAAAATATTTTCACCATTAACAGTTTGTACAAGAGAATTTTTTATTACAATCTTTATGAAAATATATATACATATATATTTTCTTCAGATGTATTCATGGATTTAATGAGTTAACATGATATTAAACTCATTTTCTTTTCGGTTGGAACTAGAATAAATAATCTCTAAAACTTTAGAGATTACATATTCGCCATGTCGAACGAAGATAAATGAGGTAGAACGATACGCAGAACAAAGATCATACTCAAAGTACAGATGATGATATTGAAGCATGGATTGTTGATGGTACTGGTGCTGTTATTGATGGTACTGTTGGTGCCGTTGCTGTTGCTGAAGCTGGTACATTTTGTACCATATTCTCCGAATTGATTATTCGAGCGCGAAGTTCGTTGACTTATTACTCCAGGATGATTGTCGGTCGGAACGAGCGGATGAATAAGGTTTAGAATTATAGATAGAATATAATCGTGACAAGATATTCTGGAAATAAGTGTGGAAATGGTGTTTCGAATGGGTTAGCCGGTAAGTGCTTCAGGTTCTTCGTCAAGAGATGAATTCGGTTGACAGAAAGGATCGCCTTCTTCGCGTCTCCATTGATCGAGTCGACTACGAACCTATCAGATGATTTGGGGATGGATGATTGGTTAATTCATTCTGGTGACACCGCTTCGGAGCTTAGGTGAACATCTATGTCGGAATAGCTGTCGGAATAACTACCGGAATAGCTATCGGAATCTGAGGGACTCGAACTGGTTGCAGGATTCATCTTGTACGATCAGATGAAGGATTTTCGATAAGAAATAGATTATAGGATGTAGATTAGTAACCTGTAATACATAATTTTCATATGCATATATAATACTAAAATCCCATAAGTTACGGAGGAATCTACGGGAGTTGTCAGGCAAAGTTACAGTAATAGATCCGCTAAGATATGAAGTAGCAGATACGCTAAGATATGAATTTTGTCTATACACTATTTATGCAATCAATGCAGTAAGATGTGTCTAGACTAAGAATGATAAGTAGGTAATTTCCTAAGGAGGATAAGCAGATGATTTCCGACTAGAAATGATAAGCAAAACTTTTGACATGCAGACACGGTCGAAGTCCAGACTCACTAATGCATCCTAACAACTATCAGTTAGACTCACTAATGCAAGACCTGGTTCGCTAAGACCTCCGCTCTGATACCAACTAAAAGGACCCGTCCTAATCCATCCGGAAGAAGTCCATATCGATTATAAACGATTCACAACAGTTGATTACATTGCGAGGTACTTGACCTCTATATGATACATTTTACAAACATTGCATTCGTTTTTGAAAAGACAATCTTTCATTACATCAAAAGTTGACGGCAGGCATACCATTTCATAATATATCTAACTATAAATGACTTAATAATAATCTTGATGAACGCGACGACTCGAATGCAACGTCTTTTGAAATATGTCATGAATGACTCCAAGTAATATCTCTAAAATGAGCAAATGCACAGCGGAAGATTTCTTTCGTACCTGAGAGTAAACATGCTATCAAGTGTCAACCAAAAGGTTGGTGAGTTCATTAGTTTAACATAAATAATCATTTCATAATTTTAATAGACCACAAGATTTCATATTTCCATTTCTCATAAACATACGTCCCATGCATAGAGACAAAAATATCATTCATATGGACTGAACACCTGGTAACCGACATTCACAATTTACATATAAGAATATCCCCATCATTCCGGGATCCTCCATCGAACATGATATAAATTTCGAAGTACTAAAGCATCCGATACTTTGGATGGGGCTTGTTGGGCCCGATAGATCTATCTTTAGAGTTCGCGTCAATTAGGGTGTCTGTTCCCTAATTCTTAGATTACCAGACTTAATAAAAAGGGGCATATTCGATTTCGATCATTCAACCATATAATGTAGTTTCAATTACTTGTGTCTATTTCGTAAAACAGTTATAAAAATAGCGCATGTATTCTCAGTCCCAAAAATATATAGTGCAAAAGCATTTAAAAAGGGATTAATGAAACTCACGCATATAAATATTGTAAAACAGTTAATAAAGCATTTGCATGTATTCTCAGCTCAAAAATGTAAAGAGTAAAAGGGAGCAAATGAAACTCACCATATTGTATTTTGTAGTAAAAATACATATAACGACATTGAACAACAAAACGATGCAAGGATGGCCTCAGATTCACGAACCTATATCATTTGTATAATTATTAAAATATATAATGGATTCACATAATTTCATTTATTATTATTTGTTATTTATATATTTTAGTTATATAGTATTTATTCTAAAAATCCATTAAAACATTTACATATATTATATCTTACATTATATGTTATATATATATTTATTTGTAGATATATTTAAAATGATTAATATTATATATTTAGTTGTATCAATATATCTATATATATTATATGATCTGTATTATATTTAAAATCATTAGTTTTTTATATGTAAGTATATATATATGATATTGATAGGTTTGATATATATATATATATATATATATATATATATATATATATATATATATATATATATATAGTTATGAGAAATATAATTATAGTATATGTAATAAGTATATTTTATATACAAAATATTTGTCTGGTTAAAGAGATAGTTTTGATAATAATAATGATTTAATAATAATAATAATAATAATAGTAATCACTAATATTAATAATACTAATACTATTAATAATTCTAACACTTAACAATAATAATAATAATAATAGTAACAAAAAAAATGATAAGTGTGATGATAATAATAATATCCATAATCATAATAATAATATTAACACTAAAATGGTAACATTAAATAATAATAGTATTAATAATACTTATAGTAATTAATGATAATAACAATAATAATAATACCTAAGGATGATACTAAAATGATAATAATTTTCATGATACAATAATTATAATACTTTAAATGTAAATATGATAATAACTGAAATGTCCCGTTCTTATTGATTAAAAACGTTCCATATTAATTGATTTCGTTGCGAGGTTTTGACCTCTATATGAGACATTTTTCAAAGACTGCATTCATTTTAAAACAAACCATAACCTTTATTTCAATAAAGGTTTAAAAAGCTTTACGTAGATTATCAAATAATGATAATCTAAAATATCCTGTTTACACACGACCATTACATAATGGTTTACAATACAAATATGTTACAACAAAATAAGTTTCTTGAATGCAGTTTTTACACAATATCATACAAGCATGGACTCCAAATCTCGTCCTTATTTAAGTATGCGACAGCGGAAGCTCTTAATAATCACCTGAGAATAAACATGCTTAAAACGTCAACAAAAATGTTGGTGAGTTATAGGTTTAACCTATATATATCAAATCATAATAATAGACCACAAGATTTCATATTTCAATACACATTCCATACATAGAGATAAAAATCATTCATATGGTGAACACCTGGTAACCGACATTAACAAGATGCATATATAAGAATATCCCCATCATTCCGGGACACCCTTCAGATATGATATAAATTTCGAAGTACTAAAGCATCCGGTACTTTGGATGGGGTTTGTTAGGCCCAATAGATCTATCTTTAGGATTCGCGTCAATTAGGGTGTCTGTTCCCTAATTCTTAGATTACCAGACTTAATAAAAAGGGGCATATTCGATTTCGATAATTCAACCATAGAATGTAGTTTCACGTACTTGTGTCTATTTTGTAAATCATTTATAAAACCTGCATGTATTCTCATCCCAAAAATATTAGATTTTAAAAGTGGGACTATAACTCACTTTCACAGATTTTTACTTCGTCGGGAAGTAAGACTTGGCCACTGGTTGATTCACGAACCTATAACAATATATACATATATATCAAAGTATGTTCAAAATATATTTACAATACTTTTAATATATTTTGATGTTTTAAGTTTATTAAGTCAGTTGTCCTCGTTAGTAACCTACAACTAGTTGTCCACAGTTAGATGTACAGAAATAAATCGATAAATATTATCTTGAATCAATCCACGACCCAGTGTATATGTATCTCAGTATTGATCACAACTCAAACTATATATATTTTGGAATCAACCTCAACCCTGTATAGCTAACTCCAACAGTCACATATAGAGTGTCTATGGTTGTTCCGAAATATATATAGATGTGTCGACATGATAGGTCGAAACATTGTATACGTGTCTATGGTATATCAAGATTACATAATATACAATACAAGTTGATTAAGTTATGGTTGGAATAGATTTGTTACCAATTTTCACGTAGCTAAAATGAGAAAAATTATCCAATCTTGTTTTACCCATAACTTCTTCATTTTAAATCCGTTTTGAGTGAATAAAATTGCTATGGTTTCATATTGAACTCTATTTTATGAATCTAAACAGAAAAAGTATAGGTTTATAGTTGGAAAAATAAGTTACAAGTCGTTTTTGTAAAGGTAGTCATTTCAGTCGAAAGAACGACGTCTAGATGACCATTTTAGAAAACATACTTCCACTTTGAGTTTAACCATAATTTTTGGATATAGTTTCATGTTCATAATAACAATCATTTTCTCAGAATAACAACTTTTAAATCAAAGTTTATCATAGTTTTTAATTAACTAACCCAAAACAGCCCGCGGTGTTACTACGACGGCGTAAATTCGGTTTTACGGTGTTTTTTGTGTCTCCAGGTTTTAAATCATTAAGTTAGCATATCATATAGATATAGAACATGTGTTTAGTTGATTTTAGAAGTCAAGTTAGAAGGATTAACTTTTGTTTGCGAACAAGTTTAGAATTAACTAAACTATGTTCTAGTGATTACAAGTTTAAACCTTCGAATAAGATAGCTTTATATGTATGAATCGAATGATGTTATGAACATCATTACTACCTTAAGTTCCTTGGATAAACCTACTGGAAAAGAGAAAAATGGATCTAGCTTCAACGGATCCTTGGATGGCTCGAAGTTCTTGAAGCAGAATCATGACACGAAAACAAGTTCAAGTAAGATCATCACTTGAAATAAGATTGTTATAGTTATAGAAATTGAACCAAAGTTTGAATATGATTATTACCTTGTATTAGAATGATAACCTACTATAAGAAACAAAGATTTCTTGAGGTTGGATGATCACCTTACAAGATTGGAAGTGAGCTAGCAAACTTGAAAGTATTCTTGATTTTATGTAACTAGAACTTATAGAATTTATGAAGAACACTTAGAACCTGAAGTTAGAACTTGAGAGAGATCAATTATATAAATAAAATTGAAGAATGAAAGTGTTTGTAGGTGTTTTTGGTCGTTGGTGTATGGATTAGATATAAAGGATATGTAATTTTGTTTTCATGTAAATAAGTCATGAATGATTACTCATATTTTTGTAATTTTATGAGATATTTCATGCTAGTTGCCAAATGATGGTTCTCACATGTGTTAGGTGACTCACATTGGCTGCTAAGAGCTGATCATTGGAGTGTATATACCAATAGTACATACATCTAAAAGCTGTGTATTGTACGAGTACGAATACGGGTGCATACGAGTAGAATTGTTGATGAAACTGAATGAGGATGTAATTGTAAGCATTTTTGTTAAGTAGAAGTATTTTGATAAGTGTATTGAAGTCTTTCAAAAGCTTATAAATACATATTAAAACACTACATGTATATACATTTTAACTGAGTCGTTAAGTCATCGTTAGTCGTTACATGTAAGTGTTGTTTTGAAACCTTTAGGTTAACGATCTTGTTAAATGTTGTTAACCCAATGTTTATAATATCAAATGAGATTTTAAATTATTATATTATCATGATATTATCATGTATGAATATCTCTTAATATGATATATATACATTAAATGTCTTTACAACGATAATCGTTACATATATGTCTCGTTTAAAAATCATTAAGTTAGTAGTCTTGTTTTTACATATGTAGTTCATTGTTAGTATACTTAGTGATATGTTTACTTATCATAGTATCATGTTAACTATATATATATATCCATATATATGTCATCATATAGTTTTTACAAGTTTTAACGTTCGTGAATCACCGGTCAACTTGGGTGGTCAATTGTCTATATGAAACATATTTCAGTTAATCAAGTCTTAACAAGTTTGATTGCTTAAAATGTTGGAAACATTTAATCATGTAAATATCAATCTCAATTAATATATATAAACATGGAAAAGTTCTGGTCACTACAGTACCTACCCGTTAAATAAATTTCGTCCCTTAATTTTAAGCTGTTGAAGGTGTTGATGAATCTTCTGGAAATAGATACGGGTATTTCTTCTTCATCTGATCTTCACGCTCCCAGGTGAACTCGGGTCCTCTACGAGCATTCCATCGTACCTTAACAATTGGTATCTTGTTTTGCTTAAGTCTTTTAACCTCACGATCCATTATTTCGACGGGTTCTTCGATGAATTGAAGTTTTTTGTTGATTTGGATTTCATCTAACGGAATAGTGAGATCTTCTTTAGCAAAACATTTCTTCAAATTCGAGATGTGGAAAGTGTTATGTACAGCCGCGAGTTGTTGAGGTAACTCAAGTCGGTAAGCTACTGGTCCGACACGATCAATAATCTTGAATGGTCCAATATACCTTGGATTTAATTTCCCTTGTTTACCAAATCGAACAACGCCTTTCCAAGGTGCAACTTTAAGCATGACCATCACTCCAATTTCAAATTCTATATCTTTTCTTTTAATGTCAGCGTAGCTCTTTTGTCGACTTTGGGCGGTTTTCAACCGTTGTTGAATTTGGATGATCTTCTCGGTAGTTTCTTGTATAATCTCCGGACCCGTAATCTGTCTATCCCCCACTTCACTCCAACAAATTGGAGACCTGCACTTTTTACCATAAAGTGCTTCAAACGGCGCCATCTCAATGCTTGAATGGTAGCTGTTGTTGTAGGAAAATTCTGCTAACGGTAGATGTCGATCCCAACTATTTCTGAAATCAATAACACATGCTCGTAGCATGTCTTCAAGCGTTTGTATCATCCTTTCGCTCTGCCCATCAGTTTGTGGATGATAGGCAGTACTCATGTCTAGACGAGTTCCTAATGCTTGCTGTAATGTCTGCCAGAATCTTGAAATAAATCTGCCATCCCTATCAGAGATAATAGAGATTGGTATTCCATGTCTGGAGACGACTTCCTTCAAATACAGTCGTGCTAACTTCTCCATCTTGTCATTTTCTCTTATTGGCAGGAAATGTGCTGATTTGGTGAGACGATCAACTATTACCCAAATAGTATCAAAACCACTTGCAGTCCTTGGCAATTTAGTGATGAAATCCATGGTAATGTTTTCCCATTTCCATTTCGGGATTTCGGGTTGTTGAAGTAAACCTGATGGTTTCTGATGCTCAGCTTTGACCTTAGAACACGTCAAACATTCTCCTACGTATTTAGCAACATCGGCTTTCATACCCGGCCACCAAAAATGTTTCTTGAGATCCTTGTACATCTTCACCATTCCAGGATGTATTGAGTATCTGGTTTTATGAGCTTCTCTAAGTACCATTTCTCTCATATCTCCAAATTTTGGTACCCAAATCCTTTCAGCCCTATACCGGGTTCCGTCTTCCCGAATATTAAGATGCTTCTCCGATCCTTTGGGTATTTCATCCTTTAAATTTCCCTCTTTTAAAACTCCTTGTTGCGCCTCCTTTATTTGAGTAGTAAGGTTATTATGAATCATTATATTCATAGATTTTACTCGAATGGGTTCTCTGTCCTTCTTGCTCAAGGCATCGGCTACCACATTTGCCTTCCCCGGGTGGTAACGAATCTCAAAGTCGTAATCATTCAATAATTCAATCCACCTACGCTGCCTCATATTCAGTTGTTTCTGATTAAATATGTGTTGAAGACTTTTGTGGTCGGTATATATAATACTTTTGACCCCATATAAGTAGTGCCTCCAAGTCTTTAATGCAAAAACAACCGCGCCTAATTCCAAATCATGCGTCGTATAATTTTGTTCGTGAATCTTCAATTGTCTAGACGCATAAGCAATCACCTTCGTTCGTTGCATTAATACACAACCGAGACCTTGCTTTGATGCGTTACAATAAATCACAAAATCATCATTCCCTTCAGGCAAAGACAATATAGGTGCCGTAGTTAGCTTTTTCTTCAATAACTGAAACGCTTTCTCTTGTTCATCATTCCATTCAAATTTCTTCCCTTTATGCGTTAATGCAGTTAAGGGTTTTGCTATTCTAGAAAAGTCTTGGATGAACCTTCTGTAGTAACCAGCTAGTCCTAAAAACTGGCGTATGTGTTTCGGAGTTTTCGGGGTTTCCCACTTTTCAACAGTTTCTATCTTTGCTGGATCCACCTTAATACCTTCTTTGTTCACTATGTGACCGAGGAATTGAACTTCTTCCAACCAAAATGCACACTTTGAAAACTTACCGTACAATTCTTCCTTCCTCAATACTTCTAACACCTTTCTCAAATGTTCACCGTGTTCTTGGTCATTCTTTGAGTAAATAAGTATGTCATCAATGAAAACAATGACAAACTTGTCAAGGTATGGTCCACACACTCGGTTCATAAGGTCCATGAACACAGCTGGTGCATTAGTTAAACCAAACGGCATGACCATAAACTCGTAATGACCTTCACCCGCATTTGATGATACCCGGAACGTAAGTCAATCTTTGAATAAATAGACGAGCCTTGTAGTTGATCAAATAAGTTGTCGATTCTCGGTAGTGGGTAGCGGTTCTTGATGGTAAGTTTGTTCAACTCTCGGTAGTCGATACACAACCTGAATGTACCATCTTTATTCTTGACAAACAAAACAGGAGCTCCCCACGGTGATGTGCTTGGTCGAATGAAACCACGCTCTAAAAGTTCTTGTAATTGGCTTTGCAGTTCTTTCATCTCGCTGGGTGCGAGTCTGTAAGGAGCACGAGCTATTGGTGCAGCTCCTGGTACAAGATCTATTTGAAATTCAACGGATCGATGTGGGGGTAATCCCGGTAATTCTTTCGGAAATACATCGGGAAATTCTTTTGCAATGGGAACATCATTGATGCTCTTTTCTTCAGTTTGTACTTTCTCGACGTGTGCTAGAACAGCATAGCAACCTTTTCTTATTAGTTTTTGTGCCTTCAAATTAATAATAAGATGTAGCTTCGTGTTGCCCTTTTCTCCGTACACCGTTAAGGGTTTTCCTTTTTCTAGTATAATGCGAATTGCATTTTTGTAACAAACGATCTCTGCTTTCACTTCTTTCAACCAGTCCATACCGATTATCACATCAAAACTCCCTAACTCTACTGGTATCAAATCAATCTTAAATGTTTCGCTAACCAGTTTAATTTCTCGATTCCGACATATATTATCTGCTGAAATTAATTTACCATTTGCTAATTCGAGTAAAAATTTACTATCCAAAGGCGTCAATGGACAACTTAATTTAGCACAAAAATCTCTACTCATATAGCTTCTATCCGCACCCGAATCAAATAAAACGTAAGCAGATTTATTGTCAATAAGAAACGTACCCGTAACAAGCTCCGGGTCTTCCTGTGCCTCTGCCGCATTAATATTGAAAACTCTTCTGCGGCCTTGTCCATTCGTGTTCTCCTGGTTCGGGCAATTTCTAATAATGTGGCCCGGTTTTCCACATTTATAACAAACTACATTGGCATAACTTGCTCCGACACTACTTGCTCCGCCATTACTCGTTCCGACACCATTTGTTCCTTTCGTTCTATTAACCCCTGGTCCGTAGACCTCACACTTCGTCGCGCTATGACCATTTCTTTTACACTTGTTGCAAAATTTGGTGCAGAACCCCGAGTGATACTTTTCACACCTTTGGCATAGCTGCTTCTGATTGTTGTTGTTGTTGCGGTTATTATTGTTGTTGGGATGATTGTTGTAGTTGCTGTTGTTGTTGTTGTTGTTATTGTTGTTGTTGTTGGGCCATTTGTTGTAGTTGCGATTGATGTTGCGATTGTTGGGATAATTGTTGCGATTATTGTTGTAATTGCTGTTGTTGTTGTATTGGTGATTCTTATCACCGTTTTCCTCCCACTTTCTTTTGACTTGCTTCACATTGGCCTCTTCAGCAGTCTATTCTTTAATTCTTTCTTCAATCTGGTTCACTAGTTTGTGAGCCATTCTACATGCCTGTTGTATGGAGGCGGGCTCGTGTGAACTTATATCTTCTTGGATTCTTTCCGGTAATCCTTTCACAAACGCGTCGATCTTCTCTTCCTCATTTTCGAATGCTCCCGGACACAATAGGCACAATTCTGTGAATCGTCTTTCGTACGTGGTAATATCAAATCCTTGGGTTCGTAACGCTCTAAGTTCTGTCTTGAGCTTATTGACCTCGGTTCTGGGACGGTACTTCTCGTTCATCAAGTGCTTGAATGCTGACCACGATAGTGTGTACGCATCATCTTGTCCCACTTGCTCTAGATAGGTATTCCACCATGTTAACGCAGAACCTGTGAAGGTATGCGTAGCGTACTTCACTTTGTCCTCTTCAGTACACTTACTTATGGCAAACACCGATTCGACCTTCTCAGTCCACCGTTTCAATCCGATCGGTCCTTCTGTTTCATCAAATTCCAAAGGTTTGCAGTGAATTCTTTGTAGGTGCATCCTACACGATTTCCTGTACTGCTAGATCCAAGGTTATTGTTGGTATGTAGCGCAGCCTGTACTGCGGCTATGTTTGAAGCTAGAAAAGTACGGAATTCCTCTTCATTCATATTCACGGTGTGTCGAGTAGTCGGTGCCATTTCCTTCAAAATAGTCAAATGGAACAAGTTAATCATACAGAATATTAAGAGTAGTTAATAGTATTTCGTAGCATAATATGAACTCATTTATAAAAGCTTTTTCTTCATATTAGCGTTTTATAAGTTTAAATTCGGGTAGTACGTACCCATTAAGTTCATACTTAGTAGCTAATATACAATTCAACTACTACAATTCTATATGAAAAACTGATTATAATAATATTTCGCGTTCAAATTTTTACACAATATTTTACAAACTTACAATACCGCTTATTTTACATATAGCATGAAATATAGCACACAATAAATTTGATACAAGATGGTTGTGAAGATAATTCTAGCTAGTACACAAGTCGTTCAACAAAGGCAATAAAGACATGTAATTCATACATCCAGAAACAAGTCATGCATTCTGGTTTTACTAGGATTACTTCCCATCCTCGATCTTGTGGAACATAACCGTTATGGCCGTTGATAAGACAGCGTGTTGTAACATCGTCAAAGGGACGAGGGTTACGTAATGTCCAACAGTCCCGTAACAATCTAAAAACCTCATTTCTTACCCCAATTACCGACTCCGTCACTTGTGGGAACGTTTTGTTTAATAGTTGTAGTCCGATGTTCTTGTTCTCACTTTGGTGAGAAGCGAACATTACTAATCCGTAAGCATAACATGCTTCTTTATGTTGCATGTTAGCCGCTTTTTCTAAATCACGAAGTCCAATATTCGGATATATTGAGTCAAAATAATTTCTTAACCCATTGCGTAAAATAGCATCTGGGTTCCCCGCAATATATGCGTCAAAGTAAACACATCGTAACTTATGGATTTCCCAATGTGATATCCCCCATCTTTCGAACGAAAGCCTTTTATAAACCAAGGCATTCTTGGAACGTTCTTCGAATGTCTTACAAACTGATCTCGCCTTAAATAGTTGTGCCGAAGAATTCTGACCGACTCTAGACAAGATTTCATCAATCATGTCTCCGGGTAGGTCTCTTAAAATATTGGGTTGTCTATCCATTTTGTGTTTTTATACTGTAAAATAGACAAGAGTTAGATTCATAAAAAAAAATACTTATTAATACAAGCAATTTTTACATATATCATAAAGCATAAGCACACTATATTACATATATTACACCACACGAATACAACTATCTTATTCCGACTCGCTTGTTTCTTCTTCTTCGGTTTTGGTTCGTTTTGCCAAGTTTCTAGGGATATATGATGTACCCCTAATACGAGCCGTCGTTTTCCACATTGGTTTAGAAAAACCTGGTGGTTTAGAGGTTCCCGGGTCATTGTTACAACTTAAGGACTTCAGGGGTTGACGATACATATAAAGTTCATCGGGGTTGGAATTAGATTTCTCTATTTTTATGCCCTTTCCCTTATTATTTTCTTTTGCCTTTTTAAATTCAGTTGGGGTAATTTTTATAACATCATCGGAATTCTCGTCGGAATCCGATTCATCAGAGAATTGGTAATCCTCCCAATATTTTGCTTCCTTGGCGGAAACACCATTGACCATAATTAACCTTGGTCGGTTGGTTGAGGATTTTCTTTTACTTAACCGTTTTATTATTTCCCCCACCGGTTCTATTTCTTCATCCGGTTCCGATTCTTCTTCCGGTTCCGATTCTTCTTCCGGTTCCGATTCTTCTTCCGGTTCTGACTCTTCTTCCGGTTCCTCTTCGGGAACTTGTGAATCAGTCCACGAATCATTCCAATTTACATTTGACTCTTCATTATTATTAGGTGAGTCAATGGGACTTGTTCTAGAGGTAGACATCTATCACATAATATCAAACGCGTTAAGAGATTAATATATCACATAATATTCACATGTTAAAAATATATAGTTTCCAACAAAATTTGTTAAGCAATCATTTTTCAAGTAAACACGGTCGAAGTCCAGACTCACTAATGCATCCTAACAAACTCGATAAGACACACTAATGCAAAATTCTGGTTCTCTAAGACCAACGCTCGGATACCAACTGAAATGTCCCGTTCTTATTGATTAAAAACGTTCCATATTAATTGATTTCGTTGCGAGGTTTTGACCTCTATATGAGACGTTTTTCAAAGACTGCATTCATTTTAAAACAAACCATAACCTTTATTTCAATAAAGGTTTAAAAAGCTTTACGTAGATTATCAAATAATGATAATCTAAAATATCCTGTTTACACACGACCATTACATAATGGTTTACAATACAAATATGTTACAACAAAATAAGTTTCTTGAATGCAGTTTTTACACAATATCATACAAGCATGGACTCCAAATCTCGTCCTTATTTAAGTATGCGACAGCGGAAGCTCTTAATAATCACCTGAGAATAAACATGCTTAAAACGTCAACAAAAATGTTGGTGAGTTATAGGTTTAACCTATATATATCAAATCATAATAATAGACCACAAGATTTCATATTTCAATACACATCCCATACATAGAGATAAAAATCATTCATATGGTGAACACCTGGTAACCGACATTAACAAGATGCATATATAAGAATATCCCCATCATTCCGGGACACCCTTCGGATATGATATAAATTTCGAAATACTAAAGCATCCGGTACTTTGGATGGGGTTTGTTAGGCCCAATAGATCTATCTTTAGGATTCGCGTCAATTAGGGTGTCTGTTCCCTAATTCTTAGATTACCAGACTTAATAAAAAGGGGCATATTCGATTTTGATAATTCAACCATAGAATGTAGTTTCACGTACTTGTGTCTATTTTGTAAATCATTTATAAAACCGGCATATATTCTCATCCCAAAAATATTAGATTTTAAAAGTGGGACTATAACTCACTTTCACAGATGTTTACTTCGTCGGGAAGTAAGACTTGGCCACTGGTTGATTCACGAACCTATAACAATATATACATATATATCAAAGTATTTTCAAAATATATTTACAACACTTTTAATATATTTTGATGTTTTAAGTTTATTAAGTCAGCTGTCCTCGTTAGTAACCTACAACTAGTTGTCCACAGTTAGATGTACAGAAATAAATCGATAAATATTATCTTGAATCAATCCACGACCCAGTGTATACATATCTCAGTATTGATCACAACTCAAACTATATATATTTTGGAATCAACCTCAACCCTGTATAGCTAACTCCAACATTCACATATAGAGTGTCTAAGGTTGTTCTGAAATATATATAGATGTGTCGACATGATAGGTCGAAACATTGTATACGTGTTTATGGTATATCAAGATTACATAATATACAATACAAGTTGATTAAGTTATGGTTGGAATAGATTTGTTACCAATTTTCACGTAGCTAAAATGAGAAAAATTATCCAATCTTGTTTTACCCATAACTTCTTCATTTTAAATCCGTTTTGAGTGAATCAAATTGCTATGGTTTCATATTGAACTCTATTTTATGAATCTAAACAGAAAAATTATAGGTTTATAGTCGGAAAAATAAGTTACAAGTCGTTTTTGTAAAGGTAGTCATTTCAGTCGAAAGAACGACGTCTAGATGACCATTTTAGAAAACATACTTCCACTTTGAGTTTAACCATAATTTTTGGATATAGTTTCATGTTCATAATAACAATCATTTTCTCAGAATAACAACTTTTAAATCAAAGTTTATCATAGTTTTTAATTAACTAACCCAAAACAGCCCGCGGTGTTACTACGACGGCGTAAATCCGGTTTTACGGTGTTTTTCGTGTCTCCAGGTTTTAAATCATTAAGTTAGCATATCATATAGATATAGAACATGTGTTTAGTTGATTTTAAAAGTCATGTTAGAAGGATTAACTTTTGTTTGCGAACAAGTTTAGAATTAACTAAACTATGTTCTAGTGATTACAAGTTTAAACCTTCGAATAAGATAGCATTATATGTATGAATTGAATGATGTTATGAACATCATTACTACCTTAAGTTCCTTGGATAAACCTACTGGAAAAGAGAAAAATGGATCTAGCTTCAACGGATCCTTGGATGGCTCGAAGTTCTTGAAGCAGAATCATGACACGAAAACAAGTTCAAGTAAGATCATCACTTGAAATAAGATTGTTATAGTTATAGAAATTGAACCAAAGTTTGAATATGATTATTACCTTGTATTAGAATGATAACCTACTGTAAGAAACAAAGATTTCTTGAGGTTGGATGATCACCTTACAAGATTGGAAGTGAGCTAGCAAACTTGAAAGTATTCTTGATTTTATGTAACTAGAACTTATAGAATTTATGAAGAACACTTAGAACTTGAAGTTAGGACTTGAGAGAGATCAATTAGATGAAGAAAATTGAAGAATGAAAGTGTTTATAGGTGTTTTTGGTCGTTGGTGTATGGATTAGATATAAAGGATATGTAATTTTGTTTTCATGTAAATAAGTCATGAATGATTACTCATATTTTTGTAATTTTATGAGATATTTCATGCTAGTTGCCAAATGATGGTTCTCACATGTGTTAGGTGACTCACATTGGCTGCTAAGAGCTGATCATTGGAGTGTATATACCAATAGTACATACATCTAAAAGCTGTGTATTGTACGAGTACGAATACGGGTGCATACGAGTAGAATTGTTGATGAAACTGAACGAGGATGTAATTGTAAGAATTTTTGTTAAGTAGAAGTATTTTGATAAGTGTATTGAAGTCTTTCAAAAGTTTATAAATACATATTAAAACACTACATGTATATACATTTTAACTGAGTCGTTAAGTCATCGTTAGTCGTTACATGTAAGTGTTGTTTTGAAACCTTTAGGTTAACGATCTTGTTAAATGTTGTTAACCCAATGTTTATAATATCAAATGAGATTTTAAATTATTATATTATCATGATATTATCATGTATGATTATCTCTTAATATGATATATATACATTAAATGTCTTTACAACGATAATCGTTACATATATGTCTCGTTTAAAAATCATTAAGTTAGTAGTCTTATTTTTACATATGTAGTTCATTGTTAATATACTTAATGATATGTTTACTTATCATAGTATCATGTTAACTATATATATATATCCATATATATGTCATCATATAGTTTTTACAAGTTTTAACGTTCGTGAATCACCGGTCAACTTGGGTGGTCAATTGTCTATATGAAACATATTTCAATTAATCAAGTCTTAACAAGTTTGATTGTAAAAGGACCCGTTCATATACATTATAAACGATTCACAATAGTTGATTACATCGCGAGGTATTTGACCTCTATATGATACGTTTTACAAACATTGCATTCGTTTTTAAAAGACAAACTTTCTTTACATCAAAAATTGACGGCATGCATACCATTTCATATTACATCCAACTATAATTGACTTAATATTAATCTTGATGAACTCAACGACTCGAATGCAACGTCTTTCAAAGTATGTCATGAATGACTCCAGGTAATATCCTTAAAATGAGCTAATGCACAGCGGAAGATTTCTTTAATACCTGAGAATAAACATGATTTAAAGTGTCAACCAAAAGGTGTGAGTTCATTAGTTTATCATAATCCATCATTTCCGTAATAGTAATAGACCACAAGATTTCAGTTTCTATAAATATCCGTACACTCGCAAGTGTATAAAAGTATTCTATAAGTTGTAGGCACCCGGTAACAAGCCTTAACGTTCATGTTTTACCCTCTGAAGTACACCAGATCAGGTGTGTTTAATATAATCTCGAAGTACTAAAGCATCCCATAGTCAGGATGGGGTTTGTCAGGCCCAATAGATCTATCTTTAGGATTCGTGCCTATCGTACATAGACAAGTAGTTTAATGTTACCAAGCTAAGGGTATATTTCTGGTTTAAACCCACGTAGAATTAGTTTTAGTACTTGTGTCTATTTCGTAAAACATTTATAAAACAGCGCATGTATTCTCAGCCCAAAAATATATATTGCAAAAGCAATTAAAAAGGGAGCAAATGAAACTCACAATACTGTATTTCGTAGCAATTATGTATATGACGGCACTGAACAAGTGCAGGGTTTGTCTCGGATTCACGAACCTATATTAAGTATATATATTTATATGTTGGTCAATATCTGTCTAACAATTTAGGTCAAGTCGTAGTGTATCACAATCCTAATGCTCGAGACCGACATGCAAAAGTCAACAAAAGTCAACTTGACCCAAAATGACTTTCAAAATCTATACATGTTTATTATATAACTTATATATAGTAGTTTTATATATTTAAATATATTTATCAGATCTTATTATACTAAATAATACAAGTCATTTATTAATAAATAAAAATTTATATTAAAATTCATATATGATAAAAATATACTTTTATATATCTCAAGTAATAAAATTTATAAAATTCACTTAATATCATAAAAATATAGTGGTATGTATTATTAATGTAATTACATTACGTGTGGTAAAAATATCTTTGTACGCATATTTATTTGATAAAATAATATTGATAATAATAATAATGATAAAAATAATAAAATGACAGTTTCAATAAAAATATTAATTTTTAGTAATAAAGATAATTTTAGTAATAACATCAACTGATAACAGTTATGATAATCGTTTTAATAATAATATTAAAATTAATGATAATTCAGTTGACCATATCTTTTAATCCGTTCATCGAAACCACACGATTTCTAAATGAAAAGTTATTAATTTTTTTTCTTCAGCTTTTCAACGACATGCATATCATATAACTTATCTCAGTAGCATATGTATCAAATTCGTGATTTATCATAAACTATTTAACGACGAAACTAAACATACAAACATGCATAATCATATATACTCGAGCACTAGTCAGGGATACACTATTAATATATAAAAGATAAGATATGAATGCTCACGTATCAATATTGTGATTCAATATTGTAGGAAAGTACGTAGACGCAACAAAAATGATAAATGTTAGGTTGACCTCACGAGCAATACCCTCGATCAATACCCATAACCTTCATAGCTATAACCCATAATTTCCTTAGCTATATCCCATTTGAAAACTTATTTTGAAATCGTCTGAATATAACTCCGTCGTAGTATTTTATGTATACTAATAATATCTTGAAATAGTACTAAGTAAATATATATATATATATGTAATTCGATTGAGAGAGTTTAGAGAAATATATTTTCAAGTTTCTATGAAATAATGAAACCTATTGAATTCTATTTATAATAGATTTTTGAATTATTAAAGTGAATTATTAAAGTATGAATTATTAAAGTGAATTATTAAAGTATGAATTATTAAAGTGAATTATTAAAGTATGAATTATTAAAGTGAATTATTAAAGTTAAAGTAAAGTAAAAGTAAAGTAAAGGTAAAGTTAAAGTATAGTAAAAGTATAAAACTATGTACGTATAATACGCGTATAAAAATATATAATATTAATTTAAATCGTTATATATATTTAATAAAATAAAATATAAATATCGTTATCTTTATCATACTGGTTAAGTAATGAGTTGTCAAAAAGAATAGATTTCTTAAATCACAGTGGACCTTATAACATAGGCCCGTAATCATATCATAATGTATCTGATAATTCAATCATTTGATATTATCTCTTAATTCTGTCGATAAATATATCGAAACAAATATGTTCATGTAAAGTATCATATATCTAATACTTTGTTAATGTTTTCAGTTAATATTATATATTATATATACATATCTATATACACATAATTGTTCGTGAATCGTCGAACACGGTCAAAGGGTAATTGATTACATGAATGTAGTTCCAAACTTTTTAAGATTCAATATTACAAATTCTGCTTATCGTGTCAGAAACATATAAAGGTTAAGTTTAAATTTGGTCAGAAATTTCCGGGTCGTCACAGATTGCTTAACATGTTGGAAATATTTAATCATGTAAATATCAATCTCAATTAATATATATAAACATGGAAAAGTTCGGATCACTACAATAATAAGTATAATACTAATACTAATAATAATAATAATAACAATAACAATAATAACAACAATAATAATAATAATAATACAAAAGACTACCTCAAAAGAAAAATGAGTTCCAAAAAGATAACAGCTCGCACCCGGGTTCGAACCCCCGACCTCTCGTTACCCGACATTACTCTCTAACCATTACTCCGTATTTACTTTTCTGTTATTATTAGAAACTCATTTGTATTTATTTAGATTTTTCTGTTATCCCTTCTTCTTCTAAACCCGCCGATCACTGAACCAATTCCAAGGATCAAATCCAAATATGAATTAATCGACTTAAACATATTAAACGTATATGTAATCGTTGTTATCTGATGGAACTAATAGAAAAATGAAAAGTATTAAAAATAAAACAAAGAAAAACCTGCTGTTAACACGAAAGAAAAAAAATATGAACTCGATCTAAATTTTGAAATTGATAATGTTTTAGCTCACGATTCCTAAATGAAATACGTTCCAAATCCTTCATAAAAACTTTCTGTAAACTTAATTTAACTGAAAACATCCAATTGAGCTCGAAATTCTCGATGAACATATACTTTGACTTTTAGAAAATTTAGTTTGACTCGTAAATTCGAAATTGATAGATAAAATTTGACCTTGAAACTTTCCAGATAGTTTAAACACATCAATCCTAACATATTTGCATTATTACATTTTTAAAATTCTTTCAAAATCATGCTTTTGTAAAAACAAAAATAAGAACAGGGCATAAGCTGTGTTCTTGAGTTTTCTGTTTAAAATTCCAATTCGATACAAACAGTTTTAATTGATAAATGATATTGAGAGTGGATATTTCAAATAAGTTAGTCGATAATAATGGAAAACCATTTGTAATGTAGTAAAGGAACTCGACAGGAAGGATCCCCCGTACTGAAAAAAAATATAAAAAATATAAAAGAAGGATGTTGATTGCTAACAAAATTCGTACATTTACTGTTATTAATTGTTATCAAATTCAGATAAGAATCCAAATTAAATAAATTTTGAAAGGAACGTGAAACTGGTTCCAATCTCCAAATACAGATTCACAATTTGTTTTATATAAAAGAATTTAATAAATAATAATTATATTAATAATAATAATAATCAAAAATCAAAATACTAATAATAACAATAATATTAGTAATTAATAATAATAATAATAATAATAATAATAATAATAATAATAGTAGTAATACTAATAAGTCTCAATATCAATAATATTAGTGAAATTTATAATAATAATATAATTAATGATAATTATAATAATAATACCAATTATATTGATGTTAATAATATTATTAGTAATAATAATCATTTATATCAAATTTCATATCTATATATTATATACATAAAAAAATAATATTAATAACACTAGTATCGATATTATTATTAAAAGTAATAACAATATTGTTATAACAATTATGATTGATTTATTCGTATTAAAATTTATAGGTTATGTATTATAACTATATAATATATAATAATACCTAATCAAAGTGAAGATATAACAAGTTACATGTTTCCATTTTTATATAATCATATTAATAATACTGATATTATTATTAGTAATAATAAAAGAAGTGATATCAAATATTACATTTAATATATCAATATTACAATTTCATAATTATGTAATATTAAATAATTATATAATAACATATATTGAATAATAATAATTATTTATAGAAATCATGTATATATATATATATATTCATAATAGTAGTTTTAATTATTCTATTATTTTTAATTCTAATTGAATAAATGTACTTTATTAATTTAAAATATTATATCTACACTTATGCTTATATTTATATACATATATATTTATATTTATTTACACACAATGGTTCGTGAATCGTCGGGAATAGTCAAAGAGTAATTGATTACATAAATATAGATTTCAAACTTTTCGAGACTCAACATTACCGATTTTGCTTATCGTGTCGGAGACATATAAAGATTAAAGTTTAAATTTGGTCAGAAATTCCCGGGTCGTCACAACTAGCACGACAGCGGAAGCAAATAACCTTAAGCACCTGAGAAAAACATGCTTAAAAACGTCAACACAAAGGTTGGTGAGCTATAGTTTAAGTATAACAGTATGTAAGGTAGGCTACGAGATTTCAGTGCTACAAAGAGCGTTTCAAAACAGTATGATAAAGTATATGTTAACCGTGGGCACTTGGTAACTAACTTAACGTTTATACCCCCTGAAAGTATACTTGGCAAGTGCGTATGTTTACGAAGTATTAAACACTCGTTAAATGCTAGCGCTACTAGCCCGAATGGGGATGTCAAACCTTATGGATCCATATCTAAGATTCGCGTTCACCGGTTCAAAAACCAATGACTAAACGTTACCGAGCTAAAGGGAATGTTTCTGCCGTTATATAACCCACACATATATAAAGTTTAAGTACTCGTGCCTAGTATGTAAAACATAAAATCCGCATGTGTTCTCAGTTCCCAAAATAAGTTAAAGTAAAAAGGGTATGCTATAACTCACAATGATAAAGTAGCGGTTAAGTTGAGTCGGGAAAGGTGTGCAAGTAGTCGGTCCGAAAGTCCTCAACCTAAGTCAAATAGTACTAGGTCAGTAAATCGTCTCAAAAGGTTTATAAGTATGTAATTAAGGTCGTAAAGGTCATCATCAATCACCATCAAACAAAAGGTACAAAGTAGGTTTCGTTTATGAAAGTAGTTTAAAACAAAGGCTGACTTGGATCAGTCACCACGGCCTCTACACAAACCGAACAGAGGTGAGACCAGTGGCCATGGCTCCGTATATGGGTCATTTAAGTGTGGTAAAAAATTCCAGAAGCAAACTCGTCTTCTTTTGACCGTGGCAACGGTATAAGTGCGAGTAGGTCAGAATTTTCAGCACAACGTTAAATGGACATAGTGACTGTCGGAGGGCCATAAATCCTAAACCGTAACTCGGATTAAGACGAGTCTTATATGAAAAATTATCTACTAGAAAAGATCTATCTAAAAATCATGGTCTCAGTAGCCCAGGTCAAATTTTCTGTTACAGAAACAGTAGGACAGAGGCTGTAAACAGAAAACAGAAAGTTAAAAATTGAGTTCCGGTGGTCTTGGTGCTTGATGTTCATCATGGTTCTCATCCTTGATGCATATAGCTTCAAGTGTACAACTCATGGATGTGTTTACATCATCTTAACCAAGTCTTGACCATCATAACGCTAGTGCAAGTCTAAGACATGAAGCACAACTCACTTAAGAGTTGCATGAAGTTTGATGAACCAAAGTTACATCAAGATCTTAGATCTAACACATACATGAACTTTAAAACCTATAATAAGTTACAAACTTGAAAATAAACTTAAGTAAACAAGATCTTAGGGTAGAACATAGTTCTTAGTTAGATCTTGAAGATCCTAGACTCAAAAGTCTAGATCTATAGTTCTTAAGTTAAATCAAACACAAGTATATGAAGTTGTAACTAGAAAGTTAAACTTCTATGTCTTGAACTTACAAAGTTTCAAGAATAATAATCAAGATTAACTAGTAATTACTTGACCATAATTATAAATCACGAATTCAAAAGTGCACAAAAGAAAGTAATAACATAGATCTACAAGTATTATGTTTATATTTGTTTCATACTTGAGAAGATCCAACCCAAAGTTTAGATCTTAAGAGTTCAAGTCTACAAAACATAAACATAAAGAAGATTTTGAAACTTATGAACTTGCAAACACGAATTTAAAGTGAATCACAAATGAAGAAAATAACTAGATCTATAAGTGTAATGTTTCATGTTTGTGTCATACTTAGGAAAATTCAAAACAAAGTTGAATCTTAGGGTTTAAGTCCACAAACATTAAAACAAAGAAAGATTATAAACTCATGAACTTTGATCTTGAAAATACTTAAATGTAGAACCACAAACTAGTAAGTTTTAGGTTCTTTGTTCTTGGTTTTCATCAAATAAAGATGGAAAGAAACCAAGATTTACAAAGATGCAAACTAATAAGTTTGATCTTGAATAACAACTAGCAAACTATAAGTAACAAAACAAGAAGCAAGTAACTTGATGATGATGATTCAAGGCCACGGTTTTAGTGAGGAAAAAGAAGAGAAGCCAAAGCTTGATACTTACAAATTTGGGAGAGAATGAGAGAAAAATGAAAGTGTAAAGTGAGGTGTGTGTGTAAAATGGACGAATGCAAGTAAGTATATAGTAAAGTAATTTGGAAATGAATCCTTCCAAGTACTAAAGGGGTGGACGGTTTTATGGTAAAAGGGGAAGGTCAAAAATTGCTTTCTAGCATGGGAAGGATGGTAAAAGCTAAGAATGGTAGTAAGGTTAAATTACATGGGAGTATGGTCTTGCATGCTTAAGTAATTTGTCTTCTAATTAGTTTAATAAAACCACACTTAAACTTAATGTAATACTAGTTTAAAGAATGGGCTTACAAGTCCATTAAAGTGTAGGGTGGGCTTACTAGTCCAAGTTTATTAATTAAAGGCCCAAGTCCAAGTAAGTATGCAATTAAATAGATAAAGCCCAAGTAATTAACCACTAACCTTAGTTAATTAAAATGATTAAAAACAAATAATCATGAATGTAAATAATATTCTAAAAATATTATTCGTGAAAGTTTCGTGTGTCACAAAGACGTTCCGGGCATTTAAAGTCAAGTACGGGTAATCATGGCAACATGTAAATGTAATAACATACATTCGTTTAATCACAAGTATTAATAATAATAATTAATAATAAATAAACGTTGGAAAATCCAGGGTCGTTACATTACCCACCTGTTAAAGGAAATTTCGTCCCGAAATTTTAAGCTGAGGTAGATGGAGGAGTCGGGAAGAGGTGAGGATACTTCCGCATCATTTGATCCTCTCGCTCCCAAGTAAACTCAGGTTCTCGTTTGGCATTCCATCGTACTCAGACGATCGGAATCTTGTTGCATTTCAAAGTTTTGATCTCACGATCCATAATTTCAACAGCTTCTTCCACAAAGTGGAGTTTGTCATCAATCGTAAGTTCCTCAAGTGGTATGATAAGTTCAGGTACAGCAAGACACTTCTTCAAGTTCGACACATGGAAGGTAGGATGAACTGAGCTCAACTGTGCTGGTAGATCCAAACGGTAAGCAACGGGTCCAACATGTTCCAAGATTTCAAAAGGACCAATGTATCGTGGGTTTAACTTTCTACGTTTTCCGAAACGGATCACACCTTTCCAAGGTGCAACCTTTAACATAACATGATCACCAACGTTGAATTCAAAGTCTTTACGTTTAAGATCGGCATAACTCTTTTGGCGGTCACGAGCGGTCTTAAGTCTAGCTTGAATCTGAGCAATCTTCTCCGTGATTTCATGGACTACCTTGAGTCCGGTGATTTGCTTTTCGCCTACTTCGGCCCAACAAATAGGAGATCAGCACTTACAGCCATACAATGCTTCAAAAGGTGCAGCATTAATGCTTGAGTGATAACTGTTGTTGTACCAAAATTCGGCGAGTGGCAAATGTCTTTCCCAGGCCTTTCCGAAATCAATGACACATGCACGCAACATGTCCTCCAAGGTCTGAATCGTTCGTTCACTTTGCCCGTCAGTTTGAGGATGATAAGCAGTACTCATGCCGAGACGAGTTCCCATGGCTTCTTGCAAAGAACGCCAAAATCTAGAAGCAAAACGGGGGTCACGATCGGAGATGATCGATAAAGGTACACCATGACGAGATACAACCTCCTTGATGTAAAGTTGAGCAAGCCTCTCCATTGTATCTGTTTCCTTCATTTCTAGGAAGTGTGCAGATTTGGTAAGGCGGTCAACAATAACCCAAATGGTATCGTATCCGCCCACCGTCTTCGGCAGCTTAGTAATGAAATCCATTGTTATCCGTTCCCACTTCCATTGTGGGATTTCTGGTTGTTGAAGTAACCCAGAAGGTCTCTGATGCTCGGCTTTAACCTTCGAGCAAGTCAAACACTTACCAACATAAGTTACAACGTCCTTCTTAAGATTCGGCCACCAATACTGTTCTTTAAGGTCGTGGTACATCTTGCCCGTACCGGGGTGAATCGAATATCTCGATTTATGTGCTTCATCAAGTATCAGGTTTCGTAGATCTCCATAATAAGGTACCCAAATTCTTCCGGCATAACATCGGAGTCCAGACTCCCTAACCTCGAATCGAGAGACAAGTATGTTCAAATGTTCGTGAGATATGTTCTCCTCCTTGAGAGCCTCATCTTGGGCTACTCTGATCTGGCTGCTGAGGTTCGAATGGATGGTGATGTTCAGAGCCCAAACACGAAGAGGTGCCGTCCTCTCCTTTCGGCTTAAAGCGTCAGCTACAACATTGGCCTTGCCAGGGTGATAACGGAGTTCACAATCGTAGTCGTTGAGTGTCTCAATCCATCGACGCTGTCTCATATTCAGTTGCTTCTGATCAAAGATGTGCTGGAGGCTCTTGTGATCGGTGAAGATAGTGCTCTTAGTTCCATACAGATAATGTCTCCACAATTTGAGCGCAAAGACAACGGCTCCAAGTTCAAGATCGTAAGTAGTGTAGTTTCGCTCGTGAATCTTCAATTGGCGGGAGGCATAGGCAATAACCTTCGATCGTTGCATCAGTACACAACCAAAACCACTCTTCGATGCATCACAATAAACAACAAAGTCGTCACTGCCCTCAGGAAGTGATAGGATAGGTGCGGTGGTTAACTTCTTCTTCAAAGTTTGAAATGCTGATTCGTGTGCAGGTTCCCAAATGAACTTCTTGCCCTTGTGAGTCAGCGCGGTCAAAGGACGCGCAATCAGTGAAAATCCTTCAATAAACCATCGGTAGTAACCGGCGAGACCTAGGAATTGGCGAATATGCGTCGGAGTAGTGGGGGTCTCCCACTTGCTGATAGCTTCAATCTTAGCGGGGTCAACCTTGATACCCTGGTTGCTCACAACATGACCCAGAAATTGAACTTCCTTCAACCAAAATTCACACTTGGAGAATTTGGCGTAAAGTTGTTCTTATCTCAAGAGTTCAAGTACTAGTCGGAGGTGTTGCTCATGTTCTTCTTCGCTCTTAGAGTAAATGAGGATATCATCTATGAAGACGATGACAAACTTGTCTAAGTACGGCTTGCAGACACGATTCATGAGGTCCATGAACACGGCAGGTGCATTTGTTAACCCGAATGGCATCACAAGAAACTCATAATGACCATAACGAGTTCTGAACGTAGTTTTCATCACATCACTTTCCTTCACCCTCAACTGGTGATAACCGGATCGCAAATCGATCTTTGAGTAGACACTCGATCCTTGTAGTTGATCAAAAAGATCGTCAATTCGTGGAAGAGGATACCGATTCTTGATTTTCAATTTGTTGAGCTCACGGTAGTTGATACACATACAGAAGGATCCATCCTTCTTCTTCACAAACAATACAGGTACGCCCCAAGGCGAGAAGCTTGGTTGGATAAATCCTCGATCAAGTAGCTCTTGTAGTTGACTCTGTAATTCTTGCATCTCGGAAGGTGTGAGTCTATAAGGTGCGCGAGCTATAGGTGTAGCTCCTGGTACCAAATCAATCTGAAACTCTACTGCTCTCTGTGGCAGCAATCCAGGCAATTCCTCTGGGAAGACATCGAAAAATTCGTTCACAATTCGAACATCGTTCACGCTTTTCACCTCAGTTTCTACCGCTTTCACATGTGCTAGGACAGCAAAACGTCCTTTCTTCATGATCTTTTGTGCTTTCATGCACCTAATGAGGTTCAGCTTCGAGGTACATCTCTCTTCGTAGATAACCAGTGGTTCGCCATCTCCTTGTGGTATGCGAAGTGCTTTATCTCCGCAGATAATATCGGCCCTTATCTTGCTCAACCAATCCATACCGACGATCACGTCAAAACTTCCCAGTTTGATAGGTATCAAGTCAATTTCGAAATCTGCACCAGCTATGTTGATAATAGCTCCATGACTAATATGGTCAACCTTTTCAAGTTTTCCATTGGCGACCTCGACAAGCATACTTTCTTTTAACGGGACTAATGACCAATTAATCTTATCGCAAAAATGTCTACATACATAACTTCTATCCGCACCAGTATCAAACAAGACAGAAGCTAAAAGATTGTTGATTGTGAATATACCTGTCACCAAGTCGGGGTTATTGCGTGCATCCCTTGCATTAACATTAAAAGCTCTACCACGGGGTGGGCTGCCATATTTTCACTTGTTTGGGCACATATTTCTGAAATGGCCATTCTGTCCACATTCGTAGCACTTCTTAGGTCCATTGGTGTTCGGCTTCCCATTCAAAGTGGTGACCTTGCAGTCTTTTCCGATATGCCCAGACCGTTGACACTTCTCGCAGACAACATTGCAATACCCAGTGTGGTGTTTGTAGCACATCTTGCATTGTGGTAAGGTTCCTTTGTAATTCGGGTTGGAGTTGTTGTTGTTGTTGGGGTTTCCACCGTTGTTGTTTTGCCTCTTGGTGGGGGTCTGGTCATAGTTTCTCCCCCGGTTGTTGTTGTTGTTGTTGTTGTTATCCCACTTTCGCTTTTCGCTACTACCAGCCTCAAACTTAGCCTTCTCCGGCTCATCAATAAGAATCTGATTCATGAGGGTATGCGCCATGCGCATTGCTTCGGGAACATTTGGTGGTTTGGACGATGTGACGTTTCCTTTGATGGACTTAGGGAGTCCCCAGAAGTATCTCTCCATTCGCTTGAATTCTGGGGTGACCATGGTCGGACACATCAGAGCTAGTTCCAAAAATCTCCTGTTGTAACCATCAAGGTCATTCCCAACGGTCTTTAACTGCATGAATTCTATCTCCATCTTTTGTATTTCGGTTCTCGGACAATACTCATCAATCATTGCCACTTTGAATTCCTCCCATGGCGTAGCATACGCCTCATCGATACCTTTCGCTTGAGCTAACGTGTTCCACCACGTTAGCGCGCCGTCAGATAGCGTGCAAGATGCAAACTTGGTTTTGGTGTCCTCCGAACAGTTGCTAACTCGGAATACTGATTCAAGTTTCTCGAACCATCTGGTGAGACCAACCGGTCCCTCAGTGCCGCTGAAGTTATGCGGTTTGCAGCTCTGGAATTCCTTGTAAGTACACCCATTTTGAATGGGTGGAATAACCGATGGTGGTGGCGGTGGAGCTTGGAGATTTCTTTCAGCTAGGGCTGCAGCTACGCGTTCTTGGATCATCTCTTCAATTTGAGCAGCAGTAGGTGTGGATCGACCATTAGCCATGATATTCTAAACAAAAATTTTGACTCAAGTCAAAATTCAGTATACAAGTAGTAACAATATAGTATATAGTAACCAACATGGAATCAAAACATCACATGTTATTAAATAACGCATCTAGGTACAAATACCACAGAATCATCGTACAGTAATGTAAATAGAACATCGTGCAAAAATTAAATAACGCGAAGTTCCATTCATTAATAATAATAAGTTTCATACATCTGAATAAGTCCGTACAATACATGAGTAATACAATAAACTACAACTAGATTACATCATGAAATCTAATACAAAAGTCCTACGGTGAAGGTGGGTATAGGATGTCCAAAACCTGAGCCATCTGCTCCTCGAGCTTAGTAACCCGAGCTCGGAGAATTTCCACCTCCCTTGTCAATTCCTCGACAGTGGGAGCTGGTGAGGCGGGCGGTGCTGGTGGTGCAGGTGGGGCCGGTGGAGTGGATGGTGCTGGTGGTGCCGATGGTGCGGGTGGAGCGAGTGATGCAGACCGCACGAAGCGGGGTGCAGATGTCCCGGCTCCAGAAACAGTCAATACGTAACGGGGAACCTTACGTATCTGTGGGTCGGCAGGGTACGGCACAAGCCGTTTACGAGCAGTAACCCTACGACACCGACCAAAAGCGTCAGTGAAGGCACGGCCTCCGTTGATACCCGAAATAATGCCATCGAAGCGGTACCGCTTCTTCGGCGGGGTAGAGGGTGCCTGAATAGGTACGTTAGCGGGATCCTCATCATCACTGGAGTCATCCGAAGAGGTGTCGTCTGATGGAGCATCAGTGGAAGACCCGTCGTCTGAATCATGTGGTGGCGACACGGGTGGCTCAACTGGCAGTCCGAAGGCGGCCAACATCTGTCTGTGTCTGCCTGGCGGAATCGGCACTAAACGTCCGTCGGGAGTGTGTCGGCAAGGCGTGCACATATGGTTACGAAATGGCCCTTCCCCGAACTCCACGGGAATCTCAATCCCACCGATGCGGGGCTGTGACCCCGAGTGTCCGGGAGCAGATGGAGCTGGAATCTCCGTAGGGCCTACGTGTCCATCGGAAGCAGCTACTAGGGCAGGTGTACTACTACTGGCTCTGGAAGTAGAAGCGCCGGGATCACTAATGGGTAGCGGGACCGGTGTATCGGCAGCAGCAGCAGGTGGGGCGACGGGGTTTGAGTCTGAACTGCCCAAAACGCTAGCAGTTGGAGCATCCGACATCTGAACAAGGAAAAATAAATTTTCCATGTCAGTAAGTCATAAAGCAAGCATGTATTAGGCCAACAGTTTAAATCATGTATAACAATAAGTAGCATGGCAATAATAACGAATCGTACAGAAGTAGCATGAAATCGAAAGCAAGTAATATCATGCAGTAGTGAAATCATGTAATAGCATAAGGCATATAGCAGTAAAAGTAAGCAGCAGCATGTAGTAAGTTCAGCAGAAACACGTAAACTAGCAAGTTGTAGATTAGTCCTATTCGGGTCGGTCTTAGACTCACTAATGCAACCTAATTCCCTACAACCAATGCTCTGATACCAAATGTGATGCCCCGTACAAAACCATCATGTACGAATCATCAACAACAGGATCATTACAAGGTTAAGTACTACATGCTGTAATAAAAGAAGTTGCATTCACGATAAAAAAGATGACGTCATAACCGACGTCAATTGTTTTACACCAACAGTATGCTTCTACGAATAGCAAGCATGAATAAATGTATGTGACCCTTAGGTCGTTACAAAACATAGTTTCAAATGTATTAAAGTCTGAATGCAAGATAAACAGTTCATGCGGTGATAACACTAGAGCAGCGGGTGTCTACGGCAAGACTAGCACGACAGCGGAAGCAAATAACCTTAAGCACCTGAGAAAAACATGCTTAAAACGTCAACACAAAGGTTGGTGAGCTATAGTTTAAGTATAACAGTATGTAAGGTAGGCCACGAGATTTCAGTGCTACAAAGAGCGTTTCAAAACAGTATGATAAAGTATATGTTAACCGTGGGCACTTGGTAACTAACTTAACGTTTATACCCCCTGAAAGTACACTTGGAAAGTGCGTATGTTTACGAAGTATTAAACACTCGTTAAATGCTAGCGCTACTAGCCCGAGTGGGGATGTCAAACCCTATGGATCCATATCTAAGATTCGCGTTCACCGGTTCAAAAACCAATGACTAAACGTTACCGAGCTAAAGGGAATGTTTCTGCCGTTATATAACCCACACATATATAAAGTTTAAGTACTCGTTCCTAGTATGTAAAACATAAAATCCGCATGTATTTTCAGTTCCCAAAATAAGTTAAAGTAAAAAGGGAATGCTATAACTCACAATGATAAAGTAGCGGTTAAGTTGAGTCGGGAAAGGTGTGCAAGTAGTCGGTCCAAAAGACCTCAACCTAAGTCAAATAGTACTAGGTCAGTAAATCGTCTCAAAAGGTTTATAAGTATGTAATTAAGGTCGTAAAGGTCATCATCAATCACCATCAAACAAAAGGTACAAAGTAGGTTTCGTTTATGAAAGTAGTTTAAAACAAACGCTTACTTGGATCAGTCACCATGGCCTCTACACAAACCGAACAGAGGTGAGACCAGTGGCCATGGCTCCGTATATGAGTCATTTAAGTGTGGTAAAAATTCCAGAAGCAAACTCATCTTCGTTTGACCGTGGCAACGGTATAAGTGCGAGTAGGTCAGAATTTTCAGCACAACGTTAAATGGACATAGTGACGGTCGGAGGGCCATAAATCCTAAACAGTAACTCGGATTAAGACGAGTCTTATATGAAAAATTATCTACTCAAAAAGATCTATCTAAAAATCATGGTCTCAGTAGCCCAGGTCTATGGTCTGTTACAGAAACAGTAGGAAAGAGGCTGTAAACAGAAAACAGAAAGTTAAAAATTGAGTTCCGGTGGTCTTGGTGCTTGATGTTCATCATGGTTCTCATCCTTGATGCATATAGCTTCAAGTGTACAACTCATGGATGTGTTTACATCATCTTAACCAAGTCTTGACCATCATAACACTAGTGCAAGTCTAAGACATGAAGCACAACTCACTTAAGAGTTGCATGAAGTTTGATGAACCAAAGTTACATCAAGATCTTAGATCTAACACATACATGAACTTTAAAACCTATAATAAGTTACAAACTTGAAAATAAACTTAAGTAAACAAGATCTTAGGGTAGAACATAGTTCTTAGTTAGATCTTGAAGATCCTAGACTCAAAAGTCTAGATCTATAATTCTAAAGTTAAATCAAACACAAGTATATGAAGTTGTAACTAGAAAGTTAAACTTCTATGTCTTGAACTTACAAAGTTTCAAGAATAATAATCAAGATTAACTAGTAATTACTTGACCATAATTATAAATCACGAATTCAAAAGTGCACAAAAGAAAGTAATAACATAGATCTACAAGTATTATGTTTATATTTGTTTCATACTTGAGAAGATCCAACCCAAAGTTTAGATCTTAAGAGTTCAAGTCTACAAAACATAAACATAAAGAAGATTTTGAAACTTATGAACTTGCAAACACGAATTTAAAGTGAATCACAAATGAAGAAAATAACTAGATCTATAAGTGTAATGTTTCATGTTTGTGTCATACTTAGGAAAATTCAAAACAAAGTTGAATCTTAGGGTTTAAGTCCACAAACATTAAAACAAAGAAAGATTATAAACTCATGAACTTTGATCTTGAAAATACTTAAATGTAGAACCACAAACTAGTAAGTTTTAGGTTCTTTGTTCTTGGTTTTCATCAAATAAAGATGGAAAGAAACCAAGATTTACAAAGATGCAAACTAATAAGTTTGATCTTGAATAACAACTAGCAAACTATAAGTAACAAAACAAGAAGCAAGTAACTTGATGATGATGATTCAAGGCCACGGTTTTAGTGAGGAAAAAGAAGAGAAGCCAAAGCTTGATACTTACAAATTTGGGAGAGAATGAGAGAAAAATGAAAGTGTAAAGTGAGGTGTGTGTGTAAAATGGACGAATGCAAGTAAGTATATAGTAAAGTAATTTGGAAATGAATCCTTCCAAGTACTAAAGGGGTGGACGGTTTTGTGGTAAAAGGGGAAGGTCAAAAATTGCTTTCTAGCATGGGAAGGATGGTAAAAGCTAAGAATGGTAGTAAGGTTAAATTACATGGGAGTATGGTCTTGCATGCTTAAGTAATTTGTCTTCTAATTAGTTTAATAAAACCACACTTAAACTTAATGTAATACTAGTTTAAAGAATGGGCTTACAAGTCCATTAAAGTGTAGGGTGGGCTTACTAGTCCAAGTTTATTAATTAAAGGCCCAAGTCCAAGTAAGTATGCAATTAAATAGATAAAGCCCAAGTAATTAACCACTAACCTTAGTTAATTAAAATGATTAAAAACAAATAATCATGAATGTAAATAATATTCTAAAAATATTATTCGTGAAAGTTTCGTGTGTCACAAAGACGTTCCGGGCATTTAAAGTCAAGTACGGGTAATCATGGCAACATGTAAATGTAATAACATACATTCGTTTAATCACAAGTATTAATAATAATAATTAATAATAAATAAACGTTGGAAAATCCAGGGTCGTTACATTACCCACCTGTTAAAGGAAATTTCGTCCCGAAATTTTAAGCTGAGGTAGATGGAGGAGTCGGGAAGAGGTGAGGATACTTCCGCATCATTTGATCCTCTCGCTCCCAAGTAAACTCAGGTCCTCGTTTGGCATTCCATCGTACTCAGACGATCGGAATCTTGTTGCATTTCAAAGTTTTGATCTCACGATCCATAATTTCAACAGGTTCTTCCACAAAGTGGAGTTTGTCATCAATCATAAGTTCCTCAAGTGGTATGATAAGTTCAGGTACAGCAAGACACTTCTTCAAGTTCGACACATGGAAGGTAGGATGAACTGAGCTCAACTGTGCTGGTAGATCCAAACGGTAAGCAACGGGTCCAACATGTTCCAAGATTTCAAAAGGACCAATGTATCGTGGGTTTAACTTTCTACGTTTTCCGAAACGGATCACACCTTTCCAAGGTGCAACCTTTAACATAACACGATCACTAACGTTGAATTCAAAGTCTTTACGTTTAAGATCGGCATAACTCTTTTGGCGGTCACGAGCGGTCTTAAGTCTAGCTTGAATCTGAGCAATCTTCTCCGTGGTTTCATGGACTACCTTGAGTCCGGTGATTTGCTTTTCACCTACTTCGGCCCAACAAATAGGAGATCGGCACTTACGGCCATACAATGCTTCAAAAGGTGCAGCATTAATGCTTGAGTGATAACTGTTGTTGTACCAAAATTCGGCGAGTGGCAAATGTCTTTCCCAGGCCTTTCCGAAATCAATGACACATGCACGCAACATGTCCTCCAAGGTCTGAATCGTTCGTTCACTTTGCCCGTCAGTTTGAGGATGATAAGCAGTACTCATGCCGAGACGAGTTCCCATGGCTTCTTGCAAAGAACGCCAAAATCTAGAAGCAAAACGGGGGTCGCGATCGGAGATGATCGATAAAGGTACACCATGACGAGATACAACCTCCTTGATGTAAAGTTGAGCAAGCCTCTCCATTGTATCTGTTTCCTTCATTTCTAGGAAGTGTGCAGATTTGGTAAGGCGGTCAACAATAACCCAAATGGTATCGTATCCGCCCACCGTCTTCGGCAACTTAGTAATGAAATCCATTGTTATCCGTTCCCACTTCCATTGTGGGATTTCTGGTTGTTGAAGTAACCCAGAAGGTCTCTGATGCTCGGCTTTAACCTTCGAGCAAGTCAAACACTTACCAACATAAGTCGCAACGTCCTTCTTAAGATTCGGCCACCAATACTGTTCTTTAAGGTCGTGGTACATCTTGCCCGTACCGGGGTGAATCGAATATCTCGATTTGTGTGCTTCATCAAGTATCAGGTTTCGTAGATCTCCATAATAAGGTACCCAAATTCTTCCGGCATAACATCGGAGTCCAGACTCCCTAACCTCGAATCGAGAGACAAGTATGTTCAAATGTTCGTGAGATATGTTCTCCTCCTTGAGAGCCTCATCTTGTGCTACTCTGATCTGGCTGCTGAGGTTCGAATGGATGGTGATGTTCAGAGCCCAAACACGAAGAGGTGCCGTCCTCTCCTTTCGGCTTAAAGCGTCAGCTACAACATTGGCCTTGCCAGGGTGATAACGGAGTTCACAATCGTAGTCGTTGAGTGTCTCAATCCATCGACGCTGTCTCATATTCAGTTGCTTCTGATCAAAGATGTGCTGGAGGCTCTTGTGATCGGTGAAGATAGTGCTCTTAGTTCCATACAGATAATGTCTCCACAATTTGAGCGCAAAGACGACGGCTCCAAGTTCAAGATCGTAAGTAGTGTAGTTTCGCTCGTGAATCTTCAATTGGCGGGAGGCATAGGCAATAACCTTCGATCGTTGCATCAGTACACAACCAAAACCACTCTTCGATGCATCACAATAAACAACAAATTCGTCACTGCCCTCAGGAAGTGATAGGATAGGTGCGGTGGTTAACTTCTTCTTCAAAGTTTGAAATGCTGATTCGTGTGCAGGTTCCCAAATGAACTTCTTGCCCTTGTGAGTCAGCGCGGTCAAAGGACGCGCAATCAATGAAAATCCTTCAATAAACCATCGGTAGTAACCGGCGAGACCTAGGAATTGGCGAATATGCGTCAGAGTAGTGGGGGTCTCCCACTTGCTGATAGCTTCAATCTTAGCGGGGTCAACCTTGATACCCTGGTTGCTCACAACATGACCCAGAAATTGAACTTCCTTCAACCAAAATTCACACTTGGAGAATTTGGCGTAAAGTTGTTCTTATCTCAAGAGTTCAAGTACTAGTCGGAGGTGTTGCTCATGTTCTTCTTCGCTCTTAGAGTAAATGAGGATATCATCTATGAAGACGATGACAAACTTGTCTAAGTACGGCTTGCAGACACGATTCATGAGGTCCATGAACACGGCAGGTGCATTTGTCAACCCGAATGGCATCACAAGAAACTCATAATGACCATAACGAGTTCTAAACGTAGTTTTCATCACATCACTTTCCTTCACCCTCAACTGGTGATAACCGGATTGCAAATCGATCTTTGAGTAGACACTCGATCCTTGTAGTTGTTCAAAAAGATCGTCAATTCGTGGAAGAGGATACCGATTCTTGATTGTCAATTTGTTGAGCTCACGGTAGTTGATATACATACGGAAGGATCCATCCTTCTTCTTCACAAACAACACAGGTATGCCCCAAGGCGAGAAGCTTGGTTGGATAAATCCTCGATCAAGTAGCTCTTGTAGTTGACTCTGTAATTCTTGCATCTCGGAAGGTGCGAGTCTATAAGGTGCGCGAGCTATAGGTGTAGCTCCTGGTACCAAATCAATCTGAAACTCTACTGCTCTCTGCGGCAGCAATCCAGGAAATTCCTCTGGGAAGACATCGAAAAATTCGTTCACAATTCGAACATCGTTCACGCTTTTCACCTCAGTTTCTACCGCTTTCACATGTGCTAGGATAGCAAAACGTCCTTTCTTCATGATCTTTTGCGCTTTCATGCACCTAATGAGGTTCAGCTTCGAGGTACATCTCTCTCCGTAGATAACCAGTGGTTCGCCATCTCCTTGTGGTATGCGAAGTGCTTTATCTCCGCAGATAATATCGGCCCTTATCTTGCTCAACCAATCCATACCGACGATCACGTCAAAACTTCCCAGTTTGATAGGTATCAAGTCAATTTCGAAATCTGCACCAGCTATGTTGATAATAGCTCCACGACTAATATGGTCAACCTTTTCAAATTTTCCATTGGCGACCTCAACAAGCATACTTTCTTTTAACGGGACTAATGACCAATTAATCTTATCGCAAAAATGTCTACATACATAACTTCTATCCGCACCAGTATCAAACAAGACAGAAGCTAAAAGATTGTTGATTGTGAATATACCTATCACCAAGTCGGGGTTATAGCGTGCATCCCTTGCATTAACATTAAAAGCTCTACCACGGGGTGGGCCGCCATATTTTCGCTTGTTTGGGCACGCATTTCTGAAATGGCCCTTCTGTCCACATTCGTAGCACTTCTTAGGTCCATTGGTGTTCAGCTTCCCATTCAAAGTGGTGACCTTGCAGTCTTTTCCGATATGCCCAGACCGTTGACACTTCTCGCAGACAACATTGCAATACCCAGGGTGATGTTTGTAGCACATCTTGCATTGTGGTAAGGTTCCTTTGTAATTCAGGTTGGAGTTGTTGTTGTTGTTGGGGTTTCCACCGTTGTTGTTTTGCCTCTTGGTGGGGGTCTGGTCATAGTTTCTCCCCCGGTTGTTGTTGTTGTTGTTGTTGTTATCCCATTTTTGCTTTTCGCTACTACCAACCTCAAACTTAGCCTTCTCCGGCTCATCAATAAGAATCTGATTCAAGAGGGTATGCGCCATGCGCATTGCTTCGGGAACATTTGGTGGTTTGGACGATGTGACGTTTCCTTTGATGGACTTAGGGAGTCCCCAGAAGTATCTCTCCATTCGCTTGAATTCTGGGGTGACCATGGTCGGACACATCAGAGCTAGTTCCAAAAATCTCCTGTTGTAACCATCAAGGTCATTCCCAACAGCCTTTAACTGCATGAATTCTATCTCCATCTTTTGTATTTCGGTTCTCGGACAATACTCATCAATCATTGCCGCTTTGAATTCCTCCCATGGCGTAGCATACGCCTCATCGATACCTTTTACTTGAGCTAACGTGTTCCACCACGTTAGCGCGCCGTCAGATAGCGTGCAAGATGCAAACTTGGTTTTGGTGTCCTCCGAACAGTTGCTAACTCGGAATACTGATTCAAGTTTCTCGAACCATCTGGTGAGACCAACCGGTCCCTCAGTGCCGCTGAAGTTATGCGGTTTGCAGCTCTGGAATTCCTTGTAAGTACACCCATTTTGAACGGGTGGAATAACCGATGGTGGTGGCGGTGGAGCTTGGAGATTTCTTTCAGCTAGGGCTGCGGCTACGCGTTCTTGGATCATCTCTTCAATTTGAGCAGCAGTAGGTGTGGATCGACCATTAGCCATGATATTCTAAACAAAAATTTTGACTCAAGTCAAAATTCAGTATACAAGTAGTAATAATATAGTATATAGTAACCAACATGGAATCAAAATATCACATGTTATTAAATAACGCATCTAGGTACAAATACCACAGAATCATCGTACAGTAATGTAAATAGAACATCGTGCAAAAATTAAATAACGCGAAGTTCCATTCATTAATAATAATAAGTTTCATACATCTGAATAAGTCCGTACAATACATGAGTAATACAATAAACTACAACTAGATTACATCATGAAATCTAATACAAAAGTCCTACGGTGAAGGTGGGTATAGGATGTCCAAAACCTGAGCCATCTGCTCCTCGAGCTTAGTAACCCGAGCTCGGAGAATTTTCACCTCCCTTGTCAATTCCTCGACAGTGGGAGCTGGTGGGGCGGGTGGTGCTGGTGGTGCAGGTGGGGCCGGTGGAGCAGATGGTGCTGGTGGTGCCGATGGTGCGGGTGGAGCGAGTGATGCAGACCGCACGAAGCGGGGTGCAGATGTCCCGGCTCCAGAAACAGTCAATACGTAACGGGGAACCTTACGTATCTGTGGGTCGGCGGGGTACGGCACAAGCCGTTTACGAGCAGTAACCCTACGACACCGACCAAAAGCGTCAGTGAAGGCACGGCCTCCGTTGATACCCGAAATAATGCCATCGAAGCGGTACCGCTTCTTCGGCGGGGTAGAGGGTGCCTGAATAGGTACGTCAGCGGGATCCTCATCATCACTGGAGTCATCCGAAGAGGTGTCGTCTGATGGAGCATCAGTGGAAGACCCGTCGTCTGAATCATGTGGTGGCGACACGGGTGGCTCAACTGGCAGTCCGAAGGCGGCCAACATCTGTCTGTGTCTGCCTGGCGGAATCGGCACTAAACGTCCGTCGGGAGTGCGTCGGCAAGGCGTGCGCATATGGTTACGAAATGGCCCTTCCCCGAACTCCACGGGAATCTCAATCCCACCGATGCGGGGCTGTGACCCCGAGTGTCCGGGAGCAGACGGAGATGGAATCTCCGTAGGGCCTACGTGTCCATCGGAAGCAGCTACTGGGGCAGGTGTACTACTACTGGCTCCGGAAGTAGAAGCGCCGGGATCACTAATGGGTAGCGGGACCGGTGTATCGGCAGCAGCAGCAGGTGGGGCGACGGGGTCTGAGTCTGAACTGCCCAAAACGCTAGCAGTTGGAGCATCCAACATCTGAACAAGGAAAAATAAATTTTCCATGTTAGTAAGTCATAAAGCAAGCATGTATTAGGCCAACAGTTTAAATCATGTATAACAATAAGTAGCATGGCAATAATAATGAATCGTACAGAAGTAGCATGAAATCGAAAGCAAGTAATATCATGCAGTAGTGAAATCATGTAATAGCATAAGGCATATAGCAGTAAAAGTAAGCAGCAGCATGTAGTAAGTTCAGCAGAAACACGTAAACTAGCAAGTTGTAGATTAGTCCTATTAGTGATTCCTACTCGGGTCGGTCTTAGACTCACTAATGCAACCTAATTCCCTACAACCAATGCTCTGATACCAAATGTGATGCACCGTACAAAACCATCATGTACGAATCATCAACAACAGGATCATTACAAGGTTAAGTACTACATGCTGTAATAAAAGAAGTTGCATTCACGATAAAAAGATGACGTCATAACCGACGTCAATTGTTTTACACCAACAGTATGCTTCTACGAATAGCAAGCATGAATAAATGTATGTGACCCTTAGGTCGTTACAAAACATAGTTTCACATGTATTAAAGTCTGAATGCAAGATAAACAGTTCATGCGGTGATAACACTAGAGCAGCGGGTGTCTACGGCAAGACTAGCACGACAGCGGAAGCAAATAACCTTAAGCACCTGAGAAAAACATGCTTAAAACGTCAACACAAAGGTTGGTGAGCTATAGTTTAAGTATAACAGTATGTAAGGTAGGCCACGAGATTTCAGTGCTACAAAGAGCGTTTCAAAACAGTATGATAAAGTATATGTTAACCGTGGGCACTTGGTAACTAACTTAACGTTTATACCCCCTGAAAGTACACTTGGAAAGTGCGTATGTTTATGAAGTATTAAACACTCGTTAAATGCTAGCGCTACTAGCCCGAGTGGGGATGTCAAACCCTATGGATCCATATCTAAGATTCGCGTTCACCGGTTCAAAAACCAATGACTAAATGTTACCGAGCTAAAGGGAATGTTTCTGCCGTTATATAACCCACACATATATAAAGTTTAAGTATTCGTTCCTAGTATGTAAAACATAAAATCTGCATGTATTTTCAGTTCCCAAAATAAGTTAAAGTAAAAAGGGAATGCTATAACTCACAATGATAAAGTAGCGGTTAAGTTGAGTCGGGAAAGGTGTGCAAGTAGTCGGTCCGAAAGTCCTCAACCTAAGTCAAATAGTACTAGGTCAGTAAATCGTCTCAAAAGGTTTATAAGTATGTAATTAAGGTCGTAAAGGTCATCATCAATCACCATCAAACAAAAGGTACAAAGTAGGTTTCGTTTATGAAAGTAGTTTAAAACAAACGCTTACTTGGATCAGTCACCACGGCCTCTACACAAACCGAACAGAGGTGAGACCAGTGGCCATGGCTCCGTATATGAGTCATTTAAGTGTGGTAAAAATTCCAGAAGCAAACTCATCTTCGTTTGACCGTGGCAACGGTATAAGTGCGAGTAGGTCAGAATTTTCAGCACAACGTTAAATGGACATAGTGACGGTCGGAGGGCCATAAATCCTAAACAGTAACTCGGATTAAGACGAGTCTTATATGAAAAATTATCTACTCAAAAAGATCTATCTAAAAATAATCGTCTCAGTAGCCCAGGTCTACTGGTCTGTTACAGAAACAGTAGGACAAAGGCTGTAAACAGAAAACAGAAAGTTAAAAATTGAGTTCCGGTGGTCTTGGTGCTTGATGTTCATCATGGTTCTCATCCTTGAAGCATATAGCTTCAAGTGTACAACTCATGGATGTGTTTAAATCATCTTAACCAAGTCTTGACCATCATAACACTAGTGCAAGTCTAAGACATGAAGCACAACTCACTTAAGAGTTGCATGAAGTTTGATGAACCAAAGTTACATCAAGATCTTAGATCTAACACATACATGAACTTTAAAACCTATAATAAGTTACAAACTTGAAAATAAACTTAAGTAAACAAGATCTTAGGGTAGAACATAGTTCTTAGTTAGATCTTGAAGATCCTAGACTCAAAAGTCTAGATCTATAGTTCTTAAGTTAAATCAAACACAAGTATATGAAGTTGTAACTAGAAAGTTAAACTTCTATGTCTTGAACTTACAAAGTTTCAAGAATAATAATCAAGATTAACTAGTAATTACTTGACCATAATTATAAATCACGAATTCAAAAGTGCACAAAAGAAAGTAATAACATAGATCTACAAGTATTATGTTTATATTTGTTTCATACTTGAGAAGATCCAACCCAAAGTTTAGATCTTAAGAGTTCAAGTCTACAAAACATAAACATAAAGAAGATTTTGAAACTTATGAACTTGCAAACACGAATTTAAAGTGAATCACAAATGAAGAAAATAACTAGATCTATAAGTGTAATGTTTCATGTTTGTGTCATACTTAGGAAAATTCAAAACAAAGTTGAATCTTAGGGTTTAAGTCCACAAACATTAAAACAAAGAAAGATTATAAACTCATGAACTTTGATCTTGAAAATACTTAAATGTAGAACCACAAACTAGTAAGTTTTAGGTTCTTTGTTCTTGGTTTTCATCAAATAAAGATGGAAAGAAACCAAGATTTACAAAGATGCAAACTAATAAGTTTGATCTTGAATAACAACTAGCAAACTATAAGTAACAAAACAAGAAGCAAGTAACTTGATGATGATGATTCAAGGCCATGGTTTTAGTGAGGAAACAGAAGAGAAGCCAAAGCTTGATACTTACAAATTTGGGAGAGAATGAGAGAAAAATGAAAGTGTAAAGTGAGGTGTGTGTGTAAAATGGAAGAATGCAAGTAAGTATGTAGTAAAGTAATTTGGAAATGAATCCTTCCAAGTACTAAAGGGGTGGATGGTTTTGTGGTAAAAGGGGAAGGTCAAAAATTGCTTTCTAGCATGGGAAGGATGGTAAAAGCTAAGAATGGTAGTAAGGTTAAATTACATGGGAGTATGGTCTTGCATGCTTAAGTAATTTGTCTCCTAATTAGTTTAATAAAACCACACTTAAACTTAATGTAATACTAGTTTAAAGAATGGGCTTACAAGTCCATTAAAGTGTAGGGTGGGCTTACTAGTCCAAGTTTATTAATTAAAGGCCCAAGTCCAAGTAAGTATGCAATTAAATAGATAAAACTTTAGTTAATTAAAATGATTAAAAACAAATAATCATGAATGTAAATAATATTCTAAAAATATTATTCGTGAAAGTTTCATGTGTCACAAAGACGTTCCGGGCATTTAAAGTCAAGTACGGGTAATCATGGCAACATGTAAATGTAATAACATACATTCGTTTAATCACAAGTATTAATAATAATAATTATTAATAAATAAACGTTGGAAAATCCAGGGTCGTTACAATATATATTATTATAGAATCAACCTCAACCATGTATAGCTAACTCAAGCATTATTGCATATAGAGTGTCTATGGTTATTCCAAATAATATATATAGATGTGGCGATATGATATGTCAAAACCTTGTATACGTGTCCCGATATTTAAAGTGCGTAAAATAAATAACAGAAATTAAATGATGATAAATAAAATTGCGAGAATATAAATTTTGATAATTAAATTGCGATAAATAAAATGTAATCAGTTAGCGTGGATTCTTAACAAAATTTCTCATAGTTAATTTGTTTGTTTCTAACAAATTTTATTTTTGTCCAATATTTTCTTCATTATGCCACTTGTTGGATTCTGATAGGTCAAAATTCAATTATGAAATTGAATGAAAATGGTTATTCTGCGGTGAACGAATACGAATATCTGTGAATGTAAGTAGGATAGTAAATGACTGTTGAATCAGATTCGAAGAATGTACTGTGTAACTTATTAATGTGAAATCTAAATATTCCTCGGGTATTACCTACCCGTTAAAATATTTTCACCATTAACAGTTTGTACAAAAGAATTTTTAATTACAATCTTTATGAAAATATACTTTCATATATATATATTTTCTTCAGATATAATCGTGGATTTAATGAGTTAATATAGTATTAAACTCATTTGGTTTACCGTCAAAACTAGAATACATAATCTCTATAACATTAGAGATTACATAATCGCCATGAAGAACGAAGATAATTGATGTAGAACGATACGTAGAACGATGATTATACTTGAGGTACAGAATGAGATGTTGAGGCATGGAATGTTGATGGTACTGGTGCTGTTACTGATGGTACTGTTGGTGCTGATGATGTTGTTGAAGCTGGTAAATTTTGCACCATGTTCTCCAAAAATCATTACTGAGGTGCGAAGCTCGTTGACTTCTTCGATTACTCTGGGATGATTGTCGGTAAGAACGAGCGAATGAATAAGGTTCAGAATCTGAGATAGTATGTAATCATGACGAGATATTTGGGAATTGAGGGTGAAAATTGTAGTGACCTGAACTTTTCCATGTTTATATATATTAATTGAGATTTATATTTACATAATTAAATGTTTCCAACATGTTAAGCAATCAAACTTGTTAAGACTTGATTAATTGAAATATGTTTCATATAGACAATTGACCACCCAAGTTGACCGGTGATTCACGAACGTTAAAACTTGTAAAAACTATATGATGACATATATATGGATATATATATAGTTAACATGATACTATGATAAGTAAACATATCATTAAGTATATTAACAATGAACTACATATGTAAAAATAAGACTACTAACTTAATGATTTTTAAACGAGACATATATGTAACGATTATCGTTGTAAAGACATTTAATGTATATATATCATATTAAGAGATATTCATACATGATAATATCATGATAATATAATAATTTAAAATCTCATTTGATATTATAAACATTGGGTTAACAACATTTAACAAGATCGTTAACCTAAAGGTTTCAAAACAACACTTACATGTAACGACTAACGATGACTTAACGACTCAGTTAAAATGTATATACATGTAGTGTTTTAATATGTATTTATACACTTTTGAAAGACTTCAATACACTTATCAAAATACTTGTACTTAACAAAAATGCTTACAATTACATCCTCGTTCAGTTTCATCAACAATTCTACTCGTATGCACCCGTATTCGTACTCGTACAATACACAGCTTTTAGATGTATGTACTATTGGTATATACACTCCAATGATCAGCTCTTAGCAGCCCATGTGAGTCACCTAACATATTTGGGAACCATCATTTGGCAACTAGCATGAAATATCTCATAAAATTACAAAAATATGAGTAATCATTCATGACTTATTTACATGAAAACAAAATTACATATCCTTTATATCTATTCCATACACCAACGACCAAAAACACCTACAAACACTTTCATTCTTCAATTTTCTTCATCTAATTGATCTCTCTCAAGTTCTATCTTCAAGTTCTAAGTGTTCTTCATAAATTCTACAAGTTCTAGTTACATAAAATCAAGAATACTTTCAAGTTTGCTAGCTCACTTCCAATCTTGTAAGGTGATCATCCAACCTCAAGAAATCTTTGTTTCTTACAGTAGGTTATCATTCTAATACAAGGTAATAATCATATTCAAAATTTGGTTCAATTTCTATAACTATAACAATCTTATTTCGAGTGGAAATCTTACTTGAAATTGTTTTCGTGTCATGATTCTGCTTCAAGAACTTTCAAGCCATCCAAGGATACTTTGAAGCTAGATCTATTTTTCTCATTTCCAGTAGGTTTATCCAAGGAAATTGAGGTAGTAATGATGTTCATAACATCATTCGATTCATACATATAAAGCTATCTTATTCGAAGGTTTAAACTTGTAATCACTAGAACATAGTTTAGTTAATTCTAAACTTGTTCGCAAATAAAAGTTAATCCTTATAACTTGACTTTTAAAATCAACTAAACACATGTTCTATATCTATATGATATGCTAACTTAATGATTTAAAACCTGGAAACACGAAAAACACCGTAGAACCGGATTTACGCCGTCGTAGTAACACCGCGGGCTGTTTTGGGTTAGTTAATTAAAAACTATGATAAACTTTGATTTAAAAGTTGTTATTCTGGTAAAATGATTTTTATTATGAACATGAAACTATATCCAAAAATTATGGTTAAACTCAAAGTGGAAGTATGTTTTATAAAATGGTCATCTAGATGTCGTTCTTTCGACTGAAATGACTACCTTTACAAAAACGACTTGTAACTTATATTTCTGACTATAAAACTATACTTTTTCTGTTTAGATTCATAAAATAGAGTTCAATATAAAACTATAGCAATTTGATTCACTCAAAACGGATTTAAAATGAAGAAGTTATGGGTAAAACAAGATTGGATAATTTTTCTCATTTTAGCTACGTGAAAATTGGTAACAAATCTATTCCAACCATAACTTAATCAACTTGTATTGTATATTATGTAATCTTGAGATACCATAGACACGTATACAATGTTTCGACCTATCATGTCGACACATCTATATATATTTCGGAACAACCATAGACACTCTATATGTGAATGTTGGAGTTAGCTATACAGGGTTGAGGTTGATTCCAAAATATATATAGTTTGAGTTGTGATCAATACTGAGATACGTATACACTGGGTCGTGGATTGATTCAAGATAATATTTATCGATTTATTTCTGTACATCTAACTGTGGACAACTAGTTGTAGGTTACTAACGAGGACAGCTGACTTAATAAACTTAAAACATCAAAATGTATTAAAAGTGTTGTAAATATATTTTGAACATACTTTGATATATATGTACATATTTGTTATAGGTTCGTGAATCGACCAGTGGCCAAGTCTTACTTCCCGACGAAGTAAAAAATCTGTGAAAGTGAGTTATAGTCCCACTTTTAAAATCTAATATTTTTGGGATGAGAATACATGCAGGTTTTATAAATGTTTTACAAAATAGACACAAGTACGTGAAACTACATTCTATGGTTGAATTATCGAAATCGAATATGCCCCTTTTTATTAAGTCTGGTAATCTAAGAATTAGGGAACAGACACCCTAATTGACGCGAATCCTAAAGATAGATCTATTGAGCCTAACAAACCCCATCCAAAGTACCGGATGCTTTAGTACTTCGAAATTTATATCATATCCGAAGGGTGTCCCGGAATGATGGGGATATTCTTATATATGCATCTTGTTAATGTCGGTTACCAGGTGTTCACCATATGAATGATTTTTATCTCTATGTATGGGATGTGTATTGAAATATGAAATCTTGTGGTCTATTATTATGATTTGATATATATAGGTTAAACCTATAACTCACCAACATTTTTGTTGACGTTTTAAGCATGTTTATTCTCAGGTGATTATTAAGAGCTTCCGCTGTCGCATACTTAAATAAGGACGAGATTTGGAGTCCATGCTTGTATGATATTGTGTAAAAACTGCATTCAAGAAACTTATTTTGTTGTAACATATTTGTATTGTAAACCATTATGTAATGGTCGTGTGTAAACAGGATATTTTAGATTATCATTATTTGATAATCTACGTAAAGCTTTTTAAAACCTTTATCTATGAAATAAAGGTTATGGTTTGTTTTAAAAATGAATGCAGTCTTTGAAAAACGTCTCATATAGAGGTCAAAACCTCGCAACGAAATCAATTAATATGGAACGTTTTTAATCAATAAGAACGGGACATTTCAAAAATGGTATTTCGGACTGGTTCACCGGTAAGTGCTTCAGGTTCTTCGCCACGAGGTGAATTTGGTTGATGGAAAGGATCATCTTCTTTTTGTCTCCAATGACTAAGTAGGCTATGAACCTATCAAATGAATTGGTCGATTCATTCTGGTGACACTGCTTTTGGAGCTCGGGTGAAACTCCATTTCGGAATAGCTGTCGGAATCCGAGGAATTCGAACTGGTTGAGGGATTCATCTCGTACGATCAGATGAAGGATTTTCGATAAGAAATAGATTATAGGATGTAGATTAGTACCCTACAATACATAATTTACATATGCATATATAATACTAAAATCCCATAAGTTACGGAGGAATCTACGGAAGCTGTCAGGCAAAGGTAACAATAACAGATATGCTAAGATATGAATTTATCTATACACTGTCTATGCAATAGAGGCAGTAAGACGTGTCTAGACTTTAAGGATGATAAGAAAATAATTTTTGACACTAAATGATAAGCAAAACTTTTGACATCCAGACACGGTCGAAGTCCAGACCTACTAATGCATCTAAACAACTATCCATTAGACACACTAATGCAAGACCTGGTTCGCTAAGACCACCGCTCTGATACCACATGAGACAACCCATCCTAATCCATATGGACGAATACATTACATTTGGTTACATCGCGAGGTATTTGACCTCTATTTGATACATTTTACAAACATTGCATTCGTTTTTAAAAGACAAACTTTCTTTACAACGAAAGTTGACAGGCATGCATACCGTTTCATAATATATCAAACTATCAATGACTTAATAATATTCTTGATGAACTCAATGACTCAAATACAACGTCTTTTGAAATATGTCATGAATGACTCCAAGTAATATCTCTAAAATGAGCAAATGCACAGCGGAAGATTTCTTTCATACCTGAGAATAAACATGCTTTCAAGTGTCAACCAAAAGGTTGGTGAGTTCATTAGTTTATCATAAACAATCATTTCCATAATTTTAATAGACCACAAGATTTTATTTTTCATAATAACATTATACTCGCAAGTGTATAAAAATCATTCGTATGATGAACACCTGGTAACTGACATTAACATAATGCATATAGAATATCCCCCGCATACTCGCAAGTATGCCATAAATATTGGCAATCGCAATCACCATTTAAAATCAAAGTACTAAAGCATTCCAAATTCCAGAATGGGGTTTGTTAGGCCCATAGATCTATCTTTAGGATTCGCGTCAATTATGGGCCATTTCCCTAATTCTTAGGTTACCAAACTTGAAGGGCGATATTCGGTTTAATAATCCAACCATACAATGTAGTTTTAAGTACTTGTGTCTATTTCGTAAAACAGTTATAAAAGCAGCGCATGTATTCTCAGTTCCAAAAATATATATTGCAAAAGCATTTAAAAAGGGAGCAAATGAAACTCATGATACGATATTTTGTAGTAAAATATGCATACGACGGAACTGAACAATGGAGGGTTGGCCTCGGATTCACGAACCTATATCATTTATTTATATATTAATACACATAATTGAAATCGAACAAAATTTATATATATATATATATATATATATATATATATATATATATATATTTATTAGTTATTTCATTTTATATTAATAACTTATATGTTTCATTGTTTATATTCATTATATATATTTTTAATAACTAAAACTAGTAATATAGTTAAGTTATGTGTATTCAAATATATTTTTATGTAAATCTCATTTAGTTGTTAAATTAATGATAATACCAAATAATGATAATAATATATCAGATTTAATAATGATGTCGAAAATAATAATTTTGGATAAGAACATTTGTCACTTTAGTTGTAGTTATAATGATAGTGATAATAATAAATATATTAATAATCTAATATTAATACTAGTAATACTCATATCATACAAATATTCTTTATCATCAAAACATCTCAAGTTATCATCATTTTCATAATAACAATAATATTTATAATACCTAATATTAATAATACTAATACTTTGTAATAATAATAATAATAATGATAGTGGTAATAATAAGTATAATAATAACAATAATAACAATAATCATAGTAATAACAATAATAATAATAATAATAATAATAATAATAATAATAATAATAATAATTATAATAATTATAATAATAATAATAATAATAATAATAATAATAATAATAATAATAATAATAATAATAATTATAATAATAATAACGAATACTACCTCAAGAGTGTATAAGCTTTCAAAATAAAATGCCATAGCCCGGGCTCGAACCTTAGACCTCTCGCTCAACCCCAACACCTCTAAACCATTCGTCCCTCATAGTTTTTCTGTTTTAATATCGTATCATAATTTTATAACCCGTATTATCTAGTCCTAATTACTTCACCCCAACAGCAACCTCATAAGCCCAACTGAACAATCAAAGCCCAAACAAATGTCCAAGAACAGATTCGTACATTCAGTAGGTTAACCGTGACTAGAAACAAAAGGTGGGGTTTATTCGTTGATGGCTTGTCGGGCATTAAAGCAAGGAAGAACACGCCAGCAAAAAAAAATACTATCATCGTCATTATCAAAACAACATACACCATCATCGTTTGCTGTTGTATTAGGAAACAGAAACAGATTAGCTGCAAAAGTTCACGAATACGTTAACAAGGTGGTTTGTTTGTAGCATTGGACAGAAAAATAAACAATACGTATCATCTTCTTCCTTCATCTTCACTGTATCAGAAATAAAAGAAACAGGAATAGCACAACAACAAGGTTGCAGCGGCTGTGATTTTGAAACTGAACGGTAAGGAAAAAAAATATCGAATGGGTAATATTAACTGTAATTAACAGAATTAATCGAAAGTAGTTGTGAGGTGAGTAAACGGGTCTGTGATGGTGGATTTGGATCGAAAATAGTGATACAGAAACGTAACATTAATTAGTCGTAGGTGAGGGTTGTTTGATTGTAAAAATATATATATATATACGAATAGATACAAGCAGCTGATTTCGATGGTTTAATGAGGTTGTTTTGAACTCGAACATATATCATGGGTTCGTTATCATTGTTTATCATCATTATCATCATCTCTTAATTACCATCATCATTATTATGATCTATTATCATTATCATTCTTCTTTTCATTTCATCACCATAATCATAACATCACGTTCATCACGTATATTATGATAATCATCATTACCGTTATGTGGGTGTTTGTGTTGGTTTTGTTTCGAACGGCAACAGGAAGAAACGAAGATGTAGTAGTAACAATTTTCTTTAAATAGAATTTAACGATAGTTATAGCAGTAGATGGATATCACGATGAAGAAAGAGGAGGAAGAAGTTGGTTTTAAGTGGGTGTAGGGTTGATCACGACTAGAGAAACAGAAACCCGAATGAAGAAAAAGAAAAGAAAAAAAAATGTATAGCAGCGGTGGTTGTAGTGTGTGAGTGGGTTTCGATTTAAATGCCAAGACAGAAGCAATAAGTATATGGTGGTGATTCTTGGTTTGATAAGAAACAGAAAAAAAAAATTAGTGGGAGATGGTGACTCCACGAAGAAAAAAAAGAGAGAGATGGATAGAGATAGACTAAGGTGGTGATTAAATGTCTTGTTTCGAGTAGCAACAATGGTGGGTGTTTGATGGTATGGATCGACCAAGAGAAATAAGAAACAGAAAGGAAGGTGAAGGTGTTTATGGTGTCATACCATTTGCATATATATTTATATGCAAGTGTAGGATGTCTATACATGATGACTAAAAAGACAGAACTAGTATCCATATTAAACTCTCAGCCAAACTAAGGGGTCGTTTCAATTTATGAGTAGGTATATTTGTTATGGAAAAGCAATTGAATATATATAAAGTATAGCTAGTGGAATTCACAAAAGCAAAAATAGTGATATTGTTTAGAATCTCGTGAAAATTGTTTGGTTGTATACTACCGACAGTTTTCACGGACTGTGTATCGTGCGAAATTAGTGGCGGATAAAAGTGTTCAGAAAAATCCCATATTTTTAAATTAACTATATTTATTTACTTTGGTCATTATGGTATAAAATTCGATCATTAATTATTAAATAAATAGTACATTAATTATTCACTCCCAATTCCAAGTAAAATATAAAAAATTTTAAAATTTATCAAATAACTTCTAAATGTATTATTAATAAGCTTATAATTTATAAAACTTATTTTTGGATCACCGTTTATTTTAAAATCACATAAGTTCGTATTAAACTTATTTAATATCCATCGAATGGCGATTGAGTGTTACTGTCGTTTACTAAATAGATTCAAAATTACAAAATATATATTTAATATACTTTATTTATATATATATATAGATATGTTTTAAATAATAATTATCATAATATCATATTTTTATTTTTATTTCTCATAATTACTTTTAATAACAACAACATTTAATATTTCAAATTATATTTCCAATTAATATATATATATATATATATATATATATATATATATATATATATATATATATATATATATATATATACACACACACACACACATATCTATTTAAAAATAGTTGTTCGTGAATCGTTGGGAATGGTTGAAAGTCAAATCAATATATGAAACAGTTCAATTTTTTTTTTAGACTCAACATTACAGACTTTGCTTATCGTGTCAGAAACATATAAAAATTAAGTTTAAATTTGGTTGAAAATTTCCGGGTCGTCACAATAGGAAGAAACCTCCCAAGAAGTGATCAACCTCCAGATTCAGCTACAAGAAACTAGAGAATGAATTAAGGAACTGGAGCAACAACAAACACCATGGAACCCCAATACTACTGCTTTGAATCCTACCTTTCCCCCGAACTTTTATACGCAAGCTAGAGGCAGTTCTCAGCCGCAGTTTCCTCAAACTCCATATCAACATCCTCATATGCCTTTCCAGTATAATCAGTCGTTTTCGAATCAAATGATGTATCCATTTCAAGTCCCCGAGATGAGGAAGAAGTGCACATATAAACAGTTTTTAGACTTCAAAGCTCCAGAGTACAGCGATTACACAAACCCTACAACGACAATTGGTTAAAAGAAGTGGATCGTGCATTAGAAACATGTTATTTTGAATCTGAATCCAGGGTGTTATTTGATATTAGACTACTCAAAGGTGAAGCAATGAAATGGTGGGATTCTATTACTGCATATTTGCCCAAAGAACACATTAGTCAAATAAACTGGGAACAATTTGCTACTAAGGTTCGCGAGCAGTATTGATCCGAATATTAGATGGAAAGTAGGTACCGACCGAGAAGGATAAAATCCAACATTTTATGCGAGTGATTAAGCCGAAGTATAGAACAGTTACGAGATTTGCAACGACTTTGGCGCAGGCACATGAGATGGCCAAGATTACTGAAGGTGACATTAATGCAGCAAAAAGAGAAAGTTCGAAAGGTGAATCAATTGGGGGAAAATCAGAAGGTCGGACAGGTGGTCAGTCTATTCAGCAGTCAAGTAAGCAATTGGGATTTCATGGTAAAAGGTCAGGTGGGTTTAAACAGAAGAGTAAGTTTGGTATGAGCGGATCGGGTTCTAATCAGTCAGGTTGGTGTAATGTTTGTAAGTCTACTCATGTCGACCCGTGTTCTCCAGTGACCAGAAGGTGTTTCAAATGTGGAGTGTTAGGTCATGAAGCAACAACTTATTCCTTTAAAGCCAATGTTTGTTGGAATTGTCATCATGAGGGGCATAGATAAGAAAATTGTCCATCAGCGTCAAGAGCCAGTTCTAGGGAAGGGTCAGTCCCAAGGTCAGTAACTTCCGGGGGATCTTCTGCTTCTACTACCGGGAAGAAGAGAAAGAACCCTCCATCAGCAGAGGCAAGGACATTTCAGATGACAGTAGACGTTGCAACCGCTACCGATGATATCATTACCGGTATATTCTTGGTTAATTCCTTGCCAGCTCGTGTGTTGTTTGATTCAGGGGCGAATCGTTCTTTTGTGTCTTTAGGCTTGATATGGCCGAAACGGACGATTTTATTGGTGCGGTGTCGTTAAGTCGCAACGCGTCAGAATCTGTCATAAAAAGGGGTAATGGTTTTAAATTTATATTTAGCGGGACCTAAATCGTACTACTCCTTATTATGAGTAAGGGAAGTATGACCTAGGGTTGTATTTTATGATATCAGTAGAATCGAACCTATATTTAAAGCTTAAGATAATTCTAAGGTGAAGGAGTAGTGGTTACCTAATTTTAGGTTTTTCTAATTTATAAGACAAATAAAGTAAATGCAATAAAATTTGTAATCAGATAAGGTTAAAACAAGCGCATACTATGATTTCAGCAGTTACTTTGCCGAGATTATGGAATGCTGGCTCATGAATAGGTAGGGACCTTGTATTTATTACGCTGATCCTAAACGCCCCTGTCGTAAGACATGTCACTGGATAATGCGATAGGCTTGAAGATTCTGATTCTGAATAGACAGCAACGTCCCTTACTCGTGTTTAAAGTAATTCAAGTCCATGGTAATTAATTAATAGTAATATTTTGTTGTTCTCGATAAGATAAATACTCACAAACAAGCGCTGCCTCTTGAACCCTGCAAGGCGGCGAGACCTTCTTGACCTTCACTTTTTTTTGGGTAAGCGAGTAAACCCTCCTATGAACGAGCACATTGGCTACCCCATAGAAGGTAAAACCTCGGGTAATCAAGTCCCTCGAACGCGAGACCTGGTACCGGGTGAAGCGCGAATTTTACGCACCCTCTAGTCACACTCCATTTTTGAACAACTTGGCATAGCCAGAAATTGAACCCAGTTGGTGTGCTTCATTGAGTAACTCGGTGGCCACTCAGGCAAGCCTGCGTGGTTGACCTCCGCTTTTTCTGCAACACTGTATAGTAAATTCTTATGTGTATGCAATCCGCAATTTTTAAACCCATTATTAGGTATATTTTGACCACTTTTGCTTTCAAATAAATCGCAACTAACTAAAATGATCGACACTGTATGCTATCTTTGAGTTCATTCTTTTACACTTACATAAAAAAAACTTATAGTCGATACACAAATCCCACGTTGTAGTAAACAATGTCACGAATCTTTAATTTTTAAAAGAGTCATCTTCTATATAGTTTCATGTTTTCAAGCATCTCAACATTGAAGTGTCTATTATTTATCTTTTTTTTTTTCAGAAACTATAAAAAATATTTTCATGACTAATCTTCACCAAACTTGAAAATCAAAAAGAGTACAAATGAATTAATACATGAAAGCTTCATAAGTTGTTGACTTGTTGTTGGACAGGTACCCACCACCACCACATCTTATAGATAGTGCACTAATTGCTTAAAGGTTCAACAAAAATGATTGCAATAAAATACTTCATTTTCACTCAATGTGCATGTTTACTCAACTGTGCAATAAAACATGATACACTACCCAGTTTTCATGCTTGCATTTGTCTGAGTGACATCTATTTCTTACAACCATATCATGAAGAAAACAAGAACAGCTTGTTTTGAGAGAGCATCGCCAGCACTAAAGCAGATTCTGCTCCAACTCTATTGGTAATTTTATTCGCCTGTATTGCACAATATAAATGAGATCGTTGATGTACATTTATGTAATTAATGTCTTGATCAATACTTTATAGTTGATTCAAATAGCAATAGAAACATATGCCTTACTCTGTTACTACTTTAAGGTGGCAAAATGAGCGGGGCAGGCTTGGTAGCGAGTCAAAACAAGTGATTTTTCGCATGGGTCAGATCAATGCGGGCCGAGCACTTGTTTCTTTCAAAGATGTTAACTTTTTAATATGTATGTAGTGTCTTACATATCACTTCAAAAAAAAAAAAAAAAAAAAAAACACAATTTATAAAAGGTAATCTAGTATTTGGAATAACTGTATTCAGAAGCTTTATGCTTTATAGAGAAACTTCATATGACGTTTCAAAAATTCTTCCTGTTCCCTTTTAGTCTTTAATTTTAATTTTAATTTTAATTTTAATTTTATATGACCAGCTGAACCTGTTAGAGATGAAACAGTAACCTGATTAATGGGTTGAAATTGCCACCTTTATGAAACATGAAAAACAATTCGTTTCTTTGATGACAGTGCGGATAAGCCTTTGGAAGTCGAACACAACTTACATGAGTTTGGGTCTTTGCAATACCACATTCAGGTAAATAATAAGATAAATTTTGTTTTTCTTTTTTATTTTGTCCTAATTTATTAATTTTACTGAGCATCTAATACAAGATTTATCAGTCATATGCAACAGAACCACATCATGCATACCTGTCCATCTCAACCCCTGTTTTGTCCACCAGTTCCTCGATCATATATGGATTTTCGCGTCCCAATTTACAGACCGTAAAGAAAATATGTCGTGAAGTAGTTGAGATTATTGAACCAGCAAGAGCAGGATATCAGCTAACACTCAAAATCGATTTCACTAAAATTCCTCGCAAGAGAGGTAATCTTTGTTTTTCGTAACACGTATCAAACATCCATATTTCAAGAAGCATATAAATCATACAAAATATAAAGTTAAAAAACGATAATTTTATGTCATTCAGATTCTGAACACTTCTCATAGGATGTTGACTACAGTATTTGTATATGTGAAGAATGTGAGATTATCTAGAACTGTTAATCTGTTATAATCACAAATGAAATTTTTCTTACAACCAAAAAAAATTAAAAATTAAAAAAAAAAAAACAATCATAGCAGAAAAATAATAATGCTTGTTTTATAATGTAGATGCAGAGAAGATAATTACAGATATTTCATCGGTGCAAGCAGCAATACTTAGCTCTCAGCTAAAACAAATTTTAACGACCGTTAGCACCCAAGAGATAACTGAAGGGGCATACAAGCCAATCAAACTTGTCTATCATCCTAACGAGCCTTTTTATGTCGTTAAACAGGTAAACTTAACAAAAATCACAAAAAACTCATTGTAGAAATGTACAAAACTGTTAACTAATTTCTAAGGGACTTGATTCATTTGTTTAACAGCCAACGAAGCTGACTGCAGTGTTTCCAATCCGATTGAAAGAGGATTCAGATGTAGTAATCGCCAAAGCTTTCTTTCAGGTTATTGTATCTTCAGTTACTATGGGTCAAACGGGTCTTACGGCCCGCCCAATTTGCCACCTCTTACTTTCATCCCTTTTTGTTGACTTTGAATTTTATTGTTTGACTCAGGAGCTTGTAGATGTTGGAAGATCGGGTGTGTGTCCGAAGGCACCTTCTTGCTACTGGTCACCTATTCCGCCTCCAGAATTAAGAGGAGAATCTATGAAGGATTTGAGCACTAATGGAGGTTTCGTTTCGTTTGGTATTAAACAACTCTCGATATTCAAATTATGAAAACAAATAGTATTATTTTAATTGAACTATAGGTCAAAATTGTGAGTTAATCTAACTTTTCAGACATATTTGCCCGGCATGTTCATGGCAAGAAACTAGACAAGACTGTATGGAACTTGCTTAACTTCAATGCATTAGTCAAATATCATGTAAAGGTAATTGAGTTGTTACACAACCTGTCTGACCCGCCCGATTTCCCACCTTTGACATTTATAGACGAAATTTACAAAATGTGTAAGTTTATTACTCCAATATTCTCAAACAGTGCACTAAAGGATTTGTGCAACGAAGGATGAGAAGCCGTTTGGATAGCTTGGTTGAGGTAAAAGGCGTCGATAAATCACACCTTATTAATACAAATTGTAATTTTTCAAACTGTTTTCTGCATATTCATCTCAATAGTAGCAAACTGCAGGCTCTGCAGCACACAAGCAAGGAAGATGGTCAACATATCGAAAAAGTTAAAGGTATTCACAGAGTATTTAACCAACCCTTTCAACATAATGTAAGGGTCAAACGTGGCGGGTCAAACAAGGGTCAAAACAGGTCCTAATCTGGAAAGAATTCGGACACTTTTCTATACGTTTGACCCATTTGACCCATGTTTTTAAAGCTATATATATTGATTTGCCCCATTCGAGATAATTACAAACCAGACTGACCCATTAATTAGTAAACGGATCAAGTTTTCATCTCTAAGTGAATCAAATATTTGATCTTTGAACCTAATGCAGGGCGGCGTAGGGGCTTGAAGAAACTGATCAACTTTACCAGACGTACGATCACTACGAAAAGATGGAACTTGACAAAAAAGATTAAGAGAATTCGTTCAAGAATAAGGATCCGTGGATTCAAAAAGTTTCATAGAGGATGGTTAAAACTTCCTTGTTTCTCTTCAGTAATGAAATATCAGAAGTTAGACAAGTTTTAAATTATTGTTTAGTTTTAAGCATACTGATCATTTATAGGTATTTGTCCCATAGTTGTTGGTTATATACAAATATAAAGCAAAGAAGAGAACTTAAAACTATCATAAGCAAGTGTATTCCTTATGGTTATTTAAGCACATTTTTTTGCGTAAGCCAGGAAAGTTTCCTATGAACGAGCACATTGGCTCCCCATAGAAGGTAAAACCCTCGGTAATCAAGCCCCTCGATCGCGAGACCTGGTACCGGGTGAAATGCGTATTATGCACACCCTCTAGTCACACTCCCTTTTTAAACAATTTGGCATAACCAGGAATTGAACTCGGGTGGTATACTTCATTGGGCAACTCGGTGACCACTCAGGCAAGCCTGCATGGTTATTTAAGCACATTTTAGGTACATAATTATGAATCAGACATATATAACATATTTCTGAATGAATGGTTGTCAAAATTTTCTGCAATAATCTTTACTTCATCACTAACGAATGTTGATATTATAATTATAATTATACTGATAGAGATCATTAAAATAGCGAAAAATAGGAATGGTTTGTTCATATTTTGTAGTTTTTGTAAAACACTTTTTATTACTATTGAGTTTTGAAATTATAGAAATTTTGATTTGAGAACAGCTTAAATGTTTTACATTTGGGATATCAACTTTATACCATTTTTACCAGTCTTTTTCTAGTCCATTTTTAACTCATTAAAAATAGAATTTAACAAATCTGAATTTTTTTTTAATCATTCAACTCAGGTTGTGTAATCCTTTGAATTTTTCAATAAAATACTTTACCATATCCAACCAATTTGGAACGATGCACCACCACATCCAACAAGTGGGCCCAATTAACATCACAACCAATCAGACAACTCGGATAGATTTCCATACAAGTATTAGTACAACTACACAAAATTACAACTTTTATTCTTAATATTGTAATATACAATCTATAGGGGGTGAAAATGTAAAATTACAACTAATCAACCATATTTTTGAAGCCACAAACTACATGTGGTTCTTGATGCTTCATCAAACCAAAGGTTGTAAGATTTACACCAAACTCACAAAAACTATCTCTTACAAACACAACAATAACCACAAAACAAACAAAACTTATTCTCATAAACAACAACCAATTCCCATCTCAATTCTTGCTTCACAATCTTTTTTTATTAATGGCAACTTCATCAGTTAATGCAACAGGGTTCTCATCATCTTTTCATGGAAGTTGGGGGACTTCCATAAATGGTGAAGAATTTTCCACAATGGTGGCCAAGACTAAACCGACCCATGTTCGAGTTGGAAACCCGTTAAGATCCGGCCCGATGATGGGAAATGTTAACGAAGGAAAAGGACTATTCGCTCCATTAGTTGTGATTACTCGTAATATAGTTGGAAAGAAACGGTTTAATCAGCTTAGAGGAAAAGCAATTGCTTTACACTCACAGGTATTATACTAATTATGCCTTAAAGACTTGTTATATATTGTGATTTATTTATTCAAGTATTGAAATTTAGTGAGTTTTTATTTGCTTGATATAGTTATGTGTACTACAATCCTAAATAAAAGTGTGTGTTGAAGGTGATTATATGATATGAAGTAATTAGAAATATATAATTAGAAATTAGAAATATATAATTGGTTGGAACGAAACTGGTTTTAGGATATATGTAGTCAGGGAATAACTCGGTTAGGCAGCATACATATGACTAAAACTAATCGTCTCCTTGTGTAGCCTGAACATTGAAAACCTTATCCGTTTATCGTTTACAACAAGTTGTTTAAGTGTTTGGAAAATAAACATGAAAAAAAACCTTATCCATCTATCGTCTATAACAAGTTATTGTAGTGTTTGGCAAATTCAGATTCACTAAATGATCTACATATCAAATGATAAATCAAATAACAAGAATATGTTTTGTTGTTGCTACTCCTAAACTAAGTACCGAAAATTAGTCATTCTACTCCTAAATAACTAGAGGGATACTTACTTCTAAAACCAATGCCATGTACCCCTTGAGATCATTGTGAAACCTATTGAAAACATGGAACTAATTACCTTAATGAGAAACCTGGTTTAATTTAAACACACCCTGCAATCAAATCTTGGATGGAATAAAGCAGTCAAGAATGTAACTGACAAGAAGAAAAGGAAAAATGATTTTAGTCTTACGAATTAAGGTCATGTTATTTCAGGTAATCACAGAGTTCTGCAAATCGATAGGGGCAGATCAAAAACAACGACAAGGGCTGATTCGGTTGGCGAAGAAAAATGGAGAAAGACTTGGATTCTTAGCTTAATGTGGTTGTGTAATATTTTACAGATTAAAGATTCTAAATTTGATGAGAAAATTGAATTTTACGTCCTTAGTATGTATAAAGAAGATCTTCCAGATGTAAATACATTTCTCATCATCTGGACAAACCTCAAATGGGTAACTATTGAATGGATCGGGTTGGGTTGGGTTGGGATAATGAACATACGAATAACTGTTGTTTTAAATATACTGTAATACTGTAATATTGCGATAGATATTTATAGATAGTTTTTTTCCTGATGGACAAAAATTAAGTGAAACTCTACTTTGGGGGTTTGAACCCAGAACGTCCCCCTAATTGGTGAGCTACCTTGGTACCATTAGTCCAAAGAAGTGTTGCCGCTTTAATGTAAGATCATACAATTTAGGTAACTATGATGATATTAAAGTACAGTAGAATGAAGATTAATAGATACAGTCCCTTTAATTAAAATAAAAAAAGTACATAAGAGTCTGCTTTCATTGAGAGCAGAACTCAAGACATCCCGTTTACGTGCTCTAACCACGTAAGGTATGAAAAGCTGCATCCCTACACTTCCGTTTTCATTATATCAGATTACCATATCCCACCATAAAATAAGGACAAGGATGCATGTTGCTCATGCTTTTTAGCTGCATATTATAAATGAACTTATGAGCTAGAGCCTTAAACTGGTAATGCGACAAGCAGTTTCATCTAGATAAACTGTTGAAAGGATTTATCTGTATGTTCAAAACCATATGAATGTAGTACCACAACAGAAATGGATATAAGCAGTTTCAGTCCCTACGATAAATAAATATATATATTAAAAAAAAAAAAAAAAAAAAAAAAAAAATTTGTTTGCTTTCATTGAGAGTCGAACTCAAGACCTCCCGCTTACTAAACGGGTGCTCTAACCAACTGAGCTATGAAAGCAACCTGATATACAATCCTACATTCTGTTTTCATTTTATTAAACTTATCATTTCTTACCTCAAAATAAGGATAAGGGTGCAATGGTCCCATAATGTTACATTACTTAGCTGCATACTGAACCTGAAATATTAAAATATAACGATTACACCACTACACATGTATATGAACTTTATGTGACTGGCCGTTTCATCTGGATATGCATTTATCATGTTTTATCTACATGTTCAAAACTATGTGTAGCAAATATGACCCTAAATAAGCGTATAAACAGATTCAGTCACTGAGATATAAAAGGACCAAAATATTTTGATTTCATTGAGACTCGAACTCAGGAAATAAAAACAGATTCTATTGCTAAACAAAAAAACTCCTAAATAAAAACTTAGGTAACAGTCATATATTGACTGTTGTCTGTTACTTAAAACAAAGACATATATTGACCCAATCAGTAATCTAATAATAAATTATTTTAAGACTAACTAATTTAGAATTTCTACATTTCTTAGACCAGTTATTAACAGTATGCATAGGCTTGCTAGGAACTTTTTCTTTATAGGAAAATATAATTAAGAAAATTAAAGTATATGTAGCTAAATGGGAAAAATAAAGTATATGTAGCTAAATGGGATTGTTAGGTAGGCTGGGCAATGCCTCAAAATGGGTGACTAGAATGGATCAGGTCGATTTGGGACAAATTGCATCACTTTATGTCTGTTATTCGTTTTGACATTTATATATAAATATACTGTAGTTACTATATTACTGCAATAGAGATATATAGATAGCTTATCCACAGATAGACAAATAAGCAACACTTTACACTACCTTTTCTTTTTATCAAATTACCACTTCCAAGCATAAATAAGGATAACAATGCATGTTGCTCAATGCTATTTAGCTGCATATTGTACTGAAAATAGCCCCAAAGATGAACTTATGAGGTAGAAGTTGTTAAACTGGTAATGTGACAAGCAGTTTCATCTAGATAGACTTTTGAAAGGCTTTATCAGTATGTGCTTACTAAACGGGTATGTGCTTACTGAAAATACCACATGAAACTAACAGCACACTAGAATTGGATATCAGCAGTTTCAGTCCCTAAGATAAGAAATAAATAAGAAATCTTTTTTTTTTTTTTTTTTTTTTGCTTTCATTGAGAGTCGAACTCAAGACCTCCCGCTTACTAAACGGGTGCTCTAACCAACTGAGCTATGAAAGCAACCTGATACCTCTCATGTTTTCAAAACTATCATTTCACACCACAAAGATAGGATAAGGTTGCAATGGTGCTATCAATATAGACTACTTAGCTGCAAATTGTACCCAAAATGAAAAACAGATTCATACTTTGAGGTTAACACCAACATAAAAGTTGGCTTTGATTAAGAGTTGAATTTGAGATCTCCACAATCACAATTGCAAACATTGTGGGTTGTTTTGACCCATTTGACCAATTGCCCTGTCCAACCCGCTACCACTGTAACCAAGCCAACATGATATATTCACGAGGGCTTCTTTGAACACTATGAGCAGGGGCGACTCTAGTAGTAGGCCCGTTAGGCAGGGGACACCACTAGTTTCAAAACTTTTAGTAAAAAATACCCTTTAAATTGTATAGGACACCACTAATTTAATTACAGAACCCCATATATTTCTTAAAATATATAGTTTTTCTTCTAAATTGTTTAGGACTTACCATTAAAAATAACTACTCGGACACCTTATATATATTCGAGTTTGTAGTTTTTTGAAAGTAGACTCCACTAAAATAACATTCAAATATAATTAGTACTGGAAAATAAATCGGGAACCCATAGCATTATAATCCCGGAATCGCCACTGACTTAGAGTGGATTTGGCTGTTACGAGAAAGGGGTCTAAAGGAAACTAAACAGGGTTCGAAAATATACAATTCTTCCATCTCCTGTTGCATAATAAGATAATAAACATCCAAATATAGTTGAACCTCGTAGTGCTCAAACCAACCGTTTCTATAGACGAAATGGAGAGCAAGCCCCCACAATCAAATGAATCCATAGTCGAAAGGCCTGGTTTTACAACTCACACACCATTAAATTGCAGTAAGTTTTATAAACAAGCTAATTGTGACATATGTACTATTTACAGCATACCTATAACCTACTACTGTGTGGCAGATGATACTATCAGATGGATCACTGAGATATTCAACCATTTGTATAAGATGCTGACTAGTGATTTCTAGAAGATGAAGATCGCCGAGATGAAGGTATGATGTGGCGCCACATAAAAGCATGCATTGATTGTTTTTGGATGCACACTTTTCTTTGGATCCCATACAGTTATTTGCTCGGATCGTACTTGTGGTTTACCCTAAACCGTTCTCCTCATCCTTTTCCCTTAATTGTATTATATATTTTTTTTTAACACCGATCAATATGAGGAGGAGAGAAGATTAAAGTTGAAAGAAATTTTAGCACTTAAAAACTATACATAACTTACAACGTATTTAGAGAAACTAATTAAATTGTTTATTGTCGTAAATGGTTAATTGAAGTAACTATTTTATATCTGTATGAGATGAGATTCAAATTAACCAATTTCTTTAAACTTTATTAGGAAGAGGAATTCGAATTAACCTATTTTATATTATATTATTATATCTATATATCTATATCTATATATATATTAAATTAATAATAATAATCAAATTAATCGAGACGTAATTATGCGGCTGGTCCCTAAAAATATATTCAAAATTGCATGTGTGGACCTATATTTTTATTTTGACATGGATGCCTACCTTACGCAGTTGATCCCTAACTCTGACGGATATAATCAAGCTCCGTTAAGTAAACTTGTGTGCTTGACATGTGAAAGTAATTCTTTTCTTTAATGTTTATTTTCATCCCACTAATTTACAAGAAACAAATTGAAATTTACAAGATTTGTATATTTGATGTAGATGGCTTTATCTATTCTTGTTATGGTGGATTTGAAAGCCAAATCTTTGACTAATTACATCTTCATTTTTGTTATCATCATACATTATATTATATAGATCTACTGGCATTTTTCATTAATCGATTTTACGAAATCAATTTTAACCTCAATTGTTGATCGATTTGTATAGATCTACTTCTGGTTCACCGAATGAATTGAGAATGAACGAGCAATTTGTTCATTGAAGGCGCCGTTGTCAATTGACTATCGTCGCATCTTACAAATGATTTGTTTTAGTTTTGGTTTGATTTTGGTTTTCATTTGATTTTGATCTGATTTGAATTAGGATTTAGTTTGGGCTAGTTTAATGGTTGTGGTTGAATATGGAGGAAAATGGAAAGATAAGTTAAATGTTAAGGGATGAAAATTGTAGGATTAATGTGCAAGGTACAACATATAACTATATGGCCAACCTCATTGAGCCTTCGGGGTCACACACATATACACCGAGACGTCAAATAAAATATATATGATGTATATATATTACTCAAGTAACAAAATAGTAAATCGAAATTAATATTTACTATTCATATGAATAGTAAATGAATCGAAATTAATTAATTTACTATTCACATGAAAGCGACATGATAGAAATTATTAATTATAAGTTACATAACATACCCCTGAAGTATTTGAGAAATACGACTTTATGATACTAATTTGAATTCACGGGTTAATTTAAAAAAGGTTCACGGGTGTTTTGAAAAAAAAAAATATATCTATATATATTGTACCAAATTAATTCATATCTCATTCTTGTTTCGATGAACTAAAAATTTTGATTTCATAATATTAACCAAAGGTCGATTAATATTACTTGGGTTTGGACTAGCATCCATTGACGGTCGTTTGAAGTGTAGTGTGGACTATCCAAAGAGACGGTCATACTTTTGATCGTAAGTTTCTCTCCGTCTCATCAATTTCTCCAAGAAAGGTATATCGTCAACTCCTCTTTTGTTTTATATTCATGACAATTATTATGGTGTAACTGGATCATTGAAAAATATTAATCGTGTGCATGTTTCATTAAATAAGTGAATATTTAATCTTGTAAAATTTCGTTCATAAAATAATAAAAGATTATTATTTTAACTATCCGCTGCGTTAATCTGACTAAAAATACACACGATTTTCCATCAGTGGTATCCGAGCCGCTTTTACATCATCTTAATTGTCTTGTGACTATTCTTTAGATTTAACTTTATGGTATATTGGTGAAAGTCGAAACCTTTTTGGTTTTTAAAGTAAACTCGGTTGATCTAAACTTAACCTCATGACGCACAAATATGATTGAAAGAATATCACTATTTTAAATTGTAGATTTAATTGTTATGGCTTGAATATTTATTATAATTGTTGATTGTTTTATTCCATGGTTATACACATGCATTGTAACCATGGACAAGCCATATTTAAGTTTTAATAATGTAGTTATTAAAATTGTGATTACACTCATAGCCCATAATGCCCCGACCTATGTATGATTGTTGTGATTGTTGATTACGGCAATATTATGTCATGTTGATTATTTGTATTATTATAAAGGCCAATTTTGAAGCCAAAGTTGTATTATATTTATTTTTCATTTTCATAGTATTGTATTTAAGTTTATTTCAATTTGTAAAAGTACTAGTTTAGTTGTATTTTCAAATTTAAATAAATGTAACAAGATGAAGATTGAAGATAAAATACAGCGTGCTTTTGGCTTAGAAGATGGCGAACAGGTCAAGTTGACAACGATGGCATTTGTCAAGTTTTCACTTGATTCTTGAATCAAGTGGGAGCTACGATATTACTCTTAGTTTGACCTCTTGATCCCATGTCGGCTCATGGGATCAAGCATAGGATTTTTGGGCTAGGCTATGTGTGTGTGATGCATGGTATGGTTGTGTTTTATTTTTACGCATTTATATTTAATTGTTGATTATAATATATGCTAAATGTTTTTGATGAAAACATCAAATAAAACTAGTAACGAGTTTCAAAGGTTAAAATTGATGATTTTAAAAAGTTAAATTCTAACGAGTTTAAAGTTAAATATTTTTTTGAAACTCAAATAATATATATGAGCGACATCTTTTAAAAATGTTTTAAAATGATACACAATGTGTATTTGTTATTTTTTTATATAAAATAAAATAACAAACTAGACGCATAAACACGATCTACATATATAAAATTGGTTAAAATAATTTTTAACAAATAGTGTAGCGAATCTTGTGTGCATGCATTATTCGTTAACACAAACATTTTAAAAATACCCGTCAAATTTAAGTCATGCCATCCAATGAGCTTGCAAACACTCCTCGTTATTTTTTTAATTACGGTGAGACCTAATCGAATTATAGCCACGAGGTGGATTTTCAGTTACGAGTGAGACTAGGCTGAATTTTCACTGTTTTCAAATTGGACGACTTAATCGTATTCACGGTGAGACCTGAGTTCGAGGCAAGGATGGGACAAACATGCCAATAGATAATAGTGGTTTGTTTAGACTAAACATATCTCAAGGTCCCATAAAGATCTAAGAGTTGCACCTGTGATGCAATTGGTACTCGCTATCTACCAGTAGACTCTATAACTGCTAGCTGATCAACTGATATAGTTATGGAACCTCTATGTGGATCTTAGACTTTTGTAAATTAATTGTTTTTTAAATATATTAAAACTTGGGTAATTAATTTATTAAAGTATTATATCGAAAATACTAAAATTGAACCTTGTTCTTTTGTAGATGTCAAACAATCAAAACGTAAACCAAAACACCCTCCGTTCTTTATTGGAGAAGGAGAAACTCAATGGTTCAAACTTCTTCGATTGGTACCGCAACCTGAGAATTGTTCTCAAATATGAAGGGAAGTTGAACAAAATTGAAGAACCCTTACCCGAAGCTCCTCCTGAGACAGCTACAGCTGCTCAAAAGAATGCTTATCAGAAGTTGTTTGATGAGCAAGAGTGAAACAACCCAACCCGTATTCCATACGATAAATTTTTTTTTTTATAATACACATTTATGCGCCAATTAAATATGTAAACCATTCCACGAATTCCATTTAAACGTACAACGATTTAAATGTTTACAAAAGGCACGAAGGCCATTAATTAAGTTCAATACAAGTTTGACCCCCTACAATGATAGTTTATAATCCAAACGACACTCGAGCATGGTTTGGAACTAAACTACCCAAAACGTCAGGCCAACTTCAAAAGCTATCCCAAAAGAACCCCTTGTCAACATAAACGGGAGACAACTAATCCAACCGTATGCCCTTACCCTTGTCCAAGTCGGAACCTATAAAATGGTAAACAACGAGAGGGTAAGCAATGCTTAGTGAGTGCAACAATTATACATACATATATATAACCTATCCATTCGCAATCACATTACCAAATACCTCATACGAACTTGTAACTCAAAAAGCATGTCAACATAAACGTAACACCAACAAGTCGTACATTATCACGCCACTTCATTAGCATATACTCAACTCAACATATATATATATATATATATATATATATATATATATATATATATATATATATATATATATATAATATGCTAAACAGATCAACAATCTCAATATGGTTAACCAATAACGCTATGGTGCTACCGGCTCGTGGTTCACACCATACGCTCGAGTCATACTCTTTTATAGTGCTACCAGCTCGTGGTTCACACTCGATGCTACCGGCTCGTGGTTCACATCTTATTTTATAGTGCTACCGGCTCGTGGTTCACACTCGATGCTACCGGCTCATGGTTCACATCTTATCACACACATGTTATGGCACTACCGGCTAGATGGTTCATACCATAACACCCACAAATAAATACGTCATATACACATACGTATAATTACTCCACTCACCTTATCACAAGGATGATGATTTAGCACTTCCGAGCTTCAACGCAATGTTCCTAAATCATTAAGTGCACATTCAATTTCACAACTAGTGGGATTAACCACAATACTCCCACTTGAGCATTTAATGACCCAATTTGCATTAAATGACTCAACTACTCACAACCGCCCATAAATGGCCAAGACTCGACTTTAATCACTAATACTAGTGAATTAAAGTCTATTAACTTCAATTAACACAAAGCTTAGGGTAATCCATACCCATTTCATCTAATTGGGTCAACTAGTACATTTTGACCCGTTTTATCTCACTTAGACTCGCAATCAAGTCAAACTTACCCATTTACATTTCTTTCATAAATCTTAAAGTGCATTAGTGACTAACAACACCAATTGACACTTACAATCTCAAATCACAAGGCCAAAACCCTAAATAGTGGCTATTAGGGTTTCTTTACAACAACATAACCCAAACTCACCCATTTTACCACCAAATGAGTCTTACAAATCCCTAGTACTCAAAACCATAGTCATTAATCAATTAAAACTCAAAACTTAGAGTTAGAACTTACCGAGACTATCAACGTGTAGCTAGAGACTCAAGGAACAACTTTAATTCTTGCTCCTAGGTTTGATTCACAAATCTCCAACTCCAAATCTCAAGATCAAACTAAGTGGATTTTGTGTTTTGGGAGAGAAAATGGAGAGAAAAGAGAAAAAGAAATGAAATAAATGGATATGTGGTGGATAGTTAATGCTCCCCTCAGATCCATATGTCAAGTTACCATTTTGCCCCTCAAAATCCCTTAAATTGAGCTAAGTTCGACACCAGTTCAGCAGAACTGTCGCGACGCGACCTTAATCGTCGCGGCGCGACACATAAAGGGAAAATAGACCCTTCTTAACCTAACTTCTGATCCAAATTTTCTTGTTATGCTGCGGCGCGGACCCAATTGTCGCGGCGTGGCCTAAGGCTAGAACTGGACAGCTCGACCAACTTAAACACTTTTTCGATTTTATTTGATTTGTACAATCCAAACCCGCTTCCTATATTCACCTAGCCTTCCACAATAGTCTCACAAGACTTAATGCTAACAAAACCCATGTTTAAACTTATATATATGCACACATTATCAAGTATAATATATATATATATATATATATATATATATATATATATATATATATATATATATATATATATATATATATATATATATATATATTATACACACACATATATTCATACATTTACGCATAAGCTAACGAGTTATAGACGTACAAATGATTTAGTAGGTACCTTTCGATACGTACGGGAAAATGGGATGTTACAAAGAGAAGATAGTTTTAATCATGCTTGCTAGTATGACTTCTGACCTCCAAAAGGAAATGGAAGATCGTACAGCATATGATATGATGACTGAGCTGAAAAATATGTTTCAAAAACAGGCTAGTCAAGAGTTATATGAAACTTATAAGCTTCTTCTGTAACACCCTAGGCAAATCCCACATCGCCCACAGACATGAGTGATCATGGGATTATAAGGTAATACTCACGCTTAAATGACACAACGCGCTTTGGGACCACATGCAGAGCAGATGTGTGAGTACGCTGCAGTTAAGCGTGCTCGGGCGAGAGCACTACCAGGATGGGTGACCTCCTGGGAAAGTGCTTCTCGTGTGTGGTCGCCAAGAAAAAGCCGTGCGCTTGCGGGCAAAGCGGACAATATTGTGGTCATGTTAAGCTGGGGTGTTATAGAATAGTATCAGAGCCACTCATGTGCCGTTGAGGGTGGTGGGGCAAACCTCATCGAGGACGATGAGTCCCTGAGGGGGGGGGGGGTGAATGTAACACCCTAGGCAAATCCCACATCGCCCACAGACATGAGTGATCATGGGATTATAAGGTAATACTCACGCTTAAATGACACAACGCGTTTTGGGACCACATGCAGAGCAGATGTGTGAGTACGCTGCAGTTAAGCGTGCTCGGGCGAGAGCACTACCAGGATGGGTAACTTCCTGGGAAAGTGCTTCTCGTGTGTGGTCGCCAAGAAAAAGTCGTGCGCTTGCGGGCAAAGCGGACAATATTGTGGTCATGTTAAGCTGGGGTGTTACATCTTCAAACATGCAAAATTGAGGAGGGTATGGAGGAGGGTTAATCAGTGAGCTCTCATTTCTTGAAAATGAAAAGCTACATTGACCGATTGGAAAAACTTGGAACTACCTTGCCGCCTAACTTGGCTGTGAACACGGTTTTGGTTTCAATACCAAAATCGTATCACCAATTTGTAATGAATTACAATATGCAAAGTTGGGAGAAATCTCTGGCAGAGGTGCACTCGATGCTCAAAACTGATAAACAGGATATTCCATATAAGGTTTCCAATCCAGGTGTCCTGATGATTAGGGATGGTAAGGTAAAAAAAAAATAAGCCGAAAACTTGGGGAAAAGGAAAAGGTAAGTCAATTGCTAAGAAAAAGATTCCACCACCTCCCAAGAAAGAAAACCCAGCGAAAAGCGAAAGACGTCGAATGTTTCCACTGTGGAAAAGTTGGCCACTGGAGGAGGAACTGTCCTTCCTACCTATCTGAGTTGAGAAAAGGCAAAGCTGGCCAGACCAGCAAATCAGGTATATTTCATATACAGTTATATACTTTTTCTAGTGATTCCTGGATTTTTGATACTGGTTGTGGTACTCACATCTGTAACAATATGCAGGGAATGAGAAGAAGTAAGAGACTGAAGAACAACACACTAGACTTAAGAGTGGGCAATGGGGCTCGAGCTGCTGTCGAAGCTATTGGAACCTATGAGCTTACTCTACCTAGTGGTCTTATTGTTTTGTTGGAACAATGTCATTATGCTCCTAGTATTACGAGCAATGTAATTTCAGTTTCTCTTTTGAAAAATGTTGGTTTTGAACTTACATTTACGCACTTTGGTATTTCAGTCTCTAAGAATAATGTATTTTATTTTAATGCTATTCCACGTGATGGTATTTTTGAAATTGATATGCATGGTGTGATTTCAAATAATAATTCTGTATATACCTGTACTGCCAAATGACTCAATCAAGACTTGAATAATACCTATCTATGGCATTGTCGTCTTGGTCATATAAACAAACAACGCATCTGATGGGCTTTTGGAATCAACTGGCTCTGAGTCATTTGATGTATGCGAGTCATGTTTATGTGGAAAGATGACAAAGGCTCCTTTCTCCAGTTTAGGTGAAAGAGCTAAAGATCTTTTAGGACTAATACATACTGATGTATGTGGCCCTTTTAGAACTATGTCTAGAAATGGTGAATCATACTTCATTACATTTACTGATGATTATAGTAGATATGGTTATGTTTAGTTGCTGAAACATAAACATGAAGTTTTTAAAACATTCAAAATCTTCCAAAATGAAGTAGAGAATCAATTTGGAAAGACCATTAAAGCCCTTCGCTCTGATCGGGGAGGGGAATATATGAGTCAAGAGTTTTTGAACCACCTGAAGAATTGTGGGATTGTCTCACAGTTTACTCCACCTTACATACCACAGCACAATGGTGTGTCAGAACAGAGGAATCGAACTTTACTTGATATGGTTCGATCTATGATGAGTCTAACTACTCTACCAATGTCTTTTTGGGGTTATGCATTAGAGTCTGCTGCACGCATACTCAATATGGTTCCAACCAAGAAGGTAAAAAAGACACCATATGAGTTATGGTATGGAAAGAGTCCTAAGTTGTCTAATTTGAAAGTCTGGGGTTGTTGTAAGACCCAAATATTTATTGTACATAATGTATTTATGGTGTACGATGCGTGTATGAAGGGTACGTGTTGCTTGCTCGAACGCCGAAGGAAACTAGATGTTGTCTGAAGTGACAAGGTGTGTACGTATCTTTTCAACCCCAAATAAATTTTTTGTTGATGTTTCAAAGCTTTACCATTGGAAAGGAAATCTTATTACGTTTCCAACGATATTTGATTCATCAAAAACGGAGTTACGGTCGAAAAGTTATGGCCAAAACAAGTTGTTGAAACCTGTTTTGGGCTCGACCACAAATTCCAGTTGTTTGGAGCGGTGCTCCACCTTTTGGCGCGGCGCGCCGATTGCCCCTGAAGCATTTTTCAGCCTTTTTAAAAGGTTCAAATGAGGGGTACTTTGGTCTTTTCATTTAGGGTCGGTTTAGGGTCACCAAAACTGCTCTAGAACTCCATTGGAGCTCATTTCTCACCCACACAAACACTCTCATCCATATCTAGAGAGAGAGGAAGAGTTCTAGAGTGAGAGAGCTTGAATTGGAGAAGAAGGAGTTGGATTCTCACCAAAGCTCGGGTTTTAAAGTTGTTCATCTCGCTCCTAGCTATGTTTTGGTAGTATTGGTAAGTTCTAACTTCGAATTTCATTTGTTAGATTTGATATTCAAGTTAGGGTTTGAGATTGTTAGTTGTAAAACCCATTTGGTTGATGAAGAGGGTTTATGGAAACTTACTATTTTGATATTTGGCGGGTTTTGGGTTGGTTAATGATTTAACCATGTTTAAGACTTGTAAATGGTGTATAATCACTAGTGTTAGTGATTATTGGTGTTTTGGAAACCATTAGGGTTCTTATGGTTGACTAATTTTGACTAGAGTCAAAATTAGGGTTTGTTGATGATTATGACTCAATTGCCGATTTAATAAGGTTTATAAACTTAAAATGGATTAAGTTGAATCATAGAACCGAGTTAAATATGTTTTGGTTTCAAAACTTGCTAATGGCGTGATATTGACTTCTTATGGGTCAAATTAGGGTTTAAGGGTCATTTTGGGCAAGATAGGTGTTTAACACCTATGATTGGGTTTAATTGGCATATTAGGACCATTCTCACTTGTGTTAGTGATTATTAGTTAGTTTGGGCACGGTTTGTGCTTGAAAGTGCAATTGGGTCGAAATTGCACTTATTGGTGTTTTGGGCATAAGCTAGAGTGTTTAGCTTATTTGTTTGTGAATTACTTAGGTAAATTGCATTTGGACGATTAGGAGCTCAAGCGGGATTGCTTTTCAAGTAATCAAGGTGAGTGGAATGTTTATACGCTTATGTATATAATTTGGTTGCTTGTGTGCGATGTGGTAAGTGACATCCGTTAGGATTCACTTTTCGTGGACCACGATTGAGATGGGAAAATATAGTGAGTGATATCCGTGTGGATAGCTCTTCATTGGCTATATTCGTTTTGTGTTTGTGGTGAGTGATTAACGTTTGACCTATCGCTCTTTGTCGGCCACGTGTGTATGTGTGTGTTTGGGCATGTAGCGAGTGATTAACGTATGACCTATCACTCTTCGTCGGCTACATGTATATGTTTAGATATGTGGTGAGTGATTAATGTTTGACCTATCACTCTTCATCGGCCACATATGTGTGTTGGGGTAAGTGGTGAGTGTTATCCGTTTGGGGATCCGCTCTTCGTTGGCCACTTATCGTGGGATGGAAGCGGTTTCGCTTTTTGTCGGCCATCCTTGTGATTGAGGTAAGTGTTAACGTTTCGGTTGCACTTTTCGTCTGCCTCATGGTGCGTAGTGGTGAGTAGTTAACGATTTTGACCTACTACTCTTCGTCGGCCACGTACGCGTGCGATGGGTAGTGAGTAGTTAACGATTTTGACCTACTACTCTTCGTCGGCCACCATCGAGTCGAATGTCGACATTGGGTATATTGGGATGTGTAATTTTATTAGCATTGTACGTATTTGTATTTGGCGTATATTATTGTTGAGATCTCTATGCTAATGATGTTAACTTGTTGTACGTACGATTATTCGTTTATTCGATATTGCGGTTTGCTAATGTTATTGTGTTGTTGTGTAGGTGTATGCAAGTAATTGGATTATGTATGTATGCGTATAAGTATTGCATTCACTAAGCATTAGCTTACCCTCTCGTTGTTTACATTTTTAGGTTCGGAGGCGGACGTGTCAAGGGTATGCTCGGGATTTAGATGATTTCCCTTTTTGGTTGCTTGCTTGGATTACTTGTGGATTCGGCCTAGGATTTGGGTAGTTTATCCTCAAACATCATGCTCGTAGTTTGTTTGGAAATTAAACTAATGTGGTCGAAACTCAAACTTTTGTATGAAACTCGTAAAACGGCCGATGTGGGCCCCACTTTATAAAACTTATTTTATGTTTGAATCGTGTTAGTTTTACATATTTGAAGATGTGGGTAAAAGCGTTTCGTCTAAATATGTCGGGAAGTGGCCAATCTTTTTCACGTTTAAAGACTTTTTGGACAGACCAGTTTGGCGCGCCGCGCGGCCATTTGGATCGCCCGCCATTTGCTGAACAAACAAATTTTTTTTTATTTTTGCATATTTCGGTTGCATAAGGGTTGGGTTGTTACAAGTGGTATCAGAGCATGGTCTAAGGGATTTAGACGACTTGAGATAGGTGCCTAGACTTAGACTTTATTGTGTGTACGCTTTATACGGGACTTGTAGGACTTTGGGTCTAATCGGGAATTGTTAGTGCTTTGATTTATATGAACTAACATTGTGCTAATTGATTTGTGTTGTGTTTAGCAATCATCAAGCGAGATGGACGTTGTACTAGCGAGTTAATGCGACGTGTTCGCGTAACAATGATTAGCTACCATTGTTACGGGTTCAAATCGTGTCAAACGAGCGATGTACGACGATTGTTGAGCAAGATGGGGTAGTGTGGTGTACATGTATATACCTATGTGTTATGTCCTTTCGTTTCGTTGCTTAATTACTTCGTTTTATAGAATGAAGATGAGAAATGGACACGACACCAATGATGGAAGTACGAGTGAGGACGTTGAGTTCACGGCCAAAGTTGAGGCCATCTTTAAACGTCAAAAAGCGGAGTTTCTCGAAGATGTTAAGAAGATGTTCCTAGATACGATTGACGAGCAACTAATCAATGTGGTAAAGGAGCAAGTTAAGGCCGTTCTTCAAGAGGATAATGTGAGGAGACGGGACTTTTTCTTTAAGAATTTCAAGGATTCTCAACCTCCCACCTTTGAAAGTGAACGGGACCCACTTAAGAGTGCCCGTTGGATCTCCGATATGGAGGGGGCTTTTCGTACGTGTGAATGCCCTCTCAATAAAAAGACGAGATATGGTTGTAACATGTTAAGAGGTGATGCTAAATTGTGGTGGGACACGAAGATCCGACTTTATAGCGAAGAACAATGCATGGAGTTCACCTGGGATGAATTCAAGAAAGAGTTTTTCGACGAATACCGAACTTCGGCCGATCTTACAAGGCTTAAGGACGAGTTACGTTCCTTGAGGCAAGGATCGATGGATTTGAACACTCTCAAATCCGTGTTTTTGTCAAAGACCCAATTTTGCCCGGAGTATGTCGGTAATGATAAAATGTTGAAGGAAGACTTCTATCGAATCTTGAACGATGGTTATCAAGAGAAGATTAGCGTAAACGTGGTGAAAACTTTTGACGAGTTGTTTGACATGGCGAAGGGTTTTGAGGTGCTTGTCCTTAGGAAAAGTGTTCCCGATGTTAGTAAGCGGAAGTCCGAGACTACGATGCATTCGAACAAGAAAAGTAAGAGCACTTCCGAGGGTGGCGGAAGTGTGAAGAAGAGTGGCACCGGTGGTTTTGTGCCCACGTGTTATAATTGCGGGGAACGGGGTCATTTGTCGCGTGAATGTACGAATGCGAAGTCTAACAAGGTTACTTGTTTTAATTGTCGAAAGGAGGGACACCGAAAGTCGGCGTGCCCGGATCTAGTTGGTGATGCATGAGAACCTGACGACGGTGTTCAGGTACTTTTCGACTATCTTATTGAAACGTACTTATGATGTTGTGTAATGCATTTTGTGTTAGTGCGTAGTGTAATGAGGGGTAGCGTTCCTTGTAGAATTACCCTATGTTGATGGTCTGGTTATAGGGTGAAGGGCGTAAGACTTGGTGCAACCAAGCATTCCTTGATATTTGGGAAATGTTTATACCAAGCCATATGGGTGGGTTTTGGTGTTCGGATGTTAGAGCGTGTTCGCTTTTGTGTTGAAGTTGATGAACCATGAGGTTCGACGGGTGGGATGAAACCCGAGAAATCGAGTGTTGATCTCGATGTATGTTGGTAAAGGAGTCTACGTGACGCGACATTAGGTGCCTCTTTTATACCTACTAGCGTGGTGTTCGACTCCGATTGTGTTGCGGTTACATTGTACTTAGGGTACCAAGGACAAAACCCTTAGGTACATGAGTGACTAGGTGGAATTTGACAAACTAAAGCAATTGGATGATTGCGGCGGTATGGTTTGTGTAATTGTGTTACACCTTTCGTTCGAAGTGTTTAAGGATTGATTGAAATCCTTCGGGTGCTCAAGATTAGAGCAAGATATGGCGATGGGTCGTGTGAACCCAATTGTTGGTAAAGTCTACTTTTGGTAGCATTGTACGAGTTGTGGATATGGAACGTAGTTCCAAGTGGGGGAGTTATACTCCCGCACGAGGGGACCTTAGGGTGAGAATTCGGATAATGCTTATGGTAGATCCTGTAACATCCCGTGTTTTTCCGTTAAATTTAATTTTAACACCGTCTTTTTTTTTTTTAAACATAATCTTTCGTATTTAAATTAATAGTTTCCGTGAGTAACGTTCATTATATTCCCGCTATTTAATTTTGACATCACCCGTTTACTCGAGCGTTTTTAAAATATTCGTTTGGTTAAATCCCGCACCCGCTTCTAAACTCGAGGGACTAAAATTGACACGGGGCAAACTAGTTGACTAGGTCAACTAGTCCACCCCAATCACCACCATTCAATCCCTCCATCTCTCTCTCTTTCTTTCTTTTCTTTCTCTCAAGAACACAAACATAATTCATCATCTAAATTCGGATCGGGAAGCAAACTTCAAAACAAATTACATATTCGTGATCCTCTCATCATCCTCTTCGATTTGGTACCAATTTCATCCATTTTGGGTAACATTTCTAAAACACTAAATTTCTCTAAATTCGTTTTATATACTTGAAATTGTGTTAGTTAGTGTCTATGGCTCGTGTGTAACATGAATATATGTTTTGTTTGCTCGATTTGTGGGTTGGAGTAACTAGTTTGAGTTTTTGAAATGGGTTTGCTTAATCCTTGATTTTGGATGAGTTAATGTTGTTAGATTGTTAAAGTGCATGTTTTAATTGTGTTACTAGTATCATTAGCCACATTTGGATGTGTAGGTTGATTAAGAAAACTTCAAAAACCCGATTAATGATTTTGTGATGTTTGACTAGGGTTTGATAGTTCTTGACATGAACTTTTGGATGCTTAAATGCTATGGAATGTTAATTGTTAGTGTTTAGATGCAATGTATGCTTAATTACCTTCGAAACGGCATATCGTATGTGTAAATTGGATTCCCGAATCATAAAATACGTTTTACGAACTTGAAACTTTGAAAATAAACCTTTCTTGATCAATTGACGAGTTTTCGGTTATTGTAAATGTTGTTTTTGTTTGATGAAACATGTTTAGTTGTGTTCCTTGTCAAAAGAGCTTTCCAACGGTATAAGATACGCTTTCTAATTGTTTACGGTTTGAGTTTTGCGTTTGTTTGAAATTTTACCAAGCCTTGAACAAGTGAAACAGGCCTGGGACCAGGCCACGGCCATTGTCGCGGCGCGACAGGCCTGGCCGCGGCGCGACATAAGCCGCGTCCAGATTCTGTTTCCCTTGACCTTTTTACTAAAAATGTTTGACATGTTCTAGACCTCCAATTTACATGCAACTTGTTTTAACATGCTTATATATGAATAACTAGCATAGAAAAATAGTTCGGGACCCGACCCGAACGCGTTGACTTTGACTTTGACCAAGTTTGACTTTTAGTCAAACTTAACCAAACGATTATACAATCATTCTAACATGCTTTTATACTTGTTTCTTGTATGAAACTTGACAACGTGATTCACATGCTATACTTAATCGAGTCGTAACGAGCCATAGGACTAATTGAACACATTTCACCCGACTTTGTGTCGTAACCGGTTAATTGACACAACTTACTTGTTTAGGTCAAGGCTAAGCAACTTTCATGCATACGTTACTTTGTGAAGTACTTTTATACTCGTGCACTCGAGGTGAGATCATAGTCCCACCTTTTCAACAACTTTTTATACTTTTAAATTGTGGGCTGAGAAACATATACTTTGTTACATTTTGTACTACTTACTATTATACTTTGAACACAAGTACAAGGAAAACAAACATTCCACAGCGAGTTAGAACAAAAATCCTCAATTCGATTATCATTAGTTACACTTGCAGGGTGTAAGCGAGAACTTATATTGTGTGGCCATACGGGTTTGACAAACCCTCATTACGGACGGTTCGCTACCGTCTACGGATGAAATATATTTTCGAGAATCAGTGTTTGTTCTAGCACTAAGTGATGGGGTATACAATGGGAGGAAACGTTAAGTCTTGATAATTGGGTGCTCGCGAACAATACTTTTGGAATGCAAACGATTTTGATAATCAACTATGGGAATACTAAATCTTGTGGATCAAAAACAACGTTTACAAATACATCTATGATTTCACCAACGTTTTTCGTTGACAGTTTTCTATATGTTTCTCAGGTTCATACTTGGCTATTTGATACATGCTTCCGCGTACACTCATACTTGCTTGGAGTCAAGCATACATACATACATACGCTAGGGATAGCACTTTTGGATTCAAACTTTTGGTTACATACTTACGCTATTTAAAGCAACGGTGTTTTTCAACTTATATTATGTCGCAAGTTATTTCATTTATACTTTATGACTTTTGTAAACTTAGACTTGTTGTCGAACGGTTTTGTAAACTAAACTTGCAAGTCTTGTACCTTTCAAATGAATGCGACATAATTTTGGTCAAACGAGTCTCATATAGAGACTACGACCACGCAACGGGACCTAAGTTAACGACGCCGTCAATAACGGTTTTGGTCGGGTCGTTACAGATGGTATCAGAGCGTTGGTTGTAGGGAACTAGGACGTGCATTAGTGTGTCTAACAGAGTCGTTAGGACGCATTAGTGAGTCTAGACTACAACCGGATAGTTAATCATTGCATTCTGACATACATTTGCTATAGATAGCACTTACTTGACTACTTGTGCATTATACTTGAATCATTCTTAGGAAAACTTTTTAATGGTACCCAACCTTCATTATACGAACTCGTATCCTGCCACTTTAGTTCGGGAACTCTGACTCCTTGGTTGTTACTCACCCCGTCTCATCTTACTATCCATGAGTATTGTAAAGTCACTGTCACTACTCTAGATGAGTATCGTCATCACTATTTATCGCTACGGTTGCGTACTACTCGCTATCATGACTCGTTACTCTTTTCATACCTAACTACGTTATTGTCTGATTCGAACCGCATTGACGTGAACAATCACTTATACCCTTCCCTCGGGGAACGCATCTTTAGAGTTGCACTAATTCTTTCGATTTAATACGAGTCACGTTTGAGACGTCGTTACATTTTGTTCATTTTAGATTTTCACGATGACACGAACTTGAACCCATGGAGTGATGTGGGAATGGAGGTATGATTTGGCGTAATATAACGACACTCGATCAACGTGGTTATATTACGGTAAGACATACCAAAGTTCTAGTGACGCGTGATGGTGGTTAGACTCGATCAACCTAAACACCACCATGTGCCATGTACATGACTTCATCTTTTCAGGTTTGGACATCCGAAAACTCCGAGAATATTTATAACAACCATACCGGGGACACACCTTCAATTATTATCAAATTATATTTATGCTTCCGAATGAATTACCGATTCCATTCGACTTCAACCGTATGTCACACGGGTATACTAGCTCGTCCTCGCGCAGTCTTATGGACTAACTACAACTTACTCGTTATGCTCGCATCGAGGCGGAAACTTCTCTCGCCTTACACTCGTAATTCCGGTTCAGGAAATCTTTTATTCTAAATTCTCAATGGAGAGAGACTCTTCACGTTATGCTAGTATTCGCCTCAAGGGTGAATAGTTCCGACGAACGTTTTTGGAAACCGATAAATCTTCCGCGACGCGAATTTTCTTGAGAAACTTGTCCTAGCTAACGTTTTCAATTCCTAGCAAACTTGTTCACTATGCCTTAGGGAAATGTACCCCGTTTCGGATTGAGATCCTCGTTTCACTTCTAGATTTTGGAGTACCTTACAAAAAGCCTCGGGACCGCGTTTAGACATGAGTACCGCGTACCATCCACAACCCGACGGACCGAACAAACATGCGATTTAAACCTTGGAAACCATAATACAAGTTTGTATTACCAACTTCAAATTTACTTGAGAAAAGTATTTTCCTTTAACCGAATCCTCGTACTACAATGATTTTCATTCGAGTTGTAACGTCACTCCTTTTGAAACCACATGTGACCGGAAACGTCATTCTCCTTTGTCGAACCAAGTAAACGATGATCAATTCACCGGGGCCGAGTTTATTCATGAGCAACCGAGAAAATTTATTCATATTCAGATAAAACCCTACGCGACTCGTAATCACCAAGAGCTACGCCGATGTTAGACGTAAACATTTCAAATTCCACGTGGGAAACCGCGTCACGTTAAGAGTCGCACCTTGGAAAGGTGCAATCCGTTTCGGGAAACGTAGGAAGCTAAATCCGCGATATTTTGATCCTTTAAATTCTTGGGGTGTTTTGGACCCGTTGCTAGCCGTTTAGATTTTCCGACCCATTTTGAGTCTCCGTTATCCTACATTCGATGTATCAACTCAAAGACGTGTTTTGCGAAACGAGAACTTGTTATCTCCTTTGATGAACTCACTATCGACGATAACCCTCACTTCCTAGAAGGACCGGTTGAAACCATAAATCGTGAAGCCAAACCTTAAAACAACATATGATCCCGACCGTCAAAATTCGTTGAAATACCCTAGGACGTACTTCTCCCTTATTCGTAGAATTTACAACGCAAGGTCTCGAGGAAGATTCAACGACTACTACTTCCAACTAAATTTCGGGACGAAATTTCTTTTGAGGTGTGGATAATGTAACATCCCGTGTTTTTCCGTTAAATTTAATTTTAACACCGTCTCTTTTTTTTTAAACATAATCTTTCGTATTTAAATTAATAGTTTCCGTGAGTAACGTTCATTATATTCCCGCTATTTAATTTTGACATCACCCGTTTACTCGAGCGTTTTTAAAATATTCGTTTGGTTAAATCCCGCACCCGCTTCTAAACTCGAGGGACTAAAATTGACACGGGGCAAACTAGTTGACTAGGTCAACTAGTCCACCCCAATCACCACCATTCAATCCCTCCATCTCTCTCTCTTTCTTTCTTTTCTTTCTCTCAAGAACACAAACATAATTCATCATCTAAATTCGGATCGGGAAGCAAACTTCAAAACAAATTACATATTCGTGATCCTCTCATCATCCTCTTCGATTTGGTACCAATTTCATCCATTTTGGGTAACATTTCTAAAACACTAAATTTCTCTAAATTCGTTTTATATACTTGAAATTGTGTTAGTTAGTGTCTATGGCTCGTGTGTAACATGAATATATGTTTTGTTTGCTCGATTTGTGGGTTGGAGTAACTAGTTTGAGTTTTTGAAATGGGTTTGCTTAATCCTTGATTTTGGATGAGTTAATGTTGTTAGATTGTTAAAGTGCATGTTTTAATTGTGTTACTAGTATCATTAGCCACATTTGGATGTGTAGGTTGATTAAGAAAACTTCAAAAACCCGATTAATGATTTTGTGATGTTTGACTAGGGTTTGATAGTTCTTGACATGAACTTTTGGATGCTTAAATGCTATGGAATGTTAATTGTTAGTGTTTAGATGCAATGTATGCTTAATTACCTTCGAAACGGCATATCGTATGTGTAAATTGGATTCCCGAATCATAAAATACGTTTTACGAACTTGAAACTTTGAAAATAAACCTTTCTTGATCAATTGACGAGTTTTCGGTTATTGTAAATGTTGTTTTTGTTTGATGAAACATGTTTAGTTGTGTTCCTTGTCAAAAGAGCTTTCCAACGGTATAAGATACGCTTTCTAATTGTTTACGGTTTGAGTTTTGCGTTTGTTTGAAATTTTACCAAGCCTTGAACAAGTGAAACAGGCCTGGGACCAGGCCACGGCCATTGTCGCGGCGCGACAGGCCTGGCCGCGGCGCGACATAAGCCGCGTCCAGATTCTGTTTCCCTTGACCTTTTTACTAAAAATGTTTGACATGTTCTAGACCTCCAATTTACATGCAACTTGTTTTAACATGCTTATATATGAATAACTAGCATAGAAAAATAGTTCGGGACCCGACCCGAACGCGTTGACTTTGACTTTGACCAAGTTTGACTTTTAGTCAAACTTAACCAAACGATTATACAATCATTCTAACATGCTTTTATACTTGTTTCTTGTATGAAACTTGACAACGTGATTCACATGCTATACTTAATCGAGTCGTAACGAGCCATAGGACTAATTGAACACATTTCACCCGACTTTGTGTCGTAACCGGTTAATTGACACAACTTACTTGTTTAGGTCAAGGCTAAGCAACTTTCATGCATACGTTACTTTGTGAAGTACTTTTATACTCGTGCACTCGAGGTGAGATCATAGTCCCACCTTTTCAACAACTTTTTATACTTTTAAATTGTGGGCTGAGAAACATATACTTTGTTACATTTTGTACTACTTACTATTATACTTTGAACACAAGTACAAGGAAAACAAACATTCCACAGCGAGTTAGAACAAAAATCCTCAATTCGATTATCATTAGTTACACTTGCAGGGTGTAAGCGAGAACTTATATTGTGTGGCCATACGGGTTTGACAAACCCTCATTACGGACGGTTCGCTACCGTCTACGGATGAAATATATTTTCGAGAATCAGTGTTTGTTCTAGCACTAAGTGATGGGGTATACAATGGGAGGAAACGTTAAGTCTTGATAATTGGGTGCTCGCGAACAATACTTTTGGAATGCAAACGATTTTGATAATCAACTATGGGAATACTAAATCTTGTGGTTCAAAAACAACGTTTACAAATACATCTATGATTTCACCAACGTTTTTCGTTGACAGTTTTCTATATGTTTCTCAGGTTCATACTTGGCTATTTGATACATGCTTCCGCGTACACTCATACTTGCTTGGAGTCAAGCATACATACATACATACATACGCTAGGGATAGCACTTTTGGATTCAAACTTTTGGTTACATACTTACGCTATTTAAAGCAACGGTGTTTTTCAACTTATATTATGTCGTAAGTTATTTCATTTATACTTTATGACTTTTGTAAACTTAGACTTGTTGTCGAACGGTTTTGTAAACTAAACTTGCAAGTCTTGTACCTTTCAAATGAATGCGACATAATTTTGGTCAAACGAGTCTCATATAGGGACTACGACCACGCAACGGGACCTAAGTTAACGACGCCGTCAATAACGGTTTTGGTCGGGTCGTTACAGATCCGAAACTTGTGTTGGGACCTAGTTTGGTCGATTTGTGGTAGAATACAATTTCGGTTAAATTGTACTTATGATTTTGGATTTGAATTATCACCGGGGTGGTAATGTGGTAAATCTCGTTGAGAGATAAAGGACGTGTTTGGCGAGCAAGGTGAAATCCCTCGGTTAAGGGATGTGTGTGTGGTGGATTCTCTTTTAGAGAATTTTTGTTTTGTGCCTATGTTCGATATAGGTGGTTCTTGCTCGATTGTGTGAATGGTTAGTGGTATCCGTTAGGATTCACTATGGCGTAGCAGAGCGCGATGTTACGTTACTCGTTGTTCGAGGCCAAAAGGGCATTGATTGGTGAAGTATGACCTTCGGGGTCCGCTGACTTCATCATGGTATTGTTGATTGGTGAAGCATGACCTTCGGGGTCCGCTGACTTCATCATGGTATTGTTGATTGGTGAAGCATGACCTTCGGGGTCCGCTGACTTCATCATGGGTGTAGTGTTATATCGGTGAAGCATGACCGTTGAAGGGGTCCGCGGACTTCATCCGGTGTTGAGCGATCTATCGGTTGTTTTATACACCGATAGTGGGTCCGTAAGGATTCATGTGGTTCGATCTTCAACGTTCGGATTGTTGACTTTAGGTTGAGACATGGTCGCTTTTAGCTTGGTCCTTGGTAAAGGTACGCTAAGGAATTGATATCTCGGTTCGAGATTGGTCTAGTTTTTCCCGATGTGAGGGATTGAGCAAGGTTTTAGTGCTCGGTTGGTGGATTTGATAAATTGCGGGTGACGATTTAGTTGTTAAAGGTGATTCATTGGGAAGAATTGTCTAGGAAAGTTCGGATTGGGACTTATGATTGAGGACCATTGAGTAGGTCCGGATTGGTTAACTGGAGAAGATCACGAGGGCGTGATCGAGTTTAAGTGGGGGAGAGTTGTAAGACCCAAATATTTATTGTACATAATGTATTTATGGTGTACGATGCGTGTATGAAGGGTACGTGTTGCTTACTCGAACGCCGAAGGAAACTAGACGTTGTCTGAAGTGACAAGGTGTGTACGTATCTTTTCAACCCCAAATAAAGTTTGTGTTGATGTTTCAAAGCCCTACCATTGGAAAGGAAATCTTATTACGTTTCCAACGATATTTGATTCATCAAAAACGGAGTTACGGTCGAAAAGTTATGGCCAAAACAAGTTGCTGAAACCTGTTTTAGGCTCGACCACAAATTCCAGTTGTTTGGAGCGGCGCTCCACCTTTTGGCGCAGCGCGCCGATTGCCCCTGAAGCATTTTTCAGCCTTCTTAAAAGGTTCAAATGAGGGGTACTTTAGTCTTTTCATTTAGGGTCGGTTTAGGGTCACCAAAACTAATCTAGAACTCCATTGGAGCTCATTTCTCACCCACACAAACACTCTCATCCATATCTAGAGAGAGAGGAAGAGTTCTAGAGTGAGAGAGCTTAAATTGGAGAAGAAGGAGTTGGATTCTCACCAAAGCTCTGGTTTTAAAGTTGTTCATCTCTCTCCTAGCTATGTTTTGGTAGTATTGGTAAGTTCTAACTTCGAATTTCATTTGTTAGATTTGATATTCAAGTTAGGGTTTGAGATTGTTAGTTGTAAAACCCATTTGGTTGATGAAGAGGGTTTATGGAAACTTGCTATTTTGATATTTGGCGGGTTTTGGGTTGGTTAATGATTTAACCATGTTTAAGACTTGTAAATGGTGTATAATTACTAGTGTTAGTGATTATTGGTGTTTTGGAAACCATTAGGGTTCTTATGGTTGACTAATTTTGACTAGAGTCAAAATTAGGGTTTGTTGATGATTATGACTCAGTTGCCGATTTAATAAGGTTTATAAACTTAAAATGGATTAAGTTGAAGCATAGAACCGAGTTAAATATGTTTTGGTGTCAAAACTTGCTAATGGCGTGATATTGACTTCTTATGGGTCAAATTAGGGTTTAAGGGTCATTTTGGGCAAGATAGGTGTTTAACACCTATGATTGGGTTTGATTGGCATATTAGGACCATTCTCACTTGTGTTAGTGATTATTAGTTAGTTTGGGCACGGTTTGTGCTTGAAAGTGCAAATGGGTCGGAATTGCACTTATTGGTGTTTTGGGCATAAGCTAGAGTGTTTAGCTTATTTGTTTGTGAATTACTTAGGTAAATTGCATTTGGACGATTAGGAGCTCAAGCGGAATTGCTTTTCAAGTAATCAAGGTGAGTGGAATATTTATACGCTTATGTATATAATTTGGTTGCTTGTGTGCGATGTGGTAAGTGACATCCGTTAGGATTCACTTTTCGTGGACCACGATTGAGATGGGAAAATATAGTGAGTGATATCCGTGTGGATAGCTCTTCATTGGCTATATTCGTTTTGTGTTTGTGGCGAGTGATTAACGTTTGACCTATCGCTCTTTGTCGGCCACGTGTGTATGTGTGTGTTTGGGCATGTAGCGAGTGATTAACGTATGACCTATCACTCTTCGTCGGCTACATGTATATGTTTAGATATGTGGTGAGTGATTAATGTTTGACCTATCGCTCTTTATCGGCCACATATGTGTGTTGGGGTAAGTGGTGAGTGTTATCCGTTTGGGGATCCGCTCTTCGTTGGCCACTTATCGTGGGATGGAAGCGGTTTCGCTTTTCGTCGGCCATCCTTGTGATTGAGGTAAGTGTTAACGTTTCGGTTGCACTTTTCGTCTGCCTCATGGTGCGTAGTGGTGAGTAGTTAACGATTTTGACCTACTACTCTTCGTCGGCCACGTACGCGTGCGATGGGTGGTGAGTAGTTAACGATTTTGACCTACTACTCTTCGTCGGCCACCATCGAGTCGAATGTCGACATTGGGTATATTGGGATGTGTAATTTTATTAGCATTGTACGTATTTGTATTTGGCGTATATTATTGTTGAGATCTCTATGCTAATGATGTTGACTTGTTGTACGTACGATTATTCGTTTATTTGATATTGCGGTTTGCTAATGTTATTGTGTTGTTGTGTAGGTGTATGCAAGTAATTGGATTATGTATGTATGCTTATAAGTATTGCATTCACTAAGCATTAGCTTACCCTCTCGTTGTTTACATTTTTAGCTTCGGAGGCGGACGTGTCAAGGGTATGCTCGGGATTTAGATGATTTCCCTTTTTGGTTGCTTGCTTGGATTACTTGTGGATTCGGCCTAGGATTTGGGTAGTTTATCCTCAAACATCATGCTCGTAGTTTGTTTGGAAATTAAACTAATGTGGTCAAAACTCAAACTTTTGTATGAAACTCGTAAAACGGCCGATGTGGGCCCCACTTTATAAAACTTATTTTATGTTTGAATCGTGTTAGTTTTACATATTTGAAGATGTGGGTAAAAGCGTTTCGTCTAAATATGTCGGGAAGTGGCCAATCTTTTTCACGTTTAAAGACTTTTTTGACAGACCAGTTTGGCGCGCCGCGCGGTCATTTGGCGCGCCACGCCATTTGCTGAACAAACAATTTTTTTTTATTTTTGTATATTTCGGTTGCATAAGGGTTGGGTTGTTACAGTTGTGAAGCGTATGTGAAATGTGACACTTCAAACAAGTTAGAACCCAGAGGTATCAAATGTCATTTTGTGGGATACCCAAAGGAAACAATGGGTTACTATTTTTACTACCAAGCTGAAAACAAAGTGTTTACTGCTCGGTTTGCTTAATTATTTGAAAGATATCTTCTCTTACAAGAAGTCAGTGGGAGTAAAGTAGATCTTGAGGAAATTCAAGAATCACAAAGTAACACACCTTCTGAAGGCACTAGCCAACCGCACGTTGAAGCTAAACACACTGTTGGTGAGCCAGAACGTTTTGCACCTATACTTCGTAAATCTAGTAGAACTCCCCATCAACCTGAGAGGTTAAATCTTCTGATTAATTCAGATGAACCTCATATAGGGGATTATGATGAACCCTTTAGCTACGGTGAAGCCATGTCAGATCCAGAATCTAACAAATGGCGAGATGCTATGAAGGCATAGATGCAGTCCATGAAAGATAATCAAGTATGGGACTTGATTGATCTTCCACCCAATTGCAAGACAGTGGACAGTAAATGGGTCTTCAAGAAGAAGGCTGACATGGACGGTAATGTAAATACTTTTAAGGCTCGGTTAGTGGCAAAAGGTTATACTCAAACTCAAGGAATTGATTATAAGGAAACTTTTTCACCAGTCGCGAGCATTAAATCAATTAGGATACTTATTGCCATAGCTGCTTTTCATGATTATTAAATATGGCAAATGGATGTCAAAACAGCTTTCCTAAATGGTGACCTAAGCGAGGACGTATATATGGTTCAGCTGGAAGGGTTTTTGAATCCTAAGCATCCTACTAAAGTATGCAAGCTTCTAAAATCCATTTATGGATTAAAGCAAGCATCCAGGAGCTGGAATCTTAAGTTTGATCAGAAAATCAAAGAGTTTAGTTTTTCTCAAAACCAATATGAGCCCTGTGTTTACATTAGAGCTAGTGGGAGCAAAGTTGTCTTCTTGATCTTGTATGTTGATGACATACTACTTATTGAAAATGACATTCCAACTTTGCAAGATGTCAAATCTTGGCTTGGAAAATGTTTTGCCATGAAAGATCTTGGAGAAGCTAAGTATATTCTTGGAATCAGGATCTATAGAAATAGATCCAAAAGGCTTATTGGTTTGAGTCAAAGTACATACAATGACAAAATCTTGCGAAGATTTAACATGCAAAACTCCAAGCGCGGAGCATTGCCCATGCAAAAGGGCATAACCTTAAGCAAGTCTCAAAGTCCTATCACACCTGATGAGATAAGACGAATGAAATGTGTTCCATATGCTTCAGCTATATGATCCATTATGTATGCCATGTTATGTACTAGACCTGATGTATCGTTAGCTTTGAGTTTGACGAGTCGTTATCAACAGAATCCAGGTGAAGAACATTGGATTGCTGTTAAGAGCATTCTTAAATATTTGCGGAGAACTAAAGATATGTTCTTGGTTTACGGTGGTTTGGAAGAAGAGTTGAGTATTAGATGTTATACAGATGCTAGTTTCCAAACTGATCGAGATGATTCTCGATCCCAGTCAGGGTATGTCTTTGTCATGAATGGCGGGTGTCATGACCCGAAAAATTTCGACTACTTTTGAACCAAACTCATGATACGATATTAGATTTTTAACAAGATAAGCTAAGTCTTTTAGGTTGAGTCTCAAAATTTTTGAACTGTTTTCATATATTCAATTGACCTTCGACTGTTCTCGACGATTCACGAACCACTATTTGTAAATAGATACATGAATATTTAAATATATATATATATATATATATATATATATATATTTATAATAATTTGAAATATTAATTGAAATAATATATGAGTTAATTGTTGAAAATAAATATGTAAAATAATATACGATATAATGAAAACTATTATTACAAATGTATATATATATATATATATATATATATATATATATATATATATATATATATATATATATATAAATATGTATATAAATACTACTTGTAAATATACAAAGTAACATTAAATCTATTTGTTTAAAAACATATAATATATATTTATGTGATAAAACTTATTATTTAAAACTGATTATTTTTAGAGAGAGAGTAAAAGGAAAATGAATGATTTCGAGCTTAATTAGTAAACGTCAGTAACACTCAGTTGATGTTTTGTTAGTTTTAATATAGATATTGTACATGTTCGTGAAGGATTGAAATAAAAGTTGGACTGTAAATTGATTACGAAGATTTTAGATTTGTCAAAAATATTTTTACCTTTTAAGATTAAATATTAGTACTCCGTACATATAAATTGGAACAAAAAATAAATAATTATTGAACCTTTTTTATCAGGTTTCAAACAGTTAATGAGTGGAATAATTAAATATATTTAATCTAAAAATTTGGGATTTTTAGGAAGACTCTTAGATATTAACTGTTTAGCAATGAACCACGATATAACAGTCCGTAAATTAAAATATCTACATGCTAGGACAAGAAGCCGATGGCTTCACTATTGGCATCACTGTTTCCTCATCAATCATTATTCCATTATTATCTCACATGTTCTTAATTTAAGATTATTGTTATAATAGTATTATTAATAATAATTTATATATACTTATGCATTACACATTCATCAGGAAAAACAAACATATCTTCCTTCTTCAGCTACTATCATCGACACAACCCATTGCCATCACCCTATAACAACCGCCACCACCACCGTAGGACATCATAATCCACCATCTATCTTCTATCTATCCCATATATAAATATATACATATATACATATACATATGTGTATATTGTTACACATGGATAGAAACTCGATCACACACCCACTTACATAATCACGACAACCCTGCACCAACGTTGGACCACCACCGGCTGCTGCTACTACCACTTCACCACCGTCACCTTGAACAACCCATCAACTACCACGACAATCACCCTCTCTCTCTTCTTCCTCTCTTCTCTCTCCACTGTTTCTGAGTTAAACCTTCCCAAACATCCACCCTAAACCACCTTTAATTATCACTGAAACTGCTATACTGCTACATCTTTCTGTTTTATATCCATCAACACAAACCACCATCGAAGACCCACTACTACAGTAAAACCTGCAACAACCACCTGCAATTATTTTTCGTTTCTGTTCAACACCACCCCAAACCATCGAAACCGTCGAACCCTTTTTCTGCTACTTCTAACTTTTTTGTTTTCAGATCGAAACCCACTTGTACTAGGCTGCTGCAGTTAGTCAGTTCCTGTTACAGCTATATGATTGATCGAGTAAAATGATAATGATGATGGGACGAAGTACATGCTGCTACTGCTATTATTTCTGTTTTCGTTGCAACCCATCGAAGGTCCACAATCCTTATGCTTACCGTTTTGCTACTACTTTTATTCCTGCTGCTACAGCTCGAATATTACTGTTTCTATATACATTGAAAATAAATCACCACCACATCTTGGGCTGCCAATTGAAGTGTGTCATTGGATTTGAAACTGGACTCTAGGTTCGATTTCTAATCGGGCTACTAGATTCCTATTAGACCGAGACAAGCCCAACTTCATTGAATGTATTAGTATTACGTGGTATTATTATTATTAAGATGAACGAGTTCGATGATAAAGGTGATAATAATAGCGAGAGATGTTGATAATCATGATAACCGGATATAATTATGATCATGTTATGAATATAGTTTTGATTGATTATGATAATGATGAGGTGTTAGATGATGATAAAAATCGATTAGTTTAGGGATGAAAAAGAATTGATGAATTAAGATATATAGCTTATAATTCGGGTTTAAAAATAGAAATGAATGGGCAGTGGAGTGGTTTGGTGTGGGTTTGTGTTAACCAAGAGGTCTTGGGTTCGAGCCGGTCTATGGCATTTTTATTTTGGGAAAACTCTTTAAGGTAGCTTTTCTATTATTATTATTATTATTATTATTATTATTATTATTATTATTATTATTATTATTATTATTATTATTATTATTATTATTATTATTATTATTATTATTATTATTTAACTAATACAAAATATTACAAATTATGATCATTATTATTATTATTATTATTATTATTATTATTATTGTTATTATTATTATTGTTATTATTGTTATTACTGTTATCATAAGTGTTAGTATTATTATTAATAGTATTATTATCATCATAATTATTAATATAAATATTAGTATCGTTATTATTATAGAAAAATCATTATTTTTATAGTTATTATTATTAGTATTCATTATTAATAAAATTAACATTTTTATTAAAAAGTATCATTTTATTAAAGTTATCATTTTATCATTTATATTAAAAGTGTCATTTTTAACTCCATTATCATTATTATTATTTTTATCATTACTAATATTATTTTAATATTATTATAATTTTTACAAAATAAATGATATATATATTATATATATATATATATATATATATATATATATATATATACAAAAATATATTTAATACATATAACATAACAAAATTTATATTTTTATTTATTTTTAAATATATAAAATGAATATATGATACAAATAGGTTATTAATATAAAAATGATATAAATAATAAATTTATATATATATATAAATTTGTTCGATTACAATTATGTGTGTTAATATATAAATAAATAATATAGGTTCGTGAATCCGAGGCCAACCCTACATTGTTCAGATCCGTCGTATGCATATTTTTACTACAAAATATCGTATTGTGAGTTTCATTTGCTCCCTTTTTAAATGCTTTTGCATTATATATTTTTGGGCTGAGAATACATGCGCTGTTTTATGAATGCTTTACGAAATAGACACAAGTACTTAAAAATATATTCTACGTTGAGTTGTACCACTAGCATACTTCCCTGTAGCTTGGTAACTACTATTTACATGCGGTATTGTAAACGCGAATCCCGTTGATAGATCTATCGGGCCTGACAACCCCAACCTGACTGGACGACCAGTATTCAACGGTTGTACAGTACTTCGTTTCAGTGACTACACTTGGTACATTGTAGTGAGATTTCATAATAAAAGGAATATGCGACGTTGATTAAATGTTAAGTATGGTTACCAAGTGCTCAACCACTTAGAATATTTTTATTAAAACGTTTATGTAAACGGAAATCTTGTGGTCTATTAATATATTGAAATGATTGTTATGATAAACCTATGAACTCACCAACCTTTTGGTTGACACTTTTAAGCATGTTTATTCTCAGGTATGAAAGAAACCTTCCGCTGTGCATTTGCTCATTTTAAGGACATTACTTGGAGTCGATCATCGCAATGGGACCAAATGTTGATGACTTTGTCCAGGTGGATAAGGACGGGTCCTCACAGCGGGGCAGTTGATTGGAGAAGCTCAAAGCAGAGCACAGTTGCACAGTCTACAACAGAAGCAGAATACATTGCTGCCTCAGAAGCTGCTCAAGAAGCTGTCTGGATTAGGAAGTTTGTTGCTGAACTCAGAGTAGTTCCCAGCATTGAATCCCCTATGGAAATGTACTGTGATAATTCAAGTGCTATTATACTTGCAAAAGAATCACGTGTACGTAAAGGTAGCAGACACATTCTTCGAAAGTTTGACTACATTCAAGAAGTCGTTGAGAGGAATGATATTAGTATTCTTAAGGTTCATACAGATGATAATGTGGCTGACCCGTTCATGAAGCCCATGACACACAACAAACATGATGATCATGCTAGTAGTATTGGACTTCGTTATGCTGCTGATATTTTTAATTTGTAATTTAGTATTTGGATATTTTTTGGAACATTAAACAGTTTTATCATAATGAATTGATATATTGATGGTATGATCGTTTTCATATATATCACTGTGTTCTATATTAACATGTTTAATCCATGAGTGATTGTTGATTATTCAAAATCTCCATAATCAATCATGTTATGGGAATAACATGAATTAAGATTAATATGAAGTGTTGGTTATATTTATTGATGATAAATAATTAACTTGTAGAGACCAAAATTCATATGTATTCATTGATGATGAATGTTGGAATGACCCATCCGAGATGTCACTACATGGATCATTGTCAGTAGTGAATCTTTTAGTGATTATGTCTTTATGTCCTTAGACTTGAGATGCACTCCAGTTTTGATGTGTGGAACATTGTACTTTGATATGGTTAAACGCTGTCCTGAATAAGGCTGTTATAAAGGCTATTATTGGGTATAATGTAAAGCTCATGATAGACACATGTATGCAATATAGAATTTGTTCCTCTGAAATATTTGGAGTTAGATACTTTTTGAGCTCCTCGATGAATGAATAAGATATTTGTGTGGCTGCACCCAGATGTAATTAAGATGATACTTAATTAATTTGGTGATCTAATTCAGTTCTAAGATCGAGAAATAAAATTGTTAAACAAATGAGAATGATCGATGATCCATATCTCAAGTTTAACTAAAGTATATGAAACAAAAGGACGAATGACATTTAAAACTTACCATAAACAGTTTCGAGAAACTACCCTCACATGAATTTGGGGACAATGACGTGTTGCTAGACGCTTACCATTGTTTGTATAGTTACTTGGTGTTATGCCATGCACAAGTGGGAGTCTGTAGGATTAATGTGCAAGGTACAACATATAACTATATGACCAACATCATTTGAGCCTTCGGGGTCACACACATATACACCGAGACGTCAAATAAAATATATATGATGTATATATATTACTCAAGTAACAAAATAGTAAATGAATCGAAATTAATTAATTTAATATTCACATGAAAGCGACATGATAGAAATTATTAATTATAAGTTACATAACATACCCCTGAAGTATTTGAGAAATACGACTTTATGATACATATATTTGGTAATTTGAATTCACGGCTTCATTTAAAAAAGGTTCACGGGTGTTTTGAAAAAAAAATATCTATATATATTGTACCAAGTTAATTCATATCTCATTCTTGTTTCGATGAACTAAAAATTTTGATTTCATAATATTAACCAAAAGTTGATTAATATTACTTGGGTTTGGACTAGCATCCATTGACGGTCGTTTGAAGTGTAGTGTGGACTATCCAAAGAGACGGTCATACTTTTGATCGTAAGTTTCTCTCCGTCTCATCAATTTCTCCAAGAAAGGTATATCGTCAACTCCTCTTTTGTTTTATATTCATGACAATTATTATGGTGTAACTGGATCATTGGAAAATATTAATCGTGTGCATGTTTCATTAAATAAGTGAATATTTAATCTTGTAAAATTTCGTTCATAAAATAATAAAAGATTATTATTTTAACTATCCGCTGCGTTAATCTGACTAAAAGTACACACGATTTTCCATCAAAAATAACCTCACAAGAGTTTGACTAACATCCGTTACAATTATAGACTAACCTGGCAACATGTGCAAACATCTTGGTTATTCATGTCTAAATAAAACTTTAGGTCTATACGTGCAATTTTGAACAAACTTTAGGACTAACCGTGAAATTTTTCATTCGTTTACTAATCAAATTGAATGATTAAAAAGTACTCAAAAACTGGGTAAATTGTAATAGTACGGAGGTAGTACCAATTAGAGTGCTCCCAATAGTTGGGTCTTGAGTCCCGCCCAAGCTAGTCCTTCTGAGGACACTATTGGCAGCAAATAGTCATGGGCTAGTCCAGGTCCGCCCTCCTTGCATTCGTCCTCCTCCTTGTCTTCCTTTAAAATATTTGTGGACGAATGTATATGTATATGTTACTTGTACTATTAAAGCATTAAACCTTGTAAACTCAATAATTAAATAATTCAAGTGGGTTCCAATTTATTTGAGAAAGTATGTTATTTTTGATAGTGTTTAATCCATAGATAGTCATGAGTACTGATGTGACGTAACGTTAATGTGAGTTAATCTGAAAAGAAATTGTTCTTATGATTTGGGAGCACTCTTAATCAAAGTTTTAAATATGCGGCAATTTTTTCGTATCCGGTTCTAATCACCAATGCTCACGCCTAATTTGTGAAGCCTAATTTGTGAGGAAAAGTTCTTTTGGAGAAGAAAAAAAAACGTCCAAATACCCCCCTTCACTTCAAAATAAAGTAGCGACCAAATAAGCCACGTGTGAGAGAATAGGGGCACGTGTAAGAGAAAAAGGGACACGTGGATGATCCGCGAGTAGAGTAGAGTAAGCAGTCTCCAGCTGTATACCTCAAAGCGGTGAAGCAATTTGATACAAAACTTGTTTGCAACTCAAAAATATGAAAACACAAAACGACATACACTAATCGGAAAAGTACAAAGAGTAGGAGAAAAGATGGCCGGAAAACTGATCGGAATGACGGACAGTAATGCGTTATCGACGGAGGCCGAGTGTCAACCGTTGACCATTGAAAGAAAAGTCCGTACAGACTTAGAAACTCATCTTCCTAAACCTTGTAAGTTGTACTCCGTAACTTCTTTATATAGGTTTTGAGTCCGATACATCAGTAATTACAAGGTAAAATTAGTAATGATATACAGTTGGTTACTTGGATCTCATATAATATTTGTTACAATTTGCATTTCTATAACTATGATACTGTGCATGAACATTCTGGTAGATTTGGTGAGGGCACTTGTAGCTCCAGATACAGAGCATCCAAATGGAACGTTAGGGCATAGGCACAACGAGATGACTGTCCTCCAACAGCATGTCGCTTTCTTCGATCAAAACGGTGACGGAATCGTTTACCCGTGGGAGACCTATACCGGTGAGCCACTTTCTAATTCTATAGAATGTTAAAATGAATCGATAATGTTGAAATTTCTGTTCAAACTAAAACAAAATCACATATAACAAGAAACAATCACATGAATGCAAGATTTAATGTGGTTAGGCATGATCAGGATTATTTTTATTAGGATATGTACTAATGTACATATAGGATATAACAATATTTCATTTCAACAATGTGTAGGAATGCGTCAACTTGGGTTCAATATTGTAATATCGCTGCTAGCAGCCATTGTTATCAATATGGGGATGAGCTATCCCACCTTACCCGTACGTTCTTCTTCGTCCTTTGGAGCTTAATTGAGTCTTTTGGTTAACCGTTTTGATATAATTTGCATGAATTTTGTAGGGGTGGTTACCTTCACCGTTGTTTCCGATATATGTTTACAACATACACAGAGCGAAACATGGAAGTGATACGGGGACATATGATACCGAAGGAAGGTTGGTCTCAATGTGATTGACCTAGTTGACTCGATTAAAGTTTTGGCTATGTGGGTTGTTGGGTGCCTTCGGGTTATGAACTAGAAGTAACATAATTTTCAGGTACTTGCCGGTCCACTTTGAGAATATGTTTAGCAAGTATGCTAGAACGGTTCCGGATAAGCTCACACTCGGGGAGATTTGGAACATGACTGAAGGGAATCGAGTAGCATTTGATCCTTTTGGATGGTTAGTCATGTTATACCCTTAAATAGTTAGCTTTCTATCTACCACTATATCATTTTATAGTTCTGAATGGCAACTGTTTGTGGTGTTTGTGCTCATAATGCAGGACGGCTGCTAAGTTGGAGTGGGCGATACTGTACGCACTTGCTAAGGACGAGGAAGGCATGTTGTCAAAGGAGGCTGTTAGGCGTTGCTTCGATGGCAGCTTGTTCGAGTATTGTGCCAAGATGAACAGGGCTGCTCACGACAAGATGTATTGAAGAGTGTTTTTGGAATCAAATTCCGTATCTATGTTAATGATGTCAAGTATGTTGTTTTGATTTTAGAATACCTATACAGTTGGTAGTAAATAAGTGTGTTAACAGTGTAACCTAAGGCATTGTTGCCTTTGTGAAGGTTTATATTACAGAATAAACAAATGTTATGAGCAAAGTGTAGGTTACTGTAACTTCAAACGTAATTTTAACGTTACTCAACTTATTTTATTAATTTGCTATCGAATTGCAAGTAATACATCTTTTAAATATTTAGACTCTTAATATAAAATGTAAGAAAACAGTAGGAAAACAGACAATTTGAATTGGTTCCTGATTCGTGAAATACTTTCTTAATTAAGTATTTCGTTCTCACAAGTCTCGGATTTACACGAAATCTTAGTTGGGAAATCAAAATTAAGAGAATCTATGCGTTTCTGTATGTGTTTTGTGAATGGAGAAAGCTATGAAAAAATCGAAATATAATCGGTTTTCAGTAGTGGAGTCCTAACTCTTCATTTTAGCAGGGGAAAATCTGTTGGAAGGCACTTTTCTATCAAAACGAAGTGTCTTTTTGATTGAGGTTTCGGGGGCCCCTCGACCTCTGACCGCTCACCTCACCTGGGATGCTGCCCTTTGGACCCTGCAAGGAGGCACATCCGCCTTGATCCCCGCAATTTGCGCGGCAGTTAATAGCTAACTCTACGGACGTGTAATCCACACTCTCTTAATCCGTTGTTAAGTATAACTAGATAACTCTTGCATTCAAGTAAATTCCAATTAACTAAAATTAATGTTGGATGACGCTAAAATCACTAACATAAAATATGTTATAGAATATGTTCAAAAAGGATACTACAACAAAAACATAATCACATGGAATGATGGAAACTCTCAAATAAGTAGTAACTGACTAAGTTTGCACATGTAAAACGATACTGCAAAAATAAAGGCATAACCATAACCATGTTTGTCATTACAAGATCGGAAATTAGACAATTGCATTGGCAGCACTTGCAATTCTTGGCCATAGATCAGCACACTCCTTCCCAATCGGTCCAGTAATTGCAGAACCTAAAAAATAGTGACACGAATAGGTTGTCAGCATAGACTGACAAGTCTAAAACTACACATATATTTCAAACTATATTTATATTTAAACAATGTATATTTCTACCTTTCATTTCTCCTTTGGGGTTCACAATAACACCAGCATTATCTGTCCAATAGAAAACAAAACAACTGTGTGACAAAACATATTTAAGAATAGGTCTATATAATAACTAAGTGCAGATGACTTTTTAACAATGGATGTATAAACCATAACTGTAACGAATGGCTACAATTTGGTATACCAGACGTGTAACAGCATCAACCAATTAAAATGAAAATATACTTGACTAGTCTGGTTTATTATTATCTTGGTCAACGGTCAATGCAAAATGTAAATACAAATGGTAGAAAATAGTGTTTATGTAGAGCCTAAATGGAACAAATGTGAGCATGAAAAGCAACACATCTGTAACGATAGGTTCACTTTATCTACCAAACAAGTAACGGCATCAACTGTAGATACGAAGCGAATACCTGACTAAGTTTGGCTTATTAAATCAGGCCTACAAGCATCTAAAAGCACATAATAATTGTAAATGTAAATAATAAGATAATATACCTTCAAAATACATAAAAACACCATCCTTTCGGCGCCAAGGTTTACGCTGTCTAACAATGACAGCTGGCATGACCTTCTTACGGAGATCAGGTTTACCTTTCTTCACCGTCGCCATAACCATATCTCCAACACAAGCTGAAGGCAACCTGTTGAGTCGTCCTTTGATTCCTTTAACTGAAATTATGTATAGATTTTTAGCTCCGGTGTTATCGGCGCAATTCACCGTTGCAGCCACCGGAAGACCAAGTGACATCCGGAACTTGTTTCCCGCCGATCCTCCTCTTCCTACACAGCAAAATCATGAGAATATTGATAATTAAAAATAATTATTGAGCCAAAAAACGAAGTTGTGAGTGAAATTTTTGAAATGTATAAGAAAATGCACCTCGTTTCGACATTTTGAAGGTAACATATGAAACTAGGGTTTGGATCGCAGGTGTATACCTATATCGATTTTGGTTAAATCTAGGGTTTGTTATTTAATATGGGCTTTAAACAGAGTTCAAATGGGCCTGGTAAGAAACTATCTATTTTTGGGTCTCGTTTATACTTTTGGGTTGAAATTAAAATTTTATTGAAAACCTCAAACATAGCTTAAGAGGTTATGTTGAATGAAAGTAGTTGAAGGTGAAGCTTATACCTGAAATTTATAGTTGGAGCTGGAACTTATTTTTAAAGCTAGAAGATGAAGCTTAGTATTTTTTATAAGTGTTTGAGAAAGTAGCTGGAATGGTAGCTTATGTGTATGAATTGAGTAGAAATGACAATAATAATAATGATATATAATTATGTGAAGGGTAATTATATAAATTATCATCTCATAAGCTAGGAGCTTATTTTTTAAAATAAAAAGTAAAAAGTAAAAAGTAAAAAGTAAAAAATAAAAAGTAAGAAAAGAATACTTACTAGTAGTAATTCTTCAAAGAGAGAATGAGAGAAATTTTGGTGTGAGTTTGAATGAGAAATGAGGGGTATTTATACTTGAAAAAATTAGGTAAAAAGAATAAAATAATTAAAAGAAAAATAAATATTTAAATTTTTAATGGAATTTTAAAATTCAAAAGTATTAAATGTTAGGTCATGGGATAATGCACAAAATAAAATAATAAAAGTAATTTTCCATTATAATTTTTAATTAAAAAGTATTTTATTTATTTATTTATTTATTTTATTAAAAAATCATTTATTTTAAGGATTTTTTTTTATATATATTTTTTTAATAAACAAATTGATTTACTACTTTTCCAAGAATATTTGTCAATATTTTTTTTTATTTATAATAACAATACTGATAATAAAGATATTAATTATTGATATCTTATTTAAAAAGGATATTAATAATAATAATATTAATATATCAAATTAATGCGTAAATATTTACAAATAATTGTTCGTGAATCGTAGTCGAGGTTAAATGAAATCATATAAAGATCTTTGTTTAAATTTTGCCGGAAATTTACGGGTTGTCACAGTATCCCCCTGTTAATAGAAATTTCGTCCCGAAATTTAGTTGTTGCCATCAGTCGGCGTTGTTTGTAAACAGGTGAGGATATTTCGTTTTATTTGGTCTTCACGTTCCCAGGTATGCTCGGGGCCTTTCGTAAATTCCAACTAATAGGATATTGTTTTGTTTCTAGCGTTTAAATCTTACGATCCATAAATTCTACGAAGTGTATTTTATTATTAATGCGGAGGTTATCTAAAGGATTTAACAAGAGTGTCATTGATTAGGTTTTTCTCAGAAAGAGATGGTGACGTTATACAAGCATTTCAATATACATGAAATGTGTGATGAATAATAGTGAGCTTATTTAAACCTTGAGCGTTTATGCCACAATATTAGGGTAGACAAAATAGAGAGGAGTTCATGAAAATCATAATCATGAAATTTATAGAGATCGTCATTCTTTACAACAAGAATGATGAATATGAGTTGAAAAATAGAGTTTTATCGACATTAAATAATATGGATAAAACGATTCGATTATAGAAAGAGTATAAATGAAACTATCGTAAAAGATTGAAATGGGGAAACTAAATGTTCGCCTTAACTTTTGATATGGTTAAAGTTGATTTCCGAAATTCAAGGGATTTAAAGAAATCTTCATAATCTTTATAAGATTTAATTCTCCGGTAATTAAGGAAATTAGGATTTTCTTTAATTAAATGCGGTGAATTGCCTCGATTGCTGTGTCTGGAATTTCGCTATAAATTAGCTTCTTCCTGTTTCATTATCATCACCACTTCTATACTTTCTTCTTCAATTCATACTTCCAAAAGATTTGTTAATATGCTCAATCCAGTTCTTGTTCTTGACCTTATATTGGTTATCGCCACAATCTTTCTTCTTTTCCAACTCCCACCAGAGGAGTCTGTTTACTTCTATTATGCTCTAGGATTTATTGTGTTTTTAGTTCTCCCGTGTCTTTATATTGCTATACGCATTGATATACACGGTTTGTAATTTCGGTGTTGTTATCGGGCTTTATATTTTCCCTTATATGTCGAAGCTTCATGATTTTGTAAAGCAAGTAACGGTCCAGAATTCGTAGGTATGAAGTTTCGATCATAATATATAAAGTAGAAAGGAAAGGTAATAGCACGATTTGATTTGTCAAATTACCAGAATATCCGGAAAATACCGAATCATCAAGAAAAATATTTTCTTGATATGTTTAGAGGTTAAATAGAATGTAAGAGTTATGTAACATGGTTCATGATGAGTGTATGATCTGTGAACCTTTATCACGTTCCATTAGAAACTCAGCATGACTTACTGTAATATAATCACGTTGGCCTGACGTCATTATATTATACTAACTCATGCTTCAATTCTCAACACTTCTCCAGAATTCATTCATAATTTAAACTTGAATTTTACAGAATATAGAAACTAAAACAGTTTCCTTTATGACGTAATAAAGATATCGCAAAGAGATAATTAATTGCGGACAAGAATCGTTATGAAGATATCTTCAGAGATATAGAGGATATTTATAATGAAAGATACGATGATTTTATAATCGAGGAAAATTCTTCTGTAGAAATTTAGAATGCGTAAAGAGATCTTCGGTGATTTCCTTCAGAAATCTAATCATCTAGATTCTTTGGTTATAGGTTTAGTCTTTGGGATTTGTCCACAGCTTACTTCATGTTTTGCTCAATCCGTCTTTCAATACCAGATTTTCTTTTGAGCTTTTCCAACACACAATTCTTTATTATTAAGCTTCTGGTCATTAAGACCATCTACGGCCTTTGCTGCTTCATCAACATTATTAGGGTTAACGAATCTGAATCGTTGGTTATAGTTCTAAGGTGTTTTCAAGAATTTTGAAGAATGTACAATGTAACATATTAATGTAAGATATAAATATTTCTTGGGTATTACCTACCCGTTAAAATATTTTCACAATTAACAGTTTGTACAAAAGAGTTTTAATCACAGTTTTTATGAAAATATACGTACATATATATTTTCCTTCAGATGTAATCATGGATTTAATGATTTAATATAAGATTAAACTCATTTGATTTACGGGTTAAACGAGAATGAATAATCTCCAAAACCTTAGAGATTTCATAATTGTCGCGAAATATTTCGCTAATGAAGTTATGAATCAATACATTCGTCGATACACTTGATTTATCATGAAATGGAGTTTATTGTGTTGAAGCAGTGATTAACAATTGTTAAGTCATTAACGAAGGGTGTACATCATAGCATATTAGTGATATGAATTAACCAAGTAGTACATACTAGTTAAGATTCACACGTAATAGCTTAGTACGAAAAGATTTATTATTGTTCCAAACCATATATATATATATATATATATATATATATATATATATATATATATATATATAAAGCATACATATATAATTCTTCAGGAAGAATGAGTCAATACATCTTAACTCATTATTACTAATATTCCTTGATATCTATGGTGTTGTTGTCTTCAGTAGTTTCGGAGTTTGCGGAGCTTGTGATGCTACTGGTGCTTTCAGTGCTTGCGGTTTTGGTGATGTTGGCGGTATTTCTGGTACTGGTGGTACTGGTTATGCTGCTGGTGTTGCTTGTGGTACTTGGGTAGTAGGTGTGAGCCTAGTTTCTAACTCATGCACCGTTTCCTCCAGGGTTTCTACTTTATGCTCGAGTCTATGGATTTGTTCTACCCATTCCTCCGTAAGGTTTGTCAATTCTTGGTATTTAGTTCGAAGTATTCTAACTTCTTCTAATAACCCTATCTGGTTAGAATTTGGGAGTAAAGGACGAATACTGTCTTGGGCTACATCGAGTCGACCTTCGAGGCGGAAAATCCTTGCTAAAAGAGTGAAAACGGTATTGCGAACAGGTTCACCGGTAAGCGGATCGAGTACTTCGACAGTTGGTGGTAAGTTTGGCTCGTGATAAGGAGCACCTTCTTCATTTCTTCATAGGCTGAGTATTTCGCGAACCCATCCCCATTTTCTGAAGAAATTACGGTAATTGATCGGTGGGTGTGCTCCCGTCACGCTATCTTCGGAGCTAGAGGAACTTGAGGAATCAGGTGAGAAATCCATATTATATGATCGAAAAAAGGGTTTTGATATAAGATGGGTGTTGGATACTGAATGATATATTCGTCTTCTTGAATACGTATATATAGCAAAAAGATTTTCGTAATTTACGGAGGAAATTTAAGAAAAGTGTTAGACAAAGTCTATTGGGATAGATATGATAAGATATGATAAGATATGATGTCTCAATACTCCATTTATGCAATAATGGCAGTATGACGTGTCGAGATTTAAAAATGATAAGTATGTAATCATATAAACTTTCGATTAAAGACTTTCAATTCGCAATGGCCTGATCAGGTCTAGGGGCTTGAGCTATAGGATCCTTTAAATTGGTAATCCAAACCCTTCCATTCTAGAGTTTCGTAGACACCACCCGTCAAGAAAGTTCAATGATCAAAAATAACGAGAAAGCAAAGATTTTGAAAGTAATGAATATGAATAGTAGATATTTCAAGAATTATAGTTAATATTTCATGTAATACATATGTAATACACAAAACCATGATAGATGACAAAGGAATGTCGAGAATTTCAGAAATCATGGTGTCGCATTTAAATGTGGTGGCGGAATTGGATAGGACTTAGGAAAGTGAGCAGAGTTCTTAGATTGGCTTGGCATTCTAAGGGAGATTAAAGAATTTAATAAGCATAGTTTCTAAGGTATAGTGTAGCATTTAAAAATTAAAGGCAACAATTAAAGGCACTATGGTCAAGGAAAGTTGTAGTCCTACATTGCTAAGGTACCTAATTGTATAAGGCACACATAAAATGCAATCCTGGTTCTCTACAACAACCTGCTCTGATACCAATCTGTCACAACAGATTGGGAATTTATTCCCAAACAGTGTCGTTCCTATGAATAGGGTGACCACTGAGCGTACCTCAGACTCTAATTTTACAGCCCGTGTCACCGCTGTTATTTGGCCAACCATAAAAGGATCGCAAGGAGTAAGAGCCAATGCTTCGTCACAGGTAACACTGTGAGAACCCCCTCTACGACTAACTCACCCAAAGTCGTTGCCGTTAACCGAACCCGAATGTTGGGAACATTAACCGGTCGTTGCTTTGGACGCAGTTAAACCAGCTCTGATACCAATCTGTGACGTCCTCCAGATAGGGCCTGGAAGAATAAAGTCACTAAATATATCAAATCACAGTTGTATAAACGAGAACGACTCTACATGAGACGTTTTGTTGAGTTTTGCAGCGGAAGATAAATATGTCTTTAATTGATATGATATGTAATGAAGACTCCAAGCATAGCAAGCAATCATCATCAAAGCAGTAGATATACATCGGAAGCAATATTTAAGTACCTGAGAATAAACATGCTTAAAAAGGTCAACACGAGGTTGAGTGAGTTCATAGGTTTGTCATAAATAATGATTTCAGTAATAGTGTTAGACCATAAGATTTGTTTTCATAAGTAGATCACTCAAATCCAGTCAGGTTGATCTCCCGCAGGAGCAAAAAGTTATGCCAGTGCGTGATATTTAGACTAAACGTTCAAGTTTGCCCCGTGACAAGTTGTTCTGTCCTTGTCGGTTTAATTTCATTATTGAGTAATATAAAGACTTAGTCAAATGTATCGGGGACGTTACTCCCGATAGGCCTATCCTCAATAATTAAGAATGCCGCAGCAATTAAAAATATCACTGTAGGGACTTAGTCGGACATAGCCGGGTATAGCATAGTTTTAACAGTTGGTACTGATATTTAGACTAGAATTTCAAGTTTGCCCCGTACAAGCTATCGTTTATAGTTGTCGGTTGGGGACTTGCTGGTCATAGCCCAACATATCATAGTTTAATATTTGATACGTGTAAAACAGTTATAAAAGTTTCGCATGTATTCTCAGCCAAAAATATATAAAAAGGGAGCAGATGAACTCACATTAAATAGCAGTTGAAGTATTCCACGCAAGAAGGAAAGTAAAGCAAGTAAGTGATCTGGATATCAACCTTGAGGTATAACGTTTGATTAGTTAATGTCTAACTCGACATAAAGTATGTTTATTAATATAGCAACTATATTGACAGTGACGGTTTTCGAGAAAAGTTCCTATTTCTCAAAAGTTTCTATTTTTGGAAACCTACTATTTATGAAAAACTTCCACTTATAGTAAGCTTCTAGTTTAAGAATGTTCGGGTTATAATTCTTAACAAAGATGTTGTACAATCTCGCCCAAACTTCGTCGCTAACATGCAAGTCACTCGAATGATCTATTGTTACCGAGCGGCCCAGGATCTCTTGACCAGAATCTAAGTCTTGGCATTCGAGATCCACAAGCGTCCCATAATGGTAACAAGGATCACCCTAGGCCACAAGTAGCGGTGATGTTTGTAGTCTTCGTACGCTATCTTTAATTATAACCTTCACGTTAGGTGCGTATATACATATATATTCATTAATTCGATTTTAATTATAACTCCTATATATTAATATTAATTCATAAAAATACTTCTATAATTTTTAGTAACATATATTACTAATTATAACATGTTATTTATTTTATTTTTAATTGCATATAATTTATAACATTATTTACATGTTTCGGTAAAAAAAATAATAAACCGAAGTAAATAGTAAAAAGTAAAAAGTAAAAAGTAAAAAGTAAGAAACGAATACTTACTAGTAGTAATTCTTCAAAGAGATAATGAGAGAAATTTTGGTGTGAGTTTGAATGAGAAATGAGGGGTATTTATACTTGAAAAAATTAGGTAAAAAGAATAAAATAATTAAAAGAAAAATAAATATTTAAATTTTTAATGGGATTTTAAAATTCAAAAGTATTAAATGTTAGGTCATGGGATAATGCACAAAATAAAATAATAAAAGTAATTTTCCATTATAATTTTTAATTAAAAAGTATTTTATTTATTTTATTAAAAAAATCATTTATTTTAAGGATTTTTTTTATATATATATTTTTAATAAACAAATTGATTTACTACTTTTCCAAGAATATTTGTCAATATTTTTTTTATTTATAATAACAATACTGATAATAAAGATATTAATTATTGATATCTTGTTTAAAAAGGATATTAATAATAATAATATTAATATATCAAATTAATGCGTAAATATTTACAAATAATTGTTCGTGAATCGTCGAAATTAGTCGAGGTTAAATGAAATCATATAAAGATTTTTGTTTAAATTTTGCCGGAAATTTACGGGTTGTCACAAAAAATATGGGTTGTCATCAAAATGCTAAAAAAACGTGTTATGACATTTATCCAACAAAACTAAAAATTTGTGAATTTCTCAAGCAAAACGGAATCATCTGTGTGTGGGCTGATTTTTTGGTCATGACTGAAAATTTTCAATTACAACCAAAAGTTTCTCGGATCCACATATTTTCGGTTACATCCATTCACCCGCGACGCTTTCAGAATTATAACTCAACTGAGTCCCGAAATTTGTTTTCAAAACTAGTTATATTTAAATGTTATTTTAGTGGTAGTTTATTTTCAAAAAGCCTACAAATTCGGAAAATGTATGAGATTCGAGTAGTTAAATTTAGTGGTGTACTATACAAATTTATAAGAAATACTATAAATTGAAAAACATATGGGGTCATGCAGTTAAATTTAGTGGTGTTCTATATACAATTTAAAGGGTACTTTTCGATTGAAAATTTTTAAATTAGCGGTGTCCCGTGACCCCGCAGACTTATTACTTGATTTGCGCCTGCCATTCACAAACGGTTTGCGACTAGACGGCTAGATTAAAAATTTGGATATGCTCATTCGCAAGCGATATGTGTATGGTTCATGGCCTGCATTTCAAATTGCGGCCTTTAAACTTTATGATGTCGTATCTTTTGACTCTTAGCTTCGATTTAGTCATTGTTTTTTTAACCGCGTATTTTTTGGATCTATTTGTTGGCAAGAAGTCCTAAATTTTTGTGATGTTCTACCTCGTATTGCAATTTGCGTTGGAAGTAATAGACTCAACTTAATTTAAGCTCCCACACCACTATCTAAACATATTTGTGGAGCGTATCTATTTATAGATATGATGACCCTGAAAATTTCGCATTAATAAATTAATTACAGGATAGAATGTTTCCGACACGATAAGCGAACCTATTATGTTGAGCCTTAAAACTTTTTGAACTAGTTTACACATTCATGTACCCTTTGACCATTTCCGACGATTCACGAACGTATAACTTGTGATAAATATATAATTGTGTGTGTGTGTGTGTGTATATATATATATATATATATATATATATATATATATACGGAAACATGCGAATAATATTTATATACGAAATGATAAAAATTTACTACTGAATGATACAATATCAAATTAAATTTTTACGTATATAATCATTTAATTTTTATGATATAAATTTCTTTAATTTATAAAAAGAAACTAATGATTGAGTCATTATTTCAAACGAATAAATCATCTATTTAGAATGATTCACGGATGGCTATTAATATTTAATATAAAAAAATAGATGATGACAACAAAGAATTATATAGACCCTCGCGGGAATTATATAGACCCTCACGGGAATTATATAGACTCTCACAATATTATTATTATTATTATTATTGGCATGAATCAGTTGATAGTCTATTAATGGAAGTAGATTAGCTTATGTGTTATGCATACTCATCATAGATAATATATAGCATGGAAATTGGTAGGTAATTAGTGGAGTGATGGGGTCCTACTACTTTTATTTTGATTGATCGAACAGAATAAAATTAGTTAAAAAAATAATAAATAAATATTGGAATACGTTTGTAGGTGTGATGTTTGTACAACAACAACAATATATATATATATTATATATATATATATATATATATATATATATATATATATATATATATATATATATATATATATATATAACCATGGACTAAGTCTATGCAAATAAGATTGATAAGATAAACAATAAAAATAATGTATCTCACTTTTAATTATAAACTTTAAATACATGAAACAACTCAACCCGTATTAAACTGGCCCATAAAAATTTTCCTTTTTAATACACATTAAATAACGCTTTAGGTCACATTACACAATTTCCAAAACTTATTTATCAACAAAGTAAGTTCAATAGACTTTTAAAACATTTAATACATAGTTTAAATATCTAAACGAGCAAACACGACCCGACTATTTTAATGTCCAACAAAACCGAGCATGGTGATTGGGGATACGCTACCCAATCCTAATCGATCCAAAAGCACAATCTTCTAAAGCAGACTACGCAAGTCCACTAGTCCCCACGCTTACCCGAGCCACTGCCTCCATGCATATCTATAAAAATGTAAACAACGAGAGGGTAAGCTAACGCTTAGTGAGTGAGAATATACTACATACATATATATGCATAAAATGGACACGCCACACAAGTAATCAAATAACGCATACCGGAGCATCCAAGCATAAAGGAAAGCTAAGCTAAGCATACCGTACGATCACTAAGCTACAAGCTAAAATAACAACAAATATGAGTTCACCAATGACGATGTGAACAACACCAAAGAGCTACACCCGGAGGGTTAGCTACATCACAACAATACGACAATATATAAAACAATATATAAACGTCCAAGGTTAACCCCTTAACCCAATACCAAAACCAACTACCAAATACCAAAATGAAGATTGGCCGAACTACACGAGCCTTAGTAAATCCGCATCCACACGAGACTACTATCTTCAATAACACAACAACATCGAGGTTGGCCGAACTACACGAGCCTTAGTAATCCGTAACCACACGAGATCACTACCTCAATAAGATGACCGAACTACACGCATCATCGTGAATCCGAACTACACGAGACTCACTTCCGATAAGATGACCGAACTACACGTGTCATTGTGAATCCGCATCCACACGTGACCCACTTCTCCCAAACACAACTCACTATCAACCCTTCGCCATTGGGGTTATATAATCCACGTCACAAGCATATGTGATAACGTACACACAAAGTGTGCACCTCGTCAAAGGTGGTCAACCAAAACGCACAACCGTGCTAATTGGACAAATACACAAGTCCATCAAATCCATTTATATGTGAAGTGAGCTCTATAGCCGAGAATCACTTCACCCGACCCGCACCCATCCTACACATACATATGCACATAGGATATTAACACTCACCTTGAAGTCTTGATGGATGCCAAACCAAAATCAGCAAACGCCAATGGAAAGTACCTATTCCATTCGTCACATAACGAGTAACACAATTAGGGTGGATATACAAATCAACCCAAATCGACAACTAGTGCAATTTTGACCCAATTGCACTTCCAAGCTCAAACCACGCCCAAACTAACCAATAATCACTAACAATAGTGACAATGGTCCTAATACACCGATTAAACCCAATCATAGGTGTTAAACACCTATCTTGCCCAAAATGACACTTAAACCCTAGTTTTGACCCATTTCAAAATTAGTCAAGCACATGAACCCTAAAGGCTTCCAACACCTCAATAATCACTAAATACTAGTGATTACCCCCATTTGCAAGTCTTACAAGCTTACACTTGTTCACCAAACCCAAAACCCGCCAACATCAACAATAAACCCGAATCTTGATATTAATCTTCAATTAACAACTAAATGGGTTCCATCTATGAACATACAAGCCAAAAGCCCCAAATTTAGATGATGAACACGAAAATGAAATTCGGAGTTAGAGCTTACCGCTAGTATCATATTGTAGCTAAGAACGAGGAGAACACACTTGTCTTCTATGTCAAAGATCGAATCACGAGTCTTCCTTCCCAAATCACACTTTGAATCAAATGGGGTTTTGAAGTTTGAGAGGAAAAAATAGAAAGAAAAGGAAAAAGAAATAAGAGAAATGAATGAATGGACCAGATTTGAGGCTATAATCTGCCTCATACGCGAAAAGACCAAAATGCCCTTGAATATCTTTTAAAATCACAAAACTGGTACCAGTCCGCCCATATTGCCGCGCCGCGGCCCTAAATTGTCGCGCCGCGACATTTGCCTTGGTCTGGAACCATTTTGTCGAGCCAACTGAAACTGAAACCAGTGGAGTGCCGCGCCGCGGCCCCTTCTGTCGCGCCGCGACCTAACACGCGGTCTGATCACTTCTCGCCTATATGAACTTTAACACACGAATGCGCCTCGAACCCTTCATACACCTATCGTACATACCCGATGCACCTATAAATCATATACGGGGAAAACGGGGTGTTACAACTCTCCCCCACTTAGATTCGATCACGTCCTCGTGATCCTAGTCAATTAACCAATCCGAACCTACACGCTATGGTTCTCAAACAATCGTTCCAATCCGACTTCCAACACATTTCTCATTAATCCGAAGATTAACCCATTTACCAAAATACACATGTGCACGTATTTCGAGATATGCAATGCACAAATCATCCGAAGTCTATAACAATCACTTAAAATACGCGAAATCGCCACATATCCTTCCAACTCCTCTAGCAATTCTTCTCATAGAGTTACCCTTAACAACTAAATCGTCATTCGCGATTTATCAAGTCCACAAATTCGAGCACTAAAACTTGCTCAATCCCTCATATCGGGAAAACTCCACCAATCTCGTACCGAGATATCAACCCTTTAGCGTACCATACCAAGTACAATGCTAAAAGTAAACACGTCCCAAACTAAAGTCAACCATCTAACCGATGAAGATCAAATAAAAGTGAAATCGAATGGATAACACTTACCACTTAACATCCTTGTAGTGCGCAAACACGTCTAATAAGCAACTACCGCAAACACGTGAGCAAAATACGACTATTGCATCACTGTTCACACAAAAATGGTCCTTACGACCCCACCATTGGCGTATAAAACAACCAACAGATCACACAACATGGTCCTTACGACCCCACCATTGGCGCATAAAACAACCAATAGATCACACAACATGAAGGCTGGCCGAAACTACACGCGCCTTAGTGAATCCGCAACCACACGTGACCCACTACCTCCACCGCACAACAATCGGGATTGGCCGAACTACACGCGCCCTAGTGAATCCGAACTACACGAGAATCACTATCCCAATAGAATGACCGCATCCACACGTGTCCTTGTGAATCCGAACTACACGAGACTCACTTCCTCAATATAATGACCGCATCCACACGAGTCATTGTGAATCCGAACTACACGAGACTCACTTCCTCAATAAGATGACCGAACTACACGCGTCACCGTGAATCCGCATCCACACGTGATCTACCTCCTAAATCTCAACACAGGAATGGTACTCCCATTCCCCATCGGTACTCGCATTTCTCAATAACGTTATACCTTACCGATATAACACTACTCCCATGATGAAGTTAGCGGACCAAGTCACGGCCATAACCCACCAATCACACACGCTCTTTTGTCCCCATACCACGAGTAGTGTAACATCGCGCACTGCTACACTATAGTGAACTCTAGCGGGATACACTAACCATCACCATACGTATGCGTACATAACGCCAACACTATCGAGCAAGAACCACCTATATCGCACATAGGCACAAAACAATAATTCTCTAAAAGAGAATCCGACACGCACATCCCTTAATCGAGAAATCTCACCTTTCTCGTCAAACACGTCCATTATCTCTCAACGAGATTTACCACATTACCACCTCGGTGATGATTTAAATTCAAAACCATACGTACAATTTATTCCAAATCGTACTCTTACCACAAATCGACCAAATCTAGGTCCCGACACCAATTCCGGATCTACTAAGAGTATCATCCGAAATCTCACACTAAAACCTCCTCGTACGGGAGTGTAACTCACCCACTTGGAACTACGTTCCATAACCGCACCTTGTACAACCGTACAATGCTACCAAGGGTAGACTTTACTAACAATTGGGTTCACACGACCCATCGCCACATCTTACTCCAACCTTGAGCATACGAAAGATTTCAACAAATTCTCAAACACTTCGAACGAAGAGTTTACCACAACTCACACAAACTTCATTCTTGCAACCTTCCAATTGCTATAGTTTTCCAATCTCCACCTAGTCACTCATGTACCTAAGGGTTTCTCTCCGGTACCCTAAGTACACTGTAATCACAACACCATCGGAGTCGAATACCACGCTAGTAGGTATGAAAGAGGTACCTAACATCACGTCACGTAGACTCCATTACCAACATACATCGAGATCAAACACTCGACCTTTAGAGTTTTAAACCACCCGTCGAACCTCATGGTTCATCAACCTCAACACGAAAGCAAATACATGCTTCATAACCGAACACCAAAGCCCATTCCCATGGCTTGGTAGAAATATTTCCCGAACACTAAGGAATGCTTGGTTGCACCAAGTCTTACGCCCTTCATCCGTCAATCCATACACTACCACAGGGTAATTCCATTAGGAATGTCACCCCTAATCAATAATACGCACAACACGATGCAATTAACAAATTCGAACTCAATTGGCACATAATAAATAATCAAAGGACATATCTATTAAAATGAAACGTACCTTAACTTCTCCTTGCCGCACCCGTCCCCGCTAACTCAGGACACTCCGACTTACGATGTCCTTCCTCTTGGCAATTGAAGCACACAGTGCCATCACCCTTTGGCACCGAACATTCCCAAGACTTGTGACCCCTCACGCCAAAATTGTAACACCTAGACGCACTAGAATCCGATATATCCGTCCGTGTACCAACCGTGCTCACACTCGGACCCTTAATCCTCTTACTTGGAGCACCATACGAAACAACCCTTCTCTCACTTGAAGGTTCACCCATCTTTGATCGCGAATGCGACTCGAAACCCCTAGCCACAACGAATAACTCTGCAAACGACTTCGCGTAACCCCGGCTAATTTTATTCTTCAAGTCATCATTCAAAGTCCGATAGAAATCTTCCATCAACAAATGATCATTCCCCATATACTCCGGGAAAAAATGAGCCTTCGCCATAAAGGTCGTCTTGAGAGTATTCAAATCCATAGACGAATAACTCTGCAAACGACTTCGCGTAACCCCGGCTAATTTTATTCTTCAAGTCATCATTCAAAGTCCGATAGAAATCTTCCATCAACAAATGATCATTCCCCATATACTCCGGGAAAAAATGAGCCTTCGCCATAAAGGTCGTCTTGAGAGTATTCAAATCCATAGAACCCTGTTGCAAATTTCGCAACTCATTATGCAATTCAGACAAGTCGGCTGAAGTCCGGAACTCCTCGAAGAATTCATTCTTAAAATCGTCCCATGATAACGCCATAAACGGTTCACCACCGACAAGATCAATCTTACCATCCAACCAATCCTTCGCCCTACCCCGCAACAAACTAGTAGCGAGTCTCGTCTTTTTCTCGGGAGGGCATTCAATAGTGCGAAAACACCCTTCGACATTCGAGATCCATGTTGTGCTTACCAAAGGATCCGGTTTTTCGTCATACATCGGGGGTTTAGTCCTCATGAAGCTTTTAAGACAACGCTCCATTTCACTACTACTTCGAAATTCGAAATACTTCATATCCATTTCTTCTCGAAACGCACCCATTTGTTCCGCAACGGCGGTCGCAACTCTAGCGTTAAACTCAACGTCATTCGCCTCGATCTCGTTTCGCGTCGTCATTCTAAAGAATGCAAAACGATTAGTCTACGAACGTATAAAACCACATGCATAACACCACCCCATCTTGCTAAACACTCGTCGTACATCACTCATTAGACACGATTTGCACCCGTAATAAGGTTTGCAAGTACTTATTACGCACACACGCCGTATCAACTCGTTAGTACAACGACCGCCTCGCTCGATCATATAAACCAACACAAACATAAACAAAACACAACGTGATAATATATTAATAGTATCCACATATTAATATAAACGTTAGTCCACCTACAAACAAGGCACTAACTATAACCCGTTCCGACCCGTTCACCTACAAGTCCCGCAACAAATAAGCACACACAAAAGTCTAAGTCTATGCACCTATCTCAAGTCGCCTAAATCCCTTAGACCATGCTCTGATACCACTTGAAACAACCCAACCCGTATTAAACAGGCCCATAAAAATTTTCCTTTTTAATACACATTAAATAACGCTTTAGGTCCCATTACACAATTTCCAAAACTTATTTATCAACAAAGTAAGTTCAATAGACTTTTAAAACATTTAATACATAGTTTAAATATCCGAACGGGCAAACACGACCCGACTATTTTAATGTCCAACAAAACCGAGCATGGTGATTGGGGATACGCTACCCAATCCTAATCGATCCAAAAGTACAATCTTCTAAAGCATACTACGCAAGTCCACTAGTCCCCACGCTTACCCGAGCCACCGCCTCCATGCATATCTATAAAAATGTAAACAACGAGAGGGTAAGCTAACGCTTAGTGAGTGAGAATATACTACATACATATATATGCATAAAATAGACACGCCACACAAGTAATCAAATAACGCATACCAGAGCATCCAAGCATAAAGGCAAGCTAAGGTAAGCATACCGTACGATCATTAAGCAACAAGCTAAAATAACAACAAATATGAGTTCACTAACGACGATGTGAACAACGCCAAAGAGCTACACCCGGAGGGTTAGCTACATCGCAACAATACGACAATATATAAAACAATATATAAACGTCCAAGGTTAACCCCTTAACCCAATACCAAAACCAACTACCAAATACCAAAATGAAAATTGGCCGAACTACACGAGCCTTAGTAAATCCGCATCCACACGAGACTACTATCTTCAATAACACAACAACATCGAGGTTGGCCGAACTACACGAGCCTTAGTAATCCGCAACCATAAAAGATCACTACCTCAATAAGATGACCAAACTACACGCGTCATCGTGAATCTGAACTACACGAGACTCACTTCCGATAAGATGACCAAACTACACGTGTCATCGTGAATCCGCATCCACACGCGACCCACTTCTCCCAAACACAACTCACTATCAACCCTTCGCCATTGGGGTTATATAATCCACGTCACAAGCATATGTGATAACGTACACACAAAGTGTGTACCTCGTCAAAGGTGGTCAACCAAAATGCACAACTGTGCTAATTGGACACATACACAAGTCCATCAAATCCACTTATATGTGAAGTGAGCTCTCTAGCCGAGAATCACTTCACCCGACCCGCACCCATCCTACACATACATATGCACATAGGATATTAACACTCACCTTGAAGTCTTGATGGATGCCAAACCAAAATCCGCAAACGCCAATGGAAAGTACCTATTCCATTCGTCACATAACGAGTAACACAATTAGGGTGGATATACAAATCAACCCAAATCGACAACTAGTGCAATTTTGACCCAATTGCACTTCCAAGCTCAAACCACGCCCAAACTAACCAATAATCACTAACAATAGTGACAATGGTCCTAATACACCGATTAAACCCAATCATAGGTGTTAAACACCTATCTTTCCCAAAATGACACTTAAACCCTAGTTTTGACCCATTTCAAAATTAGTCAAGCACATGAACCCTAAATGCTTCCAACACCTCAATAATCACTAAATACTAGTGATTACACCCATTTGTAAGTCTTACAAGCTTACACTTGTTCACCAAACCCAAAACCAACCAACATCAACAATAAACCCGAATCTTGGTATTAATCTTCAATTAACAACTAAATGGGTTCCATCTATGAACATACAAGCCAAAAGCCCCAAATTTAGATGATGAACACGAAAATGAAATTCGAAGTTAGAGCTTACCGCTAGTATCAAATTGTAGCTAAGAACAAGGAGAACACACTTGTCTTCTATGTCAAAGATCGAATCACGAGTCTTCCTTCCCAAATCACACTTTGAATCAAATGGGGTTTTGAAGTTTGAGAGGAAAAAATAGAAAGAAAAGGAAAAAGAAATAAGAGAAATGAATGAATGGACCAGATTTGATGCTATAATCTGCCTCATACGTGAAAAGACCAAAATGCCCTTAAATATCTTTTAAAATCACAAAACTGGTACCAGTCCGCCCATATTGCCGCAATGCGGCCCTAAGTTGTCGCGCCACGACATTTGCCTTGGTCTAAAACCATTTTGTCGAGCCAACTGAAACTGAAACCAGTGGAGTGCCGAGCCGCGGCCCCTTCTGTCGTGCCACGACCTAACACGCGGTCTGATCACTTCTCGCCTACATGAACTTTAACACACGAATGCACCTCGAACCCTTCATATGAAAGGATCCGTTCATATACATTATAAATGATTCACAATAGTTGATTACATCGCAAGGTACTTGACCTCTATCTGATACATTTTACAAACATTGCATTCGATTTTAAAAAGACAAACTTTCATTTCATCAAAGGTTGACGACATGCATACCATTTCATAATATATCCAACTATAATTGACTTAATAATAATCTTGATGAACTCGACGACTCAAATGCAACGTCTTTTGAAATATGTCATGAATGACTCCAAGTAATGTCTCTAAAATGAGCAAATGCACAGCGAAAGATTTCTTTCGTACCTGAGAATAAACATGCTTTAAAGTGTCAACCAAAAGGTTGGTGAGTTCATTAGTTTATCATAATCATTCAATTTCATCAATTTAATAGACCACAAGAATTTCATTTCCAGTTCTCATAAATATACATCCTATGCATAGAGACAAAAATCATTCATATGGTGAACACCTGGTAACCGACATTAACAAGATGCATATAATAATATCCCCTATCATTTCGGAAAATCCTTCGGACATGATAAAACAACATCGAAGTACTAAAGCATCCGGTACTTTGGATGGGGTTCGTTAGGCCCAATAGATCTATCTTTAGGATTCGCGTCAATTAGTAGATCGGTTTACTAATTCTTAGGTTACCAAGCAAAAGGGGCATATTCGGCTTCGATCATTCACCCATATAATGTAGTTTCAATTACTTGTGTCTATTTCGTAAAACATTTATAAAAATTGCACATGTATTCTCACCCCAAAAATATAAAGGGTAAAAAGGCAATTAAAACTCACCATAATGTATTTTATAGTAAAAATACATATGTATATATTGAACAATGCAGGGTTGGACTCAGATTCACGAACCTATATCATGTATATATATTAAAATATATATTCGCAATCGAACAAATTTATATATTATAACTTAAATTATATACTATATTTATTTAGTTTGTGTATATATTCAAAATTTTTAATATTTATATAATTATATTAATATATTTTTTATTGGTATTTTTAATAAGAATACCTAACATGTTATATATAAATATTTATATAAATTTTGTTAATATGATTAAAACATACCTATAACCTTAATAATATTCTTAAAAATTTTATTTTCATAAATGTAATTATTTTAAATAATAATGATATAGATAATACTGATAATAATAATAATGATAATAATATAAATGATATTAATGTTAGTTACAATAATTATCTTAACAATAATAATAATAATAATAATAATAATAATAATAATAATAATAATAATAAAAATAATAATAATAATAATAATAATAATAATAATAATAATAATAATAATAATAATAATAATAATAATAATAATAATAGAAAGTTTACATTAATGTAACAAGCCTAAAAAAAATATAAACGCCTCTACTTAGGTTCGAACCCATGACCTCTCGATTAACCCCAACACTCTTAACCATCTGAACTAACCCGTTTTTCCTAATTTAATTCTATTCTCATATATATATTTAACCCATATTTATCTGTTTCATCTACTAGCCCATTTTAGAAATTAATATCCTAGTCTGAATTCATTAATAAGCCCAATAGGTCCAAGCTGCTGAGTTAAATAAAAAATTTTGTAGCAGGCTAGGATTGAACCTTTGACCTCTCGTTACACCCAAACACGCCTAACCCTCTATGCTAACATGTTTTTTTGAAATTAATCCTAACTTAAATCTATATAACTCGAATTTTTCTGTTTTTCCTTTTTCTTCCTCTTCTTCCAAAACCAATTATCATCATCATTAAACCATTAACATACTACGAATCATTTTCATCATCTTAAGCTAGTTATTATCATTATCCTAATTTGATCATAATCATAATCAATTAATAATAATATTGATAATAATAGTAAATATATAATAATATTAATAAAAACAACTATAATATTAATTATACCTCAACAAGTGGAAGTTGTTGGTGCTTTCGGCTAAAAAGGAAAAAGTAACAGCACTATAAAAGGCACATCACTCTCAGTTCTTGGAACAACAACCCAAATGATCAAATAGTATTATATATAAACCGAGTAACCATTTGATCTTTAGTTTAGTAGCCATGAATGAAAGCTGAAGGGTGGTAATGCTCGAATAAAATAGCGATGTAGCAGTTTGCAAGTTGGTTTGGTTCGAATCAGCGAAACACCGTTAACTTGATTGGGTTTTAACCCTTCAAAAAGCAGCAGCAAAAATGATGATTGTTGCAGCTGTAATAGTTAGTAGTCGAGAAAGTTTGATGGTTGTCTCATCATCTAGGAACAGAAAGGTTTCAAGTAGTAGGTTTGCAGTAACAATAGCTTGGTGATAATTGGTGGGGTTCATTGATGGTTTAAACAAACAATATTAGTTGAAACATAAAAGAAAGAAGATAGTAGCAGTGACCATGATGGTTATGGTGGTTGTACATGGGGATGGTGTTGGGTTACGCTTGAAGCAAAACAAAAGCAAAACGAACAGTAACAATAACTAGTATCATTACTTAAGTGGGTTTCAAGCTGAGTAGTTTTTGGTTTCGAATTAAAAACAGAAAAATAAGTATAGCGTAGCAGCATCAATGGTATTTATTGGAGACAGTGGTGATGGTTAAGTTGATCAAGCATGATGGTGGTGATTGTGAAGATGATTAAAACATGAAGGAGAATCGAGCAGTTGGTGTGTTTATCGAACAAGGAGTAGGAGTATCAAAAGGTGATGGTGAGGTGATGGTGATCGGTTTGGTCTTTGTTCGACTGGAAACAAGAAAAGAAACGTGATAAGATATAGAAGATAGTGATGATATATCATCGGGTGTATTCGCCAATAGGACCTCAGAGTTAGAAGCATTGTGGCATGTGGTGTTCGATGATGATCAAGGTGGTGGATGATTGGTAATCGTGGGTGTTGGGTTTCGATGGTGGGTAAATGGTATAGCAGTGGTTCGAAACTGAATGATAAACAAAAGCAGTAGTAATTTGGTTTGGTGGTGTTATTTGCTGTAGTTGTGGTTTGTGTCGAGCAGAGAACAAGATAACTCGATGGTGGATTGTAGCCGTTGGAATGTGGTGTTGTAGAAGGTGAAATGGTGGTGTACAAAAGGTGGTGACGGACGATGGAGTGGGTGACGGTAGTAGTGATGGTTAGCTTTGAAGATTATATTCACATATGTATGTAATATATCTATCTATGTATGTGTGCACATATATAGAAAGAATATAGATAGAGCAGAGAGTAAATCGAGCAAGGAAAGAATATTGTGTATGTGATTGTGTATGTGATTTGTTTGGATATTGCTTCGGTTACAAAACAAGGAGGAAATATAGAGATATGTGAATCAACTTGCAAATGCATATGTATATTTTAATCATATGGAGGAACAACAAACACAGTAACCACATAGTAATTATAATATATTAAATAAATCATAAGTTAAATAAACGTGATCTTCTTTTGTCAAGTTCTACCGACAGTTTTCACGGGGTGTGTCCATTGCTAAACAGTTACCGATAATTTAACTCAGAAAAATCTCATATTTTAAAATTAAGTCCATTTATTTATTTCAGTCATTACCTGTTTGAAACCTGATCAAAAAGATTCGATAATTATTTCTTTTCTGTTCCAATTTTTATGTACGGAGTACAAAAACTTAGATTGAAAAGGTAAAAAAAATATTTATCAAAACTACTATCTTTTTAATCAAATTTTGTAACAACTTTTATTTTAAAACATCATATATATATATTAGACCTATTTTAAAAATAATTAAACGTCAACCGAAAGTTACAGACATTTACCATTTAAGCTCAAAATTAAATATATTTAATATACACTATGTATATATATAAACAGTTTTAAATAATAAAATTTACTACGCACATAAATATATATTAAATAATTAAATTAAATATTACAATATATATATATACAAGAAATATACATATAAAATAATAGTTTTTATTACAATGTATTTTATCGTACATATTTATTTATAACAGTAAATGTATATAATAGTTTATTAATGTTCATGTTATTATATATATTATACATATATTTAAATATACATATTTATATATATCCACATATTTACAAGCAATGGTTCGTAAATCATCGGGGACAGTCGAAGGTCACATGAATATATGAAAATAGTTCAAGCTTTTTGAGACTCAACCTTACAGACTTTGCTTATCGTCTCGAAATCATATAAAGATTAAGTTTAAATTTGATCAGAAATTTCCGGGTCGTCACAGTACCTACCCGTTAAAGAAATTTCGTCTCGAAATTTGATCGAGGTCGTCATGGCTAACAATAAGAATGTTTTTATAACGAATTTGAGTTGATAATAAGAGTTTTATCATCATTGAGTAATATGGATAAAATAATTTGGTTACTCGAAGCGTATGAGTGAAGCTATCACAAAAGAGTGAAATGATGTAAATAGAGGTTCGTCTTAACTTTTGACGTAGTCATGGTTGAATTCCGGAATTCAAGGGATTTAAAGGAAATCTTTGAAATCTAAAAGATTTGATTCTTCAGAGAATAAGGAAATTAAGATCTCTATAATTAAATACGGTGATCTGCCTCAATTACTTTGTCTGCTATTCCCATTATAAATTAAACTTGTTCCGTTCTATTATTTTCACCATTCCTATACTTTCTTTCTTAGTTCATACATCTGAAAGATTGTGAAAATATTTAATCCAGTTCTAATCCTTGATATTTTCCTAATTATCATTTATGTCATCCTTCTTTTCAATCTTCCTCCAGAAGAATCTGTTTACTTCTACTATCACCTTGGGGTGATACTATTCTTAATTATACCGTGTCTTTATATTGCTATTCGTATTAATATCCTCGGTTTGTAACCTCTGTTTTGTTATTGGGCTTTATATTTTCTCTTATATTTTGGAGCTCTTTGCCTTTTTATTCTCTTCTCGACCTCTAGTAAAGTGAGTAATGGTCCAGAATTTGTAAGTATAGAGCTTCGAATGAACTTAATGTTCTAAACAAGAAAGAATATAATAGCACGATTTGATTTGTCAAATTACCAGAATCACTGAGGATAGAACTATCAAGAATATACTTTCTTGATATGTTCAGAAGTTAGACAGAATGAAAGAGTTATGTGAAACATCCGAGACTAATCCTCCCGGACGGAATCTTCAACAGTTGGTTCCATTGCGATGATCGACTTGAAGTAATATCCTTAATTTGAGCTAATGCACAGCGGAAGACTTAATTCGTACCTGAGAATAACATGCTTTAAAATGTCAACATAAAGTTGGTGAGATATATAGGTTTGATGCTAGCAACGTTATAACTATGGACCACAAGATTTCATATTTAAAAATATAATACACTCGCAAGTGTATGAAAAGCATTCCAAGCAGTGGGCACCCGGTAACTAGCCTTAACAAGAGTGTGTACCCCTGAGTTATAATAATATGTGCACCGAATCAAGTGCGTTCTGTTAACCTCGAAGTACTAAACACCCGTTCTTCTAGTTTAGTAGTGACTAGAACAACATCTGGGTGGGGGTGTAAAACCCGATAGATCTATCTTTAGGATTCGCGCCTACCAGTTCATAAACCAATAGTTAAAGTTACCAAGTTAGGGGATTTTTGATTCAAACCCATGTAGAACGTAATTTTAGTCACTTGTGTCCATAACGTAAATCATTTATAAAAAATAGCGCATGTATTCTCAGCCCAAAATATATAGAGTTTAAAAGGGACTATATACTCACCATACTGTATTTTGTAGTAAAAATACATATAACATCACTGAGCACGTATAAGGTTGGCCTCAGATTCACGAACCTCAAATATTCGGATATATATATAAAAAGAATGCCTCAGTCAGGTCTCGAACCCACGACCTCTTGTTAATCATAAACACCCCTAACCACCCTTCTGTAGTTCCATTTCTGTTGTTAATACACGAACTAATTGCTTTAAACAGTTTTTGTTTTCTAATTCTCATCGTGTCACTCATTTTTCCACCGCAAGCACTAACTGGGTCTCGGCCCAAATAAATAAGATTAATCTCGGCCCACTTTAAAAACAATACATGGCCCAAGTAAGTAAACCGAATTGTATGGCCCAAAAACAAAGTAAACTCTCGACCCATTTATTAAAATCTATACCGACACCCCTTAAATAATACATTGCCATGTTTCAATTATCTTATAAAACCCTCGAGTTCTTTCTTAACTTGATTAATAATAATAATAATACGAGTCTGTAACAGTTTAATATGGTGATAAAGTGGCGGTTTTGTGGTTTGTAAAACAGAAGAAACGTTGATGGTTTGCAGAAGGTTTTTATGGTTTGTGTTTTGAACACAAATAGAATTAAGAGAGGGAAAGACGTGGCGGTGATTCGATGATGGTGTTTCGGTGGTTTTGTGGGATGGTTTTGAGGAGTTGTTCGTCGAGAAAGAAAATAAAAAGGAACAGAAACCCATAGTAGTAGTAGCATCGAAGGGAAAAATATAGGGTTTTGGTGATGATTTCTGGGTTTGTTCGCAAAAGGATACAATAGTGAGAGAGAGAGAGATGTGGTAAGGTGGTTCATGATGGTTAGAATGAACACAAGAAAAAAAAATGGTGGATGGTGGGTTGTGGAACTCGACAGGATAACAAGAAAAATATTACACTGCAGTAATAGTACGTTATCATCCGGAATGCATATTTGGGTCGTTCACTTTGGTGAGGTTGTCGATGGTGTGTGAGAGGATAGTTTTGTTGGTGGAACTTGATGCTAATGGTGGCGGTTCATTCGGTTGAAGAAGAAAGGAAAAGGAAGAGAGATATAGAAAGATGAAGGTGATTCTTGGGTGTTCAATGGAAGTAGAAACAGAAACAAGTAAACTCTAAAACACAGTGGGTTTGATTTATGGAGAATTAGAAGCAAAGATGTCGACTAATTCCTCTTCTAAACCTACCCTGCTCAAATTTTATAACAGAAGGAGGAATTGACAGATAATCACGGGCAAAGCATGTTAACAGGATTGATTCCTTCAGATACAACCAAATAAGAAAAAGATAAAAGTTGATTTCGATTTTCAACCAATTTTGACGTGTTTATATGAATGTTGGACAAATTCTAGATAGAAAAGATGCTAGAATAATTCGAATGTTGATGCGTATATATTTTTCTACAGGATCATAATTATATTTATATACATCCCAATATCTGTAACTGTATTTTTTTACATATATAATTCTTTATATTATATATCTATATATATGTATTAAGTTCTTTGATTTTTAATATTTAACAAGTATATATGTTAATAAATCAATTAACAATCATAATTGATAACTAGTATTATGACTAAATAATAATTTTAATTACTAATATTAAAAATAATAATACAGCCTTATTGAGTTATAAGAATGTATATTTTATTAAGATATAGTATAATAACTTATATGTATTAAGAATAAATTTTATATATATATATATCTTTTGTATTGAAAAAAAAAATAATAATATTAATTGTACCAATTTTTATACCTATAGAAGTAATGATGATAATAGTGTATCAACTTAAATATATCAAATTTCATATAGTATTATTAATAATACCGATGTTAATATTAATATTAATAAAAGTGTTAATACTAATATAATAACTATATATTATTAATTATATAATATTTAATAATCATATATAATTTGATAACCTTTATTGGATATTTAATATATTACAAATTATATATATATATATACATTACAATATACTCATACTAATAAATCATAGAAACCATATATATTTATATGTGTGTGTGTATATATATATATATAAACGTATATATATATGTACATATTTATTTGAAAACAATTGTTCGTGAATCGTCAGGCTTGGTCAAAGGGTAACTGATTATCCGAATATAGATTTAAAATTTTCTAGACTCAAAATTACAGATTTTGCTTATCGTGTCGGAAACATATAAAGTTTAAGGTTTAAATTTGGTCGGAAATTTCTGGGTCGTTACAGTACCCACCCGTTAAAGAAATTTCGTCCCCGAAATTTGGTAGAGGTTGTCATAAATAACAATAGGAATGTTTTTATGACGAATATGAGGTAATAATAGAGTTTTATCATTATTGAAAGATATGGATAAAATGTTTCGATCATGTGAAACGCACGAGTGAAGCTATCACAAAAGAATGAAATGAGTGAATATAGAATTGTTTTTAACCGGTGACATGATTAGGATTGATTTCCAGAATTTAAGGGATTTAAAGAAAATCTTATGTAATAAGATTTAGCTCTTTAGTGATTAGAGAAATCAGGATCTTCTTTGTTTTAATGTGGCAATCTGTTTCGATTTCTTTGTCGGATATTTCACTATAAATCCACTTCCTTCGTTTCCTCTTCCCGTCCTCAAGTCAAGCGAGCAATGATCCGAAATTCGTAGGTATGAAATTTGGAATGAACATAGCTAATGTTTTTAGAAAGAAATGGTAATGGCAAAATTTTGATTTGTCAAATTACCAGAATATCCTGGAAAAGATAGAACTATCAAGATGATTTGTTCTTAATATGTTTGGAGATTGGATAGAATGTAAGAGCCGTGTAACATGATACATAATGACGGTACTGTGAATCATCACATTCCATTAGAAACTTAACATGACTTACTGTAATATAATGAAGTTGATCAAGTTTCATTATATTATACTAATTCATGTATCAGTTCTCAACACTGCTTCAGAACATTCCTATTTTAAACTCGGAGTTTTCAGAATTTAGAAACTAACACAGTTTCTTTTATGTTGTAACGCATATATCACAGAGAGATAAACGATCTCATATAGGAATAGTTGTGAAAATATTCCCAGAAATAGGGAGAATATGTATAACTGAAGATATGAAAGTATCTTATAATATCTAAAATTAAGATGATGATGAAGAATATCTGTCTGTGAAGGTTTAGAATAAAGAGTAAGATTCTTACTAACGGTCTCAGTAAACACTAAATCATTTGGATCCTTTGAAGGCAGGTTCAGTCCTTGTGATTTATTCACAGCTTCCTTCATACTTTGCTCAAACCGTTTTTCAGTTCCAAACCGTCTCTTTTTCTGAGGTTTACCAACACACTGTACTTCATCATCAAACTTTTGACTGTTAAAGTCGTTTACAGTTTTCGTTGCTTCGTTAACATTTCAAGAACTACTTCATAGTTCATGGTGTTTTTCAGAAACTTCACATTCGGAGTATGAAATTCTTAGGGGTATACGTTATAAATATATCTTGGAGAAGTTCTGCGAGGTTTTCAAAATACTGATTGCGGATTCCGCCAAAGAGATATCGAACTGCTGGTACATCTGCTGATAATGTCTTGGAATATAAAAGGGTTCCCTGGTATTGACGGTGAAAGGACAACGTATATGTATCGAGGTTATAATAAGACTAGTTTTACTGAGAAGTCGAAGTTAACTTGCTGGAGCTGTGACAAAATTGGCTACTTTGAGAAGGGATTGCAAAGTTATTTTGGGTAATAATAACACTAAAGAAATTAACACTGCTGCGTGTTAAACGTTGACTCAGTCTCCGAGAGTCTTACAGGAGCATAAGTCTTTTCTTCCGTAGATGAAACGCGGTTGGTTCATCCTCTCGATTGAGGGGTTTTCAAGAATCATGAAAGATTTGAACACGCATTGTAATTGTCGAGATACAAATGAGGTTTAAGATGAAATCAAGTGGCAAGCTTGAAGAATTATTTAGTTTCATATGTTATAATCAATATTTTAATTTAATTCATTTTAATTGTCCAAAGTTAGCAGTCCAATAGTCCGATGGTTCAATGATTCATGTATAATTTAATATATAATATTCGAATTAAATAATACGTATCATGACCCGTGTACCGGTCTCGGTGTCGATCACAACTCAAAGTATATATATATTTTGGAATCAACTCCGACCCTGTATAGCCAACTCCCACCTTCACATATAGAGTGTCTACGGTTGTTCCGAAATATATATATAGATGGGTCGATATGATAAGTTGAAACCTTGCATACGTGTCCCGTTATTTAAAGTGCGTAAAAATAAATAACAGAAATTAAATGACGATAAATAAAATTGCGAGAATGTAAATTGCGATAAATTAAATGTTAATCAGTTAGCTGGGAACAGTTAGCCGGAACAGTTAGCGTGAAATCCTATCACAATTCCAATTAATTAATTCGTTTGTTTCTAACACTTTTTATTTTTGTCCAATGTTTTCTTCGTTATGCCACTTGTTGGATTCTGATAGGTCAAAATCCAAATATAAAATTTGAATAGAAATGGTTATCCTGTGGTGAACGGATACGTATATCGGTAGTTGTAAGTAGGATAGTAAATAATCGTTGAATCAGATTCGAAGAATGTACAGTGTAACTTATTAATGTGAATTCTAAATATTCCTCGGGTACTACCCACCCGTTAAAATACTTTCATCATTAACAGTTTGTACGAAAGAATTTTTAATTACAATCTTTATGAAAATATACTTGCATATATATTTTCATCGGATATAATTATAGATTTAATGAGTCAAGAAGATATTATACTCATTTGATTTATTGTTGGCACTTGATTACATGATCTCTAAACATTAGAGATTACATAATTGCCATGTCGAACGAAAGTAAATGAGGTAGAACAATACGTAGAACGAAATTAATCGATGTAGAATGATATGTAGAACGAAGATCATACTCGAAATACAGGTGGTAATATTGAGGCGTGTGATGTTGATATTCGAGGTACAGATTGTGATGTTGATAGTTACGGCACGGTTATGGTTTAAGGATGATAAGGGTATTATCGACGTCGATGATGGTGGTACTGATTATGCTGCTAGTGCTGCTGCTGGCGTTCGTAACCTTCGCACCGGGTTCTCCAAAGTCGTCACACGAACGTGTAGTTCATTAACTTCTTCTAGTACTACGGAATGATTGACGGTTGAAGCGAGTGAATGATTAAGATTCGAATATAGAATAATATATAACCGTGACGGGATTCTCGGAAGGAGAGGAGAGAAAATGGTTTTCCCTGAACAGGTTCGCCGATAAGCACTTCAGGTTGAAAAGGGCAATTTGGTGGATGGAAGAGATCTTCGACGTGAAATGATTGTTGGATGTCGGATGATATTCTAGCTATTTAGAATATCTACATATATATTACTAAAGATTTTGTAGACTACAGAAGAATTTGCGGCATATATCAGGCAAATCTACAGATACGCCAAGATAGAAATTATCAGATACGCTAAGATATGAATTTCGTCTATACACTATCGATGCACTAAATGCAGTAAGACGTGTCTAGACTTATGAATGATAAGCAGACATCTTCCTAAGGATGATAAGCAGATGATTTCCGACTAGTTATGATAAGCAAAACTTTTTGACATGCAGACACGGTCAAAGTCCAGACTCACTAATGTATCCTAACAACCACCAGTTAGACACACTAATGGGAGACCTGGTTCACTAAGACCAACGCTCTGATACCAACTGAAACATCCGAGACTAATCCTCCCGGACGGAATCTTCAACAGTTGGTTCCATTGCGATGATCGACTTGAAGTAATATCCTTAATTTGAGCTAATGCACAGCGGAAGACTTAATTCGTACCTGAGAATAACATGCTTTAAAATGTCAACATAAAGTTGGTGAGATATATAGGTTTGATGCTAGCAACGTTATAACTATGGACCACAAGATTTCATATTTAAAAATATAATACACTCGCAAGTGTATGAAAAGCATTCCAAGCAGTGGGCACCCGGTAACTAGCCTTAACAAGAGTGTGTACCCCTGAGTTATAATAATATGTGCACCGAATCAAGTGCGTTCTGTTAACCTCGAAGTACTAAACACCCGTTCTTCTAGTTTAGTAGTGACTAGAACAACATCTGGGTGGGGGTGTAAAACCCGATAGATCTATCTTTAGGATTCGCGCCTACCAGTTCATAAACCAATAGTTAAAGTTACCAAGCTAGGGGATTTTTGATTCAAACCCATGTAGAACGTAATTTTAGTCACTTGTGTCCATAACGTAAATCATTTATAAAAAATAGCGCATGTATTCTCAGCCCAAAATATATAGAGTTTAAAAGGGACTATATACTCACCATACTGTATTTTGTAGTAAAAATACATATAACATCACTGAGCACGTATAAGGTTGGCCTCAGATTCACGAACCTCAAATATTCGGATATATATATAAAAAGAATGCCTCAGTCAGGTCTCGAACCCACGACCTCTTGTTAATCATAAACACCCCTAACCACCCTTCTGTAGTTCCATTTCTGTTGTTAATACATGAACTAATTGCTTTAAACAGTTTCTGTTTTCTAATTCTCATCGTGTCACTCATTTTTCCACCGCAAGCACTAACTGGGTCTCGGCCCACTTTAAAAACAATACATGGCCCAAGTAAGTAAACCGAATTGTATGGCCCAAAAACAAAGTAAACTCTCGACCCATTTGTTGAATCAAAGGCCTGTTAAAACTTCCAATTAATTACGCCATTTAAACTTCGGGGTTTTGATCAGAAACGATTTACACGTCCATCTCACCTTCATCTCACACATAACCAACTCCACTAACATTTAACTTCATATTATACTCAAATAGGAATATTGAGTTTGTGATTGTCGGCTATTAACTAAAATTTTATCCCACTTGTTTTGGCTTTAATTTCTAAATCCCCATCGGTCCAAAATCGTTTTAGTTTTGTTACAATTCTCGTGGAATAACAGCTGTACGTGGGGTTTGATAAACTTTTTCTAAAAGAAAGAACATGGCACGTTCCTAATTGATTGCCCAAATTTGTCAATCACTTCATCCTTACTTTTGTATTGTGGTGGGCCTTTGTTTATTAAAATCTATACCGACACCCCTTAAATAATACATTGCCATGTTTCAATTATCTTATAAAACCCTCGAGTTCTTTCTTAACTTGATTAATAATAATAATACGAGTCTGTAACAGTTTAATATGGTGATAAAGTGGCGGTTTTGTGGTTTGTAAAACAGAAGAAACGTTGATGGTTTGCAGAAGGTTTTTATGGTTTGTGTTTTGAACACAAATAGAATTAAGAGAGGGAAAGACGTGGCGGTGATTCGATGATGGTGTTTCGGTGGTTTTGTGGGATGGTTTTGAGGAGTTGTTCGTCGAGAAAGAAAATAAAAAGGAACAGAAACCCATAGTAGTAGTAGCATCGAAGGGAAAAATATAGGGTTTTGGTGATGATTTCTGGGTTTGTTCGCAAAAGGATACAATAGTGAGAGAGAGAGAGAGAGATGTGGTAAGGTGGTTCATGATGGTTAGAATGAACACAAGAAAAAAAAATGGTGGATGGTGGGTTGTGGAACTCGACAGGATAACAAGAAAAATATTACACTGCAGTAATAGTACGTTATCATCCGGAATGCATATTTGGGTCGTTCACTTTGGTGAGGTTGTCGATGGTGTGTGAGAGGATAGTTTTGTTGGTGGAACTTGATGCTAATGGTGGCGGTTCATTCGGTTGAAGAAGAAAGGAAAAGGAAGAGAGATATAGAAAGATGAAGGTGATTCTTGGGTGTTCAATGGAAGTAGAAACAGAAACAAGTAAACTCTAAAACACAGTGGGTTTGATTTATGGAGAATTAGAAGCAAAGATGTCGACTAATTCCTCTTCTAAACCTACCCTGCTCAAATTTTATAACAGAAGGAGGAATTGACAGATAATCACGGGCAAAGCATGTTAACAGGATTGATTCCTTCAGATACAACCAAATAAGAAAAAGATAAAAGTTGATTTCGATTTTCAACCAATTTTGACGTGTTTATATGAATGTTGGACAAATTCTAGATAGAAAAGATGCTAGAATAATTCGAATGTTGATGCGTATATATTTTTCTACAGGATCATAATTATATTTATATAGATCCCAATATCTGTAACTGTATTTTTTTACATATATAATTCTTTATATTATATATCTATATATATGTATTAAGTTCTTTGATTTTTAATATTTAACAAGTATATATGTTAATAAATCAATTAACAATCATAATTGATAACTAGTATTATGACTAAATAATAATTTTAATTACTAATATTAAAAATAATAATACAGCCTTATTGAGTTATAAGAATGTATATTTTATTAAGATATAGTATAATAACTTATATGTATTAAGAATAAATTTTATATATATATATATCTTTTGTATTGAAAAAAAAAATTAATATTAATTGTACCAATTTTTATACCTATAGAAGTAATGATGATAATAGTGTATCAACTTAAATATATCAAATTTCATATAGTATTATTAATAATACCGATGTTAATATTAATATTAATAAAAGTGTTAATACTAATATAATAACTATATATTATTAATTATATAATATTTAATAATCATATATAATTTGATAACCTTTATTGGATATTTAATATATTACAAATTATATATATATATATACATTACAATATACTCATACTAATAAATCATAGAAACCATATATATTTATATGTGTGTGTGTATATATATATATATAAACGTATATATATATATGTACATATTTATTTGCAAACAATTGTTCGTGAATCGTCAGGCTTGGTCAAAGGGTAACTGATTATCCGAATATAGATTTAAAATTTTCTAGACTCAAAATTACAGATTTTGCTTATCGTGTCGGAAACATATAAAGTTTAAGGTTTAAATTTGGTCGGAAATTTCCGGGTCGTTACAGTACCCACCCGTTAAAGAAATTCCGTCCCCGAAATTTGGTAGAGGTTGTCATAAATAACAATAGGAATGTTTTTATGACGAATATGAGGTAATAATAGAGTTTTATCATTATTGAAAGATATGGATAAAATGTTTCGATCATGTGAAACGCACGAGTGAAGCTATCACAAAAGAATGAAATGAGTGAATATAGAATTGTTTTTAACCGGTGACATGATTAGGATTGATTTCCAGAATTTAAGGGATTTAAAGAAAATCTTATGTAATAAGATTTAGCTCTTTAGTGATTAGAGAAATCAGGATCTTCTTTGTTTTAATGTGGCAATCTGTTTCGATTTCTTTGTCGGATATTTCACTATAAATCCACTTCCTTCGTTTCCTCTTCCCGTCCTCAAGTCAAGCGAGCAATGATCCGAAATTCGTAGGTATGAAATTTGGAATGAACATAGCTAATGTTTTTAGAAAGAAATGGTAATGGCAAAATTTTGATTTGTCAAATTACCAGAATATCCTGGAAAAGATAGAACTATCAAGATGATTTGTTCTTAATATGTTTGGAGATTGGATAGAATGTAAGAGCCGTGTAACATGATACATAATGACGGTACTGTAAATCATCACATTCCATTAGAAACTTAACATGACTTACTGTAATATAATGAAGTTGATCAAGTTTCATTATATTATACTAATTCATGTATCAGTTCTCAACACTGCTTCAGAACATTCCTATTTTAAACTCGGAGTTTTCAGAATTTAGAAACTAACACAGTTTCTTTTATGTTGTAACGCAGATATCACAGAGAGATAAACGATCTCATATAGGAATAGTTGTGAAAATATTCCCAGAAATATGGAGAATATGTATAACTGAAGATATGAAAGTATCTTATAATATCTAAAATTAAGATGATGATGAAGAATATCTGTCTGTGAAGGTTTAGAATAAAGAGTAAGATTCTTACTAACGGTCTCAGTAAACACTAAATCATTTGGATCCTTTGAAGGCAGGTTCAGTCCTTGTGATTTATTCACAGCTTCCTTCATACTTTGCTCAAACCGTTTTTCAGTTCCAAACCGTCTCTTTTTCTGAGGTTTACCAACACACTGTACTTCATCATCAAACTTTTGACTGTTAAAGTCGTTTACAGTTTTCGTTGCTTCGTTAACATTTCAAGAACTACTTCATAGTTCATGGTGTTTTTCAGAAACTTCACATTCGGAGTATGAAATTCTTAGGGGTATACGTTATAAATATATCTTGGAGAAGTTCTGCGAGGTTTTCAAAATATTGATTGCGGATTCCGCCAAAGAGATATCGAACTGCTGGTACATCTGCTGATAATGTCTTGGAATATAAAAGGGTTCCCTGGTATTGACGGTGAAAGGACAACGTATATGTATCTAGGTTATAATAAGACTAGTTTTACTGAGAAGTCGAAGTTAACTTGCTGGAGCTGTGACAAAATTGGCTACTTTGAGAAGGGATTGCAAAGTTATTTTGGGTAATAATAACACTAAAGAAATTAACACTGCTGCGTGTTAAACGTTGACTCAGTCTCCGAGAGTCTTACAGGAGCATAAGTCTTTTCTTCCGTAGATGAAACGCGGTTGGTTCATCCTCTCGATTGAGGGGTTTTCAAGAATCATGAAAGATTTGAACACGCATTGTAATTGTCGAGATACAAATGAGGTTTAAGATGAAATCAAGTGGCAAGCTTGAAGAATTATTTAGTTTCATATGTTATAATCAATATTTTAATTTAATTCATTTTAATTGTCCAAAGTTAGCAGTCCAATAGTCCGATGGTTCAATGATTCATGTATAATTTAATATATAATATTCGAATTAAATAATACGTATCGTGACCCGTGTACCGGTCTCGGTGTCGATCACAACTCAAAGTATATATATATTTTGGAATCAACTCCGACCCTGTATAGCCAACTCCCACCTTCACATATAGAGTGTCTACGGTTGTTCCGAAATATATATATAGATGGGTCGATATGATAAGTCGAAACCTTGCATACGTGTCCCGTTATTTAAAGTGCGTAAAAATAAATAACAGAAATTAAATGACGATAAATAAAATTGCGAGAATGTAAATTGCGATAAATTAAATGTTAATCAGTTAGCTGGGAACAGTTAGCCGGAACAGTTAGCGTGAAATCCTATCACAATTCTAATTAATTAATTCGTTTGTTTCTAACACTTTTTATTTTTGTCCAATATTTTCTTCGTTATGCCACTTGTTGGATTCTAATAGGTCAAAATCCAAATATAAAATTTGAATAGAAATGGTTATCCTGTGGTGAACGGATACGTATATCGGTAGTTGTAAGTAGGATAGTAAATAATCGTTGAATCAGATTCGAAGAATGTACAGTGTAACTTATTAATGTGAATTCTAAATATTCCTCGGGTACTACCCACCCGTTAAAATACTTTCATCATTAACAGTTTGTACGAAAGAATTTTTAATTACAATCTTTATGAAAATATACTTGCATATATATTTTCATCGGATATAATTATAGATTTAATGAGTCAAGAAGATATTATACTCATTTGATTTATTGTTGGCACTTGATTACATGATCTCTAAACATTAGAGATTACATAATTGCCATGTCGAACGAAAGTAAATGAGGTAGAACAATACGTAGAACAAAATTAATCGATGTAGAATGATATGTAGAACGAAGATCATACTCGAAATACAGGTGGTAATATTGAGGCGTGTGATGTTGATATTCGAGGTACATATTGTGATGTTGATAGTTACGGCGCGGTTATGGTTTAAGGATGATAAGGGTATTGTCGACGTCGATGATGGTGGTACTGATTATGCTGCTGGTGCTGCTGCTGGCGTTCGTAACCTTCGCACCGGGTTCTCCAAAGTCGTCACACGAACGTGTAGTTCATTAACTTCTTCTAGTACTACGGAATGATTGACGGTTGAAGCGAGTGAATGATTAAGATTCGAATATAGAATAATATATAACCGTGACGGGATTCTCGGAAGGAGAGGAGAGAAAATGGTTTTCCCTGAACAGGTTCGCCGATAAGCACTTCAGGTTGAAAAGGGCAATTTGGTGGATGGAAGAGATCTTCGATGTGAAATGATTGTTGGATGTCGGATGATATTCTAGCTATTTAGAATATCTACATATATATTACTAAAGATTTTATAGACTACAGAAGAATTTGCGGCATATATCAGGCAAATCTACAGATACGCCAAGATAGAAATTATCAGATACGCTAAGATATGAATTTCGTCTATACACTATCGATGCACTAAATGCAGTAAGACGTGTCTAGACTTATGAATGATAAGCAGACATCTTCCTAAGGATGATAAGCAGATGATTTCCGACTAGTTATGATAAGCAAAACTTTTTGACATGCAGACACGGTCAAAGTCCAGACTCACTAATGTATCCTAACAACCACCAGTTAGACACACTAATGGGAGACCTGGTTCACTAAGACCAATGCTCTGATACCAACTGAAACATCCGAGACTAATCCTCCCGGACGGAATCTTCAACAGTTGGTTCCATTGCGATGATCGACTTGAAGTAATATCCTTAATTTGAGCTAATGCACAGCGGAAGACTTAATTCGTACCTGAGAATAACATGCTTTAAAATGTCAACATAAAGTTGGTGAGATATATAGGTTTGATGCTAGCAACGTTATAACTATGGACCACAAGATTTCATATTTAAAAATATAATACACTCGCAAGTGTATGAAAAGCATTCCAAGCAGTGGGCACCCGGTAACTAGCCTTAACAAGAGTGTGTACCCCTGAGTTATAATAATATGTGCACCGAATCAAGTGCGTTCTGTTAACCTCGAAGTACTAAACACCCGTTCTTCTAGTTTAGTAGTGACTAGAACAACATCTGGGTGGGGGTGTAAAACCCGATAGATCTATCTTTAGGATTCGCGCCTACCAGTTCATAAACCAATAGTTAAAGTTACCAAGCTAGGGGATTTTTGATTCAAACCCATGTAGAACGTAATTTTAGTCACTTGTGTCCATAACGTAAATCATTTATAAAAAATAGCGCATGTATTCTCAGCCCAAAATATATAGAGTTTAAAAGGGACTATATACTCACCATACTGTATTTTGTAGTAAAAATACATATAACATCACTGAGCACGTATAAGGTTGGCCTCAGATTCACGAACCTCAAATATTCGGATATATATATAAAAAGAATGCCTCAGTCAGGTCTCGAACCCACGACCTCTTGTTAATCATAAACACCCCTAACCACCCTTCTGTAGTTCCATTTCTGTTGTTAATACATGAACTAATTGCTTTAAACAGTTTCTGTTTTCTAATTCTCATCGTGTCACTCATTTTTCCACTGCAAGCACTAACTGGGTCTCGGCCCAAATAAATAAGATTAATCTCGGCCCACTTTAAAAACAATACATGGCCCAAGTAAGTAAACCGAATTGTATGGCCCAAAAACAAAGTAAACTCTCGACCCATTTGTTGAATCCAAGGCCTGTTAAAACTTCCAATTAATTACGCCATTTAAACTTCGGGGTTTTGATCAGAAACGATTTACACGTCCATCTCACCTTCATCTCACACATAACCAACTCCACTAACATTTAACTTCATATTATACTCAAATAGGAATATTGAGTTTGTGATTGTCGGCTATTAACTAAAATTTTATCCCACTTGTTTTGGCTTTAATTTCTAAATCCCCATCGGTCCAAAATCGTTTTAGTTTTGTTACAATTCTCGTGGAATAACAGCTGTACGTGGGGTTTGATAAACTTTTTCTAAAAGAAAGAACATGGCACGTTCCTAATTGATTGCCCAAATTTGTCAATCACTTCATCCTTACTTTTGTATTGTGGTGGGCCTTTGTTTATTAAAATCTATACCGACACCCCTTAAATAATACATTGCCATGTTTCAATTATCTTATAAAACCCTCGAGTTCTTTCTTAACTTGATTAATAATAATAATACGAGTCTGTAACAGTTTAATATGGTGATAAAGTGGCGGTTTTGTGGTTTGTAAAACAGAAGAAACGTTGATGGTTTGCAGAAGTTTTTTATGGTTTGTGTTTTGAACACAAATAGAATTAAGAGAGGGAAAGACGTGGTGGTGATTCGATGATGGTGTTTCGGTGGTTTTGTGGGATGGTTTTGAGGAGTTGTTCGTCGAGAAAGAAAATAAAAAGGAACAGAAACCCATAGTAGTAGTAGCATCGAAGGGAAAAATATAGGGTTTTGGTGATGATTTCTGGGTTTGTTCGCAAAAGGATACAATAGTGAGAGAGAGAGAGAGAGAGATGTGGTAAGGTGGTTCATGATGGTTAGAATGAACACAAGAAAAAAAAATGGTGGATGGTGGGTTGTGGAACTCGACAGGATAACAAGAAAAATATTACACTGCAGTAATAGTACGTTATCATCCGGAATGCATATTTGGGTCGTTCACTTTGGTGAGGTTGTCGATGGTGTGTGAGAGGATAGTTTTGTTGGTGGAACTTGATGCTAATGGTGGCGGTTCATTCGGTTGAAGAAGAAAGGAAAAGGAAGAGAGATATAGAAAGATGAAGGTGATTCTTGGGTGTTCAATGGAAGTAGAAACAGAAACAAGTAAACTCTAAAACACAGTGGGTTTGATTTATGGAGAATTAGAAGCAAAGATGTCGACTAATTCCTCTTCTAAACCTACCCTGCTCAAATTTTATAACAGAAGGAGGAATTGACAGATAATCACGGGCAAAGCATGTTAACAGGATTGATTCCTTCAGATACAACCAAATAAGAAAAAGATAAAAGTTGATTTCGATTTTCAACCAATTTTGACGTGTTTATATGAATGTTGGACAAATTCTAGATAGAAAAGATGCTAGAATAATTCGAATGTTGATGCGTATATATTTTTCTACAGGATCATAATTATATTTATATACATCCCAATATCTGTAACTGTATTTTTTTACATATATAATTCTTTATATTATATATCTATATATATGTATTAAGTTCTTTGATTTTTAATATTTAACAAGTATATATGTTAATAAATCAATTAACAATCATAATTGATAACTAGTATTATGACTAAATAATAATTTTAATTACTAATATTAAAAATAATAATACAGCCTTATTGAGTTATAAGAATGTATATTTTATTAAGATATAGTATAATAACTTATATGTATTAAGAATAAATTTTATATATATATATCTTTTGTATTGAAAAAAAAATAATAATAATATTAATTGTACCAATTTTTATACCTATAGAAGTAATGATGATAATAGTGTATCAACTTAAATATATCAAATTTCATATAGTATTATTAATAATACCGATGTTAATATTAATATTAATAAAAGTGTTAATACTAATATAATAACTATATATTATTAATTATATAATATTTAATAATCATATATAATTTGATAACCTTTATTGGATATTTAATATATTACAAATTATATATATATATATATACATTACAATATACTCATACTAATAAATCATAGAAACCATATATATTTATATGTGTGTGTGTATATATATATAAACGTATATATATATGTACATATTTATTTGCAAACAATTGTTCGTGAATCGTCAGGCTTGGTCAAAGGGTAACTGATTATCCGAATATAGATTTAAAATTTTCTAGACTCAAAATTACAGATTTTGCTTATCGTGTCGGAAACATATAAAGTTTAAGGTTTAAATTTGGTCGGAAATTTCCGGGTCGTTACATTATGTAACATGGCACATGATGACGTTATGATCTGTTAATCATCACTTTCCATTAAAAACTCAGCATGACTTACTGTAATATAATCACGTTGATCAAGTGTCATTATATTATACTAACTCATGCTCCAGTTCTTAACACTACTTCAAGATCATTCATATTTTAAATTCGAAGGTTCACAGAATATAGAAACTAAAACAGTTTCCTTTTATGATATAATACAGATAGCGCGGAGAGATAATTAATATCGGACGAGAATATTTATGAAGATATCTTCAGAAATATTGAGGATATTAATTGTGATGACTCCGTCAAAACACTTAACGGCTCCGTCACTTGGTCCCACAGCTTGATCGAAACTCTATATGAATTTAATAAAACAACCTTGCATTCTTTATTTAAAATTAATTTCCTATAAAGGAAATCTACTAAAATATATAAGTTTAGAAAAACTATACAATAATACTTTAACTAAAAGTTGACCAAAACAAAGTCAACAAACAACCACTATTTAATGTAACAAAATAGAGTGCAAGTTAATGTTTAACAAAAGCTGCTATCATAAATATGCAGACTCTCTAAGCACAGCGGAATCAATCAATCATGAACCTGAGAATAAAACATGCGAGTAACTGTCAACAAAAATGTTGAGTGAATTATAGGTTTAATATTGCAAACAATATTTAATTTAAACAATAAAAATTTATGTTTGAAAACATAAAACTCCTTTTTAAACCACCAAATTATATGCTAGAAAACATATAATAAAACATTATTCCATTTTCCGTGAGCCACCTGGTAACCACTTAACCCTTTATTTACCCTTGCCAAACACAATAAATAATATACACCGAACAAGTGTATCTACAACAAAATACAAAGTACTAAACATTCCGATAACAAATTGCTAGCGCGACTAGCTCGAAATGGGGTTGTCAAACCCGATAGATCTATCCATAGGATTCGCGTTCACCAGTAGAAACCAGTGATTACAGTTACCAGACTAGGGAATATTTTTGTTCAACTCACAATGAATAATTTAAACCAACTTCCACATGTGTCCAAAGTATAAAATAAATTGCATGTATTCTCATCCCAAAAGCTTTAAAATAGAAAAATGGGACTATAACTCACCTTAATAGCAAACGAAGTAACCACACAATTATGCGAACAGCAAATGAAGTAAAGTGATCATGAATGATCACAACGCCGACCTATAAATAAAGCAGGTCGATATAAATAACTAACTTAGGTCAAGTCTTAGTATGATAGCTATTGTACATGTTGCAAGTAGACATAGAACAACACTCAACATGCATCGGTTTGATCGGAACAGCGTACGGACACACACTTTCTATTTTTAAAAAGTTTCTATTTTTAGCAGGTTTCCATTTTTGGAAAGTTTTCTATTTTAGGAAAGTTTCTATTTTTGGAAAGTTTCTATTTTAGAAAAGTTTCTATTTTTGGAAAGTTTCCAAATTTAGAAAGTTCTATTTTTAGAAAGTTTTGAAGTTAGGAAAGTTTCCTTATTTAGAAAGTCAACAGAAGTCAACTGAAAATCAAAGTCAACCGAAAGTCAACTCAAAAGTCAACCTTGGTCAAACATAGTCAACATTAATTTTAAAAGTGTAAAGTATAATAATAACATAAGTTATAATGTTAATTAAAGTTAAATATGTATAATTATGTCATAACATAAGTTTAATTAAATAAAAATGAATTATTAAAGTTAAGATAAGTTTAAATGATATAATTAATATAACATAAATATTTAATTAATTAATTAAATATTAGTCATAATATAAGTATTATTAATTAATAATAAATTTTAAAACATATCATAAGTATTATTAATTAATAATGAATTATTAATCATTTCATAAGTTTCTAATTAAAATTATTAAATCATAAGTATTTAATAATTAGATCATAATTAAATGATAATTAAGTCTTATAATAATTAAATAATTATTTAATCTTTATTATAAGTCTTAAAATAATATTCTCATAAAATAAATTTAATACTTATCATAAGTATTTTTCATTAATAATAAAAGTATTATTAATCATAAGTTTAATTAAAACGTTAATTAAATCATAAGTAATAATTAAATGATATAATAAATATATATCATAAGTCTTAAATGATAATAATTACTTCTTATATCATAAGTAATTAATCAATAATGAAAATCATTATTTTTATCATAAGTTTCAATATTTAACCATAAGTTTTAATTCAAAAGTTCATCGGGTCATAACTTGAGCCCCGGGAATCAGTTTTCGGCGAGCCTTATATATATCTTCGCCTAACCAACCCACCCGACACATTAGTGTGCTCAAGAACATCCCAAGAACAGTCATCAAGTAGTGACTTACAGCTCTAAATCGGTTTGTACCTTTAATCCGCTCAAAAACGTATTTTAGTCATAACGGGTGATCCGTGGCTCGGATTTCGATGACCCGAACATGAAAGTTCATCCCATCATCAATCCTAACACACTAGTACACCCTAAGAACTCTAAAAATGGTCACAAAGTCGGACCATAACTGAACCAATTCGTTTTCACCATTTAATCTTTACAAAACACCATTTTAATCATATCTTAAGCTCCGGGAATCGAAACGACATGAATCCGGAGTCTAAAATTAATGTATTGATGAGAGGAACTCATCTAGATAGTTTATTTTATGATCAACATCAGTTACATGTACAGAAAATAACAATTACTCCGCTGTCCCAAATTAATCAAACCGAAAGACATGAAATCGAGCAATTCTACGCATACAATCAACATAACAATAACAAATAACTAACATACTATCAATATATCATACAAAATCAGTAAAATATATGAAAAATCAAAAAGCTAGGGTTAGGGTTTATACCCTAATCAAGAATCGAAGAGTATGATCGTGTAGAGAAGAACGAGAGGAACGCGATGATGATTAAAGCCCTATGATCCAAGCAATAATTTTTGGTGAATTGATGATGATTTTGAGGTGTTGGGGGACGGCCTAATGGGAGGGAGGAAGGAGAGTTTGAGAGAAAAACAAGTTGCTAGGTTTAGATAAGGAAAAATGTGAAAATAAAAATGATGTTGCAAAAATGAAAAACAACAAGGGGTATACCCCCTTGTGTTCGGCCGAACATAGGAGTGGGGTGGGCCCCACTTAGCCCAATTTGCTTAAATGTAAATTCCTTGAGGCCCGATTGCCCGATCGAAACCCGAAACGCGAAAACATGCTTACGCGATTAAAAATCCGGAGAGATAATAACTACGCGACGAAAAATAAATATAAATACACTATATAATAATATGATCTTAAAATATCATATTTAAAATATTTAGGATTTAAAAATCCCGAAAGCTCGACCGTTGGTTTGAAAACCGAAAAGATTCGTCGGATGGAAATCCGCGACACGTAGAAACGTATAGTTTAAAATATGAATACAAATATTCATATAACGCATAATAATTAATATATTACTATAAAATAATAATATAGATCATAAAAATGACGTGACACGAATAACAATTAACGGTCGTTAAATAATTAACGGTAAAAGATAACGGAAAAAGTAGGGTCGTGACATTAATAAAGAAAGATACGACGATGTCTTAGAATTTCATAATCGAATTGTGTTGAAGAAATTCATTCACGATGATTTAGAGCGGTTAAGGAGTAAGGTATTCGCTAAAGATTTCATCAGAAACAGAATCATCAGGGTTCTTTAAATATAGGGTTTGGTCCTTGTATTTGTCCTTGGTCTCCTTTATGCTTTGCTCAATCCGTTTTTCCAGTATCTAAATCTTTGAGCTTTATCAACACTTCTTTCTTTATCATCAAACTTTTGACTGTTAAGGCAGCCTTCAGTTTTCACTGCTTCATCAGCTTTTTCAAAATTTGAAGTATCGATTCGCAAACTGGGTGCTTTTCAGAATTTTAGAATGGAAAATCATAATTCTAAGAGATAAATGTTATATGTATACATATAACTGTTGTTGTAGAATTGTTGCGAGATTCAAGATTAATGATTGAAGCTTTTCGATATGACAATTACCATTCCAAGATGCATATGAGTACATGATAGGGTTTCAATGAATATAATGATTCTTCAGAAAGTCAGAGATCAATGAAGTTGCTAATAAGTTTACTGCTAATGTGGTGGAATATAAAAGGTTCTCCGGTAATAATAAAAGAGCACACACATATATATCAAGGTTATAATAACGTTGTTTCGAACGAAAAGTCGAAGTTGACTTGCTGAAAATGTGACAAAATTGGCTAATTTGAAAAGGAATTACAAAGTTATTTTCGGTAATAACAACGCCAAAAGAGCTAGCACATATACGTGTTAAACGTTTACTCAGGTTTCGAGAGTTTTTTTTCTGGGTGCATAACTATATGCATCAATCTTTTCTTCCGTAGATGAAGTGCGGTTGATTCATCCTTTCGATTGAGGTGTTTTCAAGAATCATGAAAGATTTGAACGCAGATAATAATCGTCAAGATACAAATGAGGTTTAAGATGAAATCAAGTGGCAAACTTGAAGAATTGTTTAGTTTCATATGTTATAATCAATATTTTAATCCATTTTAATTGTCCAATGTTGGCAGTCCACAGTCGATAGTCCACAGTTAACAGTCCAATAATTCATATATAGTTTAATATATAATATTTGAATTAATTAATACGTCTCATGACCCGTGTACATGTCTCAGACTCGATCACAACTCAAAGTATATATATTATTATAGAATCAACCTCAACCCTGTATAGCTAACTCAAACATTACTGCATATAGAGTGTCTATGGTGATTCCAAATAATATATATAGATGCGTCGATATGATATGTCCAAACCTTGTATACGTGTCTCGATATTTAAAGTGCGTAAAATAAATAACAGAAATTAAATGACAATAAATAAAGTGCATAAAGTAAATAACAGAAATTAAATGACGATAAATAAAATTGCGATAATTAAATTGCAATAAATAAACTGCGATAAATAAAATGTAATCAGTTAGCTAGGAACAGTTAGCTAGGAATAGTTAGCGTGGATTCTTAACAAAATTTCTCATAATTAATTTGTTTGTTTCTAACAAATTTTATTTTGTCCAATGTTTTCTTCATTATGCCACTTGTTGGATTCTGTTATGTCAAAATCCAAATATGAAATTGAGTGAAAATGGTTATTCTGCGGTGAACGGATACGTATATCTGTGGATGTAAGTAGGATAGTAAATGACTGTTGAATCAGATTCGAAGAATGTACAGTGTAACTTATTAATGTGAAATCTAAATATTCCTCGGGTATTACCTACCCGTTAAAATATTTTCATCATTAACAGTTTGTACGAAAAAAATTTCAATTACAATCTTTATGAAAATATATATACATATATATTTTCTTCAGATGTAATCATGGATTTAATGAGTTAACATGATATTAATCTCATTTAATTTATGTTAGAACAAGAATATATAATCTCTAAAACATTGGAGATTACATAATCGCCATGTCGAACGAAGATAAAATAGATAGAACGATACGTAGAACGATGATTATGCTCAAGGTACAGATCGTGATGTTGAGGTATGTGTTGTTGACGGTACGGGTGTTGTTGCTGGTGGTTCTGTTGATGTCAGTGATGTTGCTGAAGATGGTAAGTTTTGCACAATATTTTTCCAAGGCTACAACTCGGGCGCGAAGCTCGTTGACTTCTTCTATTACACCGGGATGATTGTTGGTTCGGACGAGCGGATGAATAAGATCTAGAATAGTGGATAAAATATAATTGTGTCGAGCTACTCTAGAAATGAGGCTGAAAATGGTGTTTCGAATAGGTTCGCCGGTACGTGCTTCAGGTTCATCGCCAAGAGGTGAATTCGGTCGATGAAAAGGATCACCTTATTCTTGTCTCCAATGATTAAGTAGACTACAAACCCATCAGATGAATAGGGGATGGCTGATTGGTTGATTCATTCTGGTGACGCTGCTTTCAGAGCTTAGGTGAACATCCATGTCGGAATAGCTGTCGGAATAACTATCGAAATAGCTATCGAAATCCGAGGGACTCGAACTGGTTGAGGGATTCATCTCGTACGATCAGATGAAGGATTTTTGATAAGAAATATGTTATAGGATGTAGATTAGTACTCTGCAATACATAATTTACATATGCGTATATAATACTAAAATTCCATAAGTTACGGAGGAATCTACGGAATCTGTCAGGCAAAGGTAACAATAACAGATATGCTAAGATATGAATTTTGTCTATACACTATTCATGCAATCAATGCAGTAAGATGTGTCTAGACTAAGAATGATAAGCAGGTAATTTCCTAAGGATGAAAAGTAGGTAATTTTTGACACGAAATGATAAGCAAAACTTTTGACATGCAGACACGGTCGAAGTCCAGACCCACTAATGCATCTAAACAACTATCAGTTAGACAAACTAATGCAAGACCTGGTTCGCTAAGACCACCGCTCTGATACCAACTGAAAGGACCCGTTCTTATACATTATAAACGATTCACAATAGTTGATTACATCGCGAGGTACTTGACCTCTATATGATACATTTTACAAACATTGCATTCGATTTTAAAAACACAAAATTTCATTTCATCAAAGGTTGACGGCATGCATACCATTTTATAATATATCCAACTATAATTGACTTAATAATAATCTTGATGAACTCGATGACTCAAATGCAACGTCTTTTGAAATATGTCATGAATGACTCCAAGTAATGTCTCTAAAATGAGCAAATGCACAGCGGAAGATTTCTTTCGTACCTGAGAATAAACATGCTTTAAAGTGTCAACCAAAAGGTTGGTGAGTTCATTAGTTTATCATAATCATTCATTTTCATCAATTTAATAGACCACAAGAATTTCATTTCCAGTTCTCATAAATATACATCCCATGCATAGAGACAAAAATTATTCATATGGTGAACACCTGGTAACCGACATTAACAAGATGCATATAAGAATATCCCCTATCATTCCGGGAAATTCTTCGGACATGATAAAACAACATCGAAGTACTAAAGCATCCGGTACTTTGGATGGGGTTCGTTAGGCCCAGTAGATCTATCTTTAGGATTCGTGTCAATTAGTAGATCAGTTTACTAATTCTTAGGTTACCAAGCAAAAGGGGCATATTCGGCTTCGATCATTCACCCATATAATGTAGTTTTAATTACTTGTGTCTATTTTGTAAAACATTTATAAAAATTGCGCATGTATTCTCAGCCCAAAAATATAAAGGGTAAAAAGGCAAATGAAACTCACCATAATGTATTTTGTAGTAAAAATACATATGTCTATATTGAACAATGCAGGGTTGGCCTCGGATCACGAACCTATATCATGTATATATATTAAAATATATATTCACAATCGAACAAATTTATATATTATAACTTAAATTATATACTATATTTATTTAGTTTGTGTATATATTCAAAATGTTTAATATTTATATAATTATATTAATATATTTTTTATTGGTATTTTTAATAAGAATACCTAACATGTTATATATAAATATTTATATAAATTTTGTTAATATGATTAAAACATACCTATAACCTTAATAATATTCTTAAAAATTTTATTTTCATAAATGTAATTATTTTTAATAATAATGATATAGATAATACTGATAATAATAATAATGATAATAATATAAATGATATTAATGTTAGTTACAATAATAATTATCTTAACAATAATAATAATAATAATAATAATAATAATAATAATAATAATAATAATAATAATAATAATAATAATAATAATAATAATAATAATAATAATAATAATAATAATAATAATAATAATAGAAAGTTTACATTAATGTAACAAGCTTAAAAAAATAAAAATATAAACGCCTCTACCTAGGCTCGAACCCATGACCTCTCGATTAACCCCAACACTCTTAACCATCTGAACTAACCCATTTTTCCTAATTTAATTCTATTCTCATATATATTTAACCCATATTTATCTGTTTCATCTACTAGCCCATTTTAGAAATTAATATCCTAGTCTGAATTCATTAATATGCCCAATAGGTCCAAGCTGTTGAGTTAAATAAAAAAATTTGTAGCAGGCTAGGGTTGAACCTTTGACCTCTCGTTACACCCAAACACGCCTAACCCTCTTTGCTAACATGTTTTTTTGAAATTAATCCTAACTTAAATCTATATAACTCGAATTTTTCTATTTTTCCTTTTTATTCCTCTTTTTCCAAAACCAATTTTCATCATCATTAAACCATTAACATACTATGGATCATTTCCATCATCTTAAGCTAGTTATTATCATTATCCTAATTTGATCATAATCATAATCAATTAATAATAATATTGATAATAATAGTAAATATATAATAATATTAATAAAAACAACTATAATATTAATTATACCTCAACAAGTGGAAGTTGTTGGTGCTTTCGGCTAAAAAGGAAAAAAGTAACAGCACTATAAAAGGCACATTACTCTCAGTTCTTGCAACAACAACAACCCAAACGATCAAATAGTATTATATATAAACCGAGTAACCATTTGATCTTTAGTTTAGTAGCCATGATGTAACGACCCAAATCCATTTAACCAAAAACAGAGTACATTTTTTTTTTATTTAGTTAGGTCCCATTAATATAATACATTTTCAACTCTGTTTTAATCGAAACATAACATCATAAGGATACGTTTAACAATCTATCATGACCCTTGGCACACAAATTACACTTTACAAAATCATTTGTAATAATGACCCGATCACAAGAAATACGGGTTAAGACTCAATAACCCAACCCAATACCAAGAGCATAATCTCGGGGACTACCAAATCCCCCATCTGCGTCCAAATATCCAAAAGCTACCCCGTCGAGCCCAAGCGCTCCTAAGCATCTAGTCTACAACTAGCTAGCTTCATAATCACAATACCTGTAAAAAGGTAAACAACGAGAGGGGTAAGCATAAAGCTTAGTGAATGCAATAATTATACACATACATATATAATATACCTAATTGCAAACACTTACTCACATACCGCATACATGCTAGCAACACAAATAGCTTATCATCACAATACAAAGCTATAAACCTCCAATACCACAAGCTAGCACAACAATAGCATATATATAACACGAACAATATAGTATGCTACACTACAACACAATAACCATGGTTAACCAATCGTACAAGGGATGGTACTCGAATTTCCCATTGGTGTTCATAACATCCATTAGTGTACTTAGCACCTCGTATCACTAACCCCCGGGTGGCATCTTAACACCTCGATACTTCACCCTCGGGTGGCGTCTTAACACCTCGACACTTCACCCTTTAACATGGAGTGGCGTCTTAACACCTCGACACTTCACTCCTAGGTGGCATCTTAACACCTCGATGCTTCACCTCGAGTGGCATCTTAACACCTCGATGCTTCACTCGTCACGTGAAACGTGGTGTCTTAACACCTCGACACTTCACATCTCACGCTACCACAAATAAATATATTATATACCTACGCATATAATTATTCCACTCACCTCGTGAACTCGAGCATTACAAACCATGCACGAAATCTTCACCACACGCAACCGAGCAAGATTTTACCTATAATACGCATATAGGTATACACATAATCAACATACAACCCCATTTGGACTCTCGACCCGCCCAAATGAACAACAAGTGCAAAATATACCCTTTTGCACTTTTAACGCTACCCGAAGGTCCAAAACTAGCGAGACTAGTTCCCGCGTTCTCGAAATACCCAATTATGTCAACTTTAACCTTTAAACGCATACTAGCTCGTATTTTACACAAAACCCATTCCATGGTTGACCAAGTTTGACTTTATTGCTAAAACACCAAATTTTAACCTAAAATCACTTCTCGCGAGTAATTACATGAAAAGCATCATTTAACACTCAACAAAAGTGTTTAACATCCAATTAATCCAAATTAGTGTCATCCTCAATTTTGACCCAATTCAAATTGCTCATTTTGACCAAAGTCATAAAACGCCCCAAAATCACTAACGACTAGTGATTATATTTCCAAGACAACCTCTAACACTTAAATCAAGTATTTACCTACTTGATTTACCAAAACTTGATTTAAAACTTAATTTGACAACGAATCGAGCTTACTTGTCCCGAAATGCCCATTTGACCCGTTTTGACCTAAATTAGGGTTTACACCCAAAAATCGAGTCAACACGGATGTTCTAATGTTTAACCAACATACGCAAGACCCAAACTCATAATTTCATCACTCGAAACCCACTTTGACACATAAACCCTAATTTTGACCCATTTCAAAATTAGTCAACTCGAATACACCCAAAAGGGTTCCAACGCTTCCAAAATCACTAAACTAAGTGATTACACCCAAAACCAAAGCCTAATCATGGTCAAAACGTCAATCAATCCAAAACCCGCCATGTATCAAAAATAACTAGTTTCCATAAACCCACTTCATCATCTAAATGGGTTTTACAACTAAAAAGCTAAAAACCCTAACTTGAATACCAAATCATAAAGATGAATATCGGAGTTAGAACTTACCATCACTATCACAACGTAGCCGTGAACGAGGAGAACAACTTTAACTCTTGAGACTTGACCCGAATCACTCTTCTTCATCCCCGATTCGAGCTTTCTCTCTCTAAACCCTTTACTCTCTCTCTAGGGTTTGGGGTGTGAGTGGGAGGGAAGAAATGAGAAGGAAATGAGGTTTAGATAAGATTAGGATCAGTTTTATGGCCAAAGACCCGTCCATATATGAAATACCAACTTTGCCCCTCATTTAACTCATTAAAAGGCTGAAAAGTACCAGAACGTGCCTATTGTCGCGCCGCGGAGCAGGTTTGTCGCGCCGTGGCCCAAAGGGTGGTTTTAGATCACTTTTTTTAAGCTTTCTGACCCTCAAAATAGGCATTTGTCGCGCCGTGGCCATTCTGGTCGCGCCGCGGCATTTGCCTGTTTCATCTGAACTTCAGCAAACTTGTTTTGGCCATAACTTTTTGACCGTAACTCCGTTTTCGATGAATCAAATATCGTTGGAAACGTAATGAGATTTCCTATCCAATGGTAAGGTTTTAGAACATCAAATCTAACTTTATTTGGGATCTAAATATACGCTTACATGCCTCGTATTTCGAATGTCGTTCGAAATAACACGTAACTGAAAACGGGTGTTATAACTCTCCCCCACTTAAATTGGATCACGTCCTCGTGATCCGCACCAACACTAGAAGATAAGAACTTCTCCCTCGAACATTTTCGCTTCCAACGCGAAGTCACACATGTAGTAATCACGCACCCGAATTCTCGCTTCGTGCACTGACTCAACATTTAACAACAATATCGGGTAATCAACCCTCGAGTCAAAACAACTGCAACCGTTTGCTCCTACGCCGAGTATCCTCGTACCATACACTTCACAATCTTCTTAAAAGTAGAGCATTTCACCGATAACCATCGTCATCACGCCTCACGATCCTACGAAACACAACCAAGCCCGACATCCATAACATCTACCGTGAATTTTAAGATCTCACCACACGCTAATAATCACTAGTGTGCACTACCGCAACATGCGATATTTCATACACTCAATGTCCATAATTTCCATTTAGGAAAATACGAACAACACCACATATCCCTTCAAGTTTTCTCGGCTACAACACGTAATAAGCTGTATCCATAACTATATCACCCAAAGCGATCTACTAAATCCACCATGTCGTGAACCATGTCTTGCATTAATCCCAATCAAGAAGGATTCATGCTTCCTTGAAACTTCGTGCTCCATCGGTTCATAAACGTACTAGTCAACCGGTCATTCATGAACACTCTCTGGACCGAGTACCAAATTCCTCCGGCTCCACAACTGGGTCATTCCTTCAACGAATAAATTTCGGTAACCCCAAAATAATCACTTAGGAGCACCACTTTCCCACCAATCGATCCGCGCATGACCATTCGTCACTGGATTAATCCAGGACGACAATAATACACCACGATTTAGACGAAATATCAACACTCGACACAAGATTTCTCCCTTAAACCCTACAACACATCTATACACAATGGCTTCCTAGTACTATCATGGAAACTATTCGTGTACTAGAATCCCGTCAGCAGCAAATTATCAACATAACAATTCGCAATTCGCCATACGACCCACAAAATATTCACCAACGCTGGGTGAATCCTCCTACATTGACCGTCCATTGAGGATGGCTTCGACATTTCGATACAACCAACAGGTCACATCACTAGGGAACACACTCTCGTAAATAAACAACAACCGCGTGTCTCAACGTGAGACAATGAGAACTGGCACTCCCCGCCTCATAACCATCCACAAAGTGGAATAATCCATCGAAAATCCTCACGATCACGTTTCCCGACAGGGAAAATACAGTATTCACCACCATCTCGAACTCGTACTCACTCGACAGTACTATTCGAGTTTCACACCAACCCAAATTTATATCACGAGAGCACCTGCAATAACAGTTACATTCTCTCACTTCCGTGATATCAAACTTCACACTTGGTCTCATACCGCACTTGGTACTGCACGACCACCTTATACAAGAAGACTTACGCTTCACTTGATCTAACACCACCGGATATTCCTCGGGCGGCAGTAAAAACTCCCCCACTTAGGATTTATCTCTCCATTCTCACCGCCAAGATGATAACATCCCGCGGTATTGTAATTTCACGTCATACCTGACCATTCTCACCGTTGGTCATAAACATCAAATCACCGCAAATTCACTTTAGGCTCTTAGAGCCGACATGTACTATCACTTGAGATGTCGTACACGCGACGACATCTCACCGTCATACCACAAATCATAATTTACAGCTCTTCATCGTTCGCAAAGCGAACTCCACCAAAGTCCCACACACGCCTCTATGACTAGGCATATGCCACTCCGCTTAATCAGTCGTGCATCACAGTCGAGATCACCCGACCTTCTACGCAACGAACCATTATCAACAATTGCTCACTCTCATGGGGAAGAGTGACTAATCCGACACAATAATTGCATCGACCGCAATATCAACGCTTCATCATAACCTTCGACCTAATCGACCATTAAGCCCATCACCGGCTCACCGGTCATCCTTACTCGTCCATCACATAAGAGCAACAATATTTGCTCATCTGCCACTTCATAAGAAGTATTTACTGCAATGCTCCTAAACTTCGACTTTTGCAACCGTCGAATTACTATCACCCGTCGATCACTATTTAAAATCTTCGATGCTTCCAAAGGGTATCTCACAAGCACCCTAAGCACAAAGTGATCACACCATCATCGGAGTTGAACATTACACTAGTAGGTATAAGAAGGCACCTGACGCCGTGTCATGCAGACTCCCACCACAATCAACCGAATTTTTAGAAACCCGATCTTTAGGTTCCATACACACGATGTCACCCATCTCTCAATAATAATGACCCGCAGTCATACCTACCCGGCAAACCTTACGGTTTATCGTCTTATCGAAAATTCCTAGCGATCACACGCTACCCGCAATAGTCCACAAGGCCAAACGATATAGCCTCACGAAACCCTTCATCTAACACTAAAGAGATGCTCGGGAACACCAAGTCTTACACCCTTCTACATCTCGATAACACCACTACTACAAGGGATATTCCGTTAGGAATGTTACCCTACAATCCATAACGCACTAACGCAATCACCATCATACGGGTCCCACTCCCATGAGTTTAACGACCTAACGACTCCACGATTCGCCAATTCCAAGGCGACTCACAACAAGAATCCCAACACGATTCTCTAACCACACACTCTACCGAGTGTAACTCAAAACTACAATCATTAGACTTATTGCATTCCATTACGGAATTCAAGTCTTCGCCGCACACACGCACATGTAAATCGGTCATCCTAGTTACGATAGGTAACTAAAACCAATAACATTCTCAACAGTACACCCACTACTTAGGGTGACTAAGCACGCGCCAAACTCGTGAGTTGCTCACTCACCTTAGCTAACCGAATCCAGCGTAACACTTCCCGACTCGTAAAGAACTCGACGTGACAACAAGCACATCACTCGAGACCACTATATCCTAGGAACCAATAAAAGATTCCTAACACGTCCCGTTCTACCCCAACCATGCCACGTTTCCTCCGTTCGGTACTTGTCATGTCATGCTTGATGTCAAGATACACTTTCGTAATAATGGTGATCAATCACTATTACAAATGCATGCCTTACCATTTCCGCATGGCCATGCAAAGTACTTTACTCGGACTGACGCAACATTCACACAAAATAACACGCGATAACTCCTAGTACCCGAATGACCAAAGTCCTTACCGTGAACTTGATCACTCAAAACCGCCAAACATACGAATCTCCCCAATAGATTTATCCCTAGGATACCGCACCAAAAGATACCTGTATATATATACACCAATATACAATAATAATAAGCATACACAAGTACACCACAACAACAAGTCAACCTACAACCTAGGTGACTATCACTAAAACAACGTCCAAGTTCGCCTACTTACCTTAGGCACTAGCAATCTAAGGCACTAATTTACACGCGAAATAAGGCCCCACATAATCCCACATTGGACAAGCACTAGTCCTAGTTAGTCACCTACTCTAAGGCACTAACAAATCTCAATCCGACCCGTACTCCTACAAGCCCCGCAAATAACGCACAATCGCCAATAAGTCTAAGACTAGGCACCTATCCCAAGGTTACCTAATTCCCTTAGACTATGCTCTGATACCACTTGTAACAACCCCGATCCGTTTAACCAAAAACAGAGTACATTTTTTTTTATTTAGTTAGGTCCCATTAATATAATACATTTTCAACTCTGTTTTAATCGAAACATAACATCATAAGGATACGTTTAACAATCTATCATGACCCTTGGCACACAAATTACACTTTACAAAATCATTTGTAATAATGACCCGATCACAAGAAATACGGGTTAAGACTCAATAACCCAACCCAATACCAAGAGCATAATCTCGGGGACTACCAAATCCCCCATCTGCGTCCAAATATCCAAAAGCTACCCCGTCAAGCCCAAGCGCTCCTAAGCATCTAGTCTACAACTAGCTAGCTTCATAATCACAATACCTGTAAAAAGGTAAACAACGAGAGGGGTAAGCATAAAGCTTAGTGAATGCAATAATTATACACATACATATATAATATACCTAATTGCAAACACTTACTCACATACCGCATACATGCTAGCAACACAAATAGCTTATCATCACAATACAAAGCTATAAACCTCCAATACCACAAGCTAGCACAACAATAGCATATATATAACACGAACAATATAGTATGCTACACTACAATACAATAACCATGGTTAACCAATCGTACAAGGGATGGTACTCGAATTTCCCATTGGTGTTCATAACATCCATTAGTGTACTTAGCACCTCGTATCACTAACCCCCGGGTGGCATCTTAACACCTCGATACTTCACCCTCGGGTGGCGTCTTAACACCTCGACACTTCACCCTTTAACATGGAGTGGCGTCTTAACACCTCGACACTTCACTCCTAGGTGGCATCTTAACACCTCGATGCTTCACCTCGAGTGGCATCTTAACACCTCGATGCTTCACTCGTCACGTGAAACGTGGTGTCTTAACACCTCGACACTTCACATCTCACGCTACCACAAATAAATATATTATATACCTACGCATATAATTATTCCACTCACCTCGTGAACTCGAGCATTACAAACCATGCACGAAATCTTCACCACACGCAACCGAGCAAGATTTTACCTATAATACGCATATAGGTATACACATAATCAACATACAACCCCATTTGGACTCTCGACCCGCCCAAATGAACAACAAGTGCAAAATATACCCTTTTGCACTTTTAACGCTACCCGAAGGTCCAAAACTAGCGAGACTAGTTCCCGCGTTCTCGAAATACCCAATTATGTCAACTTTAACCTTTAAACGCATACTAGCTCGTATTTTACACAAAACCCATTCCATGGTTGACCAAGTTTGACTTTATTGCTAAAACACCAAATTTTAACCTAAAATCACTTCTCGCGAGTAATTACATGAAAAGCATCATTTAACACTCAACAAAAGTGTTTAACATCCAATTAATCCAAATTAGTGTCATCCTCAATTTTGACCCAATTCAAATTGCTCATTTTGACCAAAGTCATAAAACGCCCCAAAATCACTAACGACTAGTGATTATATTTCCAAGACAACCACTAACACTTAAATCAAGTATTTACCTACTTGATTTACCAAAACTTGATTTAAAACTTAATTTGACAACGAATCGAGCTTACTTGTCCCGAAATGCCCATTTGACCCGTTTTGACCTAAATTAGGGTTTACACCCAAAAACCGAGTCAACACGGATGTTCTAACATTTAACCAACATACGCAAGACCCAAACTCATAATTTCATCACTCGAAACCCACTTTGACACATAAACCCTAATTTTGACCCATTTCAAAATTAGTCAACTCGAATACACCCAAAAGGGTTCCAACGCTTCCAAAATCACTAAACTAAGTGATTACACCCAAAACTAAAGCCTAATCATGGTCAAAACGTCAATCAACCCAAAACCCGCCATGTATCAAAAATAACTAGTTTCCATAAACCCACTTCATCATCTAAATGGGTTTTACAACTAAAAAGCTAAAAACCCTAACTTGAATACCAAATCATAAAGATGAATTTCGGTGTTAGAACTTACCATCACTATCACAACGTAGCCATGAACGAGGAGAACAACTTTAACTCTTGAGACCTGACCCGAATCACTCTTCTTCATCCCCGATTCGAGCTTTCTCTCTCTAAACCCTTTACTCTCTCTCTAGGGTTTGGGGTGTGAGTGGGAGGGAAGAAATGAGAAGGAAATGAGGTTTAGATAAGATTAGGATTAGTTTTATGGCCAAAGACCCGTCCATATGTGAAATACCAACTTTGCCCCTCATTTAACTCATTAAAAGGCTGAAAAGTACTAGAACGTGCCTATTGTCGCGCCGCGGAGCAGGTTTGTCGCGCCGTGGCCCAAAGGGTGGTTTTAGATCACTTTTTTAAAGCTTTTTGACCCTCAAAATAGGCATTTGTCGCGCTGTGGCCATTCTGGTCGCGCCGCGGCATTTGCCTGTTTCATCTGAACTTCAGCAAACTTGTTTTGGCCATAACTTTTTGACCGTAACTCCGTTTTCGATGAATCAAATATCGTTGGAAACGTAATGAGATTTCCTATCCAATGGTAAGGTTTTAGAACATCAAATATAATTTATTTGGGATCCAAATATACGCTTACATGCCTCGTATTTCGAATGTCGTTCGAAATAACACGTAACTGAAAACGGGTGTTACACATGAATGAAAGCTGAAGGGTGGTAATGCTCGAATAAAATAGCGATGTAGCAGTTTGCAAGTTGGTTTGGTTCGAATCAGCGAAACACCATTAACTTGATTGGGTTTTAACCCTTCAAAAAGCAGCAGCAAAAATGATGATTGTTGCAGCTGTAACAGTCAGAAGTCGAGCAAGTTTGATGGTTGTCTCACCATCTAAGAACAGAAAGGTTTCAAGTAGTAGGTTTGCAGTAACAATAGCTTGGTGATAATTGGTGGGGTTCATTGATGGTTTAAACAAACAATATTAGTTGAAACATAAAAGAAAGAAGATAGTAGCAGTGACCATGATGGTTATGGTGGTTGTACATGTGGCGCCCCGGAAATTTCTGACCAAATTTAAACTTAATCTTTATATGTTTCCGATACGATAAGCAGAGTCTGTAATGTTGAAATTTTAAAAACTTTGAACTGTGTTTAATAAATTCATTTGACCTTCGACTGTTCTCGACGATTCACGAACAATTAACTGTAAATAAATATGTGTGTATATATATATAATTATAAATATAAGTATATAATAATTTGAATTGATAAAATACAATTTAATCATTTGAATTAAATATGTAAAATATAGTTGATATAGTAATACTATTATTACTTTCATGATTATTATTATCTTAATCAATATTAGTATTATTAATATCATTATGCTTATTATTATTAGAAAATAATACAATCTATTATTAATATCATCAATAAAATTTGTATTCCTATTATCATAAATCAGTATTTTTAATTGTAATTAATCAATGTTAATATTACTAGTGTGTTTAATTAATTATTAATAATAATTATAAAAATAAGGAAAAGAGTAGGAGATTGTTACAAACACCTTTCTTACAATCATAGAGGCAATGGATTTAAATATTAATAATATTATTCAATCATTGTATGTTAAAAGATTGAGATCAAGATTTATACTGTGTTTGATAATTAGTATTAGTGAGCTGCTCTGTGTTTGTATGTTATCATCCACCGAACCTATATATCTTAATTTATTTCATGATATCATTTTCTATAGATACATTAGATATACATATACATGATATAACAAACAAACCCACCACCCCCACTTGCATTCCTTTCTTTCTTTTCTATCGACATCCAAATAACCCATTTTATTTTTATGCTTTTGAATTCTTTTATGATTGTCAAAACATCAATTTCTTTCTTCTTCTCTCATCTACCTAATGTAAACTCTCTTTACACACACACACACACACACACACACACACACACACACACACATATATATATATATATATATATATATATATATATATATATATATATATATATATATATATATATACATAACCCTATGTAGATATATAGATTATATACATATATATATCCACACATTCAAAATCAAACATATCATCTTCATTTTCAACAATCGGACACCAAGAATCCTCGCCACTTTTCACCACCTAAATCACCAAACCGAAACTGTTACAACCAAGCTATTATACCGTTCTGATTCTTTTGATGTTGAGCTCAGACACAACCCAGGTACCATCATGAACCCATCACTATTGCGTTTACTTTATTCGATCATAAAACATCATCATCTTCACTAACTTCACGAACACCAACACATATATTACTTGGTGTTCTGACCATACACCTTCGAAATCACCACGGAGAACCACCACTATCATTTTCGATCAAAACCTCACACGTACACCATCTCTAAACCACTGCTTCACTCGAACATTTCTCTCATATTTTCTGCTACCACTCGTAGCCTATTTCTGTTTGCTACAGCTATACGAAAACCCAAAATACCAGCACCTTTAAACCCTTTAAACCATCACCACATAGGCCATCACCACCTCCTTTCACCACTATCAAAATACCTCAAACCACTTTCATCAGTTGATTGCTGCTGCTAATTCTGACTTCTGCTACAAATGACCCATTGAACCACCAAACATCATTCTAACAACCTGCAGTTAACTGATGCTGCTACAGCTTTTGCTGCAACCCTGGTAAGACCCACAACAAACCTTTAATTATAGCACATAATAGAATATATATATATATATATATATATATATATATATATATATATATATATATATATATATATATATATATATATATGAAAGAGTAAAAGTATGATTAATAGATATATAAGATTTCATTTAAACTACATAAAATGAATGGATACAAATGCCTAAAATATTACCTTTACCTATGAATCAAAAGTTGTTTGCAAAAGAGATCATTTCAGAGTCCTGAAGTTATTACAGTGACAAAGCCCAAACAACCTTGTTCTAATCACAAACAACCTTGCATATTTTTTTCTATAACACAAATCCCATTTATCATACCATACACTAAAAACAACAAAATTGGCTATCCTTCCAGATGAATCAATACAGATCATACCTGTTGCATACGAAGGAGACTTGGTGAGCACATCGTGATTCAATCAATACCCTGTAATCGACCATTACCATCAATTTATCTGTTACCTTTGGTACGATTCGATCAAATAAACATTATTACTGTTGTTCTCTGTTATTTACTACTACTGCTAATAATAACCAAAACCACAATCAAATTATTGACTATAGTCGACCACTACTAAACCTCTCAAGAACACTATTCAATAATGTTCAGGTTCAATTAAAATAAATAACTAAATAAATAAAAATACAGAATATATATTTAGAAGAATGAAGGAAATAAAAAAAGAAATCAGTAAATCAATTACCTATTCCACTAATTAATGAAACCATCTCTTGATCGAGAAAGATGATTAACGAGGAAGAAGAAGATGGATGACGATTTTGAACGAGGATGATGATGAATCAATGACCTGATATTCATCGATGATTACTGCTCAAGTGATCTGTTAATAATGATGATGATTGTTGTTTGATTGTGCGAAGATGATACCAATTTTTTTTTCTTTCTCTGTGTGCTTCTGCTACACTCGATCTGATTTGGGGGAAAAACCTAACTAACGCGTACATTTATTAAAGATTAATATTATTATTATTATCATCATCATTATTATTATTATTATTATTATTATTATTATTATTATTATCATTATTATTATTTATTATTATTATTATTATTATTATTATTATTATTATTATTATTATTATTATTATTATTATTATTATTATTATTACTACTACTACTAATATTAGTATCATTATTATTATTATTATTATTATTATTATCATAATTTTAGTATTACTTATAAAATAAATAACATTTACACAAAAATATATTTAAAATAAATAACATTTATACAAAAATATATTTTACATTTATATTAATATTAGATACTATTTTTTTTCACTAAAATGTTAATATAATTAAGTTATAAATAATATATAAATATATTTTAATTGAACTATATATATATAAATATTAATTTTAAGATATTATATAATATTTTAAGTATTAATACATAATATTTATAATAAATAACATATATGTTATATTCTAATTAAAATATCTTAATAAGAATCTGTTATATAAATAGTAATTATTTAAAATATATAAAATAGATATAATTAATGTATTATTTAATATAACATAAAAATTATTAATATATAAATTTGCTTAAATGATTAGTATATGTGTTAATATATATACTTGATATAGGTTCGTGAATCCGAGGTCAACCCACACTTGTTCAATGTCGTCATATGTATTTTTACTACAAAATACATTAGGTGAGTTTCATTTGCCTTTTTACCCTTTATATTTTTGGGCTGGGAATACATGCGCAATTTTTATAAATGTTTTACGAAATAGACACAAGTAATTGAAATTACATTATATGGGTGAATGATCGAAGCCGAATATGCCCCTTTTACTTGGTAACCTAAGAATTAGTATACCAGTCTACTAATTGACGCGAATCCTAAAGATAGATCTATTGGGCCTAACGAACCCCATCCGTTGGAGTGGATGCTTTAGTACTTCGATGTTGTTTTATATCATGTCCGATGGATATCCCGGAATGATAGGGGATATTCTTATATGCATCTAGTTAATGTCGGTTACCAGGTGTTCAATCCATATGAATGATTTTTTTGTCTCTATGCATGGGACGTATATTTATGAGAAATGAAAATGAAATCTTGTGGTCTATTAAAATGATGGAAATGATTATTTATGTTAAACTAATGAACTCACCAACCTTTTGGTTGACACTTGAAAGCATGTTTATTCTCAGGTACGAAAAAAATCTTTCGCTGTGGATTTGCTCATCTTAGAGATATTATTTGGAGTCATTCATGACATATTTCAAAAGATGTTGCATTTGAGTCATTGAGTTCATCAAGAATATTATCAAGTCAATTATAGTTTAGATATATTATGAAATGGTATGCATGCCTGTCAACTTTCGATGAAATGAAAGTTTGTCTTTTAAAAACGAAAGCAATGTTTGTAAAATGTTTCATATAGAGGTCAAGTACCTCGCGATGTAATCAACTATTGTGAATCGTTTATAATCGATATGAACGGGTCCTTTCAGTACATGGGGATGGTGTTGGGTTATGCTTGAAGCAAAACAAAAGCAAAACGAACAGCAACAATAACTAGTATCATTACTTAAGTGGGTTTCGAGCTGAGTAGTTTTTGGTTTTGAATTAAAAACAGAAAAATAAGTATAGCGTAGCGGCATCAATGGTGTTTATTGGAGACAGTGGTGATGGTTAAGTTGATCAAGCATGATGGTGGTGATCGTGAAGATGATTAAAACAGGAAGGAGAATCGAGCAGTTGGTGTGTTTATCTAACAAGGAGTAGGAGTATCAAAAGGTGATGGTGATCGGTTTGGTCTTTGTTCGACTGGAAACAAGAAAAGAAACGTGACAAGATATAGAAGATAGTGATGATATATCATCGGGTGTATTCGCCAATAGGACCTCAGAGTTAGAAGCATTATGGCATGTGGTGTTCGATGATGATCAAGGTGGTGGATGATTGGTAATCGTGGGTGTTGGGTTTCGATGGTGGGTAAATGGTATAGCAGTGGTTCGAAACCGAATGATAAACAAAAGCAGTAGTAATTTGGTTTGGTGGTGTTATTTGCTGTAGTTGTGGTTTGTGTCGAGCAGAGAACAAAATAACTCGATGGTGGATTGTAGCCGTTAGAATGTGGTGTTGTAGAAGGTGAAGTGGTGGTGTACAAAAGGTGGTGACGGACGATGGAGTGGGTGACGGTAGTAGTGATGGTTAGCTTTGAAGTTTATAATCACATATGTATGTAATATATCTATCTATGTATTTGTGCACATATATAGAAAGAATATAGATAGAGAAGAGAGTAAATCGAGCAAGGAAAGAATATTGTATGTGATTGTGTATGTGATTTGTTAGGATATTGCTTCGGTTACAAAACAAGGAGGAAATATAGAGATATGTGAATCAACTTGCAAATGCATATGTATATATTAATCATATGGAGGAATAACAAACACAGTAACCACATAGTAATTATAATATATTAAATAAATCATAAGTTAAATAAACGTGATCTTCTTTTGTCAAGTTCTACCGACAGTTTTCACGGGGTGTGTCCATTGCTAAACAGTTACCGATAATTTAACTCAGAAAAATCTCATATTTTAAAATTAAGTCCATTTATTTATTTCAGTCATTACCTGTTTGAAACCTGATCAAAAAGATTCGATAATTATTTCTTTTCTGTTCCAATTTATATGTACGGAGAACAAAAACTTAGATTGAAAATGTAAACAAAAATATTTATCAAAACTACTATCTTTTTAATCAAATTTTGGAACAACTTTTATTTTAAAACTTCATATATATATATATATATATATTAGACCTATTTTAAAAATTATTAAACGTCAACCGAAAGTTACAGACATTTACCATTTAAGCTCAAAATTAAATATATTTAATATACACTATGTATATATATAAACAGTTTTAAATAACAAAATTTACTACGCACATAAATATATATTAAATAATTAAATTAAATATTACAATATATATATACAAGAAATATACAAATAAAATAATAGTTTTTATTACAATGTATTTTATTGTACATATTTATTTATAACAATAAATGTATATAATAATTTATTAATGTTCATGTTATTATATATATTATACATATATTTAAATATACCTATTTATATATATCCACATATTTACAAGCAATGGTTCATGAATCATCGGGGACAGTCGAAGGTCACATGAATATATGAAAATAGTTCAAACTTTTTGAGACTCAACCTTACAGACTTTGCTTATCGTCTCGAAATCATATAAAGATTAAGTTTAAATTTGGTCGGAAATTTTCGGGTCATCACATCATACACCTATCGTACATACCCGATGCACCTATAAATCATATACGGGGAAAATGGGGTGTTACAATACATAAATATATATAAGAGATTGAAGTGTGAAATGCTAAGTTCAAAAGTCATGAAGTGGGTCATGTTACTTGCTACCTCACGACAAATTGATCAAAGTGATATTACTTTTACATTTTTCTTGTGTGTTGTTTGCGTCGATTAAGAACAGTCCAAAAGGTGGGGCTAATTAAAAATTTTCTCACTTCTTATATATTCATGTTGTTTCAGTGAACACAATGCAAACTACATACATACACACGAGTACATATGCAATTAGATCAAACACCATTATATATATATATATATATATATATATATATATATATATATATATATATATATATATATATATATATATAATTTTTTTTTTTTGTGGTTATACACTATAACTAGTTATACGCGGGTGTTTTTAATCGGGTTTCAAAATGGTTTAAAACTAAGGAGATTATGGGTATCGATCTGGGGTATTGTTCGTGAATCAAAGGTCAACCTTGTACTCATCATTTACGTTGCGTCTGCATACTTTTCCTACAACATTGAACCACAATATTGAACTGTGAGTTTATAGATCCCTTTTTAAATGCTTTAAATATTTTTGGGCTGAGAATACATGCAATTTATTTTAAACGCAATGGGCACAAGTACATACTAAATTCTACACTGAGTTAAACTGAAAATCTCTTAGCTTTGGTAACTAATAACTGCCAGTACATATGATGTGGACTGGTGGGCACGAGTAATTGTATATGAATCCATAGGGCTTGACATCCCCGTCCGAGCTAAAGCGCTAGCATTTTAATGGACGTATGTAACTTGAGATTATGACACGTTGGTTTGCGTGTATTAAAACAACAGGGGTAATTATTATTATAGCGTTAAGTTTAGTTACCAGGGTGCTCTGTTACGTAGAATCTATTGATAAAATTTTGATGAAATCTTGTGGTCCATCTTATTATACTTACTCGAGCAGTAAAACCTATAACTCACCACATTCGTGTTAACCTTTTTAGCATGTTTTATTCTCAGGTTCTTAGACTGCTTCCGCTGTGATGTGCTTGTTACCTGCATGGAGTCTCTCATGCTTTGTATAAAGTTTATTGCATTTGAAACAAAACTACATTGTGTAATAAATAATTTGACTGTGATGTCAACCTGTAAGATAAAGACTTATGTATTTCCGGGGATTTACTTATACTTAAGTAATCGCCCACATGTTTATAACTTTTTATGTTCAGAAAGTCACTTATTTTAATGAATGCAATATTTTTATTAAAACGTATCATGTAGAGGTCAAAACCTAACTATGGAATCAATGAATAACGTGCCGCGTCAATAGCAATTTTGACGGGTCGTTACAATAGAATATATATTAACCATGTAAAACACTATTGACCACTAGTTTAAACTATGATTGTACTTTGACCAACATGTTTGATGAAAGCTAGTGCAGGCATGTGGCTATCTTTCTTGTTCAATAGCTAATTCAGGAAGACGTCAAAAAGGCCGAACACATTTATTAAATAAACAATTAGAATAGTGTGTTCCGAAGGTGTTGATATGTACATTGATGAATTGTAGATGCGATATAATTCTTCATTCCACGTTGTCTTGTAAGGTCACTTGTCATCTATGATGTGCAACCCACTATCTTCGACTTCGTCTTCGATAGCGGTTGAATGTCATGCTTAATTAAACAACACAGGAAACAAACCACCGTGCAGCGTGCACCACTGTCTGTCAGTTGTATCATGTCGAGAGCGTGCATAACAGGTTGTATCGTCCTTAATTTTCTTGTTGTCTTTATGTGGCGCTAATGGGTTAGCACTCATGTTTGTGCCCCTTTCAGATGGCGTGTGCGTCATGTATGCCATTTGGTTACGTAGCGTCTTAAAGAACATATCGTGTTATAATGTTTGCAGGCGCTAACACCATACTTGTAATTTAAAAGATCTCAAATGGTTAGGCATTTGTTAAGCACGTGCTAGTCACGTGTGATGCGCATGTATGAGATATGCGAGTATGCCATCATTAGTGGTTTTCTAAAAAACTATTAAGGTTGGGTATGATTTGAATGTTGCTGACTTATTTACAAAAGGTGTTACATTGAGTTAACATGATATTTATTGTTCAAATTTACATCTATTTGATGTTTACGGAAGCTAAGATTGTGATGGTGTGTTAAATAATGAAGTTTATTGCAGCCTTAGCTTTATATTTTAATTTGTAATACTATTCTGGTTTGTTCTTGTTCAGGATCATAGATGATAAGTATTGTAGATGGAAAGGATCTTGAATGCATAAAACTGGATGTTAGGAGGTGTTGTATAACACCCCGTCAGAACACACTAATGGAATATTCACTTCTGGTCCCACAGTTAACGGTCACGCCCTCTATATGAGGCGTTTTTCGAAAAGTGATCGCATTTATTTCAAAAGCATTGTCATTAAAGTAAAATAATTCAAAAGATTTAACGTAATGACAATAGTAAATAATCCATAAACATTATTTAAAAAGAAATAGTTTTAAAATACGATCAATAGTGTTCTTGACATAAAACCCATGCTGGAATCCAATCCAGTGTATGCACCACGTAAGCACATAGTCATCAAAGTAAGCGGAAGCACAATACCTTTAAGAACCTGAGATAAAATATGAAAACGGTTAACAAAATTGTTGAGTGAATCTAAAATTTTAAGTAAATCAGTTTATCTTTTGTCAGACCACGAGATTTAGTTCAAAGCAGTAAAAATTTATACAACTGTTATGAGCACTTGAATATAGAGCTTTAACCCGCGGATAGCTAAATGCGCTACACGACTTCCTTTACCCTATATAGCATACGCTGATCAAGCATATGGTTACAAAGTTATAAGCACCCGTTCGTTGAGTGAGGTTTGTCAAACCTACGGATTCGTTCTTATAGTTCGAGCCTTACATAAGTAATAAATATATTCAAGCTAACGGCTTTTGGATCAAACTCATTGTGTATATTCAGTTTAGTACTCGTGTCTAATGCGTAAAACAGTTTAAAACTACATGTTATCTCATCCCCAAAAGTAAAAGAGTATGGGACTGTAGACTCACCTTGAGTGCACTTGACAATTCACAAGCAAAGAGTAGTCGAATTACTACGACCGAGTAATGTAACATAAATGTACCAATATATAGTTACATACATTTGTTTCAAAAGACAGACTCACAGTACAATTGTCCTATTGCTCAGATCGGCGCAATAGTATAGTAAAAGTCAACTAGTCAAGCAAGTCAACAAAAGTCAAACTTGGTCAAGTTGGTAAACTTAAGTCAACTATATCAGTAGATCATGTCAATGATATCACAAAGTTAAACCAAGGTCAACTCATGAGTTTCACACATTCGTTTAGCCAATTAACGTTTACTAGTTTAGCTATTGTACGTTTTCGCAATGGTCATGCAATCGGACAAGCATAGTTCACAAATGACACATCAAAAAATTATGAGAAGCTCCATATCATAAGTACATGTCATAAGCTTTCTAAAAAGATTAAGCACGCTATCATACGATTCCTAGAACTCACGTAGCATGCAAAACATTCAAGTACAGTTTCTGTTTGCGCATCAGTTTCATAATAATTCTCATCTAATCTAGAAAATAGTAAATCATAAACGGCTAATTGGAGATGGTTCCTAACACCTCAAATTATCAGTGGTAAAAATATATAAGAAACCCATGTGGCCAATTTGTACAGTTTTGACCAACATACAGGACTTTCTAATTTAGACAGAATCCAAACCTTTGGTTTCGGCAATCATACAACACATAGAAAACAAGGCTTTCAGAGCTATACATATAAATGAGATATGCTAATAAACATACATTTAACAACATATCATAAGCCGAAGCTCTAAATTCATTTCTACTTCCTGCTAGACAATTATTCGTGCAAACTAGACAGATTCGATCCATTTCAAGTTTTCATGTTTGGGGTCGAATATGCAAGCATCTAGACACAATTAGCATGTGAAGTCTACATGAAATATCAAGTAATAATCATGCACTTTACAGAATACAAAATATTGGTTAACAAAAATCATGTTAAATGGCAATTTGATTCATGAACAAATCGTTAGTTAACACGTTTTACCGCAAGTAGGCATAAAATGGCTTTCACAAATCCAATTACTATGATATCCTAGTCCATTTTATGGTTTTTCAATTATCTATCCATCTTACATCTTCATGAGTCAATTCTAATCACACAAATTGCAATTTTCGAAATATAGCATAAATACACACCGAAACTTCAAATGAACATAACTTAAGCTGTACAAAATGAAATCATGCGATTCAAGCAAGCAAACTCAATAGTTTTTCGATAGCTATCTATCTAAACACTTTTCATTTAAAGAAAACAAAGTCACAAAATCAGTAGCATAGCACTACAATTCGTGATTAAACCCTAACTCGCAAATCGGACAATATAACCACTAATTACATGTACAAACGCGACCAATCTAGCAATAGAACATCTAATTCATAAGATTAACAATAAAACTCAGATTTATAAATTTAGAGTTTGCAATTATACCTTTCTAGAGCAATCAACACACGTTACTAGATGTAGAATGATGCGCAGAACAACGTTTATGTTGAAGGTTTTTGCAAATAACAACTTTTGATGGTGTTTCAATGGTGGTGGTGGTCGAAGACTTCAAGAGGGAGAGGGAGAGAAGGTTTAGTCGACTAGGTTAAGAAATAATGAGGAGTCTAGAGTTTAATTGCTAGTTATAATTGTCTAGGCCCTAAACTAAAAGACCACTAGTGACCCATTAACACAAACTAAGTCCATTAAGGGTGTATGGGGGTGTACGGCCAAATGGCCCTATAGGGGTGGTATCGGGCTCGTTTTGCTTACTAGCATTCGCTCAGTGATCCGTTTCGTGTGCCGGAACGTTAACTGGTCGTTAAAACGCAATTCACCGATTTTAATCTATTAACTAAATAATAAATTAAATAAGTTTTTATTAAAGTTAATAATTATTAAACATAATTATTTTATCAAAATCGGGCATTTCGCAGTCTCGTAAGACCTCTGTTGCAGTTTTCAAAACCGTATCGTTTTCTCAATATTTCAAAACATGAAATAAGTTTTCCGGCTAACATAATCATATATTAAATATGTTAGTTCATCATGAACTCAATTATGCATTTAATTCAATTAAATACACGAAACAAAAGTAAACACCGTTAAATACTTAACGAACAGTTAACAAAGCTTAATGGAAAGGGTTATTACATGCTGGTGCATGGATGGATGCAGAAGTTAGAAGTTAGAGGACTGGTACTACACTTGTGGAATAGTTGAGGACTGAAGTGTATTTATCACATTATTGTGATAAATATAAATAGAGGTGTTAATGAATACTTTATGCATAACATCTGATTTTGAAGCATACACTTTATCTCTTTATCTCTGATATTTTTGGTGTTCTTCTCTGCAATTAGGGTTTTCATACTCTCATGTGTTAATTCTCTTAATACTTGATTGATTTGTTCCATTGCTGTGAGAGAGTGATTGTTGTATTGTTACTGGTTGTTTATTCGTGTGTATTACTTTTTGAAGATTATTTTTTGTATTCGAATGATTATGTGATTAATAAAGATTTCTCCACTAGTTGGAGCATTGTTTGGTTTTACGATTTGTTCATGTCTACTAAGTCATCCTAATTTGACATGAAATCTCTTTACCCCTTCAAGTGCAAGAAACTCTTGGTAGTGTAAGCATGTTAATGAAGTTCTCAAAGAAGTCTTTTTGCTTACTAGGAGTATCCTACTTATGTTAGAACTAGGGCACCCGATTCAATGGATATCCACCCGATCTACCAGCTTCGTGATAGATATAAATGATCCCGATCTACCAGCTTCGTGATAGATATGAATGAACCTAAATGAATATACATACGGATATGGATGAACCTAAATGGACATAGATATAGATATAGATATGGATGAAAAATTTCATCCACAGATATATATCTATTAACACCCGAAATATATATACAATATATATATATATATATATATATATATATATATATATATATATATATATATATATATATATATATATATATACACACTATTACAAATACATTTATAGTCAAATGTACATTTTTTAAACCTTATAATGAAATAATTAATATATATTACTATAAACCCGTATATCAAACAAAAAAAATTACATATTTAATTTTTTATAATATATATTTAATAGTAAGTTCAACTAATATGTTTTGTTTTCGACAAAGATTACACATTTTTGTGAATATATTTTAATCATGTCATATTATATTTATTTTTCTATACTATGTTTTTATTTTTCACACATATTAGAAAATATTAGAACATTTTCTAAAATCTAATAAATATTTATTAACCTGCTTAATCCAATGGATATGGATGAACAAAATGAAATGAAATAGATATGGATATAATGTAGAAAAACTAAATGGATATAAATATAGATATGGATACGGCATCACCTGATCCATATCTTATCCATGGTCATTCCTATTTGAAACTAGACTAGTGACCGAAAAAGAAGTTGCTCTTGTGTTATTATTATTATCTATATCTATCTATTATCTATATATATCGTAAGTCCTTTTAGTACAACCGTTCCCTTCCCCTCAAAACGTGCAAAATACGCATCATATTTGTGTCACAATTTACATAAAAAGTACTTATAATATGAAAATAATTGTAAAACACTCTTTTTTATATAAAAAATTGTTTTTATACCCAAATAGGTAAATAGGCGATGCTCCATACACCACTAAAATTATACATTAATACATTTATAAATATGAATTATAATGTTGTAATGTACAACCCTCTAAAGGAGTTTAGTTTGCATATGCTTATACATTTTTAATTTTTTTAGAAAAAGAACATAAATAATTTTGATTTGATTTTTAGAAATATACATAATACATAATGCATAAAAGGCACGTATAGGGTTATAATAATTAATAATCATCTTAATAGAAATAGAAAAAATACATTAACATTAACAAAGAATAGAAAGTGCAAAACTAATGAACTGTTTAGAGCTTTTAGAAACATGACCCTCTACAGTCTACACTCTGCAATAAGTTTTCATGGTTCCCTTTCAAATAGTTGAATCTATCACTTTGCAGTATCAAAATAAAGTGTCCAAAATATGCAATAACAAACTATTATTCTACAAATCTCTCTATACTATAATTTGGTTTTCATGATATGCATGTGCATACCTTAGCTTCTATGTATGTCATGGTTAGTTTATACTTTTCTTCTTACAATATGGGTCTCAAAATCGGACTACGACTGTGGATTGCTGCCACAGCAATTGAAAGAGATTGCATCGGTGATAGAGTTGATTTGAAACGAAGATCGTACAAACCATCACGAACTTTCACCATTGTTAAAACTGGCAAAATTTGCTTACTACCCTGCACACAAAAAAAAAAAAAAATAAATAAAATTCAATTTATATGAAACGAGGACCGACATTTTAGACTCATTTACTTATTAAGTGGTCAGTTTAGCTTATGATTTATGGCAGTTGTGTCAAATGGGTGAGAACTTAAATACATCGAAAGCCGCCCAAAATGTACTTTTAATGCACAAAACATCCTTAATGGAATATATCTTCTCTGTATACACTAGCTATCTAAACAAAAATTAAAAATTTGGACAAAAATATTGTAAGTTCACCCGACCCATCTCTAAATTTCATTATACAGAATAAACCTAAAATAAGAATGAACTAAATCTAGATAACCCATAACCAAACCGACCCAATTTGCCACCTTTAATGAAAAATAATGTTAGTTTTTTAGCACATCGAGTCTATACAGTACCTGTGCAAAAAGATCAAACGAAAAGCTTTGCCCAACAATGCCATCTTGGTTGTTCGAACCAGCATGAAGCACAGTGAGTGGACAACCAAGGTCCCAGCCACCACAATCGCACGAGCCACCATTTCTCCACCTCTCAACAAGGCTAGACGGCCCACCAACATTTCTTGTTCTGGGCCCACCATGAAACCCAGCAGGAACAATAACACTCATACTACCTCTTTGTTTGCAAGATTCACATTGTATATCTTTTTTAAGAAACTTCAATCCCCACCCACCAATTTCTGTCTCATTTTTACTAATATGATCTCTAACAACAATGGCAGCTAACTCAAGTTTTGGCACTACCAAATTTTCTTGTATAGCACAAAACCTCATATCATAAGAACGAGTTCTGTAATTTTTTGACAACCCTTTATTTTTCTTTGGCGTTTGATCTAAAGTATGTGTATATTGTTTATTATAGTTACAGTCATTCATACACAAAACAAACTTTGTTTCCATAATCTGTGTACCATGTGGACAGAGTTCCATAGAGGTAGAAACACTCATTCTACCAAGAAGATTCGAGTCGTTATAATGGAACGTGTAAACATAATCCACAACGTTATCATTAATCGACTCAACTTTTATAAAATCTGTCATTATAAAGAATTTTCTGTTGTCGTCAGAAGAAAAAATATAACGTGGACATCCGTCTTTCCACGAACAATGGAGCATCCCTTGATAGTATTCCATGAAATTTCTCTTGATACACTTAAAGATTTTTCTTCGAGATACGTGATTTGCTTGGTAATTTCTTGTAAAGACAATATGTATGTCGAATACTATATTTTTGTTTACAAAATTGACTGAAATTTGGCTTAGCAATAACCAAGTATGATAATGATAATGATATAACTTTAAGCTTTACCTTGACGCGCGATCGCTGAGACAGTAGATTATATTCAAATGATTCAAGTATTTTGTTCTTGAAAAGATCTTTCTTGACATGAACAAATGCATAATCCATCCTCTCAAACTATCATGAAGTTTGAGTCTTTACATCTTATTAGTCAAGTGTGGTTCAAGGTTGTGTCACAGTTGTCAAAAGAAGGCTGCAAACAATAAAAGAGAACCCAAATAAGAATAATATAGCATAGAAACTTCTTACCTAACTTCTCTTTATGACAACAAAATGCATCTACTGAATGCAATCTGACAAGTAGGTTCTCTTCATAACGAGTACATGTAATTATGTAAACACAAAAAAATAGGTCAAGAATCATCCTTTTTTGGTCTAAATATCGTATGTAGTACTAAATAATTAATAATCAATGTTTGAAAGCCATGTGGTAAAATACATGAACCCACAACTAAATGTGCGATCTTATATTACTAAAACAAACAATACCCAATCCCGTGTGTGCAGGGTATGGGGAGGTATGATGTAAATAGACATCCGTTCATCGTGGCTAAAAATAAGCGTTTTTCTTCTCTTAAACAAAGAAAGTCATTCTTTAGAGACTGCTTCCGAAATGGCCTCCAGCTAGCAAATCCGTAAATCAGCATGTTACAAACTCATTGTGACATGAATTCATGGATAATAAAGCATAATACCTACCAGTCTTCAATACGTGAAATTTAGGTAGCTACATATTAAACGTGTTTTTCTAAAGACTAGTTATATAATGAAATCATATACATATATGAGCACGAACATAACTATTCTTCTTTCGAAATTATCTAACTATATCTGACTTTGCACTTGATTATCTTATCATCTTAATGTTGCATTTTGGTTCGCGTGAGTATTTAAAGGAATTGGAATCAATCAAAGGGATTCGAATGTGTAAGGAAAATCGAATTCTGTTTGAAAAGGATTAATGGAAAATGTAAATTCCTATTCGATCTATTTTTTCATCCTAACAATAGATGAAAATGAATTCAGCATTACAATTCTAATGAATGCCATTAAAAATTATAAACCAAGCGCGGCATGATTCTTTAAACCACATGAGTTACTTTGAAAACATCCTATGAGACCATAATCAATAAACTCAACTTAACTTTTTTTTTTTTTCTAATGAAATACTCGTATAAGCAAAAGGCCATTGGTATGACGGTAATCACGGTATCGAGGTGCCCCCTTCAACCAATAGGTTAGGGGTTCGAGTTCAGGGTTGGACATGTATATATTCGTGTATAGGGGTGTGAGTTTGCCTTTCAAGGAAAAAAAAAAAAAAAAAAAAAAAAAAAAAAAAAAAAAACTCCTTAAACACTTTTAAAAAAAATTCACACATATAAACAACCAGCATAATTAATCACATCATGGCAATAAAAACTTGCATATAAAAAGTATAAAATCAACTTCATAAAGTATAAATAATTAATAATTTAACAATAAATACGGAGTAATAAAATAAGGATGCATACCAAATTAATGAAACTTTTATCAACCCAACATGATACAGAGCATAAAATGTACTGTGTGTGATTGATAGTTGTTATGACTATATGCATATCATCATATAAATATACAATCAAAATCAATTGTATAGATCACAGTATTCAATCAAATCAAATAATAATGCATAAAATAATTTAAAAAACAGGACTTTACCAACTTCAGAACATGCGTTGATTGTAATTCCGTAAGCCACGTTTTGGAGGGAAAAAATTGAAACGGGGTTTATGGGATGTGGGTCCGGGTTGATTGAAAATTTAAACCCTTCGGAATTGCAGGAGGTGATAGATACAGAAGGTTGTATGTATATATTGATAGTGGACGAAATGGAAGGCAGCTAAGCTGATGAAGAAGATGGGTTTTGTTTTGTTTTATGTGGTGGGCCCTTTGTTCCGACATGACACATTGTAACTTTTAGATTAGGAATGAGTCAAATCCCCATATAAATTAGTCAACATGTACAACTTTTATATTAGATAATCTCATACGGACTTACGGAGTACATGCTATAATATATTTTTGAGCACGGTCACTCATAGAAGGAATCATTCTTATCTATAATAAGAATTAAACACGTATCATCATTTCATTCTTATCTATAATAACAAAACACTTTTATGTAATATATTGAGGTTAAAATCTTGGTCATTAGTAGGGATAACAATGTGTCGGGTATAGAACTGGTGAGTCAATATCCATATCCATATCCATTTATTTTTTGTTCATCTATATCTATATCCATATCCATTTAAATTTAGTTCATCCATCCATATCCATGTCCAATGGATTAAGCGGGTTATTGAATATCCATTGGATATTAAGAAATGTAAATAAAAAATTTCTACTATGTAACGAAAACAAAAACGTATTATAACAAAAATAAATATAACATGACCTAAACTAAAAAATTCCACCAGAGTGTGTAATCTTTGTAGAAACGTAATTTGTTAAATATATTATCAAACATAGATTACGATAAATTAAATGTGTAATTTATATGTTTATCAACTTGGATATACATGTTTAATGTGATTACTCGTAGTGAATTCAATATATCGTTGCAAGCAAAAGGTATGTTAATGGTAAATACATTTGTAATGGTTATTGTATATGCATATAGTAATAATTATGTATTTGTATATGCATTTCGGATGTAAATGGATATATCCATGAATGAAAATTTTCATCCGTATCCATATCCATTTAGGTTCATCCATATCCGTATCCATATCCATTTAAGATCATCCATATCCGCTTTAAGCGAATCGAATCGGATGGATGTCCATTAAATCGGATGTTCATTGCCATCCCTATGGCATCGGGCCGGGTTTAGGTAATCCCAGACCCGAACGCGGTTAAGAAGCCACGTCCCAATCCCGGTCCCATACCCGACGGGTCCCATTTAATTACTAACTATCGGGTATCGGATTTTCCCACGGGTAAACGGGAATCCCCGTTAATCATTTTCATACAGATATAAGTTTACTTAAAATAAACAAGATCAATCTACTTGAGATTGTTGACCCTGTCGCTTAAATTCTTGTTATTAATCTACTTAACAAATTTCAAGAATAAAAGACATAGTAGCACAAAGAAAATTCTTCTACTGTTGTGTTAATATAGAGAAAAAAAAGTGAAAAACAATTATGAATGTGGCGATGTGGGACTTAACATACATTACTACTTTTCAAACATTTCCATATGAATTTTGTACACCATTATCAAAATAGAAGCAGACTACTTCGTTTTCTTATTTGATAGCAGGATCTCATCCACTGTAATTTTTTGATAGAATTAATACCTTGTAAACTATATGTATCGTATAGTACTTCTAGCACCCAAAATACGGAAGTTGGCTGTTATATCTAACTAGCAGGTGGCCCAGTGGCCCACTTCGTTGGGTCTGGAACCAAAAAATCTTCATCTTTTTAGATCAAGCCTAATACTCCATATAACCTTGGACCATACCTATAATAATACATACTCTGTAACTACCTACATATCTAGTTTAATAGTAATAATGTGGATTAGTGATTAGTGATATCTGGCTTCATTTAGTTTACTTTTACATCAACACTCAAAAACCCATCTCATTTCTTTGCCCAACCTCTCATTTCTCTCCCAACACTAACAATCACCGCCACCACACAACCATCATCAGGCCGCCACTAACAACCACAAAACCTCCCATTTTTCTCCTTTTTTTTTATTTTTTATTTATTTCGATGTTGATCACCTTGCAGATCTTAAGGTGTAGAAAGTTTTCTTTACTTTGGTTTTGTCTACTATTTTCAATTTCTTTCTTTTTAAAGTAGTCGTCGTCGATGTTTTCCGGCAAAAATCACAATCAACAAAATAACGGGTTGTATGCGCGTTTTGTTGTGCAACTGTTGTATATATATTGTTGTATACTCCCTCCGTCCCACCACAAGTGTCCACATTTCTATTTTGGGATGTCCCATTTCAAGTGTCCACTTTGTGTTTCAACCAATGAGAAGAAGTTATTCTGGAGAGAGAAGATTTCTGATTGGTTGAGAATGAAGTTAGTAGGATTTTCTAAAACTGTGTGCAAAAAGTAAGTGGACACTTGTAGTGGGACGGAGGGAGTATAATTTTACGGTGTGTTATGATTTGGTTCTTTCTTTTGAAACCAGTGGCGGTTCACTGCAGTGGCCGGTGGTTACCTATTTTCCGTCAAAAGTCACCACCAACATGTCACTAAATATCAGATCTGACCAATGTACAACCTTTTAGGCATGATGTATAACTTTTTCTGCATGATGTACAATTTTTTTGTCACAATGTACAAAATGAAAGTTAGTAAGCAATTTGAATAAAATGAAATAAAAAAGAAACTAATGATGGCAGAGAGTGGGTTTCAAGGACGGAGGAGTGGCCAATTTAATTGCTGGTAAAAAAAATAATGTTAACGTCAGCATGACCCCATGATGACGTCAGCATGACGTAGGTGAAAACACTGTTCCTACCGACCATTACTTTCAAAACGACAGTGAAGCGGGAAAAAGTCAAAAAATTTAAACACAAAACGCTAACCACGTGTTAGGCTGATATTCTTTATAGTAATAATCTTATTATTTTATTATTATTTTTTATTAAAATCCCCGTCGGGTCGGGTATACGGGCCGGGTATGCGGGTTTGTACCTAAAACCATCCCCGGACTCGGACCCGCTTAAAATCTTAAAACCATTACCATAGCCGGCCCCGGACCCATAGACCCGGACCATACCCGGCCCAATAATTTCGAGTTTCGAGTTTCTCCATCGGGTACGTGTATTTTTGACATCCCTAGTCATTAGTTAGGAAATCATGGATTAATCTTGGTCATTAACAATGTGTTGATGTCATGAACGAAATTTAGCAGCGGTTATCTTGCCTAATTACTTCCAATACCCTTAAAAAAAGCTGCCGCTTAAAAATAGGAAACCACGTTCTAGGGTTACGGAGTACAGTAACCGGTTACGAAGTCCAATAGGAGTTACAGAATATTTTCTTTAATATACGACATCCGTTATTGACAACCTAAATTCATTGAGTGCCCTAAATCACAGAATTAGGGCTGCGATGATTAGTACTTTCATTTTTCATACGATCAAAATCAGTCGCTTATTATATCGATTTGATTTATATACATTGAATTGAAGGAGATTATTAAGTTGTTTTAGTAAATCCTTGCGTTTCGAGTGCTTATCAGATGTTTATTTTTACTTGAATCGATCGAAAACAAGATTTAATGACGTTTTTAATTTTTCTACTCCGATTATTAAGCTTCCAATGATGATTGCAGGTAATTGAAGGTTTCTGTTTGAATCAACAATAACGAATAATGATTCCTGAAGATATTGGATTTTTATGTTTAGATTACAGCTAATATTAATATTTTTTATTTAATTTATTATATACCACAGGTTTCAATTTTAATGTAACTGCCTTAGAAAATCTGTATAACCCAGTCAAATTGTGAATCTTTAGCGATTATGGACGTGTGTTCCATTTCTCAGTCCACGATTATGCAGTTACGATGATTGTGAAACAACTGGCGCATTCAGTAACTATAAATAAGCTTCCTCTGACCAGTAGCCAATGTTAATAAATTAATAATTGTATTAAAAGTTTTCCAAGCTTTGAGGTAAGTATATTGCTATGTGCTATTTCCTGATTCTAAATTTTTATGGTTTTGTATCAGTTTTGAAATTTTGAGTTCTGTATCAGTTTTGATTATTTAGGGTTCCGTCGATATTATACTTATTTTTTGTATTTAAGGATTTGATCGATCAAGGAATAAATTCTTCATTACTTATAATTTGGGTTCTTTCTATGAATGGTTCTAGGAGATAGTACCACTTCAATTGAAAATAGAAGGTTGGTTTTTTTTTCGACCGGCGGTGGAAGATGACAGGCTGCAACGATGGAGGAGGATTGATGATTTCTAAGGACGTATAATATAAAACTGCATAATGCTAAAACTGGTGATTTCGAAGGATACATATCTAAGGATGCATCTTTCTTTGAAGGTGATATTAAGGTCTTTGTATATGTTCAAGTAGATTTGGGTATGTATGATCAGCTAATGGTATTTATTTTTCTCAAAGGATTTAGAGATATGTAAAAGAAGCAGACCAGCCAGACCTTATAATGGCACATCCGATTAGTAAACGGGTATTTGTGATAGAATTTGAATAACAAGTTAAGTAGTTAATATGAATATACTAAACTAATGTTGATAGCTTGCGTATTTTCGTTTTAAATGTTGATTATAAGTGTTTGTTAAATATGCAACCTGATTTAGTTCTCAGTTTAATATCTCATATTATCTAAAGGTCTGATTTTATCCTTATATATAGTGTTGGTTGAATGTTGGTTAATGAACTAAACGACAAAGAATAGTATGATGATTAACCAAAGAATATGTTTTGATGATGACACATACATATGCATAAGTGATGATCGACATCTTAACATAAAACACGCAAGGTCACTAATCCTTACTTTATCTTGCAAATGACCACGTCAAACATAGCTTAAAAGAATAGAATTAAAAATTCAGCAACATACACAGTCAAAGGCACGGTCGACCACATAGCTATCCGCAGAACCCCAAACTGAATTGCAACGCAGTTTTTGTGAAAACAAGTTGCATGGTCGCTACCACGGTCAACCGCAGTGCGACCGTAGTTTTCTCTGTTACCAATTTTGACCAAATAAAGTTTGACTAGTTCCTGACATCTATAATTCATGAAACCTTTTTCAACACGCTTATTATATATACCTTCTCTATACTCAATTGAGTTTTGGAAGTAAAAATACTAATTGTGGTTAATTACGCCTAATGACATCTTAATGACAAATTAACCAAGATTAGGCATAACACATAAGTGTTAATCAACAACTTGGGATCTTAATTCTTATCTAAACATCCTTAGTATGATCATCAAGTACCAACACACTTAAGCCAATGTCACTAGAACAATAATTACTATTAAAGATGACTTAGTGATTAATTAAGGGAAATGCTTTCAAGTGTAACTAGTAAAGACTTGTAATCCTAAAATACACTTAGATACATTTAGGATGGTCACCAAGTCTGTAAGACCTGTTTATTTGTAGTGTACATAAGTGTAGTTAATGTACTTGAAGTGGAGTTTTGGTTGTACATATTAAAAAGAATGCAGAAAAACTGGTCTGGCGATTGGCGCGCCGCGCGACCATTTGGCGCGCCGCGGCATTGTTCTGTGACAAATTCCTTTTTAATTAGATATTTTGAGGGCTTTTTGGTAATTACACATGGGGGCCCGAATTAAAGGCTCTAGATCAGTTTTGGAGCTTCATTAACTCCATTTTCATCTACTTTACCTCTTCTAAATTAATTTAGTGAGAGAAAGGGTTTTCTAGAGTGAGAGAACTCAAATCAAGGAAGAAGAAGCCGATTTCGGGTCTAAATGCGAGCTTTAAAGTTGTTCATCTATCAACTAGCTACGTTTTGATTGTAGCGGTATGCTCTAATCTTGATTTCCTAATTTAATTTTGTGAAAGGGTTAGTGTTAGGGTTAATGGTGAACTTAAAACCCACTTTGTTAGTAAATTGGGTGTTTTGGGTGAATTTGGGTCATGTAGACCTAAAGATGATTAACTAGGGTTTTTCAAAGTATTAATTGATGTTTATGAGCTTAATTTAGTTAGTAAATTACTATCACACCTAGAGATAAGTATATGGGCGTTGTGTGGGTTGGTGGATGACCCGAAATGGGTGTGTTGACCTTAATTTGGTCAAATGGGTCAAAATGGACCTAAGTTAGTTAATGTTGTTGTGCAATGCATAGACCTTGTGTTGAAATGCGTTTTAAACCTAACTTGGCTAATGATTAGGGTTTTGGGGATGTTAACCCAAATATTAGAGTTAAGGGTGTAAATGGGTCAAAATTGCACCATGGGTCAAGATAACACTAGAATGGAGTTTTAGTTGGTTGACCAACTTGAGTTTGTGATTGATATTATGTATAATGTAATAGGTACGTTACATTGAAGATTTCCGAGCTTGATTATCTCTCATCAAGACTTTGAGGTGAGTGGAAAATCTATATATGTATGTATAGGATTTACGTGCCGTATTAATGGTGTCACATAGCCGTTTTGTGACCGTAGTTGTGAGACATAGCCGTTTTGTCCACGTTTTATATTTATGCACATAGCCGTGTTTGTGCATATAGTGGCGAGTAATAGCCGTGTTTTACTCCCACATTTGTATCCGAGTTATTGTGCACATAGCCGTGTTTGTGTACATGATTGTGAGTAATAGCCGTGTTTTACTCACATGTTGATCAAGTGATGCCATAGCCGTTTTTGGGAACACTTGGGGGTGATGCCATAGCCGTTTTTGGAACACCTCGGGGGTTAGCATACCATAGCCGCTTTTGGGAGCTAACGGTTGTTATGAACATCGATGACTTGTTTCGCGAAGTCATTCCCTTGCGAAGATATTGGTTAACCATGGTTTATAGTTGTTGACGTTAGCATTTAATTATTATTATGAATATTATGCTATTGATGTTGCTAGTTGTACGAACTGACGATACTAGCTTGTTTATTGAGACGTTATGCGTTTGTATGCGTTATATGATATCGTGGATGCGAGTAGGTAAGTTTTATATGCATGTATATATTTATTATATTCACTAAGCGTTAGCTTATCCTCTCGTTGTTTACCATTTTATAGGTTCCGGCGTGGATAAGGGTAAGGGCATACGGTTAGATTTGAGATCCCGCTTGTTAGGGGACGCCTTTTGGATGTGTTAGCTTTTGGAGTTTGACCATGACTTGGGTAGTTTAATCCCAAACACCATGCTCATCGTGTCGTTTGGTACTTAAACTTTTTGGTGGTCGAAACTCACGTTATGTATTAAACTCGTAAAACGGCCAAAGTGGGCCCCGCTTTGTAAAACTTATTTTATGTTTGAATTGTGTTAGTTTTACATGTTTGAATATGTTGTTAAAAGCGTTTTGTCTAATTATGTCGGGAAGTGGCCGATCTTTTTCGCGTTTCATGACTTTTGTGACAGACCAGTTTGGCGCGCCGCGCCATATGCTGTTCCAGAATTTTTTTTTTATTTGTTATTTTTACGCGGGTTGTTCGTGGTTTGGTTTGGGGTGTTACAAGTGGTATCAGAGCATGGTCTAAGGGATTTAGGTGACTTGAGATAGACGCCTAGACTTAGAGTTTTTGTGTGCGCATTATGCGGGACTTGTAGGACTTTGGGTCGGATCGGGTTTTGGTTAGTGTATAGGTTTATGTGAACTAATCATGCGCTATTGTTTTGTGTGGCTTTTGAAATCGTCAAGCGAAATACACGTGGTACTAGTGAGTTAATGCGATGTGTTCGCGTAACAATGATTAGCTACCATTGTTACGGGTTCAAATCGTGTCAAACAAGCGATGTACGACGATTGTTGAGCAAGATGGGGTAGTGTGGTGTATATGTATATACATATGTGTTAAGTCCTTTCATTTTGTTGCTTAATTTACTTCGTTTTATAGAATGAAGATGGGAAATGGACACAACACCAATGACGGAAGTACGAGTGAGGACGTTGAACTCACGGCCAAGGTTGAGGCCATCTTTAAAAGGCTAAAGAAGGATTTTATTGACGACGTCCGAAAGGTCTTCCAAGATTCGGTTGATGGACAAGTGACCGAAATGATCAATGATCGAATGAAAGCCGCAATAGAGGAGGCTTTAGAGGCTAGAAACATTTACCCTCGAGGCGAAGGGGGTAAAGGTAATGGTGGGGGTGGAAGGCGGGACTTCCACTACAAAAATTTCAAGGATACTTAACCTCTGATGTTTAATGGGGTGAGGGACCCATTGAAAAGCACTTGTTGGATTTCCGATATCGAGGGAGCGTTCCGTACCGCGGAGTGTCCTCCCGAGAAGAAGACGAGGTATGGGTCTAGCATGTTGAGCGAAAAGGGCAAGTTGTGGTGGGAAGATAAAATCAAAGTATATGGTGAAGAGCAGTGCATGTGCTTGATATGGGAGGAGTTTAAGAAAGAATTTTTCCAAGAATACCGAACTTCTTCCGATCTTGATAAAATCCGGGATGAGTTGCACAATTTGCAACATGGTTCAATGGACTTGGTTACTCTCAAGTCTACCTTCTTGGCAAAGACTCGTTTTTGTCCGGAGTATGTTAGCGTTGATCACAAGTTGATGCTAGATTTCTACCGTACTTTAAGTGATGAGTTGAAGGGTAAGATTAGCCGGGGTATGGCTAAGTCTTTTGAAGATTTATACGAATTGGCTAGGGGTTTTGAGCCGGAGGTTCCAAGAAAGAGTGATTTCGCTTTTTCCAAAAGAAAGTTTGAAGGTTCTAGTCATTCTAACTTTTCAAACAAGAAAAACAAGAACAAGAAGGGGTCCGAAAGCGTCGAAAGTGTGAAGAAGGGTGGTTCAAATACTTTTGCGCCTACTTGTTATAGTTGTGGGAAGTCAGGTCATTACGCCCGTGATTGTTTGACCAAGTCGGTCACGTGTTTTAATTGTGGAAAGGAGGGGCACAAGAGGCCGGAATGTCCCGATTTGAATAATGATCATGTCAAGAAGTTAGAAAAGGCGGCGGGCACGGCTAGGGGTCGCAACTATTTGATGACGAATGAGGAGGCCAAGCAATCCAATGAAGTTGTTTCAGGTACTTTTATGGTTAACTCTAATCCGGCAAGGATCCTATTTGATAGCGGTGCAAATTTGTCGTTTGTATCTCCAAAATTTGTGCCTAGACTTAATAGACCGTTAGCTAAGTTAAGTCGCCCGGTAGAAGTAGAAATAGCGGACGGCAAGACGGTGCTAGTGGTTGATGTGTGTAAAAATTGTGATGTCGTTTTTGGTGCTGAAAACTTTAAGATTGATCTTATCCCGATGACTTTGGGCGATTTCGATATCGTTGTTGGTATAGATTGGCTCGATCATAATAGAGGCGATATTGCATGCCATGAAAAATTTATTCATGTAAAGGCCCCAAGTGGGGGAGAGTTAATTATTCACGGTGATAAGCGTAGAAAACTTGTGCCGATATGCACTTTTGCACGGGCACGTCGTCTCCTCGGTAGTTGTGGCATGGATTTTCTTGCCCATGTTGTTGATACTCGTGATGAGCCACCACCCATTCGTGAAATTTCAGTGGTTAGTGAATTCGAAGACATTTTTCCGGATGAGTTACCGGGTGTTTCGGCGGAAAGACAAGTTGAATTTCGCATTGAGTTGGTTCCGGGGGCTACCCCCATTGCTAAAACTCCTTATCGTTTAGCGCCGACGGAAATGCAAGAGTTGTTAAATCAAACCCAAGAGTTACTTGAGAAGGGTTTCATTTGACCGAGTGCTTCGCCATGTGGTGCTCCTGTTTTATTCGTAAAGAAGAAGGATGGTAGTGTGCGGATGTGCATCGATTATCGGGAGTTAAATAAAGTAACAATCAAGAATCATTATCCATTACCTCAGATTGACGATTTGTTTGACCAACTCCAAGGTGCAACGTATTTCTCTAAAATCGACCTACGATCCGACTATCACCAAATGCGGGTCCGTGAGGAAGACATCGAGAAAACGGATTTTCGAACGCGTTATGGGCATTTTGAGTTTGTAGTTATGCCTTTCGGACTTACGAATGCACCGGCGGCATTCATGGACCTTATGAACCGAGTGTGCCAACCTATGTTGGACAAGTCGGTGATTGTGTTCATTGACGACATACTAGTCTACTCGAAAAGTATGAACGAACATGAACGTCATTTGCGTGAGGTGTTGAAGACTTTACGAAAGGAGAAGTTGTATGCTAAGTTCTCCAAATGTGAATTTTGGCTAAGGGAGGTTCTATTCCTTGGCCACATTGTGAACAAAGACGGTATTCAAGTAGATCCGGGGAAGATCGAGATGGTGAAGAGTTGGAGACAACCTACTACGCCTACGGAGGTCCGAAGTTTTCTCGGATTGGCCGGTTATTATCGTCGGTTTATCCAAGACTTTTCTAAGATCGCTTCTTCGTTGACGAAATTGACGAGGAAGAACGCGAGATTTACTTGGGAGAACGAGCAAGAAATTGCTTTTCAATTGCTAAAAGAGAAATTGTGTCAAGCTCTGGTGTTAGTGTTGCCTGAAGGAGTGGAAGACATGACGGTTTATTGTGATGCTTCGTTAAATGGGCTCGGGTGTGTTCTAATGCAAAGAGGTAAAGCCATCGCTTATGCCTCTCGACAACTAAAGGAGCACGAAACGAGATATCTGACTCATGATCTTGAGTTGGCGGCGGTTGTGCATGCGTTGAAAATTTGGCGCCATTACTTGTATGGTGTCAAGAGTACGATTTATTCGGATCATAAGAGTTTGAAACACCTCTTCAATCAACGAGATTTGAATTATCGCCAACGTAAGTGGATGGATGTGGTGAAAGATTATGATTGTGAGATACTTTATCATCCGAGCAAGGCAAATGTGGTCGCGGATGCGTTAAGTCGAAAGAGTCATCACCCGGCGTTACGATTAGGATTGTTACGTATGATTATTACTAACGATTTTCTTGAAAATCTTGGTGTGATTCAAATAGAGGCTTACATTCACAACAAGCATGCGGAACGAATCATGGAGCAATCGGAGTTCATTACTATGGGCTCGCATGGTTTGTTATCTTTTCAAGGAAGAGTGTGGGTGCCTAAGATGGGTGATTATCGACAAGTGCTACTTGATGAAGCACATAAGTCAAAGTATTCCATTCATCCGGGTGCGACAAAAATGTATCTAGATTTAAGAAAAGATTATTGGTGGCCGGGCATGAAACGTGATGTTGTGAAGTATGTTGAGCAATGCGTCACGTGTTTGCAAGTTAAGGCCGAACACCAAAAGCCGTATGGTAAGTTACAACCGTTGGAAATCCCGAAATGGAAATGGGAGCACATTACCATAGATTTCATCACAAAGTTACCTAAAATGGCGAGAACCCAATTTGATTCGATTTGGGTTATAGTTGATCGATTGACGAAAAGTGCTTTGTTTCTTCCTATTCGGGAAGCGATAAGACCTTGGCTAAGTTGTTTATCAAAGAAGTCATCTCTCGACACGGAGTTCCTATATCGATTATTTCAGATCGAGATACTCGTTTTACATCTCGGTTTTAGGAAAAGTTTCATGAAGATATGGGTACACAATTGAAATTGAGCACGGCGTATCATCCTCAAACGGACGGTCAAACCGAACGTACGAATCAAACTTTGGAGGATATGTTACGGGCGTGTATTATTGATTTTGGTGGTAGTTGGGACGAGCACTTACCTTTGGTGGAATTCTCGTACAATAATAGTTATCATACTAGTATCGGGATGCCACCTTACGAGATGCTTTATGGGCGGAGGTGCCGAACTCCGATTTGTTGGGGTGAAATTGGTCAAAGAGAGATCGGGAGTACCGATTTGGTTTTGGAGACGAATAACAAGATTGATATTATTCGGGATCACTTGAAGAAGGCTCAAGATAGACAAAATTCGTATGCCGATAAGCGTAGATGAACGATCAAATTTCAAGAAGGTGGCATGGTGATGCTTAAGGTTTCACCATGGAAAGGTATTATTCGTTTTCGAAAATGGGGAAAGTTAGCTCCTCGGTTTATTGGGCCATTTAAGGTTTTAGCTCGCGTTGGTGAAGTCGCGTATCGTTTGGAATTACCCGAAGAGCTTGCGGGGATTCATAATACATTTCATGTTTCCCATCTTCGTAAGTGTCTTGCGGATGATTCTTCATGGATGCCATTAGACGAAATTGAGCTAAACAATAAGTTAGAATATGTTGAAGAGCCGATTGCTATACTTGATGAGAAGGTGAAAATGTTGAGAAATAAAGAGGTGAGAACTTTTAAAGTTCAATGGCATCGTAGTAAAGGTTCCGAGTTTACTTGGGAGCCCGAAGAGTTTGTGTTGGTTTATCTTCCTTCTTTTCATGTGGCGTGGATCGCGAGGACGCGCTCCGATTCAAGTGGGGGAGAGTTGTAAGACCCATTTATTTGTAGTGTACATAAGTGTAGTTAATGTACTTGAAGTGGAGTTTTGGTTGTCATATTAAAAAGAATGCAGAAAAACTGGTCTGGGCGTTTGGCGCCGCGCGGCCAATTGGCGCGCCGCGCCATTGTTCTGTGACAGATTCCTTTTTAATTAGATATTTTGAGGGCTTTTTGGTAATTACACATGGGGGCTCGAATTAAAGGCTCTAGATCAGTTTTGGAGCCTCATTAACTCCATTTTCATCTACTTCACCTCTTCCAAATTAATTTAGTGAGAGAAAGGGTTTTCTAGAGTGAGAGAACTCAAATCAAGGAAGAAGAAGCCGATTTCGGGTCTAAGTACGAGCTTTAAAGTTGTTCATCTATCCTCTAGCTACGTTTTAATTGTAGCGGTATGCTCTAATCTTGATTTCCTAATTTAATTTTGTGAAAGGGTTAGTGTTAGGGTTAATGGTGAACTTAAAACCCAATTTGTTAGTAAATTAGGTGTTTTGGGTGAATTTGGGTCATGTAGACATAAAGATGATTAACTAGGGTTTTTTAAAGTATTAATTGATGTTTATGAGCTTAATTTAGTTAGTAAATTACTAGCACACCTAGAGATAAGTATATGGGCGTTGTGTGGGTTGGTGGATGACCCAAAATGGGTGTGTTGACCTTACTTTGGTCAAATGGGTCAAAATGGACCTAAGTTAGTTAATGTTGTTGTGCAATGCATAGACCTTGTGTTAAAATGCGTTTTAAACCTAACTTGGCTAATGATTAGGGTTTTGGGGATGTTAACCCAAATATCAGGGTTAAGGGTGTAAATGGGTCGAAATTGCACCATGGGTCAAGATAACACTAGAATGGAGTTTTAGTTGGTTGACCAACTTGAGTTTGTGATTGATATTATGTATAATGTAATAGGTACGTTACATTGAAGATTTTCGAGCTTGATTATCTCTCATCAAGACTTTGAGGTGAGTGGAAAATCTATATATGTATGTATAGGATTTACGTGCCGTATTAATGGTGTCACATAGCCGTTTTGTGACCGTAGTTGTGAGACATAGCCGTTTTGTCCACGTTTTATATTTATGCACATAGCCGTGTTTGTGCATATAGTGGCGAGTAATAGCCGTGTTTTACTCCCACATTTGTATCCGAGTTATTGTGCACATAGCCGTGTTTGTGTACATGATTGTGAGTAATAGCCGTGTTTTACTCACATGTTGATCAAGTGATGCCATAGCCGTTTTTGGGAACACTTGGGGGTGATGCCATAGCCGTTTTTGGAACACCTCGGGGGTTAGCATACCATAGCCGCTTTTGGGAGCTAACGGTTGTTATGAACATCGATGACTTGTTTCGCGAAGTCATTCCCTTGCGAAGATATTGGTTAACCATGGTTTATAGTTGTTGACGTTAGCATTTAATTATTATTATGAATATTATGCTATTGATGTTGCTAGTTGTACGAACTGACGATACTAGCTTGTTTATTGAGACGTTATGCGTTTGTATGCGTTATATGATATCGTGGATGCGAGTAGGTAAGTTTTATATGCATGTATATATTTATTATATTCACTAAGCGTTAGCTTATCCTCTCGTTGTTTACCATTTTATAGGTTCCGGCGTGGATAAGGGTAAGGGCATACGGTTAGATTTGAGATCCCGCTTGTTAGGGGACGCCTTTTGGATGTGTTAGCTTTTGGAGTTTGACCATGACTTGGGTAGTTTAATCCCAAACACCATGCTCATCGTGTCGTTTGGTACTTAAACTTTTTGGTGGTCGAAACTCACGTTATGTATTAAACTCGTAAAACGGCCAAAGTGGGCCCCGCTTTGTAAAACTTATTTTATGTTTGAATTGTGTTAGTTTTACATGTTTGAATATGTTGTTAAAAGCTTTTTGTCTAATTATGTCGGGAAGTGGCCGATCTTTTTCGCGTTTCATGACTTTTGTGACAGACCAGTTTGGCGCGCCGCGCGGCCATATGGCGCGCCGCGCCATATGCTGTTCCAGAATTTTTTTTTATTTGTTATTTTTACGCGGGTTGTTCGTGGTTTGGTTTGGGGTGTTACAAAGTCCCAACTAGAGATTGCTTTTCCCTTGTGCATGTGTTGGACATTAATGTGTGCTTACACATTAATCATACAATATGTTATATTGCAAGTAAGCTTGCTAAAAGCTTAAATTACAAGTTATGCAAATATCTATATAATTGATCTTAGAGTAACTATCTCTTGCTATGTGTGAGTATTACTTGCTACTTGCTAATATGCTTAATACTCTTAAATTTGTCAACTTGATTAATATGTTTGCTATGTGCTTGCTAGTTAGGATTCAAGTAACTAACCTACTCCAATAAATTAAGTGTAAAATGGTTCACAATGAAATTATAGTCAATTGTCTATTTGGTCTAGTCTAAGTAACTAAGTGTGATTGCTTATTCAAGTTTGACTTAACTTTGATGTCTCTACATACTTAATGATTATCTTAGAAAGACATCATTCAATTAATCTCTACCTAAACCCAAATGGAACATGACTTGTGATTAATTGAAACTTGGAAGGTAATGACATAGTGACTAGTCTTTAGAATTAAACAAAAGGCATTAATGTGATTAACTAAGTCTTGACCAAACTGAGATTTCCCAAAATATTCATCAAGACACTTCTCCAAGAATGTTGGGTTTACCACTTTTGGAATGTTAAGTCACTTTCACACAATAAGACCAAATCTCACACACTTAATGCATATAGTACTTGCATAGGAGGTTTTGTTTCTTTTGCAGGTGCTAGAAGGAGTAAAGGTACCAAAATGTGGTGTTCAAATTTGAGTCAAACGGTTATACAACGGATACCAAATTTACACTGGAGCACGCACGGTCGAACCACGGTCGAACCACGGTCGACCGTACTGGCAACCATGTGTCAACGGCTATTTTTTGAATCCTACTATAAAAGGCAAACATTAAAGAGCATTTGAAGCTGACCCTCTTGCATATTTCAAAGGCTTATTTCAAGAGATCACAAGGGCTCTAATTACTACTCAAATGTGATCAAGCAAGAGAAGATTCTATGATCTTATAAATATAGAATTTGGTTGTTGTAACATTACTAATCAAAATCATTAATCTTGTAAGTTTACTTAGTGTAATGTATGTGCTAGTATTGTCTTAGGATCATCATTACAAAGTGTATAAGTCTTGTAACTTCAATTAGTGGAAGCATATGCTAGCTTAGTGATCTACTTCCTTAAAGGGACTTAGGGAGTTGATTAATCTTATTTGAAGATTAATACTTGTCCAAGGTGAAGACAAGTTGATATAGGTTGGAGTTGATCTTTCAAAGGGATATAAAGATTAGGTTTGTTGTCTACCAAAGAAGTTGAAGACTTGTAAATCGGATCTCCACCGGGTTTGAAGAAAAGTGCTTAGTGAAGCAACAAATCCCGATTAGTGTAATCAGGGAGTGGATTAAGGTGGATTAGTTAACATCCACCCGAACCACTATAAATCTTTGTGTCTATGTTCTTTACATTACTTTATTCATCATTTTGAACATATACACTACACACATCAAGTTTGAGTTGAATCGGTTGATCATAATTAATCGAATTTGGTGATCAATCAAAAAAATGGTAAAAATGTATTAAGTAACTATTCACCCCCCATCTAGTTACTTACATATAGAATATAGACTAGAGGTTTCATATTAGCCACTGATGCTAAGTACTTAGTTTTGATACATAAGTTCTTTTCGTTGTTGTTTTTTTTTTCATTTGAGATTTACTCTTGTGGTATATCTGATTTATTGGTTGCAGAATATGATAAAACATGATGTATTTATTGCTATTAGTTATGAGACATTTTTACATGATCAATTATTGATAATGCTAAAAACGAACACATATTTCATAGCATTATTCTTCAAGAAAGACAAGCTTTTAGTTGCAATTGTTCTATTTACAAGTGATATTCGTTTAAATAATAAAAGGTAAAGACAAAAGACAGATTCGACGATTTGAAGACGCAAACGACCAAAAAGCTCAAAAGTACAAAATACAATCCAAGTGGTTCAATTTATTGATGAGAAACGTCTAAAAGTTACAAGAGTACGAGCCGCAAAACGCAAAGTACAAGATATTAAATAGTACGCAAGGACGTTCGAAAATCCGAAACCGGGACATGAACCAACTATCAATGCGTGATGCAACGGAGCTAAAATTATAAGTCAACTATGCACACGAATATAATATAATATATAAAAATTCTATAAATTATTTATATATTATATTTATATTAAAAACCGTCGGCAAATAAAAAAACAAAAGTAACTTAGCTGTAAAAGGGATCCATGCAATCGCACAGCCAGGAAGGCCAAAATCCTTGCGATCGCATGGAGTACTGTAGCAGCCCAAGTCCTATAAATTGGAACGTTTTCTGCGAGTTTGTGTACACCAATTTTATCAATTACTCTCTATCTCTCAATATATATTTATATTTTAATTATAATTATAATTTTAATATTAAGTTAATAATAATAATAAGGTTATAGTGGCGAATGTTTTAAGTTTGTAAGTCGAAATTCTGTCCGTGTAACACTACACGATAAATAATCATTGTAAGTTATGTTCAACCTTTTTAAATTAATGTCTTGTAGCTAAGTTATTATTATGTTTATTTAAGCCGAAGTAATCATGATATTGGACTAAATAATAAGACTGGGTAATTGGGTTTTGGACCATAATTAGGGTTTGGACAAAAGACCGACACTTGTGGAAATTAGCCTATGGGCTATTAATGGGCTTTATATTTGTTTAACTGAATGATAGTTCGTTAATTTAATACAGAGATTTACAATTTGAGGTAATTATAAATAACCGCATACACTCGATCGGACATGATGGGCGGGATATTTATAAATACTAACAATCGTTCATTTAACCGGACACAGGGATGGATTAATAGTTAATGGACTCATTAAAATAGCGGTGGATTACGTATAAGGACACTTGCTGTAATTAATAACAAAGTATTAAAACCATGGGTTACACCAGTCGATATCCTGGTGTAATTATTAAATAAAGTATTAAGACCTTGTTACAGTTTAAGTCCCCAATTAGTTGGAATATTTGACTTCGGGTACAAAGTTAATTTGACGAGGACACTCGCACTTTATATTTATGACTGATGGACCATTATGGACAAAAACCAGATGGACGTATCAAATAAACCAGGACAAAGGAGAATTAACCCTCGGTAATAAACTAAAATCAACACGTCGAACATCATGATTATGGAAGTTTAAATAAGCATAATTCCTTTAATTTATATCTCATCGTACTTTTATTTACCGTCATTTTATTTATCGTACTTTAAATTATCACACTTTTAATTATCGCACTTTTATTTATCGTCATTTACTTTACGCTTTAAATTAAGTCATTTGTATATTTAATATTTTACATTAGGTTTTAATTGCGACTTAAGTTTTAATATCGACAAATCGGTCATTAAACGATAAAAAACCCCCTTTTATAATAATAATAATACTACTTATATATATATTTATACAAATATAGTTTAAAATAAATATAGCGTTAAACTTAGTGAGCTCCTTGTGGAACGAACCGGACTTACTAAAAACTACACTACTCTACGATTAGGTACACTGCCTATAAGTGTTGTAGCAAGGTTTAGGTATATCCATTCTATAAATAAATAAATAACTTGTGTAAAATTGTATCGTATTTAATAGTATTTCGTAGTAAAATATAATCTATTTCATACTACACCTCGCAAACATCAAGTATTTTTTGGCGCCGCTGCCGGGGAACCGAAAGCGAAACGCTATAAAAAAATATATATTAAGTTTTTAATCTATTTTTGTAAAAATATATAAGATTTTAAAATATAAAAACATAAAAAATATATTTCTACATTTTTAAGTATTTAAATTAAAAAGTTTATATTTTTATTTTTCTTTTGTTAAAAATTAAAACTAAGAAGTAATTTTTTTTAAAAATATAAGTTTTTTTTATTACATATTTTTTTATATATAAATTTAAAAATCAGAAAAAAATAAAAATAAATTAAAAGCAATTCGGGCCTGGTATTGTAGCAGCCCAACATCCTGGCCTGGAACCTGACTCCATGCGATCGCATGGCCAGAACAAGGAAAACTCATGCGATCGCATGAGGGCGTCTGACAGCTCTGATCCTTAAACTGGTACGGATTAGGGTTAGTTTTAATAATTATTATTATTAATTAATTAGGGTTTGTATATAATAATAATTAGTTTTAGTTTTATTTAATTTATATTTTTAAGTTGTTAATTTGTTTTATTAATATATCAAAATTAATACTTTTATAAAATAATAATATAAAAATAATATTTTTATAAAAATAAGTAATTTCATCATTTTTTGTCTCTTTTTATAAATTGTTTATTTTAATCTTTTTATTTGTAATTTATATTTTTGTCGTTCGTAATTAGTTTTAAGATTAGTTTTTGCCGTAGTTATTTTATATTTCTAGATTCTTAGGCTTTGCCATAAAAGCCCTTAAGTGCTTTTTCTTTAGATTAAGATTTAGACGCTTTAGAATTTTACGACGTCACTTATCGCTTTAATATTTAATAGATTTTAGTGCCTAATTAAGTTATTGCCATTTTGGATATAGAATTCCTTTTAAGCTTTAATACCTTTAGACGCAAGTTTTAATATTTAGTTTTTATACTTTTAAGTTTCGACGCTTTCTTTTCAACGTTTATTATTTTTTCGACTGTTTGTTTTTTGACCTTTTATTTTTCGACGCACTCTTTTTCTTTCTCTTATTTCTCTACGCTCTAGTTTTTAGGACATAGATTTTATCTTCAAGATTTCGACGAAAAAATTATTTTAAGCGGTTAAATTGATAGACATCCAAAATTTTCTGCTTCGTAGTAATAGTTGGATTTGTTAGTGGCTGAGTTATGGATTTTCCGACTTAAAGGATCCTTGCTCCCTGCTGCATCTTTTGGCTATTCGAAACGTGGGCAAAAGCAGAAAAGTCTATTAATTTGATAACTTATATAATTTTTATCTTTATAACTAATAGGATATTCAGTGAATGCACCGAGCAAAACGTTCACCACCTTTCATACGTTCACCACCTGTAACTCGGTCAAGACATCTAGCCAATATAATCGCCGTTGATTTTTCTTTAGAATCGTCATCTAGTCGACCAATTACTCCAATTCAAATTTCCGATAATCTATTTTTTTAAACCCGGCCTCACAATTGAGAACCCGGAAGGTATTCAGGGACAATTCAGAGATCCTGAACCAATAATCATTCCTCCTGAACCACAAATCACTCATCCAGAGATTGTCGAGGAAGAAACCATTAAATCAGAATCCTCTAGTGATTCAGATTCAACAAATTCAATCATGGAAAATCTGGAACCTCTAAGTATGGAAGATCAATTGAGAGCTAAACGCACTGGCCAAGGTCATGCAATTACTCAACCAGACATTAATGCGCCAGATTATGAAATCAAAGGACAAATCCTACACATGGTAACTAATCAATGCCAATTTAGTGGTACGCCGAAGGAAGATCCAAACGAACATCTTCGAACCTTTAATAGGATCTGTACTCTATTCAAAATAAGAGAAGTTGAGGATGAACAGATCTATCTCATGTTATTTCCCTGGACTTTAAAGGGAGAAGCCAAAGATTGGTTAGAATCGTTACCTGAAGGGGAGATTAATACATGGGATGTCTTAGTTGAAAAATTTCTTAAACAATTCTTTCCGACATCTAAAACCGTGAGACTTCAAGGAGAAATTGTTACGTTCACACAAAAGCCAAATGAAACTCTATATGAAGCGTGGATAAGATTTGGAAAGTTGTTGAGAGGATGTCCTCAACATGGTTGACACTTATCAAATAGTACAAATATTCTACCAAGGATGTGACATTACTACACGAAAAGACATCGACATAGCAGCTGGTGGTTCCATTATGAAGAAAACCGCAATTGAAGCTTACAAATTTATTGATAACACAGCCTCCCACTCACATGAGTGGCATCAAGAAAAAGACATTGTTAGATCATCTAAAGCGGCTAGAGCCGATTCTAGCCATGACTTTGATTCCATTTCTGCAAAGTTAGATGCTTTCGAGAGACGAATGGAAAAGATGACTAAGGATATTCACGCTATACGCATTAGTTGTGAGCAGTGTGGAGGACCACATTTGACAAAAGATTGTCTCAGTATTGAACAAACAATGGAACAAAGAGAGAATGTTTCATACATGAACCAAAGGCCTGGAAATAATTATCAAAGTAATTATCAACCGCCAAGACCAAACTACAATCAAAATCAGAATTATAACCGAAATGTTCCATACAACAACCAACAAGGTCCTAGCAATCAACAAGTATCCAATAATACTTACAATCAGCAAAGACCTATTTTTCTAAATAAACCACCCCAAACCGATGATAAAAAGCCAAATTTAGAAGATATGATGTCGAAGCTAGTTGAATCTCAAACGCAATTTTTCACATCTCAGAAACAAACCAATGAACAAAATGCCCAAGCATTTAGAAATCAACAAGCTTCAATCCAAAATCTGGAACAAGAAGTAAGCAACCAAGCAAGGTTGATAGGTGAAAGAAAACCAGGGAGTCTACCCAGCGATACAAATGCTAACCTCCGAAATGAAATAGCTAAAGCCATTACCATGAGAAGTGGTATTACACTTAAACCACCTGAAATGCCTGTAATTTCTGATGACTCTATTCCTACTCCACAGGCACCACAGCCTGAGGAAGATAAGGAAAAAGAACCGGTAGTTGAAAAGGTTAATGAAGATAACACAGTTAAGGCTAAACCTTATGTTAAAGCATACCAACCACCACTTCTTTACCTGAGTAAAATGAGAAAAGAAAGACTTGAAGCCGAGCAATCCAAATTTTTGGATATGTTTAAACAAATAAATGTAAATCTTCCTTTCATTGATGTGATTTCAGGAATGCCAAGATATGCTAAATTCCTGAAAGATCTAATCACAAATAGAAAGAAAATGGAAGAACTCTCGGCTGTTACAATGAATGCTAATTGTTCTGCAGTGCTGTTGAATAAGATACCAGAAAAACTCCCAGATCCAGGAAGTTTCACAATTCCATGTTTTCTGGGTAGTCTTAGTTCAATATAAGCATTGGCAGACTTAGGTGCTAGTATAAATCTAATGCCGTATTCACTATACGCTAAACTAGACCTCGGAGAGTTGAAACCAACACGAATAAGCATACAACTAGCCGATCGATCAGTAAAATATCCTAGAGGAATAATGGAGAACATGCTAGTTAAAGTTGGTACTTTAGTATTTCCAGTAGATTTTGTTATTCTGGACATGAAAGAAGATTCTCGAGTTCCTCTCATATTAGGAAGACCATTTTTAAACACGGCCAAAGCAATAATAGACGTGTTTGGTAAGAAATTGACCCTAAGTATAGAGGACGAGAGTGTTACCTTTTCTGTGGATAGAGCCATGCAACAACCACAATCTGCAGATGATACATGTTATTATATTTAAACTATAGATTCACATGCAGAATTGTTAGAAGAATTTCCAGAATTACAAGGAATAGGAGATTGTTCTTTAGGAGAAAGAACTGAACCAATTGATGAAGCTGAAATGTTAGCCGCACTCATGGCTAATGAATACGAACCAACAACAGAAGAACTTCAAATGCTAAAAGAGGAAGACAGATATCGATACAAATCATCGATAGAAGAACCACCGATATTAGAGTTAAAGCCACTTCCAAACCATTTGAAATACGCTTATTTACATGGTGAATCTGAATTACCTGTAATAATAACTTCTTCTCTTACGAAAAATGAAAAATCTCAACTCATTTCTGTGCTAAAAGCTCATAAACCAGCTATTGCATGGAAGATTCATGATATTAAAGGAATAAGTCCTTCGTATTACACACATAAAATCCTTATGGAAGAAGGTCATAAAACATTTGTGCAACGCCAACGAAGACTAAATCCTAATATGCAAGATTTTGTTAAGAAAGAAATTATTAAACTGCTCGATGCAGGTTTAATTTATCCAATCTCTGATAGTCCATGGGTAAGCCCAGTTCAATGCGTACCTAAGAAGGGTGGCATGACTGTCATTACAAATAAAAAAATTGAGCTTATTCCTACTAGGACTGTAACAGGATGGCGTGTCTGTATTGATTATAGAAAATTAAATGACGCCAACAGAAAAGATCACTTTCCCTTACCTTTCATTGATCAAATGTTGGAAAGATTAGTCGAAAATAGTTACTATTGTTTTCTTGACAGTTTCTCCGGATACTTTCAAATTCCAATAGCACCCGAGGATCAAGAGAAAACCACGTTCACGTGCCCTTATGGTACTTTTGCTTACAAACGCATGCCATTTGGACTTTGCAACGCCCCTGCAACCTTTCAAAGGTGCATGATGGCGATTTTTCACGACATGATAGAAGAATGCATGGAAGTTTTCATGGATGAATTTTCAGTCTTCGGTGATACTTTTGAAACATGTCTAGTTAATCTTGAACGAATTCTTATTAGATGCGAGCAATCAAATCTAGTACTTAATTGGGAGAAATGCCATTTCATGGTTAGAGAAGGCATCGTTCTTGGTCATAAAATTTCAAAGGAAGGAATTGAAGTGGATAGAGCTAAAGTAGATGTAATTGCTAAACTTCCACATCCCACCAATGTTAGAGGAGTTAGGAGTTTTCTAGGGCATGCCGGTTTTTACAGACGTTTCATAAAAGATTTTTCCAAAATTGCCACTCCTATGAATAAACTCCTAGAAAAGGATGCTTCATTCATCTTTTCAGATGAATGCATCAAATTTTTTAATATTCTTAAAGAAGAACTCACTAATGCGCCGATCATGATAACTCCAAATTGGAATCTACCATTTGAACTCATGTGCGATCCAAGTGATTTTGCAATATGAGCCGTTTTAGGACACTATTACGCTAGTAAGACATTACAAGAAGCACAAACAAATTACACAACTAATGAAAAAGAACTCCTTGCTATTGTCTTTGCTTTTGACAAATTTCGTTCATATCTCGTTCTAGCTAAAACGGTGGTCTATACCGACCATTCTGCTCTTAGATACCTATTTTCGAAACAAGATGCCAAACCACGATTAATCCGTTGGATCTTACTCTTACAAGAATTCAATATTGAAATCCGAGACAAAAAGGGAGCAGAAAATCTCGCCGCTGATCATCTTTCTCGTCTCAAAAATCCTGAATTAGAAGTTCTAAATGAATCGGCTATACAAGATAACTTTCCTGATGAATATCTTTTGAAAATTGATTATAATGAAATTCCATGGTTTGCAGACTATGCACACTACTTAGTATGTGGATTCCTTGAAAAAGGGTTGTCGTACCAAAAACGAAAGAAATTCTTTAGTGATATAAAACACTATTTTTGGAAAGATCCACATTTATTCAAAGTTGTCCCAATGGAATAATACGTCGATGCGTATTCGGAGATGAAGCTAGTCAAATCTTAAACCATTGTCACACAGGACCAACAGGACGGCATTATGGGCCTCAACTCACAGCAAGAAAAGTCTACAACGCTGGATTCTATTGGCCTACAATTTTCAAAGACGCACACTTTCTTTGTAAATCCTGTTATGCATGTCAAAGGGCCGGAAAAATAAGTCAACGTGATGAAATGCCACAAAATGTCATTCAAGTATGTGAAGTTTTTGACGTTTGGGGTATTGACTTCATGGGTCCATTTCCAAAATCTCATAATAATCTCTACATTCTCGTTGCCATTGATTATGTATCTAAATGGGCGGAAGCACAAGCTCTCCCAACTAACGATGCACGAGTTGTAGTCAACTTCTTAAAACGTCTTTTTGCAAGGTTCGGAACACCGAAAGCTTTAATAAGTGATCGGGGTACTCATTTTTGTAATAATCAACTTGAGAAAGTTCTCAAAAGATATGGAGTAACTCATAAAATCTCAACCGCTTATCATCCACAAATAAGTGGACAAGTTGAAAATACCAACCGAGCTTTAAAACGTATTCTAGAGAAAACCATAGGATCAAATCTGAAGGAATGGTCCATAAAATTGGAGGATGCACTATGGGCTTTTAGAACAGCCTACAAAACTCCAATTGGAACCACACCTTTTAAACTCGTTTACAGAAAAGCATGTCACCTTCCAGTAGAAATTGAGCACAAAGCATTTTGGGCTTTGAAGACGTGTAATCTTGATTTACATGTAGCTGGATGTCTACGGTTAAGTCAAATAAATGAATTAGAAGAATTAAGACATGATGCATATGAAAATTCGGTAATCTATAAGGAAAGAACGAAGAAATGGCATGATAAAAGAATCAGAAGTTCAAAAGAATTTAAAGAGGGAGATAGAGTTCTTCTTTTCAATTCAAGATTCAAGCTATTTCCTGGAAAATTGAAATCAAGATGGTCTGGACCATTCATAGTCAAAAGAGTTTTCCCGTACGGAACAGTAGAATTAATAAATTCAAATGGGATTGAATTTAAGGTTAATGGTCACAGAGTTAAACATTACATAGATAATCCAATGGAAGTTGAAGATGAAGTTAATCACAATTTTGACACCACAGCTAACTAAGTGTGGGAATATTCAAATCTTTTAAGGGTAATATGAATTTCTATTAGAGTTAGATGTTCTGTTTTCGTGTAGTTCTCGAAAATGGAATCTGAATGGTCTTTCCCTAGCAGATCCTAAAGAACTAGTCTTCTCCCTCCATTCTGAATTTTTATTTCTTTTAGATTTTACGAGATGAAGAATTCCTTTGATCTGAACCATGGTCTACTACTACACGCTATGATTACTAAACGTAATAATAACATCTTCCCGAGTGAACTGGTATCATTTATAAGAGGAAAAATGGACGAAGTGAGAAAAGAACTCAGGAAAGATCATCATAAGACACATTTTGGTAAAGGAAAATCAAAATTCGCAACAAAAAGAAGAGCACGACACCTTGAAAGATGTCATAAATGCGGAAAATGGTCACATGAAGGTAAATGTTCGAACAATCAAACATATTCAAATACTGAATTTGTTACTCTATGCAGAGAAAGACCGTTCATATGTTTAGAAGAAAAGTTATTGAAAATCGAGGTTACGCTTATGTAACTATGGAAAATTAAATCACACGACTCTCCTATGAGTCGAATAAAGCAGGTCTCTGAGAATTCTATCTCACAGGTAAGTATGTACAATTTAATTTTTATTTTATTGCTTTTAACCTTTTGATAATAAACGCTGAATCGTTCGCTATAAAGTATTAAATTGATATTCAATAAAATTAGGTATGCGAAACCGAAATTATTGATATCATACAAAAATTTAATTCATTACTGCGAAATTTATCGTTTATTCATAAGGTATAAATATCTTTAATCAATCAATTCAAAATATTTCAGAAATTCGTCAGGAGTAAAACTATGTAATATAGCCGAAATTACTTTACCAAAAAAGCGAGACGTATATTTTTGTTAATATTTGATTGATTAAAGTGGGATAAAAGACCAAAAAGATTTTTATTTTTATTTTTATCTTGTTTAAAAAAAATTAATATATAACTATATTTTCAAATCTAAGTTGTAAAAATATTAGTATTTTAATGAAATTTTATTTTATGCATTTTAAATTTAAGTTTGGTGTGAATTTAAAAATAAAAATTTACTTTATTTCATTAAGTTACAAAATTTGATATTTAAAATTCGTCGTAAGTTGAAAACTAGGTCGTTAAACCGAAATTGCTTTACCCAAGGGCGGGACGAGAAATTTTATTATCACTATTTTTAATTTTATTAATCTAAAGTATGCCACAAACATTAAAAAAATTCGAAAATCTTAGCTTTTAAAACAACACTTTAAAAAGACAAATTTTTAAAATTTTGTCGAGGGACGAACTAGGTCAACGTACCGAAAGGCCCTCAATGTAAACAAATTTTTAAAATTTAATAAGTTTTTGTTTTATAAGTAAAAGGTTCGTATAAAAAAAAATACCTGGACCCCATGCGATCGCATGGGATTTACACTTCACCACCATGCGATCGCGTGTAGCTGAATATCTAGTCAGGAACAAAAGGCCAGCGAGCTCTCTGCCTTCTCACAAAGAACACACACATACACGAACATATACACATAAATTCACCCAAAATCACCAATTTTTAACCAAAATTCATCAAATTTCTTGCTATAATCCGCTCTAATCATGCGTTTGTTCAGAATTTTTTCAAAGAAGATAACGATTTCACCCCTAAAACTCTTTAAATTCGAATTTTAGTGTTCTTGAGCTAAAATTTACCTAATTTGATTTTGATGATTTCTAGCTTAATTAGAGTTAAATTGTTAGTATATTATGCTTGTATAACCTAGATTGATGCTATTTATCATGATTTGAAGCCTTAAACTTCAAATTTTTTAGAAATCTAGTGTTTGTGTTCTTGAACAATTCGGGGCTTTTTGATATAAACAGGTTATGGCCGATTTTTGTTATGAATTATTGCTAAATTAAGTAGTGTAACATGTTTAGGTTGCTAAATGATTCAAACTTTGATCCTAAACATGATTTTTGAGCATCAAAGTGAACTTTTTAAGTCTAAAATTCATGAACTTGATTAAATTGATGTAATTGCCATTTGAAACTTGTTTAATTGCTAGTAATGATTATTTTGACATGTTATTTGAGTTGAATTGTGATGACCCGAAAATTTCTGACCAAATTTAAACTTAATATTTATATAATTCCGACTTGATAAGCAATGAATTTTAATAAATCTTGAACCTCCAAAAAGAGTTTTACACAAGCTTTTGGTCACCCTTTTATTCCGACGATTCACGAACGTCATAACTTGATTTAATTGTTTAATTGTTTAATTATTGTGTATATATATGGATTTATATATATTTAACTTGAAAATATGATAATTAAATATCTCATTAAGTATATTAACAAAGTATTATATATATATTTTCATACTACTAATTTAAAGAGTTTTCAAACAATATATATATTACTATTTAAACGACGTAATTAACTTATGTTAAAATGTATTTACATATAATGTATTACGAGTGTAAATACATCCTTACAAGTATTGAATACACTTTATAATATACCAATATATATAAAGGATAGCTATACTCGTATTTTCGTTCAATTTCCTCAAGAATTCTACTCGCATTCATACTGTATTTTTACCCGTATTATACACAGCTTCTAGAAGTATTTACTATTGGTATATACCAATAGAAATCTGCAATTATTTGTGTAATATGTCATCCATGACCTAATTAATTTAATATGTCATGCATGACTTAATACAATTTAACTTATCTTAGATATTTTCACTAAAAGCTAAAATTATAAGCTTATAAATAAGGACCATTTTAACTCATTTTTACTCCACATTTTCTTAAACTAAAAACACACACTTGAATGCTCTCAAATCATACTTTAATCTAAGCAAATTTCCTCCTCATAATCAAGGTAAAATACTTCTCAAAATTCTTGTTCAATTCCTTGTATAGTTGCTATCTTATTATATTTATAAAACTTGTAAAAACTAGAACTTGTTTTGGTGAACACCAAGCTTGTTTGAAAAACTAATCTAATCTTTCTAAATTAACTCTAATAACACTTATTTATATGTATTATGATGTTATATTAAGTTAATATAAGAACTTATAACTTGTACATATGAAGAACACCTTGAAACTTAATATATATCCTTTAATCTCCATTCGGTAAAAAGCGGGCTGTTTTGGGTTGGGAATTAAAAACCTATCTTAGACTTTGAGTTTGAGGCTAAGACTTTGGAAATATGTTAATATATGTAAATAAAACTTCCAGTATTTTTTTCATGATTTTAGACAAAGTGGAAGTATTTTATCAAAAATCATATATTGGGTGGATGCCGGGATTTTTCCAAATCTTTCCACCGACAAAAAAAGAGGGTAAAGCTCTAAAAATTACTACTTGGGATGAACTTTTCGAATTGTTTTTGTAAAATTTACTTCTTAATGAATCCATAGCAATTTGATTCACTTTAAACGAAGTTGTAATGAATATTTGGCGAGTAAAACAAAATCTGCTAAAATTAACGTTGTATGGACGAAATTTATATTATAAAAACTTTATTAACCATATCCTTGTTAACTTTTCCTATATCCTATATATATTTGGACATGTTATCAGTAGTGTAACAAAAATATTATAATCTTGGTTAATTCTGTGATTGTATATATGTATAATAATATTCTTGGTACGTCCTAACACAATAAGTATACAATACGTTTTGATAAATCCTAAGACAATACGTACACAATACGTCTTAGTTAATTCTAAGACAATACGTATACAATACGTTTCTGGGTTGATGCAAAGACAATACGTATACAATACGTCTCTGGGTTGATCCCCGGCAGTGGCGCCAAAAATACTTGATGTGCGTAGAGGTGTATATGAAGTAGCTTATATTTTACTAGAAAATACTATTAAATATGATACAATTTTACACAAGATATTTATTTATTTATAGAATGGATATACCTAAACCTTGCTACAACACTTATAGGCAGTGTACCTAATCGTACAGTAGTGTAGTTTTTAGTAAGTCCGGTTCGTTCCACAGGGAAATCTTTTAAACAAAGCTTAACGCTATATTAGTTTTAATTTATAAAAATACAAATATATATATATAAGTAATATTATTATTATAAAAAGGGGTTTTTACCGTTTAATGACCGGTTTGTCAATTTTTAAAACTTTAGTCGCAGTTAAAACCTAATGTAAAATATTAAATAAATAAAAGACTTAATTTAAAGCGTAAAGTAAATAACGATAATGAAATTGCGAATAATAAAAGTGCGATAAAATAAAATTACGATAATTAAAAAGTGCGATAATTAAAAGTGCAATTAAATACAATGACAATAAATAAAAATGTGATAATTAGAAGTGCAATTAAATATGAAAATAAAGGAATTATGCTTATTTAAACTTCCGTAATTATGATGTTTGACGCGTTGATTTTAGTTTTATACCCATGGGTTAATTGTTCTTTGTCCTGGATTATTCAATTTGTCCGTCTAGTTTTTATCCATAACAGTCCATCGGTCATAAATATAAAGTGCGAGTATCCTCGTCAAATTATCCTTATACCCGAAGTCAAATATTCCAACTAATTGGGGACTTAAAATGTAACAAGGTCTTAATACTTTGTTTAATAATTACACCAGGATATCGACTGCGTGTAACCCAAGGTTTTAATACTTTGTTATCAATTATGCCAAGTATCCTTGTACATAATTTCACCCCTGTTTTAATAATTCCATAGACTATTAATCCATTTCCGTGTCCGGTTAAATGAACGATTATTCGTACATATAAATATCCCGCCCATCGTGTCCGATTGAGTGTATATGGTTATTTATAGGTATGTCCAATTGTAATCTTTATATTAAAATTAACAAACTATCATTTAGTTAAACAAATATAAAGCCCATTAATAGCCCATAGTCTAATTTTCACAAGTGTCGTTCTTTTGTCCAAACCCCAATTATGGTACAAAGCCCAATTACTCAAATTTAAATATTTAGCCCAATATCATGATTACTTCATTTTAAATAAGCATAATAATAACTTAGCTACGAGATATTAATGTAAAAAGGTTGAACATAACTTACAATGATTAAAAATAGCGTAGCGTTACACGGACAGAATTTCGACTTACACCCTTACAACATTCGCTAACATACCCTTATTATTAGAATTAAAATTAAAATTATAATATAAATATATATATACATATACGTTGATGAATGAAGAGAAAAAGATGTGTTTGATGTTCACCAAAAACGCGATTTTTATAGGCATGTGGGCTGGAAAAGTTAGCCATGCGATCGCATGGGATTTCTTCCTCTAGGCCATGCGATCGCATGGCCGTCGGTGACAGCTCAAAGTTCCTTGTTTTCTTGTTTGTCGACGTTTTAATTAAATAAATATAATATATAAATAATTATAAGAATTATTTAAATATTATATTATATTTATGTGCATAGTTGACTTGTAATTTTTAGTCCGTTGCGTCGAGCGTTGAGAGTTGACTCTGGTCCCGGTTTCGGATTTTCGAACGTCCTTGCGTATAATTTAATATCTTGTACTTTGCGTTTCGCGTCTTGTACTCTTGTAATTTTGAGACGTTTCTCATCAATAATTGGAACCTCTTTGATTGTACTTTGTACTTTTGAGCTTTTTGGTCGTTTGCGTCTTCAATTCGTCGAATCTATCTTTTGTCTTCACCTTTTATTATTTAAACGAATATCACTTGTAAATAGAACAATTGCAACTAAAAGCTTGTCTTTCTTGAGGGATAATGCTATGAAATATATGTTCGGTTTTAGCATTATCAAATATTCCCACACTTGAGCGTTGCTTGTCCTCAAGCAATATAGTCTTGAAATACTAGAATCACTTCTTTATTCTTCACACTTTGTACATCAGTGATTTCTATACTGCGGTATAAACAATGGTAGTAACGATGTGGTTTACAGTCCCACATGACTATAAAACTTTTAGATCCTTTAAGGAAATTGGATCTTTATGAAAACATTTGATCTTTTGAAAATTAAATCTAGCTTTTACCCTAGATAAGTTTTCTGGGATAACCCATCACCGGTGTTTGCAAATTATTTTTGTGGGTTTGGTGGGTTTTAGATTTGAAAATTTTAGTTCAAAACTTGCGGTTTTGTGTCACCCACTTGCTAACCTTGTATTGGGAAAGCAACACGTCCAGTATACTTGTTTCGTATATTACCTTTCGGTAAACTACCGTCCGGTTGTAAAGGAAAGCGTTGAACAAGCAACTGTTAAGGCAGTGTCCCCTGACCTGCTTTTAATTATGGTCTATAACGTGTCGGATGCAATTACTATCCTTTGTAGGAGCAATAGTAAAGCTCACCCTTATAATTTTTCGGTCTGGCACAAGGTCCTGTCTTTGACCATGCTATGCAACCACCGTTCTTACGGTTGACACCCTATTTGGTTCAGGTGACCTAATGAATTCCAGGTGAATTCCTAGGATTTTACGTTCAATGGTAATGAACGCATTGAAAAATGGGTTTTCAGAAAACAAATCGGTTTGAAATTTTGATCAAAATATTTTCTCGTTCAAGCTCGAGTTTAGATATCATTGAATTCCATGAGTTTGTAATTCTCAATCTTTAAGGTCAATCTCAAGGATTGAGTAATATCAGTCTTAAAAGCTGATTTTTGATCTTTAAAGGAGATTATCCTTTCTGGGGATCTGATTCATTAGTCTTATCCAGCTAATTTGCACGGCGTCCTCCCCATTTTACAAGACAGATCCTCTCATGGTTAGGATAATTCTGACCACTTGGTGACCCTATTTTATGCTGAGGTCCATGGATTTCCTGCTGATTTTAGAGATGACTTTTCTAGGTTTTTCGTCAACCTACAGCTGGTCTGGACGACAACTTCATGATCTAAATCAAGAAGCGCGTTTCTTTTTTGGAAGACTTTACTTCCTTTTAATGATGGAATTGATTCATCGTGTAGATCCATCTTTCTTTCAAATATATTACAGTAAATCGGGTAAAACTGATTAAAATCGTCCAAAACAAAAGTATCTTCAGTTATTTATTACAAAAATATGTGACTTATGTTTTAAATAACTTGGTAAATTTTTCCACACTTGGCTTTTATTTTCTTTTATTTGCCATTTTATTGTCCTCTATTCCATTTTAAATGAATTCTAACATTTTGGTTTGTTTCTCAATTTATGTCCTTTCCGAGGTAACAATAATTTCGGTGTTAACACCTAGTTTTATCGTTCATAAATATGTATAAACATGATTTTGAGTTCATTTAATTGAAAATTTTGAAAAATTTTACTAGAATTGGGTAGTCAGTATATAAGACTAGGGCTGTTCTTTATTATCAGAGAGCACTAGATTCTAATACAACTACTGCGTTACTAGTATTTTTATTGGTAACCAAGTGTTTAAATTCATAAAATTTTTAAAATCCAAAAGAATTTAACCCCTTCCCACACTTAAGATCTTGCAATGCCCTCATTTGCAAGAAATCAGTAACAATTTAAATTATTGAGGGTGATTAGGGTAGAAAAATGATTAAATTTTACCAAAGTTTCCAAACATATTGGCGTTTGTTTGCTGAATGATAAATGGTGCACATCATTTGTTCATTCCTTTTTGTTGTTACATCACATTTATTTTTCATCTTGTCGTCAAAAGTACTAGCTTTTGCTGAACTTAATGCCAGTCTTTGAAAATGCGCTGTTTTACCCTGTTTTGTACAATCGATAATATACATACAATACACATATAAACATGCATGGCAATTTGAAATGGGACTTAAAATCCCACTTTCAAATCCTAAATGTGAAATATTAGTACACAATATTAATAAAAATGATAAAAATTACATAAATATATCCAATAACATAAGTTTAAACATGAAAAAGTAAAAAGATAAAAACATAAAAATCATAAAAATAACCAATGGAACTAAATCAGTCTGGATAGCGGTTCCAGTTCATCTCGTCAGGTGGGTTCCATTGTTGGTTATAGGTGTTTTGATAGGCTTGGTTATAGTCATACCGGTTAAAGGGTGGTCGGATGTCGGGGTTGTGTGGCGGAAAATGAGCAGGTCGAGTAGGCACGTAATTATTTGGTACCTGATATGATAGCTGGCTCATGATTTGGTGCTGATGAACTAACCAGCTATCGTGTTGGTGTCACCTATAATCCTCGTATACTCGCTCGGAGTTCCACTGCTCGTAAATACTATGTCTGGCCGCGCTCGTCATTGCTTCGTCATCTATACGAACGTGGACGTCAAGAATAGCATCTCGAAAGACATCCCTAATGTCTTCCACTTCCTCCATTTCCTCGTCTGACCCTCTCTCTACCTGAGGATGATTGCCTTCATAGGGCAATGCCTGGTTGCGTCTACTATTCAATACCTTAGCACCCACATAAACCCGCAATCCTATGGTCTCATCCTGTTCTCTACAAATCTGTAATGGACCCCCTTGGTTCCTATCAATACCTAAATACTCTCCAATGAGAGTAACAAAAATACCTCCTCCTATTATACTCCCGTCCTGCATTCCTTCTACCATTTTAGATAAATAAAAACCAACACAGTAAGGGATATTAACAAAGCTTCTCGGGTCTCGAATACACTTTAGGTAAAATAAATCATGTAAGGTCATTTTCTCCTTATTGTGACCTCTCTGTGTAATCGAGTTAGCCAAAAATCTATGAATTACACAAAGCTCGTCTTTGTTAATATGTAAGTAGGAGTGTTTTCCTCCCAGTGTAAAAACATTATAGTTTGACATACGCCTCCAAACGGCGTTCGCGTCAAAGTTCCTATCTACCTTTTCACCACGATAAATCAAACTCATACAATCGGGTAGTAGCAATTCACTAGGAGTGTAAATCTGTAATGCCCTGGCCATGTCCATCATGGACATTCTGTACATCCTACCGCCAAGGATAAATCTAAGAAAACTTCTATCATCTAACCTATCTACATCTACATTTAACGCTATAGTACTCATCAGCTCAACACATCATTCCTTATATACAGGTCTACGAATGGTGAAAAGACGTTCCCAATATGTAAAAGAAGAACTGCCATACCTTTGAACCAAATGCCGTCTAACACGGTCAGCTATATGGACCGTTTCCAAAGGATTCCAATCAATTACCCTCGGCACCTCTACCTCTTTTGTTACTAATTTGAATTTATTACTTTGATATGATGGGTAATCTCTCCATCGTCTATCGAATCTCAAATTAGGATGCAATGTGTGTTCTGGAATTATTGGGTATTCTACAGGCGGATGCGGGGGAAACACTATGAATTCATTAGGTAACTGTAGCGGATCATAGTAGGGTACGTGCTGATCAGGCTGTTGTTGTGGTTCCTGTTGTGGTACTTGTTCAGGTTCTGGCTCGTATTGCATTTCTGGTTCTGGTTCTGGAGCTGGAGCAGGTCGTCTAGATGATGATGATCCTGAACCTCCAGTATCGGCTTTCTGCAAAACACATTAAACACAAAATTTGTGCATCCAAATATGCATTAGTGTTAGCAAAATAACAACTTAAAACAATCACAATAATATGTTAAATCAAAATTAAACTTATACACATTTTCACATTTTTTACAATTCTATACTTTTTCAAATGAGCACATATGAAAATGTAGACAAAGTTCATAAGCATTTAACTCAAATAACATGTCAAAATAGTCATTACTAATAATTAAACAAGTCTCAAATGGCAAATATATCAAATTAATCAAGTTCATGAATTTTCGCCTAAAAAGTCCACTTTAATCTTTAAAAATCATGTCTAGGATCAATGTTTGGATCATTTAACTACCTAAACATGTTACACTACTCAATTAAGCAATAATTCATGACAAAAATCGGCCATAACCTGTTTATATCAAAAAGTCCCAAATTGCTCAAGAACACAAACCCTAGATTCCTAAAATTTTTGAAGTTTTTGGCTTCAAATCATGTTAAATAGCATCAATCTAGGTTATACATGCATAAAATACTAACAATTTAACACTAATTACACTAGAAATTAACAAAATTGCATTAGGTAAAATATTGGTAATTATCACAAAAACTAGAAAATTTATGAGTTTAGGGGTGTAATTTTTACCTTCTTTGAAAAGATTCTGAACAATTTCATGATTAGAGCGAAAAATTTGATGAATTACGGTGGAAAAATGATGAAATTTGGTGAGGTTTTGAGAGATTTTCGTGTATGTGTGTGTATATTGTGGTGAAGAGCAGAACAGACTGCCTTTTCTATCTGGCCTGTTTTCCAGCTCCATGCGATCGCATGGAGTTGGAGTTCAATTCCCATGCGATCGTATGGGTGTCCGGGAACAGTGTTTTGGCTTTTTTTTTATTTTATAAAACCTTACACTTTATAAAACATAAAATTAATAAAATTTTAAAAATTTGTTTCTTTTTAGGATGAGGGCGTTTCGGATCGATGTCCTAGTCCGTCCCCCGACAAAATTTTAAAATTTGTCACTTTTTAAATCGCGGTTTTAAAAGTAAAGATTTTTGGGTTTTTAATGTTTTTGGCATACTTTAATTCAATAAGATTAAAATTAATGATAATAAAATTTCTCGTCCCTCCCTCGGGTAAAGCAATTTCGGTTCAACGACCTAGTCTTCAACTCACGACGAATTTTAAAAATCATATTTTTAACTTAGCGAAATAAAGTAAATTTTTGTTTTTAAATTCACACCAAACTTAAATTTAAAATGCATAAAATTGAAAATTCATATTAATAATTAAAAATTCACACCAAACTTATATTATATTTTTGTTTTTATACATACAAACTTATATTAAAAATATTAAAATTTTCAAATATTTACAAACTTAAATATATTGATTTTAAAAAAAATTCACAATATTAATTTAATATTTATATATTAATTTTAAAAACATGGTAAAAATAAAATTAAAAATCTTTTTGGCTTTTATCCCACTTTAATCAATCAAATATTATCAAAAATATACGCCTCTCTTTTCGGTAAAGTAATTTCGGTTCAACGACCTAATTTAACTCATGACGAATTTTTGAAATATTTTAGTTGAATGATTAAAGATATTTATACCTTAAGAATAAACGGTAAATTTCGCAGTGATGTAATAAATTTTTGTATGATATCAATAATTTCGGTCGCAAGACCTAATTTTATCGAATACCAATTTAATACTTTATAGCGAACAAATTAGCGTTTATTATCAAAAGGTTAAAAATAAAAATAAAAATAAAAACTGTACATACTTACCTGTGAAATAGATTTCTTAGTGACATGCTCTAGCCCACTCATAAGATAGTCAGACTAATTGATTTTCCATGGCTACATAAGCGTAACCTCGAGCATTCAGTGTTTTTCTTCTAAACATATGAACGGTCCATCTCTGCATAGAGTAACAAATTCGGTATTGGAATATGTCTGATTCGTTGAGCATTTTCCTTCGTGTGACCATTTTCCGCATTTGTGACGTCTTTCAAGGTGTCGTGCTCTTCTTTTCGCTGTGGATTTTGATTTTCCTTTACCAAATTGTAACTTATTATTTTCGCATCTGGATTCTTTTCTTACTCCGTCCAATTTACCTCTGATTAATGATACTATTTCACTTGGAAGGGTGTCATTATTACGTTTAGTGATTAAAGCATGTGGCATTAGACCATGGTTTAGTTCACAGGAAGTCTTCATTTCATAAAACCTAAAAAAAATAAAAATTCAGAATGGGGGGAGAAGACTAGTTCTTTAGGGTCTGCTAGGGAAAGACCATTCGAGTTCCATTTTCGAGAACTACACGAAAACAGAAAATCTAACTCTAACAGAAATACATATTATCCTTTAAAGACTTGATTCTCCCCACACTTAGTTAGCTGTGGTGTCGAAATTGTGATTAACTTCGTTGTCAACTTCCATCGGACTATCTATGTAATGTTTAACTCTGTGACCATTAACCTTAAATTCAATCCCATTTGAATTTATTAATTCTACCGTTCCATACGAGAAAACTCTTTTGACTATGAATGGTCCAGACCATCTTGATTTCAATTTTCCCGGAAATAGCTTGAATCGTGAATTGAAAAGAAGAACTCTGTCTCCTTCTTTAAATTCTTTTGAACTTCTGATTCTTTTATCATGCCATTTCTTCGTTCTTTCTTTATAGATCAACGAATTTTCGTATGCTTCATGTCTCAATTCTTCTAATTTGTTTAATTGACTTAACCGTAGATGTCCAGCTTCATGTAAATCAAGATTACATGTCTTCAAAGCCCAGAATGCTTTGTGTTCAATTTCTACTGGAAGATGACATGCTTTTCCGTAAACGAGTTTAAAAGGTGTGGTTCCAATTAGAGTTTTGTAGGCTGTTCTAAAAGCCCAGAGTGCATCCTCCAATTTTATGGACCATTCCTTCGGATTTGATCCTATGGTTTTCTCTAGAATACGTTTTAAAGCTCGGTTGGTATTTTCAACTTGTCCACTTGTTTGTGGATGATAAGCAGTGGATATTTTATGAGTTACTTCATATCTTTTAAGAACTTTCTCAAGTTGATTATTACAGAAATGAGTTCCCCGATCACTTATTAAAGCTTTAGGTGTTTCAAACCTAGCAAAAAGACGTTTTAAAAAGTTGACTACAACTCGTGCATCGTTAGTTGGGAGAGCTTGTGCTTCCGCCCATTTAGATACATAATCAATGGCAACGAGAATATATAGATTATTATGAGATTTTGAAAATGGACCCATAAAGTCAATACCCCAAATGTAAAATACTTCACATACTTGAATGACATTTTGTGGCATTTCATCACGTTGACTTATTTTTCCGGCCCTTTGACATGCATCACAGGATTTGCAAAGAAGGTGTGCGTCTTTGAAAATTGTAGGCCAATAGAATCCAGCATCATAAATTTTTCTTGCTGTGAGTTGAGGCCCATAATGGCCTCCTGTTGGTCCTATGTGACAATGGTTTAAGATTTGACTAGCTTCATCTCCGAATACACATCGGCGTATTATTCCATCGGGACAACTTTTAAACAAATGTGGATCTTCCAAAAAATAGTGTTTTATATCACTAAAGAATTTCTTTCGTTTTTGGTACGATAATCCTTTTTCAAGGAATCTACATACTAAGTAGTTTGCATAGTTTGCAAACCATGGAATTTCATTATGATCTATCTTCAATAGATATTCATCAGAAAAGTTGTCTTGTATGGCTGATTCATTTAGAACTTCTAATTCGGGATTTTCAAGACGAGAAAGATGATCAGCGGCGAGATTTTCTGTTCCTCTTTTATCTCGGATTTTAATATCAAACTCTTGTAAGAGTAAGATCCAACGGATTAATCGTGGTTTGGCATCTTGTTTCGAAAATAGATATCTAAGAGCAGAATGGTCAGTATAGACCACCGTTTTAGCTAGAACGAGATATGATCGAAATTTGTCAAAAGCAAAGACAATAGCAAGGAGTTCTTTTTCAGTAGTTGTGTAATTTGTTTGTGCTCCTTGTAACGTCTTACTAGCATAATATATAGGTTTAATTTTTTTTTCAATCCTTTGTCCTAAAACGGCTCCCATTGCAAAATCACTTGCATCGTACATAAGTTCAAACGGTAAATTCCAATTTGGTGTTATCATGATCGGCGCATTAGTGAGTTTTTCTTTAATTATATTAAAAGATTTGATGCATTCATCTGAAAAGATGAATGGAGCATCCTTTTCTAGGAGTTTATTCATAGGAGTGGCAATTTTAGAAAAATCTTTTATAAAACGTCGGTAAAAACTGGCATGCCCTAGAAAACTCCTAACTCCTCTAACATTGGTGGGATGTGGAAGTTTAGCAATTACATCTACTTTAGCTCTATCTACTTCAATTCCTTCCTTTGAAATTTTATGTCCAAGAACGATGCCTTCTTTAACCATGAAATGGCATTTCTCCCAATTAAGAACTAGATTTGATTGTTCACATCTAATAAGCATTCCTTCAAGATTAACTAGACATGATTCAAAAGTATCACCGAAGACTGAAAATTCATCCATGAAAACTTCCATGCATTCTTCTATCATGTCGTGAAAAATTGCCATCATGCACCTTTGAAAGGTTGCAGGGGCGTTGCAAAGTCCAAATGGCATGCGTTTGTAAGCAAAAGTACCATAAGGGCACGTAAATGTGGTTTTCTCTTGATCCTCGGGTGCTATTGGAATTTGAAAATATCTGAAAAAACCATCAAGAAAACAATAGTAACTATTTTCGGCTAATCTTTCCAACATTTGATCAATAAAAGGTAAGGGAAAGTGATCTTTTCTGGTGGCGTCATTTAATTTTCTATAATCAATACATACACGCCATCCTGTTACAGTCCTAGTAGGAATAAGTTCATTTTTCTCATTTGTGATGACAGTCATGCCACCCTTCTTAGGTACGCATTGAACTGGGCTTACCCATGGACTATCAGAAATTAGATAAATTAAACCTGCATCAAGCAGTTTAATAATTTCTTTCTTAACAACATCTTGCATATTCGGATTTAGTCTTCGTTGGCGTTGCACATACGTTTTATGACCTTCTTCCATAAGGATTTTATGTGTGCAATACGAAGGACTTATTCCTTTAATATCATGAATCTTCCATGCAATAGCTGGTTTATGAGCTTTCAACACAGAAATGAGTTGAGATTTTTCATTTTCAGTAAGAGAAGATGATATTATTACAGGTAATTCAGATTCACCATGTAAATAAGCGTATTCCAAATGGTTTGGAAGTGGCTTTAACTCTAATGTCGGTGGTTCTTCTATTGATGATTTATATCGATATCTGTCTTCTTCTTTTAGCATTTGAATTTCCTTCTATTGTTGGTTCATATCCATTAGCCATAAGTGTAACTAACATTTCAGTTTCATCAATTGGTTCAGTACCTTCTCCTAAAGAACATTCTCCTGTTCCTTGTAATTCTGGAAATTCTTCTAACAATTCTGCATGTGATTCTATAGTTTGAATATAATAACTGATAACGCCAAAATTATACATGTTTATTGTCGTTATTTCGATCCAATGTTGTTCCATTTGTATGTAATTGTTATACGTATATATTGTAATTCATGTACATTTGTAAAAAGTCCTTTGTGAATGAATAAATGAAGACCAACAGCGAAAACAGAGTTAAAACGAAGATCAAATGCGTAAAACAGCCCGAAACCACTGAAACAGGTCCAAATGCGGCGCATCTCTCTTAGATGCGGCGCATCTTTACACCAAATAACTCCCGACAGTTTCAGATGCGGAGCATGAAGACTTCTGGGCCAAAATAGCAACAGATGCGGCGCATCTGAGATGGATGCGGCGCATCCAAGCCAGATGCGGTGCATCTGTCCCAGATGCGGCGCATCTGACCCCCTGTCGACAGTCCTGAGTGCAGAATCGAGCTGGAATCTACTAAACGTAAAGAGATGCGGCGCATCCCAAAGAGATGCGGCGCATCTGGTCACTTTCTGGCTAAGATACCTAACTTTTGAGGCTATTTAATGAAGCAAATGGTTACTTACTTGAGAGACCTTCACTACTACGTTCTCCCCCAGTTTTAAGACGATTTTCAAGGTCCAAGGAAGGCTGCAAGTTAATCTCCACTCTTTCAACATCAATATTGTTCTATATCTTTTTAACATGAATTCAACTTGTATTTACTGTTTCATTAGTTCTACTATGATTATGTTAGGCTAAAAGCCTTGTGTGTTTGCTTCAATGTAAGATTTATGGTTTGGGATTGTTCTATACTTTGATGTTATGCTAGTTATACATATGTTTGATTGATTTAATTATCTAGTTCAACCGTAAGAACCATTGTTATGCATGTTTAGATCATTACTTCAATTATATAGATTGCAACCTATTAATGTGAGTTAACTAGGAAAACAATCTATACTTCAATACATCTAGTAATCTAGACGATTTGATACATACACTTAAGTGATTTTGTTATGTGTTTAATTCGGTAATTGAATAAGTTCCAAAGCAACATAGTTATGAAATTACCTCAAGTGATTGTTGTAATTAAGGTTTCACGTGAGTTTAACCGGGTTGAATCTAGTTAGTTAATCAATCTAAATCACCATGTTCTTTCAAGAAATCCATTGTTGTAACTATCTTTATATTCTAGTTCAATTATACGAGTTATGACTTGATTTATGTGAATTTATCAAAGGCTATAATTTGTACTTCAACACCTAGTGATCTAGACACCTATATGTGAATATAGGATGGTAATTGGATGATATTTAGGTTTTACAATCATGTAGTTTACTTAGAGTGATCTTAGTAAACTAGGTTTTATGTGAATTTAACCAAGAAAGAATCCTGTTGATTAAACATAGTTCTTAAGTTTATAGATATTGTGAAATTGATATAAACTACTCTATTGTAACTATCGCATAACGGTTTTAATTATAAAAGAACAATCCCTGTCATCTATCAAGCATAGAAGTAAACACCGCATTCTCATTCTTGTTAATTATTATTTTTATTTACTGTTTCGTTAAACAAAAACACAACTTTAAATATAAACCCCCTTTTTAGAATAATTAATTGTGGTAAAACCATTTAAACAAACTTCTCCCTGTGGATCGAACTGGTCAATTTACTTGCTAGTTACTACATGATCGGGTTTTAGTTGCCTGTATTATGTGTTAATTATTAAGCATATTGTCTACATTTTAAAGGTTACGTCTTGACACATCAACTTTTTGGCGCCGCTGCCGGGGAGTGGTTTTGTTAAAAGATTTTAATAAACTTTGAATTATTCGATCCTTTTGTAGGAATTCAATTCCTAGAAAAGTTACTTTTTATTGTAAGCTTGTATTTTTGCAATTGGTTTGTTTGTGGTGTTGTGATTGCAGGATAGGTATTAGTGCATGAATCTACGTTCTTCCAACTCTAATTTAATTCCTTCATATCCTGAACCTGAAAGAGAACTTCACGAACGCTTAAGAGCTCAAGAAGTAGAATCTCTTGCTCAAGGTTTAGAGTCACTTTCGTTAGATTCTAACTCTGAACCAATTGTTCAACCAATCATCGAGCCAGTCATTAAAGAAGAGGAAGAGATGACTGCTACAAATCAAACGATGGATGCTTTGATGAAGGCAACAAGGACAGGATAAGGCCACGCAATTGTTCAACCTACGATGACTGATGGTTTTGAAATAAAGGGGCAATTTCTCCACATGGTGACTAATGCATGCGAATTTGGTGGGGCCCCAAATGAAGATGCTAACGAGCATCTTCGTAAGTTTGTAAGCATTTGCAAGCTTTTCAAAATCAAAGATGTCTCCGATGAAGTTGCATGTCTAAAAATCTTTCCATGGTCCCTAAAGGATGATGCAAGAGATTGGCTAGACTCATTACCGGAAGGTTATATTGAAAACTGGAATGATATGATGCACAAATTTTTGTCAGAATTCTTCCCCGCTTCGAAAGCAGCAAAATTGCAAAGTGACATAAATCACTTCAAGCAAAAGTCTAACGAGACTCTTTATGAAGCTTGGACCCGATTTAATAAAATTCTTAGGGTATGTCCTCAACACGGGTTGAATACATTCCAAAAAGTCCAAATTTTCTATAAAGGAGTCAATGTGGCTACCCGGAAGGATATAGATGTTGCAGCAGGAGGATCAATCATGAAAAAAATGCCCGAAGATGCTCACACGATAATTGCCGATATAGCAGCCCATTCTCATAATTGGCATCAGGAGATGGAATTCTCTAGATCGTCAACAGTTGCTAATGTCGAAAGCAATGATGAAATCGCTGCATTAAAAGTTCAATTGGCAAATCAAGCAAGGCAAATCGAGAAGGTAACCAAAGAAATGCACGCTATCAGGGTAGGGTGCGAGTTGTGCCAAGGTCCCCATCTCACGCGAGATTGCGACCAAACGACGATGGAAGAGCAAGCAAATTTCCTAGGTTACATGCGAAAAGGTGAGATGAATTTTGACGACTTTCCGGCGGTTGAAGCAAATAATCGAAAATATCCTCCTGTCAACAGTTATCAAATAGGAGGACCTTCAAGTTCAAACAACAACTACCACGGAGGAAATGCAGGTTACCAAAATAACCGAAATTTCCAGAATCAAAATCAAAGAAATACACCACCGGGTTACAATCATCTAAACAATCGTAATCAACCCCCACGAAATTACCAAAATAATTTCCAACACAATCAACCACAAGCACAACCACAAGCACTTATACAACCACAACCTGAGAAGAAATCCGGTTTAGAAGATCTGTTGAGAGATTTTATGGTTAAACACGAACAAAATGCAGAAATTCAAACTCAGAAAATTCGCAATCAACAAGCTATGATTCAAAACTTAGAAAGGGATGTTGGAAGGATCTCATAGTTACTAGCAGAGAGACCACCTGGTGCTCTCCCCTCAAATACTCAAGTAAATCCTAGTAACAATCAAACAAGGAATGAGCATGTAAATGCTATAACCACTAGAAGCGGTTTAACTACTAACCTGGAGACCCTTAAGTCCCCAGAAGTTCCCTTGTTTCCTTCTATTTTGCAGGTGCCTGTTGATGTAGATGAGCATGTTGAAAAAGAGCAAGAGAAAGGTGATCCACCGGAGGTCATATCGAAGAAAAGTGAAGAACCACCAGTGAAGGTGTACAAGGCACCTATTCCATACCCAAAAGCGTTGAAGAAAGACAGACTCGCGAGCCAATATCAGAAATTTACGGATATGATCAAGCAAATCAGCATTAACATGCCACTCGCGGAGGTTCTTAAGGGTATGCCCCATTACGGGAAGTTTTTTGAAAGATCTCATATCCTCGAAAGGAAAATACCAAGAAGTATCTGCCACATTCCTCCATGAGGAGTGTTCGGCCATCTTGAAAAAGCAAAATGTACCTCTAAAATTGGGAGATCCGGGTAGTTTTATCATACCATGTATGATGGGTGATTCGGTAGTGTATGATGCACTAGCCGACCTAGGGGCAAGTGTTAACCTAATGCCTTACTCGTTATACTTGAAACTTGACTTAGGAGATTTGAAACCAACCCGGATGGGTATTCGATTAGCAAACCAATCATTTGATACTCCCATAGGTATAGCCGAGGATATTCTTGTAAAAGTTGGCTCACTTGTCTTTCCCGTCGACTTTGTTATTCTACAAATGCAAGAGGACACAAAAGTTCCTATCATTTTAGGACGTCCTTTCCTTAACACTGCAGATGCTATCATTAATGTCCAAAAAGAACAATTAAGTCTAGGTGTGGGAGACGAGAGAATAGTTTGTAATATTGACAAAGCCATGAAAAGACCCACTTCCACCGATGACTCTTGTTTTCAAATTGATGTTATAAACATTTGTGTTGAGAATGAATTACAGGAGCTACTTGAAATTGATACCTCGGGGTTTGCCCCGGTGAGTGAAAGTGAATATTTCAATATTGATGAGGATTTTGATGAGTTGATGAAAGTGGTCACGGATGATGAGACCATGAAAGAAGAATTTCCTAAGGAAGAAGAATCATTTGAAGATATCGGAAATAAAGATAGATTCTGAATAAAGAATTCCTTGGAAGAACCACCCGTACTAGAGCTTAAGGAGCTACCCAAACACTTGGAGTATGCTTACCTCGAAGATACATCTCAATTGCCAGTAATTATTGCTTCACATCTTTCTGGTAACGAGAAGAAAAGGTTAATCTCTGCTTTGAAAACCCATAAAAAGGCTATAGCCTGGAAAACGACCGACATTCCAGGGATAAACCCGTCTTATTGTACACATAAAATTCTCCTTGAAAATGACTTCAAACCAGTAGTACAAAGACAACGCAGGCTAAATCCCAACATGAAAGAGGTTGTTAAAAAAGAGGTAGTCAAGCTTCTTGACACCGGGTTAATCTACCCCATCTCCGATAGTCCTTGGGTTAGTCCAGTACAAGTAGTACCCAAAAAGGGGGGTACAACCGTTATTGTAAATGAAAAAGACGAACTCGTTCCAACTAGAACGGTTACCGGCTGGAGAGTCTGTATTGATTAGGCGTCTCAATGATGCCACTAGAAAAGATCATTTCCCGTTACCTTTTATTGATCAAATGATTGAACGATTAGCGGGGAAAGAATACTATTGCTTTCTAGATGGTTTCTCCGGTTACTTCCAAATTCCAATTGATCCCAACGACCAAGAAATGACCACATTCACTTGTCCTTTTGGGACCTTTTCCTATCGCCGCATGCCATTTGGTTTATGCAATGCACCCGGAACGTTTCAAAGGTGCATGATGGCAATTTTTGATGATATGGTAGAGGATTGTATGGAAGTCTTCATGGATGACTTTTCCGTGTTTGGAGACTCCTTTGAATCGTGTCTTTTTAACCTTGAACGTATGCTTATCCGATGTGAGAAAGCAAATTTGGTCCTGAATTAGGAAAAATGCCACTTCATGGTGAAGGAGGGCATTGTACTTGGTCACAAAATATCTCGTGCGGGAATAGAGGTAGATAAAGCTAAAATTGAAGTTATCTCTAAGCTACCTATACCGACGAATGTCAAGGCAATTAGAAGCTTTCTTGGTCACGCGGGATTTTATAGGCGATTTATCAAAGATTTCTCTAAAATTGCCCGTCCAATGACCAAACTTCTTGAAAAGGATGCTCCATTTGACTTCGATTCCAATTGTGAGAATGCATTCTCCATTCTAAAGTCAAAACTTACACAAGCTCCCATTATCGTGTCTCCGGATTGGAGTATGCCTTTTGAGTTAATGTGTGACGCGAGCGACTATGCCTTAGGAGCTGTCTTAGGACAACGACCCGATAATCATTTTCGTCCAATTTATTATGCGAGCAAAATGCTAACGGGAGCTCAAATTAATTACACCACCACGGAAAAAGAGCTCCTAGCGGTTGTTTATGAGTTTGATAAATTTCGGTCATATTTGGTGTTGTCCAAAACCATTGTTTACACGGATCATTCAGCTCTTAGGTACTTATTCTCGAAACTAGATGCAAAACATCGTCTCATACGTTGGGTTCTTCTACTTCAAGAGTTTGACATTGAGATACGTGATAAGAAAGGAGCCGAGAATCTAGCCGCCTATCATTTATCCCGACTTGAAAACCCTGATGAATCTACTTCAAGAGTTTGACATTTCCTGATGAATCTCTAATGAGGGTTGACAAGGAATCTGAAATCCCATGGTTTGCCCATTTTGCAAACTATCTTGCTTCAAGCATTCTTCAAAAAGGACTTTCTTATCAACAAAAGAAGAAATTCTTTGCGGTTTTGAAGTCCTATTTCTGGGAACATCCCGACCTATTCCGTGTTGGTGCAGATCAAATGATTCGCCGTTGTGTGTACGGAAAAGAGGCTCAACAAATTCTCGAGCATTGTCATCAAGGGCCCACCGGCGGTCATTTCGGACCAAACCACACCGCAAGAAAAATCCTTGACTCGGGCTTTTATTGGCCCACGATCTTTAAAGATGCCCATAATTTTGTTCGGACTTGCAATGCATGCCAACGAATGGGTAACATCACGAAAAAGGATGAGATGCCTCAAACCGGCATCCAAGTTTGTGAAATCTTTGATATTTGGGGAATCAATTTCATGGGACCATTTCCAAGTTCCCATAAGTGCAAATACATCCTAGTAGCCATTGACTATGTATCTAAGTGGGCTGAAGCAAAAGCTTTACCTACGAATGATGCTAGGGTGGTGGTGAACTTCTTGAAAAATCTCTTCTCGCGCTTTGGAATCCCAAAAGCGCTCATATCCGATCGAGGAACTCATTTTGCCAACAACCTTCTTGAAAAGGTGTTGAAGAAGTATGGCGTAACTCATCGTTTCTCTACTCCGTACCACCCGCAAACGAGTGGTCAAGTGGAGAACACAAATTGTGCCTTGAAACGCATACTTGAGAAGACGGTTGATAACAACCCTAAGATTTGGCAACGCAAGTTAGATGATGCGCTGTGGGCCTTTAGGACTGCTTTTAAAACACCAATCGGTACCACACCATTTAGACTTGTATACGGTAAAGCATGCCATCTTCCGGTTGAAGTGGAACATAGAGCGTACTGGGTATTAAAACTTTGTAATTTAAACATGGAAAAGGCTGGTGAAAACCGATTCATGCAATTGCATGAATTGGAAGAGTTGAGGTTAGAAGCGTACGAGAATTCGAGCTCGTATAAGGAGAAAACGAAAAGGTGGCATGATGCCCGATTGAAAGAAGTGAAAGAGTTTAAAACCGGTGATAAGGTTTTGGTTTTTAACTCACGGTTTAAATTTTCTCCCGGAAAGTTGAAGTCCCGATGGACGGGACCTTATTTGGTGAAACAAGCATTCCCATCGGGATATGTTGAGTTGTTTGGAAACGGAAATACCTTCAAGGTGAATGGTCATCGCTTGAAACTCTATTTCGATGGAGTGGACACCACGGTTCGAGATGACATCACCCTATTCCCCAACGCTAATTAGCTTGGGACGGAGTCGCGTGAACGACTCGTTAAACTTCACAACATGTATATAGTCCCACTCGTGTATGTATTTTAATAAATTTGAGTGTTTTGAGTGATTTCTAAGTTATTATACGAACCAAGTTGTTTAGGGACCTTCCGAAATGTTTAAAACGCGAAAAAACGTCAAAAGCTGGTGCAACAGGGGCAGATGCGCCGCATCTGTGATGGATGCGCCGCATCTGCAGACAAGAAAAATCCCGTGAATTTTGAATGCGCCGAAAAAGGGTCATGCGCCGCGTTTGGACCATCTGATGCGCCGCATCTACTTCAGATGCACCGAATCTGAGACAGATGCGCCGCATCTGCTACAGATGCGCCGCATCTGTGTCTGTATGTTGGATTCTGCCCAATTTTTTTGCACAAATACGGGAGTTTATCATTTTTTCACCTACTACTCCGAATCCCATCTCATTCTCTCTCAAAATTTCAATCTCTACTTACTAATTGAGCCGATTAATCCCATCTTTGAGCATCAAATCCGAATATCAACATGAGAAAGGTAAGATTAATCCTAAACACTTCATGATTCTTGCGTTCTTCAATCTAAAAATCAGATTTAGCTTGTTCTTAGTGTGAGGATGTTTGAATGTTCTTGTTTTGGTCATTATATGCTTAAATTGTTGCTACTAATCCTTATTCATGCTCTAATTTCATGATTATTTGCTTCAATCTTTACTTTGGAAATTAGGGTTCTTCATGAATTTAGGGGTTTCGGACTTTTGGCCATTAAATTATTCAATTGAGATATTTTGAAGTTTGATTACTAGTATACATTAACAAAATCGCATGAACCTTTGTCGAATTACACGAATACACAAATTATTGAATTTTAGGGTTCTTGAATTAGGGATTTTGACTTTTGTTAACTAGTAAGTGTTCTAAGTTGAAGTTATGCAAATCATTACTTATGGTAAACACATGTGAACCTTAACTTGGTGTTATTTCGATTTGAAAGTAATTATTATATAAGTTAAGGACTATATGATTAAGCATTTTGATGAAGTTGTTGACTTGAGATGAATTTAATATTCTAAATGTATGAAAACCATTGATTGCATATTGTTTAACATGCTTTTTGATGAATGCCTATGGTTCCATATGTTATGACATTGCAAGTGTTTGGTGAAATGAAGCATGCTATGTATGATTATACTTGTAAAGTGATTTGAATCAATTGGCATACTAGTTCATGTTTGTTAAGAGTGAAAATAGTTCATACCATGTTAAGATATTGGTTAACATAAACATTGAGATTTAATTGGAACTTAACATATCCACATGGTTTTCGCTAGGTACAATATGAAAGATGTTTTGAAATTCTTTAACACTAATCAACTTGGTTTGTTTTTTTTGTTTTTTTGGTTTTGTTGTGTTTTTGTAGACTAGAGCATCATCATCAAACCCAAAATCAAAGAAGCAAAAAGCCCCAGCAATTGTAGATGAGGATACAAGTGAAGAAGAACATGCTGCTGAAGAGGAAGAAATGGATATTGACAACCGGCAGTTAAATGTCCGTGGATTAACCACTCAGGATCCATGGATCAATGCAGTTTTGAGGCATCCGGAATACCATGAACGGATGAAGGCACTTCTACACAAAGACGTATATCTGGGGAAATATATCGATTGGACACCATTAGAGGAAGCCGGCGAATATCAAAATTTTCGCAACCTTTTCCGAGTAACGTATCACGGCCATCGAATATATGCTTGGGAAAACCTGTTCAGAATGCAAGAAAGAGTGTATCCACTTTTAGTCAAAGAATTCGTTGGTTCACTTAGGGTTGATTACACGTCACCAACATCGGGTACATTTATGAGATTTCGTCTTGGAGGGCAAGACAGGACATTAACGCTGCTGTAATTTGTGAAGGCGTTGGATATTTATGAAGGGTTGCCACATCAACTGATGCAAAATTACTTTAATCAATGTATATACTATGTTTCTTCTTTTAATCATTCAGCAGCATGGGTGGACATGAGCAATACCGCATATAGTGCAAGCAAGCAGACTTGTAGCAAGCTACGTACCTATGAGCACCGATGCGTCCAACGATTCATTTCAAGTACCATAAACTGTCTAAAAGACAGTAGTGAAAAAGTCACCAACTTGGATATATGGTACATTCACGCGATAATGGATCACTCCCATGTTCATATCCCACGAATGATTCTCACTTTCCTCCTCGAAGAAAGGAAAAAGATTACACCAATCATGGGCGGCCATTTTGTAACCAGGATTGCCGAACATTTTCGAATCCACACAAGTAGGTTAGAGGAGAAACATATGATTGCCTTTGATAGAGTGAGTTATACAAGGGAAAACATTTTGATGAGGGGGTCGAACGGCCTTCGAACTAGGTATGAGGATCCCGTGAACAGGCAACCAGAACAACCCCAACAGCAACCAGATCCACAGCCGAATGTTGGAAGTAGTTCGGGTCCGGGAAATGATTGGGAGGCTTACATGGCGCGCCAGTTTTCAGATATGCGACTCCATAGTGATCAAAACACCCAAAAGGTAATTGATCACTACGATGCAGGTAACAGGGAGATGCAACATTACATTGATGTTGGGAATGATCGAACATGGTATACTCAAGCGGGGCAGCAAAATCAGCTTAATTGGATACATGAACAGACAGTGTCATACGCTGCAGATCCCGCTAACTATACCCCCTCTCCTTGGCCTGCATACGATCCTTGGGTTCGAATGGGTGATCCATATCCTGCGCCTTATCCTCCTCCTCCTAACCCGCCTACTGAAGACACTGCGGTCTTCCCTGCTCAAGGAACTTATCAGGGGTACAACCCCTCAATATTTCAGGACGATGACGCGGGAAATCAAAGCGAAGGTGGAGCTGGCCCAAGTAACTCATTTTGGGGATTTTTCTGAAGATGACGTAATTTTTCCTGATGTGTGACAGGTTTGGTTGATGTTGGTTTATTTCAAAAACAATTTCTTTTCAAGTTTGGTGTGTAATAACTAGATAATATTTTGGATAATTGTGATTTGAATAATTTAGATAATTGTAAGTGGGGTTTTTAGTACATGGAGTACACCCCCATTTATTTGTGTGAATCGTATGGTACCTTTGTTTGAATTGCTACAGGTGAGCATTGTGCTATATGCTGCATTTTTACAAAGACTGGCAGTAAGTTCAGCACATACTTGATTGGTGATTGTTTTGTGGTTGCAAGAAGCGGATGATGTTCTTATATTGGCATTCAGTTCAACGCCATCATCCCGTGAACTTCGGTTTTAAACCTTGAAAGTAATAAACTCTCTTACACTCTTTGACACTCTTGAATTTAAATTTTTCTGATTTCATGTAACGAGGACGATAGATGAACTCAAGTGTGGGGAGGAAGTTATAAATTCTTTCGGGTTTTTGATTTTAGTTAAAAAGGCCTAAAATGGTGAAAATTTTTAAACTTTTATCTTCATAAATTCAATTTTTTTTAAAAAATTTGTAGATTTTAAAACTAGGTGTATACACCGAAATTATTATCACAAAACAAATTAAGAAACAACCAAATGATTGAGTTTGTCATATAAAAGATATAATCATCATGCTATACCACATTCTGGATGAAATGAAAGTCATCAAGTAATTTGTTGTTCTAACAATCTAATCCAATGCTCATCCATGTAATAATTGTGATGGAAGTCAAGTCTTCCAATATGACACACTTGCTAACTTATGTTAGAAGTCGTAGTCCAAAACAGCTGTAGGTTGACGAAAAATCTTGAAAAGTCATCTCTATCATCGGCTGGAAATCCACCTCACCTCAGCATCAAATAGGGTTTTTAGTGGTCAGACTTATCCTAACCATGAGATGGATCTGTCTCGTACAATGGGGGGCACAGTGCAAATTAGCTTTTAAGACTAATGAATCTAATCCCCCGATGGATGATCTCCGTAAAGATCAACCGCATCTATGTTGACCGCGGTTAACATACATATGCCATAAAAAATTGAGGTGTGCAAACTCATGGTTTATAACGACCCTCATTTTTTCCATTCTATATTTTTCCAATATTAAAAGCCCAAACAATATAATTAAAACTTAATGATTAAACTTTAATCAACAATTGTTAAGTGTTAAGAGTTAGAAAACATATTAATTAACTTTGTACAAAAATTGACAAGTTAATAAAAGATGAAAATAATAAACTGTTAGTCGACACTCACTGCTAATTAAAATTTATGCATTTATGTAATATTATAACTAATAACCTATAAGTAATAAATAAAAAGTGACATTTATATAAATAATAAAACAATTGGGAACTAAATATATACAAGTCATGAATTAGTAAAAAGAAAATAATACTTATCATGTAGTAAATGTAAAAATAATAATAATAATAATAATAATAGTAATAATAATGAGACTAAAAAAATCTTACATCCTTATGTTGACTAAAAATAAAGTGTAAACTAGTACATCCTTATGTTGACTAATTATAAACTAGTACTACCTATTGTTGACTAAAAATTATAAAACAAAATAAAATCATTAATTAGAACATCCTTATGTTGACTAACACTCTAATACTTGCACTATATAAACACCTAGTTTCTCATTCACAAATCACACCAAAATCCTCTCTCAAAAACAATCTCTCCCTCTCCCTCTCTTGTGGTATTCGGATCTTCAAGCTTGTTCTTCGTGTTCTTCAAGAATCTTCAAGGAGTTCTTCAAGATTTTCAAGGCTTTGATCTTCCATCTTCATCGTGTTCATCTTTTCTTTGTTAATTATCTTGAATCTTCAAAGGTATAACATAAACCCTAAACTATTTACATAAACTTTAATCTTTGTTAATTCATATTCATATTATAAACTTGTTATTCATAAGTATATACATAAACACACCTACATTTATATATACATATATACATGTAAAAAAATATATATTTTTATATATATACATATATATACGAATTATATATACATATACATATTAAAACCTTAAACCCTAATACTACTTATACTAGTACTTAACATGTATACACTATTACTATTACTAGCACCTATAACCTACAACTTATATTGTAGCACAAAAACATTTTGGGATATGTATTAGAGATGTATAGATCTTCGAACTTTCTTGACGAATGGTTTCTACGAGATTCTAGGCAGAGGGTTTGAATTTCCGATTTAAAGGGTCCTATGGCTCAAGCCCCTAGATCTAAATTAGCCATTCGAAGGGAAAGGGGTGATTGGAAGCTTATCTAATACGAAAAGTATCCTAAAATGGAAAACACTCATAAAAGTAGAAACTCTCTAGTCATAGAAACTTAGTAAAATAAGAAACTTTCTAAAAATGGAAACTTTATAAAAATAGTAACTTACTAGGAATAGAAACTTAATAAAACAAACTATACTTAAACACATACTTAAACTTAAACATGGGCAAAACACTTAACTACTCTTAAATGTCAATAGGTTGATTTTCCTGCTCACTCGTTCAACTCTTTATTCCGAGGAATAACTCTCTCTCTACTTACTAAGGTGAATTCATAGCCCCACTCTTTATTGCTAGCAAACTTATTTAACTTATTTGGGGTGAGACACATGCTGCTTTTACTATTTACAATTTAGACACAAGTACCAACTGCTAAAACTATGCTATACCCGGCTACGTCCGACTAAGTCCCTACAGTGATATTTTTAAGTGCTGTGGCATGCTTATTTATTGGGGGTAGGCCTATCGGGAGTAACGTCCCCGATACATTTGACTCAGTCTTTGTATTACTTGATAATGAAATTTAAACCGACAAGGACAGACACAACTTGTCATGGGGCAAACTTGAACGTTTAGTCTAAATATCACGCACTGGCATAACTTTTGGATCTGCGAGATCTACTTTTTGATCCTGCGGGAGATCAACTTTACAACTAAATCTTGTGGTCTAAAAACAACGATAACTACTTTTGTTAAACCTATGAACTTCACTCAACCTTTTTGGTTGACACTTTAGCATGTTTTGTCTCAGGTGCTGTTTGATTCAAGCTTTCTTATCTACTACTTATGTGATGCTACTTGGACTTAGGATCAAGAGATATCGCATTTATTACTTCTGCATATGAACAATTACTTTATCGTTATTTCTATTATTGTAACGACATTTCATTTTCCGCTGCGTACTCAATAAAGTTAAATTTTCTCATTTAGTATTGTTCTCGTATTATAATATGTTGGTTTATTTGATATTAGTAACGTTTCTTCCAGACCCTATTGGGAGGACGTTACAGATTGGTATCAGAGCATAACCAGGCTGTTATAGAGAACCAGGATTGCAATTTTATGTGTGCCTTACTTGCTAGCTAGGGTGCCTTAGCAATCTAGGAAACTATAACCTTTCCTGCCTTACACTTAAAGCACTTAGGATTGCCTTATAATCTTAACAATCATGCTTTACCAAACTTGACTTAAAGATTCTAATCAAAGTCTCTTTCCTAATGTAGGACTACAACTTTTCTTGACTATAGTGCCTTTAATTGTTGCCTTTAACTGTTAAATGCTACACTATACTTTATAAACTTTACTTATCTTAGAATGACGAGCTAATCTAAGAACTCTGCTCACTTTCCTGAGTACTATCCAATTACACCACCGCATCTAAATGCGACACAATGATTTCAGAAATTCTTGACATTCATAAGTCATCTATCATGGTTATGTGTATTACATATGTATTACATGAAATATTATCCATGATTTTGAAACTCTTATAATTGTTACTACTCACACACAAACGTATATAACTCCCTGTTATATCACGTACCTATATGCCTTATGCCTTTATGCATCGGTTTATGAATCGAAAAATGTCATTGGGTTATCACAGTATACGAATTGAAAGTCTTTAATCAAAAGATTATTAGATTACATACTTATCACTTTATGATCTCGACACGTCATACTGCCATTATTAAAGTATAGACACATCATATCTTATTATATCTTATCGTATCTATCCCAATAGATTTTGTCTAACACTTTTCCTAAATTCCCTCCGTAAATTACGGAAATCTTTTTGCTATATACACGTATTCGAGGAGACGAATATATCATCCAGTATTCAACACTAATCTCATATCAAAAACCCTAATTCCAAACACATAATATGGATTCCTCGAACTCTTCGAGCTCCAATGGCAGCGTAACCGGAATGAACCAACCAATCAGCCATCATCTATTTTGGATGAATTGGGGATGGGTTCGTAGTAAACTTAATCAATGGAGACAAGAAGAAGGTGATCCCTTCCACCAACCGAATTCACCTCTTGGTGAAGAACCTGAAGCACTTACTGGCGAACCCGTTCGGAACACTATTTTCACCCTCATTTCCAGGATATCCAGTCACGAATATATAATATCTAAAATTTTAGATCTTATTCATCCACTTGTCCGAACCGCCAATCATCCCGGAATAATAGAAGAAGTCAACGAGCTTCGCGCTCGAGTAGTGGCTCTGGAGAATATGGTGCGAAACCTACGAACACCAGCAGCAGCACCAGCAGCATAACCAGTACCACCAGTACCATCAGCATCACCACCAACATCACCACCAACATCACCAGCTTCACCAACGACAACATCCGCATTCCACGCCTCAACATCGCACTCAGTACCTCAAACATCAACATCATACGCCCCATAGATACCAAGGAATATTATTAATAATGAGTTAAGATGTATTGACTCATTCTTCCTGAAGAATTACATATGTATACTTTATATATATGGATTGGAACAATAATAAATCTTTTCGTACTAAGCTATTACGTGTGAATCTTAACTAGTATGTACTACATGGTTAATTCATATCACAATATGCTATGATGTACATCTTTTGTTAATAACTTAACAATCGTTAATCATTGCTTCAATATAATAAACTCCATTTCGTAATAAACCAAGTGTATTACTCAAATATATGATTGATTGTATACTTTAATTTTCGATGTACTCGAAACTTTCTAGAAAATATCATTAGTGCCTTATGAATTTCACAAGAATTCCAAGAGCACCAACATCATATACCGAAGTATATCAATAACAATGAACGATGAAGTATTAATTCATAACTTCATTAGCGAAATATTTCACGATAATTATGAAATCTCTAAGGTTTTGGAGATTATTTATTCTCGTTTCAACAGCAAATCAAATGAGTTTAATATTATATTAGCTCATTAAAACCATGATTACATCTGAAGAATACATATATGAACGTATATCTTCTCTTTTGTACAAACTGTTAATTGTAAAAAATATTTTAACGGGTAGGTAAAACCCGAGAGATATTCATATCTCATATAAATATGTTACATTGTACATTCTTCCATTCTGATTCAGCAGTTGTTAACTATACTACTTACATTCACATGATATATGTATATGTTCACCAAAGAAAAACCATTTTCATACAAATTCAGTTACATACTCTGATTTTGACATATCGAAACTTAAGTAAAGCTTTAGCAAGTGTTATCTTCCTAAAGATCACTACATTCATGAATTATATTCATTCGTATTCTATGATGAATTATCAAATCAAACCACCGAACTTACCATTCCTTACTTTTGAAAATCACAACATTTCTTCGTCAACCGTTAGATCCATTGATGGATGCATCTTACGCTTAAGCACTTCAAATTTAAAATTCTTGAAAACATCCTTTGAATCTTGACGATCGCAATCAGCGTTTAATCATCTAAAAATGAAATTTCTTGAAACCATTTCGGATTGATAACCGATGATTCAAATATGGCTGCATTAAATGCAGAGGAAACAGAAAAATTGTAGATGGTCTTAAGGGCCAACAGTTTGATAATAAAGAATGGTACGTTGGAAAAGCTCAAAAGAAAATTTGGAACTGAAAAACGGATTGAGCTAACCATGGAGGAGACCAAGGACAAACACAAGGGTCAAACCCTATATTCAAAGAATCCAGGTAATTTTGGATCCGGTGAAATCTTTAGAGAATATCTTGCTCCGAAGTCATGTTAAAAGCTTGCGGAAAATTTTTCTTCATCAACTTTCGAACTTAGAAATTCCAAAATATCATCATAAATATCCTCTATATTTCGAAAGATATCTTCATAACGATTCATGTCCGCAATTAAGTATCTCTTTGCGATATCTTTATAAAGGAAATTGTTTTAGTTTCTATATTCTGTAAAATTCGAGTTTAAATTATAAATGCTTTGAAGAAGTGTTGGGAATTGAAGCATGAGTTAGTATAATATAATGACGTCAGGCCAACGTGATTATATTACAGTAAGTCATGCTAAGTTTTTAATGGAAGATGATGATTCATAGATTTTATAATCATCATTTTCCATGTTACACGACTCTTACATTCTATTTAACCTCTAAATATATCAAGAACATATTTTTCTTGATGATTCGGTCTTTTCCGGATATTCTGGTAATATGACAAATCAAATCGTGCTATTACATTTCCTTTCTACTTTATATATTATGATCATTCGAAACTTCATACCTATGAATTCTGGACCATTACTCGCTTGACTTGAAGTCGGGAAGAAGAAACAAAAGCATAAAGCTCCGACATATAAGGGAAAATATAAAGCCCGATAACGACTCCGAAATTACAAACCGTGTATATCAATGCGTATAGCAATATAAAGACACGGGATAATTAAAAACACTATAACCCCAAGAGCATAGTAGAAGTAAACAGATTCCTCTGGCGGTAAAAGAAAAAGAAGAATGACTGCATAGATGGTCAATATAATAACCAGGATCAGAACTGGATTAAGCATTTTCTTAATCTTTTGGAAGTTTGAATTGAGAAAGAAAGTATAGAAGTGGTGAAGATAATGAAACGAAAGAAGCTAATTTATAGCAAAATTCCAAACACATCAATCGAGGCAAATCACCGCATTTAATCAAACAAATCTCAAAATTTCGTAAATACCGGAGAATCAAATCTTATAGATTACGAAGATTTCCTTTAATTCCTTGAATTCCGGAAATCAATCGTGACTACGTCAAAAGTTAAGGCGAACATTTAATTTTCTCATTTCACTCTTTTATGATAGCTTCATTTATACTCTTCCTATAAACGAATCGTTTTATCCATATTATTCAATAGTGATAAAACTTTATTTTTCAACTTATATTCATCATTAAAATATTTTTGTTGTAAACAATGAAGATCTCTATCAAATTTCATGACTGTGATTTTCACGAACTCCTCTTTGTTTGTCTGCCCTAATATTGTGGCATAAAATGCTCAAGGTTTTAAATGAGCTCAGTACTATTCATAACACATTTCATGTATCCAATTTACTGAAATGACTTGTATAACATCATCATTTTGAATGATATTCGCATTAATGATAAAATGCACTTCGTTGAATAACCTATAGAAATCATGGAAGGAGAGGTCAAACAAACGCGTAAAAGCAATATACCTATCGTTAAAGTCCGTTGGAATTTGCGTAGAGGCCCCGAATATACCTGGGAACGCAAAGACCATATGAAACGGAAATATCCCCATCTCTTCTCAACTGCTGATGCAAACGAGGAAACTACCTAAAAACTTCGGGACGAAGTTTTCAATAACGGGGAGGTACTATAACGACCCTCATTTTTTCCATTCTATATTTTTCCAATATTAAAAGCCCAAACAATATAATTAAAACTTAATGATTAAACTTTAATCAACAATTGTTAAGTGTTAAGAGTTAGAAAACATATTAATTAACTTTGTACAAAAATTGACAAGTTAATAAAAGATGAAAATAATAAACTGTTAGTCGACACTCACTGCTAATTAAAATTTATGCATTTATGTAATATTATAACTAATAACCTATAAGTAATAAATAAAAAGTGACATTTATATAAATAATAAAACAATTGGGAACTAAATATATACAAGTCATGAATTAGTAAAAAGAAAATAATACTTATCATGTAGTAAATGTAAAAATAATAATAATAATAATAGTAATAATAATGAGACTAAAAAAATCTTACATCCTTATGTTGACTAAAAATAAAGTGTAAACTAGTACATCCTTATGTTGACTAATTATAAACTAGTACCACCTATTGTTGACTAAAAATTATAAAACAAAATAAAATCATTAATTAGAACATCCTTATGTTGACTAACACTCTAATACTTGCACTATATAAACACCTAGTTTCTCATTCACAAATCACACCAAAATCCTCTCTCAAAAACAATCTCTCCCTCTCCCTCTCTTGTGGTATTCGGATCTTCAAGCTTGTTCTTCGTGTTCTTCAAGAATCTTCAAGGAGTTCTTCAAGATTTTCAAGGCTTTGATCTTCCATCTTCATCGTGTTCATCTTTTCTTTGTTAATTATCTTGAATCTTCAAAGGTATAACATAAACCCTAAACTATTTACATAAACTTTAATCTTTGTTAATTCATATTCATATTATAAACTTGTTATTCATAAGTATATACATAAACACACCTACATTTATATATACATATATACATGTAAAAAAATATATATTTTTATATATATACATATATATACGAATTATATATACATATACATATTAAAACCTTAAACCCTAATACTACTTATACTAGTACTTAACATGTATACACTATTACTATTACTAGCACCTATAACCTACAACTTATATTGTAGCACAAAAACATTTTGGGATATGTATTAGAGATGTATAGATCTTCGAACTTTCTTGACGAATGGTTTCTACGAGATTCTAGGCAGAGGGTTTGGATTTCCGATTTAAAGGGTCCTATGGCTCAAGCCCCTAGATCTAAATTAGCCATTCGAAGGGAAAGAGGTGATTGGAAGCTTATCTAATACGAAAAGTATCCTAAAATGGAAAACACTCATAAAAGTAGAAACTCTCTAGTCATAGAAACTTAGTAAAATAAGAAACTTTCTAAAAATGGAAACTTTATAAAAATAGTAACTTACTAGGAATAGAAACTTAATAAAACAAACTATACTTAAACACATACTTAAACTTAAACATGGGCAAAACACTTAACTACTCTTAAATGTCAATAGGTTGATTTTCCTGCTCACTCGTTCAACTCTTTATTCCGAGGAATAACTCTCTCTCTACTTACTAAGGTGAATTCATAGCCCTACTCTTTATTGCTAGCAAACTTATTTAACTTATTTGGGGTGAGACACATGCTGCTTTTACTATTTACAATTTAGACACAAGTACCAACTGCTAAAACTATGCTATACCCGGCTACGTCCGACTAAGTCCCTACAGTGATATTTTTAAGTGCTGCGGCATGCTTATTTATTGGGGGTAGGCCTATCGGGAGTAACGTCCCCGATACATTTGACTCAGTCTTTGTATTACTTGATAATGAAATTTAAACCGACAAGGACAGACACAACTTGTCATGGGGCAAACTTGAACGTTTAGTCTAAATATCACGCACTGGCATAACTTTTGGATCTGCGAGATCTACTTTTTGATCCTGCGGGAGATCAACTTTACAACTAAATCTTGTGGTCTAAAAACAACGATAACTACTTTTGTTAAACCTATGAACTTCACTCAACCTTTTTGGTTGACACTTTAGCATGTTTTGTCTCAGGTGCTGTTTGATTCAAGCTTTCTTATCTACTACTTATGTGATGCTACTTGGACTTAGGATCAAGAGATATCGCATTTATTACTTCTGCATATGAACAATTACTTTATCGTTATTTCCATTATTGTAACGACATTTCATTTTCCGCTGCGTACTCAATAAAGTTAAATTTTCTCATTTAGTATTGTTCTGGTATTATAATATGTTGGTTTATTTGATATTAGTAACGTTTCTTCCGGACCCTGTTGGGAGGACGTTACATGGTTCACCGATGATATTTGGACATGATATAGTTTCTTCTAAAACTTATGCTATTTTATGAACTATATTGTGTAAAACCATTTTTAGGACATCCGGTTTCAAGTTCCATGATACTTCAATCATGGGGGCGAGTAGCTTGCTAAACGCCGACTGAGGCTTCGGTTTTCAGTTACCCTCAACCGGACTTTGAGGTTAAAACCGGAAAACCTGATTAGTGTAAAAACTAACATGAATAATTTTCAAAACATAAAAGGTTTTTAGCAAAGGTCCTAATTTCCCTAAGGATCCAAATTTTCAAGAAATGTGGACTTTAAAGCCCACCTTTCGACTTTGGCGTGATTTCATTTCGCGTGTGTACTCCAAAGGTGTGTGTATACTCCAAACGCGTGAGTTTGATTTGTGTGTGATATAATAGTGTGAGTGTGTGTGTGATTTCCATATAACGTGAGTTATTGTGTTACTAAATAACTTGTGTGTCTTGTGTATTATATCGAGTGAGTGTGAGTCCCATTTTTTGTGTTCTTACTTAAATAAGTGTGTTTACTGTAGTAAATTTCGATTTCTTGTAAGTCTTGCTTGAGGACAAGCAAGGTTTAAGTGTGGGGATTTTGATAACGCCAAAATTATACATGTTTATTGTCGTTATTTCGATCCAATGTTGTTCCATTTGTATGTAATTGTTATACGTATGTATTGTAATTCATGTACATTTGTAAAAAGTCCTTTGTGAATGAATAAATGAAGACCAACAGCGAAAACAGAGTTAAAACGAAGATCGAATGTGTAAAACAGCACGAAACCACTGAAACAGGTCCAAATGCGGCGCATCTCTCTTAGATGCGGCGCATCTTTACACCAAATAACTCCCGACAGTTTCAGATGCGGAGCATGAAGACTTCTGGGCCAAAATAGCAACAGATGCGGCGCATCTGAGATGGATGCGGCGCATCCAAGCTAGATGCGGCGCATCTATCCCAGATGCGGCGCATCTGACCCCCTGCCGACAGTCCTGAGTGCGTAATCGAGCTGGAATCTACTAAACGTAAAGAGATGCGGCGCATTCCAAAGAGATGCGGCGCATCTGGTCACTTTCTGGCCAAAATACCTAACTTTTGAGGCTATTTAATGAAGCAAATGGTTACTTACTTGAGAGACCTTCACTACTACATTCTCCCCCAGTTTTAAGATGATTTTCAAGGTCCAACGAAGGCTGCAAGTTAATCTCCACTCTTTCAACATCAATATTAAGCTAGGATCATTTATCGCAATTGGTACTATTGTTCTATATCTTTTTAACATGAATTCAACTTGTATTTACTGTTTCATTAGTTCTACTATGATTATGTTAGGCTAAAAGCCTTGTGTGTTTGCTTCAATGTAAGATTTATGGCTTGGGATTGTTCTATACTTTGATGTTATGCTAGTTATACATATGTTTGATTGATTTAATTATCTAGTTCAACCGTAAGAACCATTGTTATGCATGTTTAGATCATTACTTCAATTATATAGATTGTAACCTATTAATGTGAGTTAACTAGGAAAACAATCTATACTTTAATACATCTAGTAATCTAGACGATTAGATACATACACTTAAGTGATTTTGTTATGTGTTTAATTCGGTAATTGAATAAGTTCCAAAGCAACATAGTTATGAAATTACCTCAAGTGATTGTTGTAATTAAGGTTTCACGTGAGTTTAACCGGGTTGAATCTAGTTCGTTAATCAATCTAAATCACCATGTTCTTTCAAGAAATCCATTGTTGTAACTATCTTTATATTCTAGTTCAATTATACGAGTTATGACTTGATTTATGTGAATTTATCAAAGGCTATAATTTGTACTTCAACACCTAGTGATCTAGACACCTATATGTGAATATAGGATTGTAATTGGATGATATTTAGGTTTTACAATCATGTAGTTTACTTAGAGTGATCTTAGTAAACTAGGTTTTATGTGAATTTAACCAAGAAAGAATCCTGTTGATTAAACATAGTTCTTAAGTTTATAGATATTGTAAAATTGATATAAACTACTCTATTGTAACTATCGCATAACGGTTTTAATTATAAAAGAACAATCCCTGTCATCTATCAAGCATAGAAGTAAACACCGCATTCTCATTCTTGTTAATTATTATTTTTATTTACTGTTTCGTTAAACAAAAACACAACTTTAAATATAAACCCCTTTTTAGAATAATTAATTGTGGTAAAATCATTTAAACAAACTTCTCCCTGTGGATCGAACTGGTCAATTTACTTGCTAGTTACTACATGATCAGGTTTTAGTTGCCTGTATTATGTGTTAATTATTAAGCATATTGTATACATTTTAAAGGTTACATCTTGACACATCAATAACATGTATCATCTGCAGATTGCGGTTGTTGCATTGCTCTATCAACTGAAAAGGTAACACTCTCGTCCTCTATACTTAGGGTTAGTTTCTTACCAAACACGTCTATCATTGCTTTAGCCGTGTTTAAGAATGGTCTTCCTAATATGAGAGGAACTTGAGAATCTTCTTCCATGTCCAGAACAACAAAATCTACTGGAAATACTAAAGTACCAACTTTAACTAGCATGTTCTCCATTATCCCTCTAGGATATTTTACTGATCTATCAGCTAGTTGTATGCTTATTCTTGTTGGTTTCAATTCTCCAAGGTCTAGTTTAGTGTATAGTGAATACGACATTAAATTTATACTAGCACCTAAATCTGCCAATGCTTCTATTGAACTAAGACTTCCCAGAAAATATGGAATTGTGAAACTTCCTGGATCAGATAGTTTTTCTGGTATTTTATTCAACAGCACTGCAGAACAATTAGCATTCATAGTAACAGCCGAGAGTTCTTCCATTTTCTTTCTATTCGTGATTAGATCTTTCAGAAACTTAGCATATCTAGGCATTCCTGAAATCACATCAATGAAAGGAAGATTTACATTTATCTGTTTAAACATATCCAAGAATTTTGATTGCTCGGCTTCAAGTCTCTCTTTTCTCATTTTACTTGGGTAAGGAAGTGGTGGTTGGTATGGTTTAACATAAGGTTTAGCTTTAACTGTGTTATCTTCATTAACCTTTTCAACTATCAGTTCTTTTTCCTTATCTTGATCAGGTTGTGGTTCTTGTGGAGTAGGAATAGCTTCATCAGAAATTACAGGTATTTCAGGTGGTTTAAGTGTAATACCACTTCTTGTGGTAATGGCTTTAGCTGTTTCATTCCGGGGGTTAGCATTTGTATCACTAGGTAGACTTCCCGGTTTTCTTTCACCTATCAACCTTGCTAGGTTACTTACTTCCTGTTCCAAATTTTGAATAGAAGCTTGTTGATTTCTAAATGCTTGAGCATTTTGTTCATTGGTTTGTTTCTGAGATGTGAAAAACTGTGTTTGAGATTCAACTAGCTTCGTCATCATATCTTCTAAATTTGGTTTTTTATCATCGATTTGTGGTGGTTTGTTTTGAAAATTAGGTCTTTGCTGGTTGTAAGTATTATTGGATACTTGTTGATTGCTAGGTCCTTGTTGGTTGTTGTATGGAACATTTCGGTTATAATTCTGGTTTTGATTGTAAATTGGTCTTGGCGGTTGATAATTATTCTGATAATTATTTCCAGGCCTTTGGTTTATGTATGAAACATTCTCTCTTTGTTCCATTGTTAGTTCAATACTGAGACAATCTTTTGTCAAATGTGGTCCTCCACACTGCTCACAACTAATTCATATTGAGTGAATATCCTTAGTCATCTTTTCCATTCGTCTCTCGACAGCATCTATCTTTGCAGAAATGGAATCTAAGTCATGGCTAGAATTGGCTCTAGCTGCTTTAGATGATCTAACGATATCTTTTTCTTGATGCCACTCATGTGAGTGGGAAGCAGTGTTATCAATAATTTTGTAAGCATCAATTTCTGTTTTCTTCATAATAGAACCACCAGCTGCTATGTCTATGTCTTTCCTTGTAGTGATGTCGCATCCTTGGTAGAATATTTGTACTATTTGACAGGTGTCTAAACCATGTTGCGGACATCCTCTCAATAACTTTCCAAATCTGGTCCATGCCTCATATAGAGTTTCATTTGGTTTCTGTGTGAACGTAACAATTTCTCCTTGAAGTCTTACGGCTTTAGATGCCGGAAAGAATTGTTTAAGAAAATTTTCAACTAAAACGTCCCATGTATCAATCGCCCCTTCAGGTAACGATTCTTACCAATCTTTGGCTTCTCCTTTTAAAGTCCAGGGAAATAACATGAGATATATCTGTTCATCCTCAACTTCTCTTATTTTAAATAAAGTACAGATCCTATTAAAGGTACGAAGATGTTCATTTGGATCTTCCTTCGGTGCACCACTAAATTGGCATTGATTAGTCACCATGTGTAGAATTTGTCCTTTGATTTCATAATCTGGCGCATTAATGTCAGGTTGAGTAATTGCGTGACCTTGGCCAGTGCGTTTAGCTCGCATTCAGTCTTCCATACTTAGAGGTTCTAGATTCTCTATAATTGAATTTGTTGAATCTGAATCACTATAGGATTCTGATTTAATGGTTGGTTCCTCAACAATCTCTGTTTGAATGATTGGTGGTTCCGGAGGAAAGTTTAATGGTTCAGGATCTATAAATTGTCCCTGAATATTCTCCGGATTCTCAATTGTGAGGTCGGGTTCAAAAAATGGATTATCGGAAATTTGAATTGGAGTACTTGGTCGACTGGATGACGATTCTAAAGAAAAATCAACGGCGACAATATTTGCAAGATGTCTTGATCGAGTTACAGGTGGTGAACGTACAAAAGGTGGTGAACGTTTTGCTCGGTGCATTCACTGAATATCCTATTAGTTTTTAAAAAGGAAGAAAAATTATATAAGTTATCAAATTAATAGACTTTTCTGATTTTGCCCACGTTTCGAATAGCCAAAAGATGCAGCAGAGGGGCAGGATTCGTTTGGTCTCAATATAATTGAGTACTGTTTGGCTCTAATAACCCGGTCCACGTACAAATCCAACTATTACTACGAACCAGAAAATTTTGATGTCTATCAATTTAACCGCTTAAAATAAATTTTCGTAAATTAAAGAAATTTAGAGAAGAAGTAGAAAATAAAATCTAAGTCCTAAAACTAGAATGTCGAGAAATAAGAAAGAAAAAGAGCGCGTCGAAAAACGTCAAAAAAATAAAAGGCGAAAAATAATAGGCGTTGAAAAATAAAAATAAGAAAGTAGCGCGTCGAAACTTTAAAAGGAACTAAAAACTAAGAATTAAAAGTTGCGTCTTAAAATTATAAAGCTTAAAAGGAATTCTATATCTCAAAATGACAATAACTTAAAAAGGTACTAAAATATAAAATGCAGCGTCGCAAAATTCTAAAGCACCTAAATCTTAGTCTAAAGAAAAAGCACTTAAGGGATTTTACGGAAAATCTTAAAAATCTAGAAATAAAAATACTATGGCAAAAACTATGACTTAAAACTAAATACGAGCGAAAAATACAAATATTATGCTAAAATAATTAAAAAGATAAAAAATATAAAAATATACTTAAAGTTGTAAAAAGTATAATTTTTATAAAAATATTATTTTTATATTATTTATTTTATAAAACTATTAATTTTATAATTTAATTAAAACTAAATAAACTAAAAATACAAAATAAATAATAAGACTAAATTAACTAATTAAATACTAAACCCTAATTAGGGTTATAATAATAAATAATAATAATAATTACCGTAATTAATGCTGAACTAGGGTTTCCTGTGGCGTGTCAGACACTCTCATGCGATCGCATGAGATTTTGCCTTCGGGCTCATGCGATCGCATGAGCTAAGGTTTTGGGCCATGTTACGGGCTGTAACAGTACGGGCCTCGAGTGATTTTTTTTTCTGTTTTATATATTTATATAAAGAAGTTTTAGCTGATCCCCGACAGTGGCGCCAAAAATACTTGATGTGCGTAGAGGTGTTTATGAAATAGCTTATATTTTACTAGGAAATACTATTAAATATGATACAATTTTACACAAGAAATTTATTTATTTATAGAATGGGTATACCTAAACCTTGCTACAACACTTATAGGCAGTGTACCTAATCGTACAGTAGTGTAGTTTTTAGTAAGTCCGGTTCGTTCCACAGGGAAATCTTTTAAACAAAGCTTAACGCTATATTAGTTTTAATTTATAAAAATACAAATATATATATAAGTAATATTATTATTATAAAAAGGGGTTTTTACCGTTTAATGACCGGTTTGTCGATTTTTAAAACTTTAGTCGCAGTTAAAACCTAATGTAAAATATTAAATAAATAAAAGACTTAATTTAAAGCGTAAAGTAAATAACGATAATGAAATTGCGAATAATAAAAGTGCGATAAAATAAAATTACGATAATTAAAAAGTGCGATAATTAAAAGTGCAATTAAATACAATGACAATAAATAAAAATGTGATAATTAGAAGTGCAATTAAATATGAAAATAAAGGAATTATGCTTATTTAAACTTCCGTAATCATGATGTTTGACGCGTTGATTTTAGTTTTATACCCATGGGTTAATTGTTCTTTGTCCTGGATTATTCAGTTTGTCCGTCTGGTTTTTGTCCATAACAGTCCATCAGTCATAAATATAAAGTGCGAGTATCCTCGTCAAATTATCCTTATACCCGAAGTCAAATATTCCAACTAATTGGGGACTTAAACTGTAACAAGGTCTTAATACTTTGTTTAATAATTACAACAGGATATCGACTGCATGTAACCCAAGGTTTTAATACTTTGTTATCAATTATGCCAAGTATCCTTGTACATAATTTCACCCCTGTTTTAATAATTCCATAGACTATTAATTCATTTCCGTGTCCGGTTAAATGAACGATTATTCGTACATATAAATATCTCGCCCATCGTGCCTGATTGAGTGTATATGGTTATTTATAGGTATGTCCAATTGTAATCTTTATATTAAAATTAACAAACTATCATTTAGTTAAACAAATATAAAGCCCATTAATAGCCCATAGTCTAATTTCCACAAGTGTCGTTCTTTTGTCCAAACCCCAATTATGGTACAAAGCCCAATTACCCAAATTTAAATATTTAGCCCAACATCATGATTACTTCGTTTTAAATAAGCATAATAATAACTTAGCTACGAGACATTAATGTAAAAAGGTAGAACATAACTTACAATGATTAAAAATAGCGTAGCGTTACACGGACAGAATTTCGACTTACACCCTTACAACATTCGCTAACATACCCTTATTATTAGAATTAAAATTAAAATTAAAATTAAAATTATAATATAAATATATATACATATACGTTGATGAATGAAGAGAAAAAGATGTGTTTGATGTTCACCAAAAACGCGATTTTTATAGGCATGTGGGCTGGAAAAGTTAGCCATGCGATCGCATGGGATTTCTTCCTCCAGGCCATACGATCGCATGGCCGTCGGTGACAGCTCAAAGTTCCTTGTTTTCTTGTTTGTCGACGTTTTAATTAAATAAATATAATATATAAATAATTATAAGAATTATTTAAATATTATATTATATTTATGTGCATAGTTGACTTGTAATTTTTAGTCCGTTGCATCGAGCGTTGAGAGTTGACTCTGGTCCCGGTTCCGGATTTTCGAACGTCCTTGCGTATAATTTAATATCTTGTACTTTGCGTTTCGCGTCTTGTACTCTTGTAATTTTGAGATGTTTCTCATCAATAATTGGAACCTCTTTGATTGTACTTTGTACTTTTGAGCTTTTTGGTCGTTTGCGTCTTCAATTCGTCGAATCTGTCTTTTGTCTTCACCTTTTATTATTTAAACGAATATCACTTTTAAATAGAACAATTGCATCTAAAAGCTTGTCTTTCTTGAGGGATAATGCTATGAAATATATGTTCGTTTTTAGCATTATCAGATAGTTATTAAGATGCATTAGTGAGTCTGGACTTCGACCTTAACTGCATGTCAAAAGTTTTGCTTATCATTTCTAGTCGGAAATCATCTGCTTATCACCCTTAGAAAATTACATGCTTATCATTCTTAGTCTAGACATATCTTACTGCATTGATTGCATAAATAGTGTATAGACAAAGTTAATATTTTAGCGTATATGCTAATTCATATCTTAGCGTATCTGTTACTGTAAACTTTGCCTAACATATTCCGTAAATTCCTCCGTAATCTATGAAATCTTTTGCTCTATATATATAGATATTCTATGTAATTAGAATACCATCCGATAGCCGAAAATCATTTCATATAAAAAAATCCTTTATTCAATCGTACGAAATGGAACTTTCCACTAGTTCAAGTCCATCGAATTCCGATATGGAATTTCACTCGAGCTCCTAAAGCAGTGTGACCCGAATGGATCAACCAATTAGCCATCATCTATTTTGGATGAATTGGGGATGGGTTCGTAGTCTACTTAATCATTGGAGACAAGAAGAAGGTGATCCCTTCCATGCACCACATTGCTCTCTTGGTGAAGAACATGAGGCACTTACCGGCGAACCCGTTCGTAACACCATTTTATCTCTCCTTTCCAGGATATGCCGCAACGAGTATAATATTACTAATATTATTGAGGCTATCCGACCTTTACTCCGTATCTTGCATGGTGAATTATTTAGTAAAAAAAAAAATTTACTGTCATGAAAAACAAAACTTCATTAGCAAGTGCATCCTACATCATTTCATTCCCTTTATAAAGCTCTTGACCTCTCTTTTTATTCAAGAAACTTTAAACATCTTCTTTCACAATACAAAACAAAACAAATTCTCATCATCTATACTCACATCAAACCACTACCAGCACCAGCAGCAGCATTACCAACAACATCACAAGCCTCAACATCGCAAGTCGCATTACGAGCATCAACATCATACGCACCGCAGGCACTGAGGGATACCAACAATAATGAGTGATGAAGTATTAATTCATTATTTCATTTATGTTGAAGAAATATTCCGCGACGATTATGTAATCTCTAAAGTTTTAGGGATTATTCATTTATAGTTCCAACCGTAAACCAAATGAGATTAATATAATATTAACTCATTAAATCCATATTACATCTGAAGAAAATATACATACATATATTTTCATAATGACTGTCATAAAAATTCTTTTGTACAAAATATAACTTGTGAAATTTTATTTTAAGGGGTAGGTAATACCCGAGAAATACTTAAGTTCACATTAATATGTTACACTGTACATTTTCAATGATGTTTCGATAATCGTTAATTATACTCTCTCCTTTCACAGCAATATACATCATTTCACAAAATTCAAGACAACCATTTTCCATACCAATTCAATTACATATTCTGATTTTGACAGATCAAAATCCAAGTCAAGATTTAAGAAGTGCCATCAATCTTAAATTCCTACATCCTTCAAAATCATACTTTAAATTCAAACTATACTAGAACATCACTTTCATTCACAGAACTCATAAATATATTCGTATCATTCAAGATTCATGACGAATTCATTATACGGATATTGACGATGACAACCTGCATCTAAACCCTTCAAAATTCTTGAAAACATCTCAACTAAGGAACAATCGAGAGAATGAACCAATCACACGATACATACGAAGAATATATGCATATAGATATGCATTCCGAGGAAACTTGAACCTATGCAAAGGTTCAACACGTATCCGTGTCAGATCCTTTAGCATTATTATTACCCAAAATAACTTTACAATCCCTTTTCAAAATAGCGAATTTTATCACAGCTCCAAAAAGACAACTTCGACTTTTCATCCGGAGTAGCCTTATTATAACCATGATATATACGTTGTCTTTTTGCCATCTTTACTGGGGAACCTTTTATATTCCACCACATTAGTAGTAATCTTACCAGCAACTTTATTGCTCTTTGATTTAAATCTCTCTGAAAGATCACTATAAAACCTTGTCATGTACCCATCTACATCTTGTAATAATAATTGTCATACCAATCCCCAGGAAGCATCAATAATTATTCTTGAATCTCACATCATTTCTGCATATACATATAATGTTATTTCCTGGAATTATAATTCTAAAATCCGGAATAGCACTTCAGCCTATGAATCAGTACTATGAAGTTTTGAAAAAGCTGAATGAAGCAGCAGAAACTGTAGACAACCGTAACAGTCAAAAGTTGATGATAAAGAATATTGTGTTAGCAAAGCACATAAAAAGAGAAGGTTTGGAACTGGAAAACGGATTGAGCAAACCCTGAAGGAGGCTGTGGACAAATTACAAGGACGAAATCTACCTTCAAAGAATCCAAATAATTCGGTGTCTGCTAAAATCCTTAGCAAATACCTTGCTCCTTACTCTAAAACCCTTGCGGACAATATTCTTCATCATCCTCTTATCTTAAATATTCTAAGATATTATCGTATCTTCCATTATAAATATCCTTCATATTTCTAAAGATATTTTCATAACCATTCTTATCTGAAATCATTTATTCCTTCGCGTTATCTGTATCACATCATAAAGAAAACTGTTTTAGTTTCTAAACAACTAAAACTTCTGAGTGTAAAGTGTGAATATTTTTGAAGTAATGTTGGGAACTGAAGCATGAGTTAGTATAATATAATGACACTTGATCAACGTGATTATATTACAGTAAGTCATGCTGAGTTTCTAAATGGTACGTAATGATTCACAGACCATAACGTCATCATGTGCCATGTTACATGACTCTTACATTCAATCTAATCTCTAAACATATCAAGAACATATTCTATTGATAGTTCTATCTTTTCCTTTGGATTATGGTAATTTCACAAGTCAAATTGTACTATTACAATTTCTCTCTTAGAGCATTAGCTATATTCATTCCAAATTTCATATCTATGAATTCTAGACCATTATTTGCTTGACTTGAAGTCGGGAAAAGAAGACGGTAGCATGAAACTCCAAAATATAAGGAAAAATATAAGCACGAAGACAATTCAGAAATTACAAACCGTGTATATCGATGCGTATAGCAATATAAAGACACGGGAAAACTAAGAACACTATAAACCCAAGATCATAGTAGAAATTAACGGATTCCTCCGGTGGAAGATGAAAAAGAAGAATGACAGATGTGATAGTCAAGAATATATCAAGAATTAAAACTGGATGGAGCATATTGACGAATGTTTTGGAAGTACGAAGAAAGGAAGAAAGTATAAAAGATGGGAGATGTGGAAATAAGGAAACGTAGGAGGTTGATTTATAGTAAAATATCCGACAAAGAAATCGAGACAGATTATTGCATTAAATCGAAGAGGATCATAATTGTAACAACCCAAACCAAACCACGAACAACCCGCGTTAAAATAGAAAATTTTTTTTTTTTGCTGGAACAGCATATGGCGCGGCGCGCCAGAAGGCCGCGCGCGCCATTCTGGTCTGTCCAAAAAGTCTTGAAATGCTAAAAAGATTGGCCACTTCCCGATATAATTAGACAAAACGCTTTTAACAACATATTCAAATATGTAAAACTAACACAATTCAAACATAAAAATGAGTTTTACAAAGCGGGACCCACATCGACCCGAGTTACGCGTTTAATACAAATCCTGAGTTTCGACCACCAAAAAGTTGAAGTTTCAAACTACACTATGAGCATGGCGTTTGGGATTAAACTACCCAAGTCTTGGTCAAACTCTAAAAAGCCAACGCATCCAAAAAGCGACCCCTAATCAACGACGAAAACTCTAATCCAAGACAATGCCCTTACCCTTGTCCACAACCGAACCTATAAAAATGGTAAACAACGAGAGGGTAAGCAACGCTTAGTGAATGCAATAATTATATGAATACATATATAATTATACCTACTTACATAAACTTACACATATACCACAATCATGCTAGCAAACATAATTAGCTTAACGTCTCAAATACCAAGCTAGTAACTTCCCATACCACGAGCTAGCATAGCAATCGCATATAAATATAACTCGAATAATATAAAATGCTTACAACACAAACGACCATTGTTAACCAATCGTACAAGGGAACGGCGCTTGCGAAAACGCCATTGGTGTTCACAACATCCGTTAGGGTACTTAACACCTCGTACCACTAATCCCTAGGGCGGCACCTTAACACCTCAGCACTTCACCCCGAGTGGCATCTTAACACCTCGATGCTTCACTCATTATTTTACGGAGTGGTGTCTTAACACCTCGACACTACACTCTTAGGTGGCATCTTAACACCTCGATGTTTCACCCCGAGTGGCATCTTAACACCTCGATGCTTCACTCATCACGTGAAACGTGGTGTCTTAGCACCTCGACACTTCACATTTTACGCTACAACAAATAGATACATTATATACCTACGCATATAATTATTCCACTCACCTCAAAATCTCTTGTGAAAAGGTACCCGAGCTTGCGAAACCTCAAAGTAACGTACCTATCACATTATACATATTATCAATTGCAAACTCAATTCGGTCAACCAATTCTTTCCATTCTAAAGTCATTTTGACCCAAGGTGCAATTTTCGACCCATTGGCACCCTTAACCCTAATTTCAGGTCAACACACACCAAAACCCTAATCATTAACCAAGATGGGTTTAAAACACATTTCAAAACAAGGTTTAGGCCTTAATCACAAACATTAACTAACTTAGGTCCACCTTGACCCATTTGACCAATTTTAAGGTCAACACACCCATTTCGGGTCATCCACTAACCCACACAACACTCATTTACATATATATAGGTGTGCTAGCAATTTTACTAACTAATTTAGGCTCATAAACATAATTTGATACTTTGAAAACCCTAATTATTCATCTTTGGGTCTACATGACCCAAATTCACCCAAAACCCCCAAATTACTAGCAAATGGGTTTTAATGTTCATCACTTACACAAATCCTAACTCTTATACAATTAAAATAAGGAAGTTAGGTTTAGGGCTTACCGCAACTATCAAAACGTAGCAAAAGAGGAGATGAACAACTTTAATACCCGAGCTCTAACCCGAAATGAGCTGCTTCTTCCTTAAATGGAGCTTTCTCACTCTTGAATCACTCCCTCTCACTAGAATTAATGGATGATGATAAAGTGGGTGAAAATGGAGTAATGGGGCTCACCAAAACTGATCCCAAGCCTTAAAGTCAGACCTTAAGTGGTTTTACCAAAATGCCCTCAAAATATCTTGATTAAAAATAAAGTGAGCTGTCAGCCCGTAATGGCGCGGCGCGCCATAAGGCCGCGCGGCGCGCCAAATGCCCAGTTCAGCTTCTTTTTCCTTTTAATTAAATACAATCTAAACCCCACAACTTGAATAACTTATACACACATATGTATAATAAAATATTCGGGTCTTACAACTCTCCCCCACTTAATTCGGAGCGCGTCCTCGCGATCCAAGCCGCATGACAAGAAGGAAGATAAACCAACACGAATTCTTCGGGTTCCCATGTAAACTCGGAACCTTTACTCCGACGCCATTGAACCTTAAAAGTTCTCACCTCCTTGTTACGCAACATTTTCACCTTCTCATCAAGTATCGCAATAGGCTCTTCAACATATTCTAACTTATTGTTTAGCTCAATTTCGTCTAAATGCATCCATGAAGAATCATCCGCAAGACACTTACAGAGGTGGGAAACATGAAATGTGTTATGGATCCCCGCAAGTTCTTCAGGTAATTCCAATCGATATGCAACTTCACCAACAAGAGCTAAAACTTTGAATGGCCCAATAAACCGAGGAGCTAACTTTCCCCGTTTTCGAAATCGAATAATACCCTTCCATGGCGAAACCTTAAGCATTACCATGTCGCCTTCTTGAAATTTGATCGTTCGTCTACGTTTATCGGCATACGACTTTTGTCTATCTTGAGCCTTCTTCAAATGATCCCGAATAATATCAATCTTGTTATTCGTCTCCAAAACTAAATCGGTACTCCCGATTTCCCTTTGACCCACTTCACCCCAACAAATTGGAGTTCGACACCTTCGTCCATATAGCATCTCGTAAGGTGGCATCCCGATACTAGTATGATAACTATTATTGTACAAGAATTCCACCAAAGGTAAGTGCTCTTCCCAACTACCACCAAAATCAATAATACACGCCCGTAACATATCCTCCAAAGTTTGATTCGTACGTTCGGTTTGACCGTCCGTTTGAGGATGATACGCCGTGCTCAATTTCAATTGTGTGCCCATATCTTCATGAAACTTTTCCCAAAACCGAGATGTAAAACGAGTATCTCGATTCGAAATAATCGATATAGGAACTCCGTGTCGCGAGATGACTTCCTTGATAAACAACTTAGCCAATGTCTCCGACGATATCGCTTCCCGAATGGGAAGAAACAAAGCACTTTTCGTCAATCGATCAACTAGAACCCAAATCGAATCAAATTGGGTTCTCGCCATTTTAGGTAACTTTGTGATGAAATCCATGGTAATGTGCTCCCATTTCCATTTCGGGATTTCTAACGGTTGTAACTTACCATACGGCTTTTGGTGCTCGGCCTTAACTTGCAAACACGTGACACATTGCTCAACGTACTTTACAACATCACGTTTCATGCCCGGCCACCAATAATCCTTCCTCAAGTTAAGATACATCTTCGTTGCGCCCAGATGAATGGAATACTTTGACTTATGTGCTTCATCAAGTAGCACTTGTCGATACTCACGCATCTTTGGTACCCACACTCTTCCTTGAAAGGACAACAAACCACGCGAACCCATAGTAATGAATTCCGATTGCCCCACAATTCGCTCCGCATGCTTGTTGTGAACGTAAGCTTCTATTTGAATCACACCAAGTTTTTCAAGAAAATCGTTAGTAATAATCATACGTAACAATCCCAATCGTAATGCCGGGTGATGACTCTTTCGACTTAACGCATCTGCGACCACATTCGCCTTGCCCGGATGATAAAGTATTTCACAATCATAATCTTTTACCACATCCATCCACCTACGTTGGCGATAATTTAAATCTCATTGATTAAAGAGATGTTTCAAGCTCTTATGATCTGAATAAATCGTACTCTTAACACCATACAAGTAATGGCGCCAAATTTTCAACGCATGTACAACCGCCGCCAACTCAAGATCATGAGTCGGATATCTCGTCTCGTGTTCCTTTCATTGTCGAGAGGCATAAGCGATGACTTTACCCCTTTGCATTAGAACACACCCGAGCCCATTTAACGAAGCATCACAATAAACCGTCATGTCTTCCACTCCTTCCGGCAACACTAACACCGGAGCTTGACACAACTTCTCTTTTAACAATTGAAAAGAAATTTCTTGCTCGTTCTCCCAAGTAAATCTCGCGTTCTTTCTCGTCAATTTTGTCAATGAAGAAGCGATCTTAGAAAAGTCTTGGATAAACCGTCAATAATAACCAGCCAATCCGAGAAAACTTTGGACTTCCGTAGGCGTAGTCGGTTGTCTCCAACTCTTCACCGTCTCTATCTTCCCCGGATCTACTTGAATGCCATCTTTGTTCACAATGTGGCCAAGGAATTGAACCTCCCTTAGCCAAAATTCGCATTTGGAGAACTTAGCATACAACTTCTCCTTTCGTAACGTCTTCAATACTCCACGCAAATGACGTTCATGTTCGTTCATACTTTTCGAGTAGACTAGTATGTCGTCAATGAACACAATTACCGACTTGTCCAACATAGGTTGGAACACTAAGTTCATAAGATCCATGAATGCCGCCGGTGCATTCGTGAGACCAAAAGGCATTACCACAAACTCAAAATGCCCATAACGCGTGCGAAAAGCCGTTTTCTCGATATCTTCCTCACGGACCCGCATTTGGTGATAGCCGGATCGTAGGTCAATTTTAGAGAAATACGTTGCACCTTGGAGTTGGTCAAACAAATCGTCAATCCGAGGTAATGGATAACGATTCTTGATCGTCACTTTATTTAACTCCCGATAATCGATGCACATCCGCATACTACCATCCTTCTTCTTCACAAATAAAACCAGAGCGCCCCATGCAGAAGCACTCGGTCAAACAAAACCCTTCTCAAACAACTCTTGGGTTTGATTTAACAATTCTTGCATTTTCGTCGACGCTAAACGATAAGGAGTTTTAGCAATGGGGGTAGCCCCCGGAACCAACTCAATGCGAAATTCAACTTATCTTTCCGCCGGAACACCCGGTAACTCGTCCGGAAAAACGTCTTCGAATTTACTAACCACCAGAATTTCAGGAATGGGTGGTGGCTCATCACGAGTATCAACAACATGGGCAAGAAAGGCCATGCCACCACTATCGAGGAGATGACATGCCCGTGCAAAAGTGTATATCGGCACAAGTCTTCTACGCTTATCACCGTGAATAATTAACTCTACCTCACTTGGGGTCTTCACACGAATAAATTTTTCATGACATGCAATATCGGCTCTATTACGATCGAGCCAATCCATACCCACAACAATATCAAAGTCGCCCAAAGTCATTGGAATGAGATCTATCTTAAAGTTTTCGGCACCAAACACCACATCATAATTTTTACACACGTCGACCACTAGCACCGTCTTGCCGTCCGCTATTTCGACTTCTACCGGACGACTTAACTTAGCTTACTGTCTATTAAGTTTAGGCACAAATTTAGGAGACACAAACGACAGATTTGCACCGCTATCGAAAAGAATCCTTGCCGGATTAGAATTAACCATGAAAGTACCTGAGACAACTTCGTTCGATTGTTTGGCTTCATCATTGGTCATTAAATAGTTGTGACCCCTAGCCGTACCCACCGCCTTCTCTAGTCGCTTCACATTATCGTTTCACAAATCGGGACACTCCGGCTTCTTATGCCCTTCTTTTCCGCAATTAAAACAAGTGACCTTGTTTCCGAAAGATGGTTTAGGACATTCACGAGCCATATGACCCGGTTGCCCACAATTGTAGCACGTATAAGAAAAACCCCCGGAAGCGCCCTTCTTTACGCTATTAACACTCTCAGAACCCTTCTTGTTCTTGTTCTTCTTGTTTGAAAAGTTAGAATGACTAGAACCTTCAAACTTTCTTTTGAAAAACGTGAAATCGCTTTTTCTTGGAACATCCGACTCAAAACCCCGGGCCAATTCAAATAACTCCTCAAAAGACTTAGCCATACCCCGACTAATCTTGCCCTTGAACTCATCATTCAAAGTACGGTAGAAATCTTTCATTAGCTTGTGATCGTCACCCACATATTCCGGACAAAAACGAGTTTTTACCAAAAAGGTAGACTTGAGTGTGACCAAGTCCATTGAACCTTGTTGCAAATGGTGCAACTCGTCCCGGATTCTATCAAGATCGGAAGAAGTTCGGTATTCTTTGAAGAATTCCTTCTTAAACTCCTCCCATGTCAAGTTCATGCATTGCTCTTCACCATATAAGTTGATTTTGTTGTCCCACCACAACTTGGCTTCTTCCCTCAACATACTAGAACCATACCTCGCCTTCCTTTCGGGAGGACACTCCGCGGTACGAAAAGCCCCCTCGATATTGGAAATCCAACACGTGCTTTTCAACGGATCTCGCACCCCATTAAACATCGGAGGTTGAGTATCCTTGAAATTTTTGTAGTGGAAGTCCCGCCTTCCACCCTCACCATCACCTTCACCCCTTTCGCCTCGAGGATAAATGTTTCTAGCCTCTAAAGCCTCCTCTATTGCTGCTTTCATTCGATCATTGATCATTTCGGTCACTTGTCCATCGACCGACTCTTGGAAGACCTTTCGAACGTCGTCAAGAAAATCCCTCTTTAGCCATTTAAAGATGGCTTCAACCTTGGCCGTGAGTTCAACGTCCTCACTCGTACCTCCGTCATTGGTGTCGTGTCCATTTCTCATCTTCATTCTATAAAATGAAGTAAATTAAGCAACAAAACGAAAGGACTTAATCCATATGTATACACATATACACCACACTACCCTGTCTTGCTCAACAATCGTCGTACATCGCTTGTTTGACACGATTTGAACCCGTAACAATGGTAGCTAATCATTGTTACGCGAGCACATCGTATTAACTCACTAGTACCACGTCTATCTCGCTTGACGATTTCAAATACCACACAAAAAAATAGCGCATGATTAGTTCACCTAAACCTATGCACTAACCAAAACCCGATCCGACCCAAAGTCCTACAAGTCCCGCATAACGCGCACACAAAAGTCTAAGTCTAGGCGCCTATCTCAAGTCACCTAAATCCCTTAGACCATGCTCTGATACCACTTGTAACAACCCAAACCAAACCATGAACAACCCGCGTGAAAATAGCAAACAATTTTTTTTTGCTGGAACAGCATATGGCGCGGCGCGCCAGAAGGTCGCGCGGCGCGCCATTCTGGTCTGTCCAAAAAGTCTTGAAATGCTAAAAAGATTGGCCACTTCCCGACATAATTAGACAAAACGCTTTTAACAACATATTCAAATATGTAAAACTAACACAATTCAAACATAAAAATGAGTTTTACAAAGCGGGGCCCACATTAACCCGAGTTACGCATTTAATACAAATTCTGAGTTTCGACCACCAAAAAGTTTAAGTTCCAAACTACACTATGAGCATGGCGTTTGGGATTAAACTACCCAAGTCTTGGTCAAACTCCAAAAAGCAAACGCATCCAAAAAGCGTCCCCTAATCAACGATGAAAACTCTAATCTAAGACAATACCCTTACCCTTGTCCACAACCGAACATATAAAAATGGTAAACAACGAGAGGGTAAGCAACGCTTAGTGAATGCAATAATTATACGAATACATATATAATTATACCTACTTGCATGTACTTACACATATACCGCAATCATGCTAGCAAACATAATTAGCTTAACGTCTCAAATACCAAGCTAGTAACTTCCCATACCACGAGCTAGCATAGCAATCGCATATAAATATAACTCGAATAATATAAAATGCTTACAACACAAACGACCATGGTTAACCAATCGTACCAGGGAACGGCGCTCGTGAAAACGCCATCGGTGTTCATAACATCTGTTAGGGTACTTAACACCTCGTACCACTAACCCATAGGGTGGCACCTTAACACCTCGGCACTTCACCCCGAGTGGCATCTTAACACCTCGATGCTTCACTCATTATTTTACGGAGTGGTGTCTTAACACCTCGACACTACACTCCTAGGTGGCATCTTAACACCTCGATGCTTCACCCCGAGTGGAATCTTAACACCTCGATGCTTCACTCATCACATGAAACGTGGTGTCTTAGCACCTCGACACTTCACATTTCACGCTACAACAAATAGATACATTATATACCTACGCATATAATTATTCCACTCACCTCAAAATCTCTTGTGAAAAGGTACCCGAACTTGCGAAACCTCAAAGTAACGTACCTATCATATTATACATATTATCAATTGCAAACTCAATTCGGTCAACCAATTCTTTCCATTCTAAAGTCATTTTGACCCAAGGTGCAATTTTCGACCCATTGGCACCCTTAACCCTAATTTCGGGTCAACACACACCAAAACCCTATTCATTAACCAAGATGGGTTTAAAACACATTTCACAACAAGGTTTAGGCCTTAATCACAAACATTAACTAACTTAGGTCCACCTTGACCCATTTGACCAATTTTAAGGTCAACACACCCATTTCGGGTCATCCACTAACCCACACAACACTCATTTACATATATATAGGTGTGCTAGCAATTTTACTAACTAATTTAGGCTCATAAACATAATTTGATACTTTGAAAATCTAATTATTCATCTTTGGGTCTACATGACCCAAATTCACCCAAAACCCCCAAATTACTAGCAAATGGGTTTTAATGTTCATCACTTACACAAACCCTAACTCTTATACAATTAAAATAAGGAAGTTAGGTTTAGGGCTTAGTACAACTATCAAAACGTAGCAAAAGAGGAGATGAACAACTTTAATACCCGAGCTCTAACCCGAAATGAGCTTCTTCTTCCTTAAATGGAGCTTTCTCACTCTTGAATCACTCTCTCTCACTAGAATTAATGGATGATGATAAAGTGGGTGAAAATGGAGTAATGGGGCTCACCAAAACTGATCCCAAGCCTTAAAGTCGGACCTTAAGTGGTTTTACCAAAATGCCCTCAAAATATCTTGATTAAAAACAAAGTGAGCTGTCAGCCCGTAATGGCACGGCGCGCCAAATGCCCAGTTCAGCTTCTTTTGCCTTTTAATTAAATACAATCTAAACCCCACAACTTGAATAACTTATACACACATATGTACAATAAAATATTCGGGTCTTACAATAATTTCCTTAATCGCCGAAGAATTAATCTTATATAGATTACAAAGATTTTCTTTAATCCGAAGATCAACCGTGATGACGTCAAAAGATAAGACGAATCCCTATTTTCTCATTTCACTATTTTACGATAGCTTCACTCATACATTTCGAGTAATCGAATTATTTTATTCATATTTCTCAATCATGATAAAACCCTATGAATCAACTTATATTCGTCATATGTTCATTCTTATTGTTAGCCATGACGACCTCGATCAAATTTTGGGACGAAATTTCTTTAACGGGTAGGTACTGTGACGACCCGGAAATTTTCGACCAAATTTAAACTTAATCTTTATATAATTTTGACTTGATAAGCAATGAATTTTAATAAATCTTGAACCTCCGAAAAGAGTTTTACACAAGCTTTTGGTCACCCTTTTATTCCGACGATTCACGAACGTCATAACTTGATTTAGTGATTTAATTGTTTAATTATTGTGTATATATATGGATATATATATTTAACTTGAAAATATGATAATTAAATATCTCATTAAGTATATTAACAAAGTATTTTATATATATTTTCATACTACTAATTTAAAGAGTTTTCAAACAATATATATATTACTATTTAAACGACGTAATTAACTTATGTTAAAATGTATTTACATATAATGTATTAGGAGTGTAAATACATCCTTACAAGTATTGAATACACTTTATAATATACCAATACATATAAAAGATAGCTATACTCGTATTTTCATTCAATTTCCTCAAGAATTCTACTCGCATTCATACGGTATTTTTACCCGTATTATACACAGCTTTTAGAAGTATTTACTATTGGTATATACCAATAGAAATCTGCAATTATTTGTGTAATATATCATCCATGACCTAATCAATTTAATATGTCATGCATGACTTAATACAATTTAACTTATCTTAGATATTTTCACTAAAAGCCAAAAGTATAAGCTTATAAATAAGGACCATTTTAACTCATTTTTACTCCACATTTTCTTAAACAAAAAAACACACACTTGAATGCTCTCATATCATAATTTAATCTCCGAAACTTTCCTCTTCATAATTAAGGTAAAATAATTCTCAAAATCCTTATTCAATTCCTTGTATAGTTGCTATCTTATTATATTTATAAAACTTGTAAAAACTAGAACTTGTTTTGGTGAACACCAAGCTTGTTTGAAAAACTAATCTAATCTTTCTAAATTAACTCTAATAACACTTATTTATATGTATTATGATGTTATATTAAGTTAATATAAGAACTTATAACTTGTACATATGAAGAACACCTTGAAACTTAACATATATCCTTTAATCTCCATTCGGTAAAAAGCGGGCTGTTTTGGGTTGGGAATTAAAAACCTATCTTAGACTTTGAGTTCGAGGCTAAGACTTTGGAAATATGTTAATATATGTAAATAAGACTTCCAGTATTTTTTTTTCATGATTTTAGACAAAGTGGAAGTATTTTATCAAAAATCATATATTGGGTGGATGCCGGGATTTTTCCAAATCTGTCCACCGACACAAAAAGAGGGTAAAGCTCTAAAAATTACTACTTGGGATGAACTTTTCGAATTGGTTTTGTAAAATTTACTTCTTAATGAATCCATAGCAATTTGATTCACTTTAAACGGAGTTGTAATGAATATTTGGCGAGCAAAACAAAATCTGCTAAAATTAACGTTGTATGGACTAAATTTATATTATAAAAACTATATTAACCATATCCTTATTAACTTTTCCTATATCCTATATATATTTGGACATGTTATCAGTAGTGTAACAATCTTGGTTAATTCTGTGATTGTATATATGTATAATAATATTCTTGGTACGTCCTAACACAATAAGTATACAATACGTTTTGATAAATCCTAAGACAATACGTACACAATACATCTTAGTTATACAATACGTATACAATACGTCTCTGGGTTGATGCAAAGACAATACGTATACAATACTTCATAGGGTAATTCTAAGATTATATTTATATATATACCGATTATTGGACTGTTGGACTTTTCGGACTATTTTGGACTACTAACAAAGGACTACTAACAATGGACTACTAACATAAAATGTTAAAAATTATTATATAAGTATTCTATGAACTTGCTTTATTTTATTCATATGTCGTATTATTATCTAAATCGTTATTATTGTTATAGGTTCGTGAATCCAAGGACGACGGTCATATTTTTAATAAGTTGAAAACTTATTATTAATATACTTTTACTACTGTGAGTATATAGTCCCATTTTTAAACTCTACAAATATTTTGGGATGAGAATACATGCATTTTATGTTTTACGCCATAGATGCAAGTACTTAAAATATATTCTACGTTGAGTTGTACCACTTTGCATATCTTCCCTAATAGCTTGGTAACTAATACTCACATGTTGCAAGAACATGTATACGCGAATCCTATTGATAGATCAATCGGGTTTGACAACCCCAACCGGGCTAGTCGCTCTAGTATCATAAACGGTTGCATAGTACTTCGTTTTTACTACACTTGGTACAGTGTAGGGAGATTTCATAATAACGGGAATATGCCACATTAATGGTTAAGTATGGTTACCGAAGCGCTCAACAACTTATAGAATACTTTTATACACTTGCGAGTGTACATATATTTATAACTATGGAATCTTGTGGTCTATATTTATATCGATGATAAACCTATATATCTCACCAACCTTTGTGTTGACTGTTTACACATGTTTATTCTCAGGTCCTTAAGAAAGTCTTCCGCTGTTGCATTATCTGAGCAAGCTGTGCATGGAGTCTCATACTTTTATTTAAATAAAGTGTTGCATTCAATAAAACCTTTGTCATGTATTATATTCGACTGTTACGTTACGTGTGTAGTATTTGGAAACCGATGTATTTTGGGAATTATTTCTTAAATAATCGCCCACTTGTTTAAAACATGCATTATGTATAATAATGATGTGCTTTTTATGAAACGAATGCAATATTTTCTAAAACGTATCATATAGAGGTCAAATACCTCGCTATGGGACCATTGAGAATGTACTGCGTTTATAGTAATATGGACGGGTCGTTTCATGAATGCTTATGAACTTTGTATATATTTTCATATATGCTTATTTGAAAAATTGTAGAATTGATAAAAATATGAAAATGAGTATAAGTTTAATATGGATTAAACATGTTATTGTAATTGTTTTAATTTATTATTTTGCTAACACTAATGCATATTTGGATGCACAAATTTTGTGTTTAATGTGTTTTGTAGAGAAACACCGATACTGATGGTGCATCATCATCGTCTAGGCCACCTGATCCGGAACCACAGCCAGAGATGCAATATCACGAACCGGAACCATAACCTGAACAACAACAACATTATGATCAACACGTGCCATACTATGAGCCGGAGCCACAATTTTTTACCGCCTACGTAATATTTCCCGTTCATCATGTAATAGAACACTCAAGAATTCATGAACAGGAGTTACACCCCAATCTAAGGTTTGATAGAAGTTGGAGAGATTACCCGATGTACCAAAGTAACAAATTTAAGCTTTGGACCAAAAATGTAGAAATACCAAGGGTAATAGATTGGGAGCCTTTGGTAAGGGTCAACCTAGCTAACTCAGTTAGGCAGCATCTAATCTAAAGGTATGACAGCTCTTCTTTTCCCGATTGGGAACGTTTATTTACCACTTGTAGGTGTGACGACCCGGAAATTTTCAACCAAATTTAAACTTGATCTTTATATGATTTCGACACGATAAGCAAGGTCTGTAAAGTTGAGTCTCACAAGTTTTGAACTGTGTTCATGAAATCATTTGATCTTCGACCAGTTTCGACGATTCACGAACAAAAAATTGTAACTTGATAGGTGTGTATATATATATATATATATATATATATATATATATATATATATATATATATATATATATATATATATATATATATATATATATATATATATATAATTGGAAACATAATTTTAAATATTGTATGTTGTTGTTACTAAAATTTAATTATGTAAATTAAAATAAAAATAGGATATTATAATAATTATTATTTAAAATATATCTCTATATATAAATATAGTATATTAAAAATAAATATTAAATGATTGTAATACTCGTTTGATGTTTCGATTGATATTAAACAAGTTAAATTCAAACTTATGTAGTTTTAAAATAAACGGTGATACGAAAATGAGTTCTATAAATTTTAGGCTTATTAAAAATGTATTCAGGATCTATTTATTAAGTTTTAAAACTTTTTATATTTCATCGATAAATGAGAGGTACAGTTGAGTTAATTTTTATTTGATAAATTAATGATCGAATTTTATACTATAATGACCAAAATAAATAAATATAGTAAATTTAAAAATATAGGATTTTTCTGTGTACTTTTATCCCCCGCTAATTATCAACGGAGCACGATATTATATCCAATTAAAAGTATCGGCAGTATAATTCTTAATTAAACCCGTGACTTGTGATTGAATAATTTGTGGCACTGCTTTTTTTTCTTTTCTCAAATTTCCACCAACTAGATTTGTATATTATATATAATATACATATAGATATGCTTTAGAGTACACAACTCGTTGCATTTTTTCTCTTTTGGCTCAATCACCCAAACAACTATCATCATCTTCATATCTTTCCTTCTTTTGTTCGAGTTAATGAGAGTAAAAGGCTACATATTTACAGCCACAATAAGTCATTTGCTTTGCTGATATAGTTGTGTTTCGACCATCGCAAGTCATCATAAACCGCCACCACCGTCAACATTGAAACCCACTTGGGATACTAATATTACTGTTACTCTATATATTTATGTTTCTAATTCCAACCCAAACAAATGGTACGTGTTTCTATTTTATTCTCCTAATCAACCTCAAAACCCACTTCATCTTCGATTAAAACACCACTTTGTTCAAACTTGCTACTATTCGGTTTAGTTGCCACTACCATTTTCGAACAACCATAATCGTTTTCTACCGTTACGATAACTGCTATTATATATTGACTAAACACACCACCATGGAACCCAACACTATTACGTGCCATTATTCTACTGCTACTAACTTGCTGTTTAGTTTTGTCTTACTCGAAACCCCCACGTCACCACCATTTTTCTCATTCTTCATTCACTGTTTCTGTAGCACCGCAGATGCTACATCTGTTTTGTTTCAGTTTTGTACCGTCCCAAAACAACCACCGACCTACAAATACGTCACAAACCGCTGCTGTTGATGCTTCTGTTTTCTGTTTTTAAACACACATTGACATCATAACCTACAGATTACTTCTGTTCAGAACTATTGTTGCTACTGTTTTGTATATTATTTTCCTCTCAAACAATGATGATGGGAATAATACATGTTAAAGTGATGTTTGAATATTGATGAAAGAAGTTTGGAAGGGTCACGATGGGGACAAAATTCTTGGATCCCAAATCCCACGTTCATCTGTTTTTTTAAATTTAAATTAAACAATGCAAATTTTCACTTAGGCCATTAATATCTAAATGGACTAGTAACAACTTAATCTTAGTGGGCCTGACTTGGGCTTCTGATTATGGATATATGATGATGGTGATCGAGCATGATCATGATGATGAAATAGTTGGGATACGATAATGATGATGAGGTTGTAATCATGATGGCGACGTAGATGATAACGATGACGATGTTATGATGTGAGCAGGATGAAGATCATCACGATGATGATTATGATTATGAATGATGGAGGATTGTTGTTAATGATGATGTTAATGATGATGTAGATGGTGATACTAAGATGAAGATGATTATGATGAAATTTAAGATGATAACTTATGATGATTGTCATGGTTAGATAATGATATACGAATTATTGATGATGATGTTTAAAGGAGATGAAGACTGAAATACGAGTTAAGTAGATTTAAAATCCAAATTATTACAGAAACAGTAATAGCAGAGCAATGGTCTGGGGTATTGTCAGGGAGCGAGAGGTCTCGGGTTCGAGCCTGTGCGGTGGCATTCTTTTTAGAAAAAGAAAGAGAAGAAAATAGGAAACAGATTAATTACGGGTTATATATATTTGGTGTATGAAATAATCAGAAAAACAGAAATAGTGCAATGGTTGATAGGGTGTTTGGGTTAGCGTGAGGTCGCAGGTTCGAGCCTGGTCTGAGGCATTTTTTTAGGAAAAGCTTTTAAGGTAGTTTATTTATCATTCTTATTATTATTATTATTATTATTATTATTATTATTATTATTTTCATTATTATATTATTATTATTAGAAAAAGTATTTTTATTATTGTTAATGTCATTAACATTATTATTATTATCACAAATACTATTATTATTATTATTAACATATGACTTTTTATTTTTAGTAGTATTATCTTTATTATTAATATTAAAAGTATTTCATTTTTATTAACATTATTATTATTATTATTATTATTATTATTATTATTATTATTATTATTATTATTATTATTATTATTTTTATTATTATTATTATTATTATTATTATTATTATTATTATTATTATTATTATTATTATTATCATTATTATTATTATTATTATTATTATTATTATTATTATTATTATTAGAATTATCATGATCTTTATCATAATTTGTATTATTTTTATATAACAAATTATTGATTTACAATATACCTATATATATATATATATATATATATATATATATATATATATATATATATATATATATATATATATATATATATATATATATATATAGGTATAAATATTAAAATACAAAATAAATATATATAACTTTTAAAATAACAAATATATGACTAAACTAAATAAATGATATATAGATAAACTGGTTTGATTATTATTACATGTTAATTATATGTTTTAACATATATAACTGAGATAGGTTCGTGAATCCGAGGCCAACCTTGCATTGTTCAGTATCGTCGTATGGACTCTTTCCGGACAATACATACAAAGAGACCCGCCAACAGTCAAATAATTAGTGAATCTCGGAGAGATATTTCTATATATATATAATAGTTTTTTTCTCTTCTAGTTTTCTATCTTCCATCTATCTATTTTTTACTACAAAATATCGTATAGTGAGTTTCATTTGCTCCCTTTTTAAATGCTTTTGCAATATATATTTTTGGGACTGAGAATACATGCGCTGCTTTTATAAATGTTTTACGAAATAGACACAAGCAATCAAAACTACATTCTATGGTTGAATTGTTATACCGGATATCGCCCTTGTTGAACTTGGTAGCCTAAGAATTGGTGTTTATTATAATTGCCACCAATTGACGCGAATCCTAAAGATAGATCTATGGGCTTTGACACGCCTCAGTTAGAGAATTTGAACTGCTTTAGTACTTCAATGTTTATTTATTTGGGGATAGTCTAGATGCATTTTGTTAATGTCGATTATCAGGTGTTCAATCCATATGAATGAATTTTAAACACTTGTGAGTGTATGATTATTGAATAAATAAAATTTTGTGGTCTATTAAAATTATGGAAATGATTGATTACGATAAACTAATGAACTCACCAACCTTTTGGTTGACACTTGAAAGCATGTTTATTCTCAGGTATGAAAGAAATCTTCCGCTGTGCATTTGCTCATATTAGAGATATTACTTGAAGTCATTCATGACATATTTTAAAAGACGTTATATTCGAGTCGTTAAGTTCACCAAGATTATTATTAAGTCAATTATAGTTGGATATTTTATGAAATGGTATGCATGCCGTCAACTTTCGATGTAATGAAAGTTTGTCTTTTAAAAACGAATGCAATGTTTGTAAAATGTATCATATAGAGGTCAAGTACCTAGCAATGTAACCAAATGTAATGTATTCATCCAGATGGATTATGACGGGTCGTTATAGGTGGTATCAGAGCGGTGGTGTTAGCGAACCAGGTCTTGCATTAGTGTGTCTAACTGATAGTTGTTTAGATGCATTAGTGGGTCTGGACTTCGACCGTGTCTGCATGTCAAAAGTTTTGCTTATCCTTTCGTATCGAAAATTATTTGCTTATCATCCATAAAGTCTAGACACATTTTACTGCATTGACTGCATGAATAGTGCATAGACAAAATTTATATCTTAGCATATCTGATAATTCATATCTTAGCGTATCTGTTACTATAGACTTTGCCTGACATCTTCCAAAAATTTCTCCTTAATTTAAGGGATCCAGTAGTATATATATCTATGCATGTTATGCATTGAGAATACTATCCAACTATCACTTGATATCACTAATCCTTTCATACAAGAAATCTTTTCTGTAATCGCGTAAGATGGCCTCTACGAATCGACCAAGTTCCTCTGACTCCAAAGACAGCGTGACGGGAGCACACCAACCAATCAACTACTGTGATTACTGGAGAAAATGGGGGTGGGTTCGCGACATACTCACCCTATGGAGAAGGGAAGAAGGTATACTATATCATGAACCGAATCTACCACCTAACATTGGAGTACTCGACCCGCTCACCGGCGAACCTGTTTGCAACACTGTTTATACCCTTTTTGCGAGAATTTTTCGTCTTGAGGCTACCATTAACGGAACTAGAGAGGATATCCGACCTCTACCTCACACTGATAACCAACCAGGGTTAGTAGAAGAAGTTAAAGAACTCCGAGCTCTAGTGTTAACTTTAGAGAGCACGGTACACAACTTACAAGCGCCATCAGCATCACCAGAATCAACAGTAGCATCAATAACAGCACCAGTACCATCAACAATCCACGCCTCAACATCTCATTTTGTACCTCGAGTATAATCATCGTTCTACATGACGTTCTACATTATTTATCTTCGTTCGAAATGGCGATTATGTAATCTCTAATGTTTTAGAGATTATATATTCTTGTTTTAACGGTAAATCAAATGAGTTTAATATCATATTAACTTATTACATCCATGATTACACCTGAAGAAAATGTATATGTATATATATTTTCATAAAGGTTGTAATTGAAAAATTCCTTTGTACAAAATGTTAATGGTGAAAATATTTTAACGGGAAGGTAATACCCGAGAAATATTTAGATTTCGCATTAATAAGTTACACTGTACATTCTTCAAATCTGATTCAACATTCATTTACTATCCTACTTACATCTACAAAGATACGAATCCGTTTACCGCAGAATAACCATTTTCATACAATTTCATATTTGGATTTTGACCTATCAGAATCCAACAAGTGGCATAATGAAGAAAACATATGACAAAATAAAATTTGTTAGAAACAGACAAATTAACTATGAGAAATTTTGTTAAGAATCCACGCTAACTGTTCCTAGCTAACTGATTACATTTTATTTATCGCAATTTAATTATCACAGTTTATATTCTTGCAATTTTATTTATCGTCATTTAATTTCTGTTATTTTGTTTTACGCACTTTAAATATCGGGACACATATACAAGGTTTTGACATATCATATCGACGCATCTATATATATTATTTGGAATAACCATAGACACTCTATATGCAGTAATGCTGGAGTTAGCTATACAGGGTTGAGGTTGATTCTACAATAATATATATACTTTAAGTTGTGATCGAGTCTGAGACATGTACACGGGTCACGATACATATTAATTAATTCGAATATTATAAATTAAACTATATATGAATTATTGGACTGTTAATTGTGGACTAATAACATTGGACAATTAAAATGAATTAAAATATTGATTATAACATATGAAACTAAACATTTCTTCAAGTTTGCCACTTGATTTCATCTTAAACCTCATTGGTATTTTGACGGTTACAATCTGCTTTCAAACCTTTCATAATTCTTGAAAACACTTCAATCGAGAGGATGAACCAACCGCACTTCATCTACGGAAGAAAATATCGATGCATATAGTTATGCACCTGAAAACTTTCGAAAACTGAGTAAACGTTTAACGCGTAGCTGTGCTAATTCCTTTAGCGTTATTATTACCGAAAATAACTTTGCAATCTCTTTCCAAATTAGCCAATTTTGTCACAGCTCCAACAAGTCAACTTCAATTTTTTGTTCGAAACAACCTTATTATAACCTTGATATATATGTGTGTGCTCTTTTATTGTTACCAGGGAACTTTTTATATTCCATCATATTACCAGAAGACGTACCAGCAACATCGTTGCTCCTTGGCTTAAATCTCTTCGACAAAACACTATATTTATCTATTGAAGTCTTATCATGAACTCATCGGCATCTTGTAACAAGAATTGTCATACCAAGTATCGGGAAATCAGCAATCAGTATTTTGAATCTCGTAGCATTTCTACATCAAAAGTTATATATACATATAACATTTATCTCTTAGAATTATGATCTCTCATTCTGAAACTCTGAACAACACAAGGACTAAACTTGTACATAAAGAATCCTGATGATTCTGTTTCTGATGAAATCTTTAGCGAATACCTTGCTCCTTAATCGCTCTAAATCATCGTGAATGAATTTCTTCATCACAATTTGATTCTTAAATTCTAAGATATTATCGTATCTTTCAATATTAATATCTTCAATATTTCTGAAGATATCTTCATAAATATTCTTATCCGAAATCATCTATTTTCTCGCGTTATCAGTATTACATCATAAAGGAAACTGTATAGTTTCTGTATTCTGTAAGCCTTCGAATTTAAATTATGAATATTTTTGAAGAAGAGTTGGGAACTGAAGTACGAGTTAGTATAATGACACTTGATTAACGTGATTATATTACAGTAAGTCATGCTGAGTTTCTAATGGAATGTGATGATTCACAAACTATACCGTCATTATGTGCCATGTTACACGACTCTTACATTCTACCTAATCTCTAAACATATCAAGAACTTAAATTCTTGATAATTCTATTATTTCTCTTGAAATCTGGTAATTTAACCAAGCAAGATAGTGCTACTATATTTCTTTCTACTTAGAACATTAGGATTATTCGAAACTCCATACCTACAAATTCTGGACCATTATTTGTTTGATTTAAAGTCGGGAAGAGAAAACAAGAGCATGAAGCTCCAATATATAGGGGAGAATATAAAGCCCGATAACAACAAATAAATTACAAACCGTGGATATCAATGTTTATCGCAACATAAAGACACGGGAGAATTAAAAACACTATAACCCCAAGGGCGAAGTAGAAGAAAACAGATTCTTCTGGTGGAAGTTGGAAAAGGAGAATGATTGTTGCGATAGTCAGGATAAAGACAAGGATCAGAACTGGATTAAGCATTTTCACAATCTTTTGAATTTGGGAATTGAGTATAGAAGTGGTGAAAACTAATGGAATGGAAGAATTTAATTTATAATGGAAATATCAGACAAAGTAATCGAGGCATATCATCGTATTTAATTATAGAGATCCTAATTTACTTATTCGCTGAAGAATCAAATCTTTTAGATTTCGAAGATTTTCTTTAAATCCCTTGAATTCCGGAATTCAACCAAGACAACGTCAAAAGTTAAGACGCACCTTATTTTCTAAATTCAACCATGACTATGTCAAAAATTACGACAAAGCTTATTTTCCTCATTCCACTATTTTGTAATAGCTTCACTCGTATTCTTCGTATAAATGATTTGTTTTATCCATATCACTCACTGATGATAAAACTCTAAATTCCAGCTCATATGAGTCATGAAAACATACTTAATGTCAACCACGAACCTTCCGATTAAATTTCGGGACGAAATATCTTTAACGGGTAGGTACTGTGATGACCCGGAAATTTCTGACCAAATTTAAACTTGATCTTTATATGATTTCGACACGATAAGCAAGGTCTATAATGTTGAGTCTCAAAAGTTTTGAACTGTGTTCATGAAATCATTTGATCTTCGACCAGTTTCGACGATTCACGAACAATTAATTATAACTTGATAGGGGTGTGTGTGTATATATATATATATATATATATATATATATATATATATATATATATATATATATATATATATATATATATATATATACACACATATATAAAAAATAATTGGAAACATAATTTTAAATATTGTATGTTGTTGTTACTAAAATTTAATTATGTAAATTAAAATAAAAATAGGATATTATAATAATTATTATTTAAAATATATCTCTATATATAAATATAGTATATTAAAAATAAATATTAAATGATTGTAATACTCGTTTGATGTTTCGATTGATATTAAGCAAGTTAAATTCAAACTTATGTTGTTTTAAAATAATCGGTGATACGAAAATGAGTTCTATAAATTTTAGGCTTATTAAAAATGTATTTAGGAACTATTTATTAAGTTTTAACACTTTTTATATTTCACACATAAATGAGAGGGACAGTTGAGGTAATTTTTATTTGATAAATTAATAATCGAATTTTATACCATAATGACCAAAATAAATTAATATAGTTAATTTAAAAATATGGGATTTTTCTGTGTACTTTTATCCCCCACTAATTATCAACGGAGAACGATATTATATCCAATTAAAAGTGTTGGTAGTATAATTCTTAATTAAACCCGTGACTTGTGATTGAATAATTTGTGGCACTTTTTTTTTTCTTTTCTCAAATCTCCACCAACTAGATTTGTATATTATATATAATATACAAATAGATATGCTTTAGAGTACACAACCCGTTGCATTTTTTCTCTTTTGGCTCAATCACCCAAACAACTATCATCATCTTCATATCTTTTCTTCTTCCGTTCGAGTTAATGAGAGTAAAAGGCTGCATATTTACAGCCACAATAAGTCATTTACTTTGCTGATATTGTTATGTTTCGACCATCGCAAGTCATCATAAACCGCCACCACCTTCAACATTGAAACCCACTTGGGATACTAATATTACTGTTACTCTATATATTTATGTTTCTAATTCCAACCTGAACAAACGATACGTGTTTCTATTTTATTCTCCTAATCAACCTCAAAACCCACTTCATCTTCGATTAAAACACCACTTTGTTCAAACTTGCTACTATTCGGTTTAGTTGCCACTACCATTTTCGAACAACCATAATCGTTTGCTACCGTTACGATAACTACTATTATATATTGACTAAACACACCACCATGGAACCCAACACTATTATGTGCCACTATTCTACTGCTACTAACTTGCTGTTTAGTTCTGTCCTACTCGAAACCCCCACGTCACCACCATTTTTCTCATTCTTCATTCACTGTTTCTGTAGCACGCAGCTGCTACATCTGTTTTGTTTCAGTTTTACACCGTCCCAAAACAACCTCCGACCTGCAAATACGTCGCAAACCGCTGCTGTTGATGCTTCTGTTTTCTGTTTTCTAACACACATCGACTGAAATGTCCCGTTCTTATTGATTAAAAACGTTCCATATTAATTGATTTCGTTGCGAGGTTTTGACCTCTATATGAGACGTTTTTCAAAGACTGCATTCATTTTTAAAACAAACCATAACCTTTATTTCATCAATAAAGGTTTAAAAAGCTTTACGTAGATTATCAAATAATGATAATCTAAAATATCCTATTTACACACGACCATTACATAATGGTTTACAATACAAATATGTTACAACAAAATAAATTTCTTGAATGCAGTTTTTACACAATATCATACAAGCATGGACTCCAAATCTCGTCCTTATTTAAGTATGCAACAACGGAAGCTCTTAATATTCACCTGAGAATAAATATGCTTTAAACGTCAACAAAAATGTTGGTGAGTTATAGGTTTAACCTATATATATCAAATCGTAACAATAGACCACAAGATTTCATATTTCAATACACATCCCATACATAGAGATAAAAATCATTCATATGGTGAACACCTGGTAACCGACATTAACAAGATGCATATATAAGAATATCCCAATCATTCCGGGACACCCTTCGGATATGATATAGATTTCGAAGTACTAAAGCATCCGGTACTTTGGATGGGGTTTGTTAGGCCCAATAGATCTATCTTTAGGATTCGCGTCAATTAGGGTGTATGTTTCCTAATTCTTAGATTACCAGACTTAATAAAAAGGGGCATATTCGATTTCGATAATTCAACCATAGAATGTAGTTTCACGTACTTGTGTCTATTTTGTAAATCATTTATAAAACCTGCATGTATTCTCATCCCAAAAATATTAGATTTTAAAAGTGGGACTATAACTCACTTTCATAGATTTTTACTTCGTCGGGAAGTAAGACTTGGCCACTGGTTGATTCACGAACCTATAACAATATATAGATATATATCAAAGTATGTTCAAAATATATTTACAACACTTTTAATATATTTTGATGTTTTAAGTTTATTAAGTCAGCTGTCCTTGTTAGTAACCTACAACTAGTTGTCCACAATTAGATGTACAGAAATAAATCGATAAATATTATCTTGAATCAATCCACGACCCAGTGTATACGTATCTCAGTATTGATCACAACTCAAACTATATATATTTTGGAATCAACCTCAACCCTGTATAGCTAACTCCAACATTCACATATAGAGTGTCTATGGCTGTTCCGAAATATATATAGATGTGTCGACATGATAGGTCGAAACATTGTATATGTGTCTATGGTATCTCAAGATTATATAATATACAATACAAGTTTATTAAGTTATGGTTGGAATAGATTTGTTACCAATTTTCACGTAGCTAAAATGAGAAAAATTATCCAATCTTGTTTTACCCATAACTTCTTCATTTTAAATCCGTTTTGAGTGAATCAAATTGCTATGGTTTCATATTGAACTCTATTTTATGAATCTAAACAGAAAAAGTATAGGTTTATAGTCAGAAAAATAAGTTACAAGTCGTTTTTGTAAAGGTAGTCATTTCAGTCGAAAGAACGACGTCTAGATGACCATTTTAGAAAACATACTTCCACTTTGAGTTTAACCATAATTTTTGGATATAGTTTCATGTTCATTATAACAATCATTTTCTCAGAATAACAACTTTTAAATCAAAGTTTATCATAGTTTTTAATTAACTAACCCAAAACAGCCCGCGGTGTTACTACGACGGCGTAAATCCGGTTTTACGGTGTTTTTCGTGTTTCCAGGTTTTAAATCATTTAGTTAGCATATCATATAGATATAGAACATGTATTTAGTTGATTTTAAAAGTCAAGTTAGAAGGATTAACTTTTGTTTGCGAACAAGTTTAAAATTAACTAAACTATGTTATAGTGATTACAAGTTTAAACCTTCGAATAAGATAGCTTTATATGTATGAATCGAATGATGTTATGAACATCATTACTACCTTAAGTTCCTTGGATAAACCTACTGGAAAAGAGAAAAATGGATCTAGCTGTTGGGATTTAACAAGTTTGAAACTCTTAAAACCATTTAAGTATCATTATAAAACGGAAGCGTGAAATTACCAATTTTACTTGTTATCATTAAACCAATTAAAGCTAAATCCCGTCTTGGATCAAGTTGTGAAATAATGCTTACTAATTAACAAGAGAGGAAGAGTGTTTATACCTCCTCAATTAGCAATTGAGGGCTGTTTTGGTTCAAGAAGGATGATGATGAAGATGATGAAATAATGCACCAACACACCCTTGACTTGGTTAGACCTTAGAACCTTAATGAGCTAGTTAACCAAGCTCGAAACCCACTCTTTTGTACCCAAGAAATCAGCCAGCAGCCTGAAGAAGATAATGATGAATGCAAGCCTCAAAAGGATGAGACCTCAAGTGATTATACCCCAAACTTGACACCAACACCCTAGCCTTTGGTTAGGATTTGTTTGACACTTAAAATAGGCTTTAAAACAAGCTCAAGAACCCTCCTTTTTCTTGAAAAATCTCGGCCAGAATACAGCAGAAAAGGGAGAGTTTTTCTAGTATCTTTTATGTTTTAATGCATGTGTCCATTTCTATTTTTTGGTCAAGCAAAAACACTTAAGGACTTGTGCATATTAAAAGTAACAAACAAGCATGGTGAGGACTCCCTTGGTATCCACAAAACCGTCCCATATGGGTGTATACTATCAAGATTCATATTTTTATAAAACTTGTTAAAATTAGTCTTGTAAAGATATCCAACTTGATATATATAAAACCATGCATTTAAGATACTTACATTTTATAAACCAATTTATAAAATATAACATAACATAATTATTTAAACCTATAAAGAATTAAATATAAATTATCCAAATAATTTATCTCAAGTGATAATATTTTAGAAAACCGATTTTCTAAAGTTCAAGTGTCGCGTATTTATTTAATGATCCAATCGTTAAGATTAAATACTTATAAGGTGTCGGTAAGTTTGTTATTGGGTATGACCCGACTTGGATCATAACACATTAGCCACATTAATTTAATATGTCTCTCGGGCATACGAAAAACCTTCAATCTCCCACTTGCACGAGAAATATAAGAAATTAATGCAAGTGATGGATACCACCTAACGACCGTCCATCACCCCCAATATGTTATGACTTAGTGCCATTCAATAACATCATCCCTTTCGAGTTCCCATCTCGAATATGAATAGGTGAATTTTTCATCACATCCTTTTGTCCTAGATGTCATGTTAAATCCAAGAGACACAGAGTGATCACTCTCTTTTAGATTTAACTTTATCAGGCCTTAAACATCTGACTCTCAACGAATAAGAGGGACAAATTCTATCTTGACTACATACGTCCTAAATATATACCTTGCATTGTACCTGAGCTCTTCCTTATGAACTACCATATTTCAGAATAGCGAAGGAAAGAATCAAGGCACAACACTTGGTAAATATCCGAACCCAATATGTACCTCAGGTCAGAGGATACAATGATATTCGCCTTTACTCAAGATTACATGTGATCAACTACAAAAGCTCCATTTAGTAAATCTTGATGCGGGTCTTCCAATATTTTCATCCCACAAATATCTATGAACCTTGGTAGCAACCTTGCCCCATATTCAGTCCGTGAATGTATACCAATCCAAGTTCATAATAGTCTAAACCTCACACTTGTTCCCACGAATGTGATCGACTACAGAATTTAGAATAATTACTTATTCATGGATAAAATATGCAAAATAGGAACATGACTCAAAATAAATTAATACCATAATTATATTAGTGAGTTTGAACAATTTCGTTCCGTTACAATACTTAAAATAGATCATGACCAATCACTAGAATGTCGAAGCCCTAATGCACAAACATGTCCTGCATGTTTTGATCCATGTAAGAGCTTCGTGAGAGGATCCGCTATATTAAGATCTGTGTGAACTTTGCGAATACATATCTTTCCCTTTTCAACTTCATCCCTTATGTAGTTGAATCTCCGCTCAATGTGACGGGTCTTTTGATGAGCACGAGGTTCCTTGATTTGAGCAATCGCACCCTCGTTGTCACAAAAGATCTCAAGAGGGTCCTGAATGGAAGGGACTACTCCTAAGTCGTCGATGAATTTCTTCATCCATGCAGCTTCCTGAGCTGCCAATGATGCGGCGATGTACTTCGACTCTGTAGTGGATAGAGCAACAACATCCTGTTTTGAACTCTTCCAAGAGACCGCACCTCCATTTAATGTGAAGACATAACCGGATTGTGATCGAGAATCATCACGATCAGTTTGGAAACTCGCGTCCACGTAACCTTTTACAGCGAGTTCCTCCTCACCAGACCCATATATCAGAAACATATCCTTAGTCCTCCTAAGGTATTTCAATATACTTTTAACAGCAATCCAATGACTGTTTCCTGGGTTATTCTGGTATCTACTTGTCAAGCTAAGAGCGCATGACACATCCGGTCTAGTGCATATCATTGCATACATGATTGACCCAATGGCAGAAGCATATGGGACTTTCTTCATTCTCTCCTGTTCATCTTTCGTGGTGGGCCACTGAGATGAACTGAGAAGTGTTCCCTTTTGAATAGGTACCAAACCTTTCTTAGAGTTCTCCATCTTGAACCTTTTCAAGATCTTTTCAATGTATGCACTTTGATTTAAACCTATCAGTTTCTTGGATCTATCCCTGTAGATCCCAATCCCCAAAACGTATTGTGCTTCTCCAAGATCCTTAATGGAGAAGCATTTGCTTAACCAAGTTTTAACACTTGCATTGCCGGAATATCATTTCCAAATAACAATATATCATCCACATATAGTACAAGGAACATGATAGTGCTCCCACTAGCTTTCTTGTATACACAAGCTTCATCACCATTTTTAATGAAGCCAAATTTCTTGGCCTCCTCATTAAAACGATGATTCCACATTCTAGATGCTTGTTTCAATCCGTAGATTGACTTCTTTAACTTGCATACCTTTTTAGGATATTTCGGGTCAACAAAACCCTCAGGTTGAACCATATAGACATCTTCCTCAAGATGTCTATTTAGGAAAGCGGTCTTGACATCCATCTGCCATATTTCATAATCATAATGAGCAGCAATGGCAAGTAATATCCTAATAGACTTTAGCATCGCCACAGGCGAAAAAGTTTCATCATAGTCAACCCCTTGAGTTTGAGTGAAACCTTTTGCTACAAGTCTAGCTTTATATGTATCCAAGTTTCCATGTATGTCGGTTTTCATTTTGAACAGCCATTTACAATCAACTAGCCTAGAGCCAGGAGGTTGCGCAACAAGTTCCCAAACTTGGTTGTCATACATGGATTGCATCTCAGCGTTCATGGCTTCCTGCCATTTATCTTTATCAATCCTTGATAAAGCATCTTGGTAGTTTATTGGTTCATCCAAATCAACCACATAGCAACCATCCATGAGAAACCCATATCTCTTAGGAGGATTACTAATCCTACCAGATCTGCGAACGTCTTGTGTATTTTGATCATCCATCTGATCACTCTCAACATTTTCATGTTGAGTGCTAGTGTCAGCCAATTGTGTATCATCTACTTGATCTTGAACCTCTTCAAGATCTATCTTCCTTTCACTTTTGCCTTCCATTAGGAACTTAGTTTCAATGAATTCAGCCTTTTGAGCAACAAATACATTTTGCTCGGTTGGATCATAGAAATAGTATCCCATATCATCCTTGGGATATCCTATGAAGATACACTTCGTGGATCGAGCATTCAACTTATTAGGGACGTAACGCTTAGGATAAGCTTCACATCCCCATACCTTTAAGTATGATAGAGATGGAGGTTTTCCAAACCATATCTCATGAGGAGTTCGTTCCACTTTCTTGGTTGGGGCCATATTTAAAATACGAGCCGCGGAGCATAGACAATAACCCCAGAATGATAGAGGTAACGAGCTTCTAGCCATCATAGATCTAACCATATCCATTAGGATTCGGTTCCTCCTTTCGGATACACCATTAAGCTGTGGTGTCCCGGGTGGAGTAAGTTGCGAGATAATCTCACAACTTCTAAGATGATCTTGGAAAGCATCACTGGGTATTCACCTCCTCTATCGGTACGAAGTACCTTTATTGTCTTGTTGAGTTGATTTTGTACTTCGTTTTGATATTCTTTGAATGCTTCAAAGGTTTCGTCCTTGTGTCTTAATAAGTAGACATATCCGAAACGACTAAAGTCATCAATGAAAGTAACAAAGTATCTTTCACCATTCCTAGTCGTGGGTTTAAAGGGTCCACATACATCCGAATGTATTAATCCCAATAAATCTTTAGCCCTTTCATAGGTCCCTTTGAAAGGTGATTTAGTCATTTTGCCTTGTAAACAAGATTCACATACATCAAACGAGTCCATCTCATTTGATTTCAAAAGTCCATTCTTTTGAAGTGTACGCATTTGATTCTTGTTTATGTGACCAAGGCGACAATACCATAAGTAGGAATCACTCAAATCCCTTTTGAGTTTCTTGGTGCTAGTATGGTATATTGAGCTACTAGATGATGTATCATTATGAATCAATTCATAAATTCCATTTGAAGGCGAAGCCTTAAAATAGAATACATTATCTAAATAAACGTGGATATCATCATTAACAAAATTAAGATAAAAACCACATTGTTTTAAACGAGAAACTGAAATAATGTTTCGACATAAATCCGGTGCATACAAAACATTGTTCAAAATAAGTTCCAAACCACTTGGAAGCTTTAATACAAAGTCTCCTTGAGCCTTCACTTGCACTTTAGCTCCATTACCCATAAAGAGACTTGATGTTCCCGCTTGCTTGCTACTTCTTTTGAACCCCTGCAAAGAATTGCAAATGTGAGTTCCACATCCAGTGTCTAATACCCATGTATCAGAAGAAGTAATACTAAGCTCTATATATACCATATATATATTACCTGAGGTTTGCCCCGCATCCCTCTTCTCCTTCAACTCCTTAAGGTAGACCGGGCAGTTGCGTTTCCAGTGACCCATTTCACCGCAACCGAAGCACGGGTCTTCCTTGGGGTTTGCTTGTCCGGCAACCTTTTGCTTCTTGTTCTTGTTTTTGGTTGGGGTAACCATCCCCCCCTTTCCCTTGCCTTGATGGGCGGGTCCTTTCCTCTTAGCCGCCTTTGGCTTAGAGGTGTTATTACCTTTGGACCCACCATCATTGATCATTAGCACGGGTGAAGTCCTCTTACCCATGCTAGTTTCTGCTGTCCTGAGCATGCCATGAAGTTTGCCAATGGTCTTATCCATCCCATTCATATTGTAATTAATTACAAATTGGTCAAACCTCTTTGACAAGGAGTTTAGGATAAGATCCGTGGCTAGCTCATTAGATATGTTGAGATTAAGACGGTTTGCGCGATCAATGAGGCTTTTCATCTTAAGGACATAAGATGAAACGGATTGGGAGTCGTCCATACGACATGCATGAAGCGCTCGAACGGTCTCGAAGCGCTCGACATGTGCTTGTTGAAGGAACATCTCCTTCAATTGCGTGATCATGTCGTATGCAGTATGATGCTCAAAATCCTTTTGGAGTTCGGGTATCATAGTCCCAAGCATTAGGCAGGCGACTTGCACCGAATCGGCGCAATACTTATCCCAATAAGCCATGCCTTCCGTATCATCCTCGTCGGGTTGATCGGGAATGGGGTCTTCCAACACATACGCCTTATCCTCAAGTTTGAGGACAATTCTAAGATTGCGGAACCAATCTATAAAGTTCGTATGGTTGAGTTTGTCTTTCTCGAGGAGAGACCTTAATGATAGGTTGTTCAAGTTAATGGGTGCGTTTTGCATGTTGTTGTTATTGGCGGCCATCTACAAAATTTAACAAAGTTCATTTAAGTATCGTTTTAAATTTAATAAACAATACCCTTTAAATATTAATTGACTTATTAAATATTAGAATCCAATGGTAAATCAAATTTCGGTTAGGTGACCTTTATCCCGTTATTTGATTCAGCTAGGTAGTCATTATATGACAATTGCAATCCTTTTGCAACTTCTAAGTTATGGGATCAGGCAATCCTTTTGCATGGCATATTATCCCATCAACGCCTATTTGTTCATCATGCTTCGGTGACCCTAAGTTCATGATTCCCAAATCAAGTCGTCCTACTTGTGCTAACGTGTAAATTCAACATACTAGTGGTTAGGTGACCTTTATCCCACAAGTATGCGAAATTCACCTCAATCATATTAGTTTGCTCATAACGGTTAGGTGACCTTTATCCCATTAAGAGTTCCCTAATATTTTTAAGTGTTTCCACAAAAGGATGGCGTTAAACTTGTTTACCTTGTCGATTAAGGGATTTTAAGTTTTCGTTAATTCTAGTTTAAGAAAACATTTATGCCATACACCAACATGCATTTAGTGTATGGTTCATTTGAAATCCATTTTCAAGTCTTGTAATTTGCCAATTACTTGATATAAACCATTTTATATATATATATATATATATATATATATATATGATCCTTTTCTTGTTCTTAATAACCATTTATTAAGGTCTTTAGTTGCTTTTAATTTAACCAATTAAATTGTCGTCTTGCATGTTATTAATACGTCTAATTTAACCAATTAAATTGTCGTTTTGCTTGTTGTTATCTTGTGATTAATTGTATCAACCAAACATACAATACAATAAACAAACAAACAACCACACATGCAAAACAAGTATGTTCACAATCTAGCCATTTAGGTGGACATTTGTTTAGCCGAAAACAAATGTCACCGGGTTAAGGGGTAATAATACAAAGTAGGAGATTTCAAATCTCCCACTTAACCTTGCATCCATATGTTCCTTGTGTTCTTCAAGTCTTCATCATCTTGTATCTTCATTTTACAAAATATGTATCCTAATACATTTTTATCTAGAAAATGAAAATACAACCTATTCTATTTTACATACCAAATGTAAAACAAATTACATAGCCAAAATAAATATTACATCCAATTGAATGAATTAATATTACATACCAAATGAATATTACAAATTAACCAAACATACAACCATAACATGCATTCAACACAAGGTCAAGGCTATGATTGTGAACATGAACATGCAACCAAATATGACCAAATGAAAGAGCCCAAAACCCACTTTTGGAACCCAAACAATTCGGCCTAACACATAAACCCACCCAAACCCATTGATTTTTGCAATCTACATTCATGCATGTTCATAGATTGCAAATATAGTGGGTTTAAAACAACATTACGAAGCATATTTCAACAACCTCGGCTCTAGATACCATTGTTGGGATTTAACAAGTTTGAAACTCTTAAAACCATTTAAGTATCATTATAAAACGGAAGCGTGAAATTACCAATTTTACTTGTTATCATTAAACCAATTAAAGCTAAATCCCGTCTTGGATCAAGTTGTGAAATAATGCTTACTAATTAACAAGAGAGGAAGAGTGTTTATACCTCCTCAATTAGCAATTGAGGGCTGTTTTGGTTCAAGAAAGATGATGATGAAGATGATGAAATAATGCACCAACACACCCTTGACTTGGTTAGACCTTAGAACCTTAATGAGCTAGTTAACCAAGCTCGAAACCCACTCTTTTGTACCCAAGAAATCAGCCAGCAGCCTGAAGAAGATAATGATGAATGCAAGCCTCAAAAGGATGAGACCTCAAGTGATTATACCCCAAACTTGACACCAACACCCTAGCCTTTGGTTAGGATTTGTTTGACACTTAAAATAGGCTTTAAACCAAGCTCAAGAACCCTCCTTTTTCTTGAAAAATCTCGGCCAGAATATAGCAGAAAAGGGAGAGTTTTTCTATTATCTTTTATGTTTTAATGCATGTGTCCATTTCTATTTTTTGGTCAAGTAAAAACACTTAAGGACTTGTGCATATTAAAAGTAACAAACAAGCATGGTGAGGACTCCCTTGGTATCCACAAAACCGTCCCATATGGGTGTATACTATCAAGATTCATATTTTTATAAAACTTATTAAAATTAGTCTTGTAAAGATATCAAACTTGATATATATAAAACCATGCATTTAAGTTACTTACATTTTATAAACCAATTTATAAAATATAACATAACATAATTATTTAAACCTATAAATAATTAAATATAAATTATCCAAATAATTTATCTCAAGTGATAATATTTTAGAAAACCGATTTTCTAAAGTTCAAGTGTCGCGTATTTATTTAATGATCCAATCGTTAAGATTAAATACTTATAAGATGTCGGTAAGTTTGTTATTGGGTATGACCCGACTTGGATCATAACACATTAGCCACATTAATTTAATATGTCTCTCGGGCATACGAAAAACCTTCACTAGCTTCAAAGGATCCTTGGATGGCTCGAAGTTCTTGAAGCAGAATCATGACACGAAAACAAGTTCAAGTAAGATCATCACTTGAAATAAGATTGTTATAGTTATAGAAATTGAACCAAAGTTTGAATATGATTTTTACCTTGTATTAGAATGATAACCTACTGTAAGAAACAAAGATTTCTTGAGGTTGGATGATCACCTTACAAGATTGGAAGTGAGCTAGCAAACTTGAAAGTATTCTTGATTTTATGTAACTAGAACTTGTAGAATATATGAAGAACACTTAGAACTTGAAGATAGAACTTGAGAGAGATCAATTAGATGAAGAAAATTGAATAATGAAAGTGTTTGTAGGTGTTTTTGGTCGTTGGTGTATGGATTAGATATAAAGGATATGTAATTTTGTTTTCATGTAAATAAGTCATGAATGATTACTCATATTTTTTGTAATTTTATGAGATATTTCATGCTAGTTGCCAAATGATGGTTCCCACATGTGTTAGGTGACTCACATGGGCTGCTAAGAGCTGATCATTGGAGTGTATATACCAATAGTACATACATCTAAAAGCTGTGTATTGTACGAGTACGAATACGGGTGCATACGAGTAGAATTGTTGATGAAACTGAACGAGGATGTAATTGTAAGCATTTTTGTTAAGTAAAAGTATTTTGATAAGTGTATTGAAGTCTTTCAAAAGTGTATAAATACATATTAAAACACTACATGTATATACATTTTAACTGAGTCGTTAAGTCATCGTTAGTCGTTACATGTAAGTGTTGTTTTGAAACCTTTAGGTTAACGATCTTGTTAAATGTTGTTAACCCAATGTTTATAATATCAAATGAGATTTTAAATTATTATATTATCATGATATTATCATGTATGAATATCTCTTAATATGATATATATCCATTAAATGTCTTTACAACGATAATCGTTACATATATGTCTCGTTTAAAAATCATTAAGTTAGTAGCCTTGTTTTTACATATGTAGTTCATTGTTAATATACTTAATGATATGTTTACTTATCATAGTATCATGTTAAATATATATATATCCATATATATGTCATCATATAGTTTTTACAAGTTTTAACGTTCGTGAATCACCGGTCAACTTGGGTGGTCAATTGTCTATATGAAACATATTTCAATTAATCAAGTCTTAACAAGTTTGATTGCTTAACATGTTGGAAACATTTAATCATGTAAATATCAATCTCAATTAATATATATAAACATGGAAAAGTTCGGGTCACTACATCGACATCATAACCTACAGACTACTTCTGTTCGGAACTATTGTTGCTACTGTTTTGTATATTATTTTTCTCTCAAACAATGATGATGCGAATAATACATGTTAAAATGATGTTTGAATATTGATGAAAGAAGTTTGGAAGGATCACGATGGGGACAAAATTCTTGGATCCCAAATCCCACGTTCATCTGTTTCAATCCGATCGGTCCTTCGGTTCCATCAAATTCCAAAGGTTTGCAGGCAGTGAATTCTTTGTAGGTGCATCCTACACGATTTCATGTACTGCTAGATCCAAGGTTATTGTTGGTATGTAGCGCAGCCTGTACTGCGGCTATGTTTGAAGCTAGAAAAGTACGGAATTCCTCTTCATTCATATTCACGGTGTGTCGAGTAGTCGGTGCCATTTCCTTCAAAATAGTCAAATGGAACAAGTTAATCATACAGAATATTAAGAGTAGTTAATAGTATTTCGTAGCATAATATGAACTCATTTATAAAAGCTTTTTCTTCATATTAGCGTTTTATAAGTTTAAATTCGGGTAGTACCTACCCGTTAAGTTCATACTTAGTAGCTAATATACAATTCAACTACTACAATTCTATATGAAAAACTGATTATAATAATATTTCGCGTTCAAACTTTTACACAATATTTTACAAACTTACAATACCGCTTATTTTACATATAGCATGAAATATAGCACACAATAAATTTGATACAAGATGGTTGTGAAGATAATTCTAGCTAGTACACAAGTCGTTCAGCAAAGGCAATAAAGACACGTAATTCATACGTCCAGAAACAAGTCATGCATTCTGGTTTTACTAGGATTACTTCCCATCCTTGGTCTTGTGGAACAGAACTGTTATGGCCGTTGATAAGACAGCGTGTTGTAACGTCGTCAAAGGGACGAGGGTTACGTAATGTCCAACAGTCCCGTAACAATCTAAAAACCTCATTTCTTACCCCAATTACCGACTCCGTCACTTGTGGGAACGTTTTGTTTAATAGCTGTAGCCCGATGTTCTTTTTCTCACTTTGGTGAGAAGCGAACATTACTAATCCGTAAGCATAACATGCTTCTTTATGTTGCATGTTAGCCGCTTTTTCTAAATCACGAAGTCCAATATTCGAATATATTGAGTCAAAATAATTTCTTAACCCATTGCGTAAAATAGCATTTGGGTTCCCCGCAATATATGCGTCAAAGTAAACACATCGTAACTTATGGATTTCCCAATGTGATATCCCCCATCTTTCGAACGAAAGCCTTTTATAAATCAAGGCATTCTTGGAACGTTCTTCGAATGTCTTACAAACTGATCTCACCTTAAATAGTTGTGCCGAAGAATTCTGACCGACTCTAGACAAGATTTCATCAATCATGTCTCCGGGTAGGTCTCTTAAAATATTGGGTTGTCTATCCATTTTGTGTTTTTATTCTGTAAAATAGACAAGAGTTAGATTCATAAAAAAAAATACTTATTAATACAAGCAATTTTTACATATATCATAAAGCATAAGCACACTATATTACATATATTACACCACACGAATACAAATATCTTATTCCGACTCGCTTGTTTCTTCTTCTTTGGTTTTGGTTCGTTTTGCCAAGTTTCTAGGGATATATGATGTTCCCCTAATACGAGCCGTCGTTATCCACATTGGTTTAGAAAAACCTGGTGGTTTAGAGGTTCCCGGGTCATTATTACAACTTAAGGACTTCGGGGGTTGACGATACATATAAAGTTCATCGGGGTTGGAATTAGATTTCTCTATTTTTATGCCCTTTCCCTTATTATTTTCTTTTGCCTTTTTAAATTCAGTTGGGGTAATTTCTATAACATCATCGGAATTCTCGTCGGAATCCGATTCATCGGAGAATTGGTAATCCTCCCAATATTTTGCTTCCTTAGCGGAAACACCATTGACCATAATTAACCTTGGTCGGTTGGTTGAGGATTTTCTTTTACTTAACCGTTTTATTATTTCCCCCACCGGTTCTATTTCTTCATCCGGTTCCGATTCTTCTTCCGGTTCCGATTCTTCTTCTGGTTCCGACTCTTCTTCCGGTTCCTCTTCGGGAACTTGTGAATCAGTCCACGAATCATTCCAATTTACATTTGACTCTTCATTATTATTAGGTGAGTCAATGAGACTTGTTCTAGAGGTAGACATCTATCACATAATATCAAACGCGTTAAGAGATTAATATATCACATAATATTCACATGTTAAAAATATATAGTTTCCAACAAAATTTGTTAAGCAATCATTTTTCAAGTAAACACGGTCGAAGTCCAGACTCACTAATGCATCCTAACAAACTCGATAAGACACACTAATGCAAAATTCTGGTTCTCTAAGACCAACGCTCTGATACCAACTGAAATGTCCCGTTCTTATTGATTAAAAACGTTCCATATTAATTGATTTCGTTGCGAGGTTTTGACCTCTATATGAGACATTTTTCAAAGACTGCATTCATTTTTAAAACAAACCATAACCTTTATTTCATCAATAAAGGTTTAAAAAGCTTTACGAAGATTATCAAATAATGATAATCTAAAATATCCTGTTTACACACGACCATTACATAATGGTTTACAATACAAATATGTTACAACAAAATAAGTTTCTTGAATGCAGTTTTTACACAATATCATACAAGCATGGACTCTAAATCTCGTCCTTATTTAAGTATGCAACAGCGGAAGCTCTTAATATTTACCTGAGAATAAACATGCTTTAAACGTCAACAAAAATGTTGGTGAGTTATAGGTTTAACCTATATATATCAAATCGTAACAATAGACCACAAGATTTCATATTTCAATACACATCCCATACATAGAGATAAAAATCATTCATATGGTGAACACCTGGTAACCGACATTAACAAGATGCATATATAAGAATATCCCCATCATTCCGGGACACCCTTCGGATATGATATAGATTTCGAAGTACTAAAGCATCCGGTACTTTGGATGGGGTTTGTTAGGCCCAATAGATCTATCTTTAGGATTCGCGTCAATTAGGGTGTCTGTTTCCTAAATCTTAGATTACCAGACTTAATAAAAAGGGGCATATTCGATTTCGATAATTCAACCATAGAATGTAGTTTCACGTACTTGTGTCTATTTTGAAAATCATTTATAAAACCTGCATATATTCTCATCCCAAAAATATTAGATTTTAAAAGTGGGACTATAACTCACTTTCACAGATATTTACTTCGTCGGGAAGTAAGACTTGGCCACTGGTTGATGCACGAACCTATAACAATATATACATATATATCAAAGTATGTTCAAAATATATTTACAACACTTTTAATATATTTTGATGTTTTAAGTTTATTAAGTCAGTTGTCCTTGTTAGTAACCTACAACTAGTTGTCCACAGTTAGATGTACAGAAATAAATCGATAAATATTATCTTGAATCAATCCACGACCCAGTGTATACGTATCTCAGTATTGATCACAACTCAAACTATATATATTTTGGAATCAACCTCAACCCTGTATAGCTAACTCCAACATTCACATATATAGTGTCTATGGCTGTTCCGAAATATATATAGATGTGTCGACATGATAGGTCGGAACATTGTATAAGTGTCTATGGTATCTCAAGATTACATAATATACAATACAAGTTTATTAAGTTATGGTTGGAATAGATTTGTTACCAATTTTCACGTAGCTAAAATGAGAAAAATTATCCAATCTTGTTTTACCCATAACTTCTTCATTTTAAATCCGTTTTGAGTGAATCAAATTGCTATGGTTTCATATTGAACTCTATTTTATGAATATAAACAGAAAAAGTATAGGTTTATAGTCGGAAAAATAAGTTACAAGTCGTTTTTGTAAAGGTAGTCATTTCAGTCGAAAGAACGACGTCTAGATGACCATTTTAGAAAACATACCTCCACTTTGAGTTTTACCATAATTTTTGGATATAGTTTCATGTTCATTATAACAATCATTTTCTCAGAATAAAAACTTTTAAATCAAAGTTTATCATAGTTTTTAATTAACTAACCCAAAACAGCCCGCGGTGTTACTACGACAGCGTAAATCCGGTTTTACGGTGTTTTTCGTGTTTCCAGGTTTTAAATCATTAAGTTAGCATATCATATAGATATAGAACATGTGTTTAGTTGATTTTAAAAGTCAAGTTAGAAGGATTAACTTTTGTTTGCGAACAAGTTTAGAATTAACTAAACTATGTTCTAGTGATTACAAGTTTAAACCTTCGAATAAGATAGCTTTATATGTATGAATCGAATGATGTTATGAACATCATTACTACCTTAAGTTCCTTGGATAAACCTACTGGAAAAGAGAAAAATGGATCTAGCTTCAAAGGATCCTTGGATGGCTCGAAGTTCTTGAAGCAGAATCATGACACGAAAACAAGTTCAAGTAAGATCATCACTTGAAATAAGATTGTTATAGTTATAGAAATTGAACCAAAGTTTGAATATGATTATTACCTTGTATTAGAATGATAACCTACTGTAACAAAAAAAAATTTCTTGAGGTTGGATGATCACCTTACAAGATTGGAAGTGAGCTAGCAAACTTGAAAGTATTCTTGATTTTATGTAACTAGAACTTGTAGAATATATGAAGAACACTTAGAACTTGAAGATAGAACTTGCGAGAGATCAATTAGATGAAGAAAATTGAAGAATGAAAGTGTTTGTAGGTGTTTTTGGTCGTTGGTGTATGGATTAGATATAAAGGATATGTAATTTTGTTTTCATGTAAATAAGTCATGAATGATTACTCATATTTTTGTAATTTTATGAGATATTTCATGCTAGTTGCCAAATGATGGTTCCCACATATGTTAGGTAACTCACATGGGCTGCTAAGAGCTGATCATTGGAGTGTATATACCAATAGTACATACATCTAAAAGCTGTGTATTGTACGAGTACGAATACGGGTGCATACGAGTAGAATTGTTGATGAAACTGAACGAGGATGTAATTGTAAGCATTTTTGTTAAGTAGAAGTATTTTGATAAGTGTATTGAAGTCTTTCAAAAGTGTATAAATACATATTAAAACACTACATGTATATACATTTTAACTGAGTCGTTAAGTCATCGTTAGTCGTTACATGTAAGTGTTGTTTTGAAACCTTTAGGTTAACGATCTTGTTAAATGTTGTTAACCCAATGTTTATAATATCAAATGAGATTTTAAATTATTATATTATCATGATATTATCATGTATGAATATCTCTTAATATGATATATATCCATTAAATGTCTTTACAACGATAATCGTTACATATATGTCTCGTTTAAAAATCATTAAGTTAGTAGTCTTGTTTTTACATATGTAGTTCATTGTTAATATACTTAATTATATGTTTACTTATCATAGTATCATGTTAAATATATATATATATCCATATATATGTCATCATATAGTTTTTACAAGTTTTAACGTTCGTGAATCACCGGTCAACTTGGGTGGTCAATTGTCTATATGAAACATATTTCAATTAATCAAGTCTTAACAAGTTTGATTGCTTAACATGTTGGAAACATTTAATCATGTAAATATCAATCTCAATTAATATATATAAACATGGAAAAGTTCGGGTCACTACAGTACCTACCCGTTAAATAAATTTCGTCCCGAAATTTTAAGCTGTTGAAGGTGTTGACGAATCTTCTGGAAATAGATGTGGGTATTTCTTCTTCATCTGATCTTCACGCTCCCAGGTGAACTCGGGTCCTCTACGAGCATTCCATCAAACCTTAACAATTGGTATCTTGTTTTGCTTAAGTCTTTTAACCTCACGATCCATTATTTCGACGGGTTCTTCGATGAATTGGAGTTTTTCGTTGATTTGGATTTCATCTAACGGAATAGTGAGATCTTCTTTAGCAAAACATTTCTTCAAATTCGAGACGTGGAAAGTGTTATGTACAGCCGCGAGTTGTTGAGGTAACTCAAGTCGGTAAGCTACTGGTCCGACACGATCAATAATCTTGAATGGTCCAATATACCTTGGATTTAATTTCCCTCGTTTACCAAATCGAACAACGCCTTTCCAAGGTGCAACTTTAAGTATGACCATCTCTCCAATTTCAAATTCTATATCTTTTCTTTTAATGTCAGCGTAGCTCTTTTGTCGACTTTGGGCAGTTTTCAACCGTTGTTGAATTTGGATGATCTTCTCGGTAGTTTCTTGTATAATCTCCGGACCCGTAATCTGTCTATCCCCCACTTCACTCCAACAAATCGGAGACCTGCACTTTCTACCATAAAGTGCTTCAAACGGTGCCATCTCAATGCTTGAATGGTAGCTGTTGTTGTAGGAAAATTCTGCTAACGGTAGATGTCGATCCCAACTGTTTCCGAAATCAATAACACATGCTCGTAGCATGTCTTCAAGCATTTGTATCGTCCTTTCGCTCTGCCCATCAGTTTGTGGATGATAGGCAGTACTCATGTCTAGACGAGTTCCTAATGCTTGCTGTAATGTCTGCCAGAATCTTGAAATAAATCTGCCATCCCTATCAGAGATAATAGAGATTGGTATTCCATGTCTGGAGATGACTTCCTTCAAATACAGTCGTGCTAACTTCTCCATCTTGTCATCTTCTCTTATTGACAGGAAATGTGCTGATTTGGTGAGACGATCAACTATTACCCAAATAGTATCAAAACCACTTGCAGTCCTTGGCAATTTAGTGATGAAATCCATGGTAATGTTTTCCCATTTCCATTCTGGGATTTCGGGTTGTTGAAGTAGACCTGATGGTTTCTGATGCTCAGCTTTGACCTTAGAACACGTCAAACATTCTCCTACGTATTTAGCAACATCGGCTTTCATACCCAGCCACCAAAAATGTTTCTTGAGATCCTTGTACATCTTTCCCGTTCCAGGATGTATTGAGTATCTGGTTTTATGAGCTTCTCTAAGTACCATTTCTCTTATATCTCCAAATTTTGGTACCCAAATCCTTTCAGCCCTATACCGGGTTCCGTCTTCCCGAATATTAAGATGCTTCTCCGATCCTTTGGGTATTTCATCCTTTAAATTTCCCTCTTTTAAAACTCCTTGTTGCGCCTCCTTTATTTGAGTAGTAAGGTTATTATGAATCATTATATTCATAGATTTTACTCGAATGGGTTCTCTGTCCTTCCTGCTTAAGGCATTGGCTACCACATTTGCCTTCCCCGGGTGGTAACGAATCTTAAAGTCGTAATCATTCAACAATTCAATCCACCTACGCTGCCTCATATTCAGTTGTTTCTGATTAAATATGTGTTGAAGACTTTTGTGGTCGGTATATATAATACTTTTGACCCCATATAAGTAGTGCCTCCAAGTCTTTAATGCAAAAACAACCGCACCTAATTCCAAATCATGCGTCGTATAATTTTGCTCGTGAATCTTCAATTGTCTAGACGCATAAGCAATCACCTTCGTTCGTTGCATTAATACACAACCGAGACCTTGCTTTGATGCGTCACAATAAATCACAAAATCATCATTCCCTTCAGGCAATGACAATATAGGTGCCGTAGTTAGCTTTTTCTTCAATAACTGAAACGCTTTCTCTTGTTCATCATTCCATTCAAATTTCTTCCCTTTATGCGTTAATGCAGTCAAGGGTTTTGCTATTCTGGAAAAGTCTTGGATGAACCTTCTGTAGTAACCAGCTAGTCCTAAAAACTGGCGTATGTGTTTCGGAGTTTTCGGGGTTTCCCACTTTTCAACAGTTTCTATCTTTGCCGGATCCACCTTAATACCTTCTTTGTTCACTATGTGACCGAGGAATTGAACTTCTTCCAACCAAAATGCACACTTTGAAAACTTAGCGTACAATTCTTCCTTCCTCAATACTTCTAACACCTTTCTCAAATGTTCACCGTGTTCTTGGTCATTCTTTGAGTAAATAAGTATGTCATCAATGAAAACAATGACAAACTTGTCAAGGTATGGTCCACACACTCGGTTCATAAGGTCCATGAACATAGCTGGTGCATTAGTTAAACCAAACGGCATGACCATAAACTCGTAATGACCGTAACGTGTTCTGAAAGCAGTCTTTGGAATATCATCTTCTTTCACCCGCATTTGATGATACCCGAAACGTAAGTCAATCTTTGAATAAACAGACGAGCCTTGTAGTTGATCAAATAAGTCGTCGATTCTCGGTAGTGGGTAGCGGTTCTTGATGGTAAGTTTGTTCAACTCTCGGTAGTCGATACACAACCTGAATGTACCATCTTTCTTCTTGACAAACAAAACAGGAGCTCCCCACGGTGATGTGCTTGATCGAATGAAACCACGCTCTAAAAGTTCTTGTAATTGGCTTTGCAGTTCTTTCATCTCGCTGGGTGCGATTCTGTAAGGAGCACGAGCTATTGGTGCAGCTCCTGGTACAAGATCTATTTGAAATTCAACGGATCGATGTGGGGGTAATCCCGGTAATTCTTTCGGAAATACATCGGGAAATTCTTTTGCAACGGGAACATCATTGATGCTCTTTTCTTCAGTTTGTACTTTCTCGACGTGTGCTAGAATAGCATAGCAACCTTTTCTTATTAGTTTTTGTGCCTTCAAATTACTAATAAGATGTAGCTTCGTGTTGCCCTTTTCTCCGTACACCATTAAGGGTTTTCCTTTTTCTCGTATAATGCGAATTGCATTTTTGTAACAAACGATCTCTGCTTTCACTTCTTTCAACCAGTCCATACCGATTATCACATCAAAACTCCCTAACTCTACTGGTATCAAATCAAACTTAAATGTTTCGCTAACTAGTTTAATTTCTCGATTCCGACATATATTATCTGCTGAAATTAATTTACCATTTGCTAATTCGAGTAAAAATTTACTATCCAAAGGCGTCAATGGACAACTTAATTTAGCACAAAAATCTCTACTCATATAGCTTCTATCCGCACCCGAATCAAATAAAACGTAAGCAGATTTATTGTCAATAAGAAACATACCCGTAACAAGCTCCGGGTCTTCCTGTGACTCTGCCGCATTAATATTGAAAACTCTTCCGCGGCCTTGTCCATTCGTGTTCTCCTGGTTCGGGCAATTTCTAATAATGTGGCCCGGTTTTCCACATTTATAACAAACTACATTGGCATAACTTGCTCCGACACTACTTGCTCTGCCATTACTCATTCCGACACCATTTGTTCCTTTCGTTCTATTAACCCCTGGTCCGTAGACCTCACACTTCGCCGCGCTATGACCATTTCTTTTACACTTGTTGCAAAATTTGGTGCAGAACCCCGAGTGATACTTTTCACACCTTTGGCATAGCTGCTTCTGATTGTTGTTGTTGTTGTTGTTGCGGTTATTATTGTTATTGGGATGATTGTTGTAGTTGCTGTTGTTGTTGTTGTTGTTGTTGTTGTTGTTGTTGTTGTTGTTGTTGGGCCGTTTGTTGTAGTTGCGATTGATGTTGCGATTGTTGGGATAATTGTTGCGATTATTGTTGTAATTGCTGTTGTTGTTGTATTGGTGATTCTTATCACCGTTTTCCTCCCACTTTCTTTTGACTTGCTTCACATTGGCCTCTTCAGCAGTCTGTTCTTTAATCCTTTCTTCAATCTGGTTCACTAGTTTGTGAGCCATTCTACATGCCTGTTGTATGGAGGCGGGCACGTGTGAACTTATATCTTCTTGGATTCTTTCCGGTAATCCTTTCACAAACGCGTCGATCTTCTCTTCCTCATCTTCGAATGCTCCCGGACACAATAGGCACAATTCTGTGAATCGTCTTTCGTACGTGGTAATATCAAATCCTTGGGTTCGTAACCCTCTAAGTTCTGTCTTGAGTTTATTGACCTCGGTTCTGGGACGGTACTTCTCGTTCATCAAGTGCTTGAATGCTGACCACGGTAGTGCGTACGCATCGTCTTGTCCCACTTGCTCTAGATAGGTATTCCACCATGTTAACGCAGAACCTGTGAAGGTATGCGTAGCGTACTTCACTTTGTCCTCTTCAGTACACTTACTTATGGCAAACACCGATTCGACCTTCTCGGTCCACCGTTTCAATCCGATCGGTCCTTCGGTTCCATCAAATTCCAAAGGTTTGCAGGCAGTGAATTCTTTGTAGGTGCATCCTACACGATTTCCTGTACTGCTAGATCCAAGGTTATTGTTGGTATGTAGCGCAGCCTGTACTGCGGCTATGTTTGAAGCTAGAAAAGTACGGAATTCCTCTTCATTCATATTCACGGTGTGTCGAGTAGTCGGTGCCATTTCCTTCAAAATAGTCAAATGGAACAAGTTAATCATACAGAATATTAAGAGTAGTTAATAGTATTTCGTAGCATAATATGAACTCATTTATAAAAGCTTTTTCTTCATATTACCGTTTTATAAGTTTAAATTCGGGTAGTACCTACCCGTTAAGTTCATACTTAGTAGCTAATATACAATTCAACTACTACAATTCTATATGAAAAACTGATTATAATAATATTTCGCGTTCAAACTTTTACACAATATTTTACAAACTTACAATACCGCTTATTTTACATATAGCATGAAATATAGCACACAATAAATTTGATACAAGATGGTTGTGAAGATAATTCTAGCTAGTACACAAGTCGTTCAGCAAAAGCAATAAAGACACGTAATTCATACGTCCAGAAACAAGTCATGCATTCTGGTTTTACTAGGATTACTTCCCATCCTTGGTCTTGTGGAACATAACTGTTATGGCCGTTGATAAGACAGCGTGTTGTAACGTCGTCAAAGGGACGAGGGTTACGTAATGTCCAACAGTCCCGTAACAATCTAAAAACCTCATTTCTTACCCCAATTACCGACTCCGTCACTTGTGGGAACGTTTTGTTTAATAGCTGTAGCCCGATGTTCTTTTTATCACTTTGGTGAGAAGCGAACATTACTAATCCGTAGGCATAACATGCTTCTTTATGTTGCATGTTAGCCGCTTTTTCTAAATCACGAAGTCCAATATTCGGATATATTGAGTCAAAATAATTTCTTAACCCATTGCGTAAAATAGCATTTGGGTTCCCCGCAATATATGCGTCAAAGTAAACACATCGTAACTTATGGATTTTCCAATGTGATATCCCCCATCTTTCGAACGAAAGCCTTTTATAAATCAAGGCATTCTTGGAATGTTCTTCGAATGTCTTACAAACTGATCTCGCCTTAAATAGTTGTGCCGAAGAATTCTGACCGACTCTAGACAAGATTTCATCAATCATGTCTCCGGGTAGGTCTCTTAAAATATTGGGTTGTCTATCCATTTTGTGTTTTTATACTGTAAAATAGACAAGAGTTAGATTCATAAAAAAAAAATACTTATTAATACAAGCAATTTTTACATATATCATAAAGCATAAGCACACTATATTACATATATTACACCACACGAATACAAATATCTTATTCCGACTCGCTTGTTTCTTCTTCTTTGGGTTTGGTTCGTTTTGCCAAGTTTCTAGGGATATATGATGTTCCCCTAATACGAGCCGTCGTTATCCACATTGGTTTAGAAAAACCTGGTGGTTTAGAGGTTCCCGGGTCATTATTACAACTTAAGGACTTCGGGGGTTGACGATACATATAAAGTTCATCGGGGTTGGAATTAGATTTCTCTATTTTTATGCCCTTTCCCTTATCATTTTCTTTTGCCTTTTTAAATTCAGTTGGGGTAATTTCTATAACATCATCGGAATTCTCGTCGGAATCCGATTCATCGGAGAATTGGTAATCCTCCCAATATTTTGCTTCCTTAGCGGAAACACCATTGACCATAATTAACCTTGGTCGGTTGGTTGAGGATTTTGTTTTACTTAACTGTTTTATTATTTCCCCCACCGGTTCTATTTCTTCATCCGGTTCCGATTCTTCTTCCGGTTCCGATTCTTCTTCTGGTTCCGACTCTTCTTCCGGTTCCTCTTCGGGAACTTGTGAATAGGTCCACGAATCATTCCAATTTACATTTGACTCTTCATTATTATTAGGTGAGTCAATGAGACTTGTTCTAGAGGTAGACATCTATCACATAATATCAAACGCGTTAAGAGATTAATATATCACATAATATTCACATGTTAAAAATATATAGTTTCCAACAAAATTTGTTAAGCAATCATTTTTCAAGTAAACACGGTCGAAGTCCAGACTCACTAATGCATCCTAACAAACTCGATAAGACACACTAATGCAAAATTCTGGTTCTCTAAGACCAACGCTCTGATACCAACTGAAATGTCCCGTTCTTATTGATTAAAAACGTTCCATATTAATTGATTTCGTTGCGAGGTTTTGACCTCTATATGAGACGTTTTTCAAAGACTGCATTCATTTTTAAAACAAACCATAACCTTTATTTCATCAATAAAGGTTTAAAAAGCTTTACGTAGATTATCAAATAATGATAATCTAAAATATCCTGTTTACACACGACCATTACATAATGGTTTACAATACAAATATGTTACAACAAAATAAGTTTCTTGAATGCAGTTTTTACACAATATCATACAAGCATGGACTCCAAATCTCGTCCTTATTTAAGTATGCAACAGCGGAAGCTCTTAATATTCACCTGAGAATAAACATGCTTTAAACGTCAACAAAAATGTTGGTGAGTTATAGGTTTAACCTATATATATCAAATCATAACAATAGACCACAAGATTTCATATTTCAATACACATCCCATACATAGAGATAAAAATCATTCATATGGTGAACACCTGGTAACCGACATTAACAAGATGCATATATAAGAATATCCCCATCATTCCGGGACACCCTTCGGATATGATATAGATTTCGAAGTACTAAAGCATCCGGTACTTTAGATGGGGTTTGTTAGGCCCAATAGATCTATCTTTAGGATTCGCGTCAATTAGGGTGTCTGTTTCCTAATTCTTAGATTACCAGACTTAATAAAAAGGGGCATATTCGATTTCGATAATTCAACCATAGAATGTAGTTTCACGTACTTGTGTCTATTTTGTAAATCATTTATAAAACCTGCATATATTCTCATCCCAAAAATATTAGATTTTAAAAGTGGACTATAACTCACTTTCACAGATTTTTACTTCGTCGGGAAGTAAGACTTGGCCACTGGTTGATGCACGAACCTATAACAATATATACATATATATCAAAGTATGTTCAAAATATATTTACAACACTTTTAATATATTTTGATGTTTTAAGTTTATTAAGTCAGCTGTCCTTGTTAGTAACCTACAACTAGTTGTCCACAGTTAGATGTACAGAAATAAATCGATAAATATTATCTTGAATCAATCCACGACCCAGTGTATACGTATCTCAGCATTGATCACAACTCAAACTATATATATTTTGGAATCAACCTCAACCCTGTATAGCTAACTCCAACATTCACATATAGAGTGTCTATGGCTGTTCCGAAATATATATAGATGTGTCGACATGATAGGTCGAAACATTGTATACGTGTCTATGGTATCTCAAGATTACATAATATACAATACAAGTTTATTAAGTTATGGTTGGAATAGATTTGTTACCAATTTTCACGTAGCTAAAATGAGAAAAATTATCCAATCTTGTTTTACCCATAACTTCTTCATTTTAAATCCGTTTTGAGTGAATCAAATTTCTATGGTTTCATATTGAACTCTATTTTATGAATATAAACAGAAAAAGTATAGGTTTATAGTCGGAAAAATAAGTTACAAGTCGTTTTTGTAAAGGTAGTCATTTCAGTCGAAAGAACGACGTCTAGATGACCATTTTAGAAAACATACCTCCACTTTGAGTTTTACCATAATTTTTGGATATAGTTTCATGTTCATTATAACAATCATTTTCTCAGAATAACAACTTTTAAATCAAAGTTTATCATAGTTTTTAATTAACTAACCCAAAACAGCCCGCGGTGTTACTACGACGGCGTAAATCCGGTTTTACGGTGTTTTTCGTGTTTCCAGGTTTTAAATCATTAAGTTAGCATATCATATAGATATAGAACATGTGTTTAGTTGATTTTAAAAGTCAAGTTAGAAGGATTAACTTTTGTTTGCGAACAAGTTTAGAATTAACTAAACTATGTTCTAGTGATTACAAGTTTAAACCTTCGAATAAGATAGCTTTATATGTATGAATCGAATGATGTTATGAACATCATTACTACCTTAAGTTCCTTGGATAAACCTACTGGAAAAGAGAAAAATGGATCTAGCTTCAAAGGATCCTTGGATGGCTCGAAGTTCTTGAAGCAGAATCATGACACGAAAACAAGTTCAAGTAAGATCATCACTTGAAATAAGATTGTTATAGTTATAGAAATTGAACCAAAGTTTGAATATGATTATTACCTTGTATTAGAATGATAACCTACTGTAAGAAACAAAGATTTCTTGAGGTTGGATGATCACCTTACAAGATTGGAAGTGAGCTAGCAAACTTGAAAGTATTCTTGATTTTATGTAACTAGAACTTGTAGAATATATGAAGAATACTTAGAACTTGAAGATAGAACTTGAGAGAGATCAATTAGATGAAGAAAATTGAAGAATGAAAGTGTTTGTAGGTGTTTTTGGTCGTTGGTGTATGGATTAGATATAAAGGATATGTAATTTTGTTTTCATGTAAATAAGTCATGAATGATTACTCATATTTTTGTAATTTTATGAGATATTTCATGCTAGTTGCCAAATGATGGTTCCCACATATGTTAGGTAACTCACATGGGCTGCTAAGAGCTGATCATTGGAGTGTATATACCAATAGTACATACATCTAAAAGCTGTGTATTGTACGAGTACGAATACGGGTGCATACGAGTAGAATTGTTGATGAAACTGAACGAGGATGTAATTGTAAGCATTTTTGTTAAGTAGAAGTATTTTGATAAGTGTATTGAAGTCTTTCAAAAGTGTATAAATACATATTAAAACACTACATGTATATACATTTTAACTGAGTCGTTAAGTCATCGTTAGTCGTTACATGTAAGTGTTGTTTTGAAATCTTTAGGTTAACGATCTTGTTAAATGTTGTTAACCCAATGTTTATAATATCAAATGAGATTTTAAATTATTATATTATCATGATATTATCATGTATGAATATCTCTTAATATGATATATATATCCATTAAATGTCTTTACAACGATAATCGTTACATATATGTCTCGTTTAAAAATCATTAAGTTAGTAGTCTTGTTTTTACATATGTAGTTCATTGTTAATATACTTAATGATATGTTTACTTATCATAGTATCATGTTAAATATATATATATATCAATATATATGTCATCATATAGTTTTTACAAGTTTTAACGTTCGTGAATCACCGGTCAACTTGGGTGGTCAATTGTCTATATGAAACATATTTCAATTAATCAAGTCTTAACAAGTTTGATTGCTTAACATGTTGGAAACATTTAATCATGTAAATATCAATCTCAATTAATATATATAAACATGGAAAAGTTCGGGTCACTACATCGACATCATAACCTACAGACTACTTCTGTTCGGAACTATTGTTGCTACTATTTTGTATATTATTTTTCTCTCAAACAATGATGATGCGAATAATACATGTTAAAATGATGTTTGAATATTGATGAAAGAAGTTTGGAAGGATCACGATGGGGACAAAATTCTTGGATCCCAAATCCCACGTTCATCTGTTTTTTTTATTTAAATTAAACAATGCAAATTTTCACTTGGGCCATTAATATCTAAATGGACTAGTAACAACTTAATCTTAGTGGGCCTGACTTGGGCTTCTGATTATGGATATATGATGATGGTGATCGAGCATGATCATGATGATGAAATAGTTGGGATAGCAATAATGATGATGAGGTTGTAATCATGATGGCGACGTAGATGATAACGATGACGATGTTATGATGCGAGCAGGATGAAGATCATCACGATGATGATTATGATTATGAATGATGGAGGATTGTTGTTAATGATGATATTAATGATGATGTAGATGGTGATACTAAGATGAAGATGATTATGATGAAAATTAAGATGATAACTTATTATGATGGTCATGGTTAGATAATGATATACGAATTATTTATGATGATGTTTAAAGGAGATGAAGACTGAAATACGAGTTAAGTAGATTTAAAATCCAAATTATTACAGAAACAGTAATAGCAGAGCAATGGTCTGGGGTATTGTCAGGGAGCGAGAGGTCTCGGGTTCGAGCCTGTGCGGTGGCATTCTTTTTAGAAAAAGAAAGAGAAGAAAATAGGAAACAGATTAATTACGGGTTATATATATTTGGTGTCTGAATTAATCAGAAAAACAGAAATAGTGCAATGGTTGATAGGGTGTTTGGGTTAGCGTGAGGTCGCAGGTTCGAGCCTGGTCTGAGGCATTTTTTTAGGAAAAGCTTTTAAGGTAGTTTATTTATCATTCTTATTATTATTATTATTATTAGAAAAAGTATTATTATTATTGTTAATGTCATTAACATTATTATTATCACAAATATTATTATTATTATTAACATATGACTTTTTATTTTTAGTATTATTAATATTAAAAGTATTTTCATTTTTATTAACATTATTATTATTATTATTATTATTATTATTATTATTATTATTATTATTATTATTATTATTATTATTATTATTATTATTATTATTATTATTATTATTATCATTATTATTATTATTATTATTATTATTATTAAAATTATCATGATCTTTATCATAATTTGTATTATTTTTATATAACAAATTATTGATTTACAATATATATATATATATATATATATATATATATATATATATGTATATATATATATATATATATATATATATATATATATATATATATATTAATATAACTATATGTATAAATATTAAAATACAAAATAAATATATATAACTTTTAAAATAACAAATATATGACTAAACTAAATAAATGATATATAGATAAACTGGTTTGATTATTATTACATGTTAATTACTACCTCCGTCCCAATTAGATAGTCCTGTTTTTCCATTTTGGGATGTCCGAAATTAATAGTCCACTTCCATAAATAGAAAGGAAAGAGGATATTTGATTGGTGGATCTGGAGAGTGAAAATATTTTATTGGTGGATAAATGAATTTAGTGGGATTTCCTAAAACTGTGTGCCCTTTTGTCTGTGGACTATTAAATTGGGACGGAGGGAGTATATGTTTTAACATATATAACTGATATAGGTTCATGAATCCGAGGCCAACCTTGCATTGTTCAGTATCGTCGTATGAATGTTTTTACTACAAAATATCGTATAGTGAGTTTCATTTGCTCCCTTTTTAAATGCTTTTGCAATATATAATTTTGGGACTTAGAATACATGCGCTGCTTTTATAAATGTTTTACGAAATAGACACAAGTAATCGAAACTACATTCTATGGTTGAATTGTTATACCGGATATCGCCCTTGTTGAACTTGATAGCCTAAGAATTGGTGTTTATTATAATTGCCACCAATTGACGTGAATCCTAAAGATAGATCTATGGGCTTTGACACGCCCCAATTAGAGAATTTGAACTGCTTTAGTACTTCGATGTTTATTTATTTGGGGATATTCTAGATGCATTTTGTTAATGTCGGTTACCAGGTGTTCAATCCATATGAATGAATTTTAAACACTTGCGAGTGTATGATTATTGAATAAATAAAATCTTGTGGTCTATTAAAATTATGGAAATGATTGATTACGATAAACTAATGAACTCACCAACCTTTTGGTTGACACTTGAAAGCATGTTTATTCTCAAGTATGAAAGAAATCTTTCGCTGTGCATTTGCTCATATTAGAGATATTACTTGGAGTCATTCATGACATATTTTAAAAGACGTTGCATTCGAGTCGTTGATTTCATCAAGATTATTGTTAAGTCAATTATAGTTGGATATTTTATGAAATGGTATGCATGCCGTCAACTTTCGATGTAATGAAAGTTTGTTATATAAAAACGAATGCAATGTTTGTAAAATGTATCATATAGAGGTCAAGTACCTCGCAATGTAACCAAATGTAATGTACTCGTCCAGATGGATTATGACGGGTCGTTATAGTAGGCCTGTATATAAGGAGTGGTGTGTTGAGTTAATGAGTACTATAGCCTTAAATAAGGATGTAGATAGGTTAGACGATAAGACTTTTCTTAGATTTTTACTTGGAGGTAGGATGTACAGGATGTCTATGATAGACATGTGAAACAACCCAACCCGTATTCCATACGATAAATTTTTTTTTTTAAATAATACACATTTACGCGCCAATTAAATATGTAAACCATTCCACACATTTCGTTAAAACATACAACGAGTTTAGTGTTTACAAAAGGCACAAAGGCCATTAACAAATGTGAAGTTTGACCAATACAAAAATGATAGTTTTAAACCAAACAACACATCGAGCATGGTTTGGGATTAAACTACCCAAAACGCTAGGCCAACTTCTAAAAGCTCCAACATAACATCATCAAGGGACACCTAGTGCCCAACAACCCCCTTGCCCTTGTCCACACCTGCATCTAAAAAGATAAACAACGAGAGGGGTAAGCTAATGCTTAGTGAGTGCAACAATTATACATTTACATATACAACCTACTTACTTGCAATCACTTACGCATTTACCGCATACATGCTAGCATTATAAGTAATCATACCATCACAAGTATAACACTAAACGTTCCACCATACGAGCTAGCATAACAATAGCATATAGTTTAAACAATATAATATGCTACAATCCACACACACAACCATGGTTAACCAAACGAACGAGGGAACGGTGTTTAAAGACCGTCGGAGTTCATAACAACCATTAGTGCACTTAACACTTCGTACACTAACCCCACGGGTGGCATCTTAACACGTCGATAATTCACCCCAGGTGGTGCCTTAACACTTCGACACTTAACCCTGAGTGGTGTCTTAGCACATCGACACTTCACTCGTTACATCTCTCAGAGTGGCATCTTAACACATCGATACTTCAGTCCCGAGTGGTGTCTTAACACATCGACACTTCACTCGCCACGTGAGGAGTGGTGTCTTAACACGTCGACACTTCACAACTCAACTACACAAATAAATACATCATATATGCACGCATATAATTATTCCACTCACCTTAACACTTCGGTGATGATTATGCACTTCCGAGCTTCAAAGCAAAGTACCTAATACATTAAGTAAAATTTCAATACACAACTAGTGGAATTAACCACATTACACCTACTTGAGCATTTAATGACCCAACTCGCATTAAATGACTCAAACACACCATAACCGCCCCTTTAATGGCCAAGACTCAACTTTAATAACTAAAGCTAGTGAATTAAAGTCTAGTAACTTCAACTAGCACCAACTTAGGGTAATTCATACCCAATTCACCCAAACTAGGTCAATATTACTCTTTTGACCCATTTTAACTCTTACACTACCAAACTTGTCAAACATGACCTATTTACCATTTCAACAACATTTTAACAAGTGTTTAACGCTTAACAACACCATCAACACTTACAAATCTTATTTTCATTAGACCAAACCCTAGCTTGTGGCTATTAGGGTTTCATTACGACTACATAACCCAAATTCGCCCATTTTACCCTCAAATGGGTCAAACAAGTCTCTAGTAACCAAAACCCTAGCCATTAACCAATTAAAACTCAAAACTTAGAGTTAGAACTTACTGAGACTTTCAACGCGTAGCTAGAGATACAAGGAACAACTTTAATTCTTGCTCCAAAGATCAACCCTCAATCCTTCACTCTCAAATCTCACTTTTAATTCAAATGGGTTTTAAGTTTTGGGAGAGAAAATGAAAGAAAATAGAAAAAGGAAATGAATTAAATGAACTAGTGGTGCAGATTTAATGCTCCAATCTGATCCATACGCCAATTTACCAAATTGCCTCTTAAAATCACTTATAAAGAGCTAAGTCCGACACCAGTCTGGCAGTAATACCGCGGCGTGGCTCAAATCGTCGCGGCGCGATGAACAAAGGGAAAATCACCCTTTCTTAACCCATGTTCTCTCCCTGGTTTGCTTGATATGCCGCGGCGCGGACCCGTTTGTCGCAGCGCGGCCTAAGGCACTATCTGGCCAGCTCGACAACCTTAAACACAAAAATCGTTTTACACAACATTCAAGTCGTTCAAGCTTCCAATACACGTCTAAACATCATATCTAAGCCTCACAAGACTTAACGCTAACCTAGACTCATTTACAAACTTATATACGCACACATTAACAAGTACATATATATATGTATCTACACAATTACGAATAAACAACGAGTTACAAACGTACAAATGATTAATTATGTACCTTTCGATACGTACGGGAAAAAACGAGATGTTACAACTCTTCCCCACTTGGATCAGAGCGCGTCCTCGCGATCCAAGCCGCATGACAAGCAGGAAGATAGACCAAGAAAAACTCTTCGAATTCCCATGTAAACTCGGAACCCTTTCGATGTCGCCATTGCACCTTGAAAGTTCTAACTTCCTTGTTCCACAACATCTTAACCTTCTCATCAAAGATTGCAACCAGTTCTTCCGCATACTCTAGCTTGTTATTCAACGTAATCTCATCTAAAGGCACCCAAGTCAAGTCATCCGCAAGACACTTACGAAGATGGGAAACATGAAACATGTTATGGATTCCCGCAAGTTCTTCGGGTAACTCTAGTCGATAAGCAACCTCACCAACACATGCCAAAACCTTGAAAGGACCAATAAACCGAGGAGCTAACTTTCCTCGCTTTCGAAAAAGAATAACACCCTTCCATGGAGAAACCTTAAGCATCACCATGTCACCTTCTTGAAACTCTATCGTTCTCCTACCTTTATCGGCATAAGACTTTTGTCTATCTTGCGCCGCTTTAAGTCGAGCCCGAATCATCTCAATTTTATTATTCGTCTCCAAAACCAAATCGGAACTCCCGATCTCTCTTTGACCCACTTCTCCCTAACAAATGGGAGTTCGACACCTACGCCCATAAAGCATCTCATACGGTGGCATTCCAATACTAGTGTGGTAACTATTATTGTACGAGAATTCCACCAATGGCAAGTGCCCATCCCAACTTCCACCAAAATCAATAATACACGCCCTTAACATATCCTACAATGTTTGGTTCGTACGCTCGGTTTGATCATCCGTTTGAGGATGATACACCGTGCTCATTTTCAAATGAGTACACATATCTTCATGAAACTTGTTCCAAAACCGGGAAGTAAAACGAGTATCTCAATTCGAAACAATAGATATAGGAACCCCATGTCTCGATATCACCTCCTTAATAAACAACTTGGATAAAGTCTCCGATGATATCGTTTCCCGAATGGGAAGAAACAAAGCACTTTTCGTCAATCGATCAACTATCACCCAAATCGTATCATATTGGGTTCTCGCCGTCTTCGGTAACTTAGTAATGAAGTCCATGGTAATGTGCTCCCATTTCCATTTCGGGACTTCCAAGGGTTGTAACTTACCGTACGGCTTTTGGTGTTCGGCTTTAACTTGCAAACACGTGACGCATTGTTCAACTTACTTAACCACATCACGTTTCATACCGGGCCACCAATAATCTTTCTTCAAGTCATAGTACATCTTTGTTGCACCCGGGTGAATGGAATACCTTGACTTATGTGCTTCATCTAGTAGCACTTGTCAGTTACCACCCATCTTAGGTACCCACACTCTTCCTTGAAACGACAACAAACCACGTGAGCCCATAGTAATGAACTCTGTTTGCCCCACAATCCGCTCTTCATGCTTGTTGTGAACATATGCTTCTATTTGAATCTCACCAAGCTTTACAAGAAAATCGTTAGTGATAATCATGTGTAATGATCCTACTCGTATCGCCGGATGTTGACTCTTTCGACTCAACGCATCCGCGACCACGTTCGCCTTTCCCGGATGGTAAAGTATCTCACAATCATAATCCTTTACCACATCCATCCACCTACGTTGACGATAATTCAAATCTCGTTGAGTAAAGAGATGTTTCAAACTCTTATGGTCCGAATAAATCGTACACTTGACACCATACAAGTAGTGGCACCAAATTTTCAACGCATGAACCACCGCCGCCAATTCAAGATAATGAGTCGGTTATCTCTTTTCGTGTTCCTTTAATTGTCAAGAGGCGTAAGCGATGACTTTACCTCTATGCATCAAAACACACCCGAGCCCATTTAAAGAAGCATCACAATAAACGGTCATGTCTTCTACCCCTTCCGGCAACACTAACACCGGAGCTTGACACAATTTCTCTTTTAACAATTGAAAAGCAATTTCTTGCTCGTTCTCCCAATTGAACCTTACGTTCTTCCTCGTCAATTTAGTCAAAGGAGAAGCAATCTTAGAAAAGTCTTGGATGAACCGACGATAATAACCGGCCAATCCGAGAAAACTTCGGATCTCCGTAGGCGTAGTCGGTTGTTCCCAACTCTTCACCGTTTTTATCTTCCCCGGATCTACTTGAATACCTTCTTGATTCACAATATGGCCAAGGAATTGGACTTCCCTTAGCCAAAATTCACATTTGGAGAATTTTGCATACAACTTCTCCTTCCGCAATGTCTTCAACACTTCATGCAAATGGTGCTCATGTTCCTTCATACTCTTAGAATAAACAAGTATGTCGTCGATGAACACAATTACCGACTTGTCCAACATAGGTTGGCACACTCGGTTCATAAGATCCATGAATGCCGCCGGTGCATTCGTAAGACCAAAAGGCATAACTACAAACTCATAATGGCCATAACGAGTTTGAAAATCCGTTTTCTCTATGTCTTCCTCACGGACCCGCACTTGATGATAGCCGGACCGTAAGTCAATCTTAGAAAAATACGTTGCACCTTGGAGTTGGTCAAACAAATCGTCAATCCGAGGCAATGGATAACGATTCTTGATCGTCACTTTTAATCAACTCCCTATAATCGATGCACATCCGCATACTTTCATCTTTCTTTTTCACAAACAAAACCGGAGCACCCCATGGCGAGGAGCTCGGTCGAATGAAACCCTTTTCAAGCAACTCTTGGGTTTGATTTAACAACTCTTGCATTTCCGTCGGCGCTAAACGATAAGGAGTTTTAGCAATGGGAGTAGCTCCCGGAACCAACTCAATGCGAAATTCTACTTGTCTTTCCGTCGGAACACCCGGTAACTCATCCGGAAAAACGTCTTCAAACTCATTAACCACCGGAATTTTACGAATGGGTGGTGGCTCATCACGAGTATCAACTACATGAGCGAGATAACATACACCACCACTCTTGAGAAAACGTCGTGCCCGTGCATAAGTGCATAATGGTACGGGTCTTCTTCGTTTATCACCATGAATAATCAACTCTGCCCCACTTGGGGTCCTCACACGAATGAACTTATCATGGCATGCAATATCGGCTCTATAATGATCGAGCCAATCCATGCCAACAACAATATCAAACTCACCCAAAGTCATTGGAATGAGATCGATTTTAAACGTTTCGGTACCAAACATAACATTACAATCTTTACACACATCGACCCCAGCACCGTCTTACCATCCGCTATTTCAACTTCTACCGGATGACTTAACTTAGCTAGCGGTTTGTTAAGCTTAGACACAAATTGAGGTGATACAAAAGACAAATTAGCACCGCTATCAAATAATATCTTTGCCGGATTAGAGTTAACCATGAAAGTACCTGAGACAACTTCATTGGAATGTTTGGCCTCATCATTGGTCATCAAATAATTTCGCCCCTTAGCCGTGCCCGCCGCCTTCTCTAACCTCCTAACATGATCACGCCACAAGTCGGGACACTCCGGCTTCTTATGCTCTTCTTTACCGTAGTTAAAACAAGTGAGCTTGGTTGTGGATGGTTGTTTTGGGCACTCACGAGCCATGTGCCCCCTTTGCCCACAATTGTATCAAGCATAAGTAAAATCACCGGAAGCACCCTTCTTAACACTACCAACACCCTCGAAGCCCTTCTTGTGCTTCTTGTTAGAAAAGTTCGAATGACTAATAGCTTCAAACTTCTTTTTGCAGAAGGTAAAGCCACTCTTTCTCAAGTTGAGCGACTCAAACCCTTTGGCCATATCAAACAACTCATCAAAACTCTTCACCACATTCATGCTTATCTTCTCTTGATAATTATCATTCAAGATTCGGTAAAAGTCTTCCTTCAACATTTTATCATTCCCGACATACTCCGGGCAAAATTGAGTTTTCGACAAGTAAACGGATTTAAGAGTATTCAAATCCATCGACCCTTGCCTCAAGGAACGCAACTCGTCCTTAAGCCTAGTAAGATCGGCCGAAGTTCGGTACTCTTGGAAGAAATCCATTTTGAACTCATCCCAAGTAAAATCCATGCATTGTTCTTCGCCATAAACTTGGATTTTTGCATCCCACTATAGCTTCGCATTACCTCTTAGCATGCTACAACCATACCTTGTCTTTTTATCAATCGGGCATTCACAAGTTCGAAAGGCCCCCTCCATATCGGAGATCCACCGGGCACTCTTTAACGGGTCTCTTTCGCCCTCAAAAGTAGGAGGTTGAGCATCTTTAAAATTCTTATAGAAAAAGTCTCGTCTCCCGACATTGTCCCCTTGAAGGACAACTTAAATTTGCTCCTTTACTACATTGACTAATTGCTCGTCAATCGTATCTAGAAACATTTTCTTAACAACTTCAAGGAAAGACGCATGATGACTTTTCAAAATGGCCTCGACTTTAGCCGTGAATTCGGGGTCCTCACTAGTGCCCCCATTTTCGGTGTCGTGTCCGTTTCTTATCTTCATTCTATAAAACGGAAAAGATTAAACAACGAACGAAACAAAAGGACGTAACACGTATGCACATACGTATACCCCACACTACTCCATCTTACTCAACAATCGTCGTACATTACTTGTTTGACACGATTTGCACCCGTAACAAGGGTAGCTAATCATTGTTTCGCGAGCACGTCGCATTAACTTGCTAGTACAACATCCATCTCGCTTGATGATTGTTAAACACAACACAAATCAATTAACACGAGGTTAGTTCACATGACCAAAGCACTAACAATTCCCGATTAGACCCAAAGTCCTACAAGTCCCGCATAAAAGCGCATGCACAATAAAGTCTAAGTCTAGGCACCTATCTCAAGTCGCCTAAATCCCTTAGACCATGCTCTGATACCACTTGAAACAACCCAACCCGTATTCCATACGATAATATTTTTTTTTAAAATAATACACATTTACGCGCCAATTAAATATGTAAACCATTCCACACATTTCGTTTTAACATACAACGAGTTTAGTGTTTACAAAAGGCACAAAGGCCATTAACGAATGTGATACAAGTTTGACCAATACAAAAATGATAGTTTTAATCCAAACAACACATCGAGCATGGTTTGGGACTAAACTACCCAAAACGCTAGGGGTGCGTTTGATAAAACTGAATGATTTAGTGCTGAATGATTCAGAATCTGAATGGTCCAGAGCCTCTGAATAAGGTTTGCTCTGAATGAAAATAATCTGTTTGATAATCATTTAGAATGAACGATATGAACTGACTAAAACTACCTTATTAACGTGTGACATGAATAAAAAATTCAATATACTTGTTAGTTAGGTGATCAAGATATGATTTGAGGAGAATATTATAGATAATTTAGGCTCTTAATGGTTAAGAGAGTGTTTCATCTCTGAATGGTTCAGAGCTGAATTCTGAACCATTCAGCACCATATGTCATTTAGGGGTCAGAAACAAACGCACTGAATGCTGAATGGTTCAGCATTCAGTGCTGAACCATTCCATTAAGAGGCAAACAAACGCACCCTAGGCCAACTTCCAAAAGCTCCAACATAACATCATCAAGGGACACCTAGTGCCCAACAACCCCCTTGCCCTTGTCCACACCTGCATCTAAAAAGATAAACAACGAGAGGGGTAAGCTAATGCTTAGTGAGTGCAACAATTATACGTTTACATATACAACCTACTTACTTGCAATCACTTACGCATTTACCGCATACATGCTAGCATTATAAGTAATCATACCATTACAAGTATAACACTAAACCTTCCACCATACGAGCTAGCATAACAATAGCATATAGTTTAAACAATATAATATGCTACAATCCACACACACAACCATGGTTAACCAAACGAACGAGGGAACGGTGTTTAAAGACCGTCGGAGTTCATAACAACCATTAGTGCACTTAACACTTCATACACTAACCCCACGGGTGGCATCTTAACACGTCGATACTTCACCCCGGGTGGTGCCTTAACACTTCGACACCTCACCCCGAGTGGTGTCTTAGCACATCAACACTTTACTCATTACATCTCTCGGAGTGGCATCTTAACACATCGATACTTCACTCCCGAGTGGTGTCTTAACACATCGACACTTCACTCGCCAAGTGAGGAGTGGTGTCTTAACACGTTGACACTTCACAACTCAACTACACAAATAAATACATCATATATGCACGCATATAATTATTCCACTCACCTTAACACTTCGGTGATGATTATGCACTTCCGAGATTCAAAGCAAAGTACCTAATACATTAAGTACAATTTCAATACACAACTAGTGGAATTAACCAAATTACACCTACTTGAGCATTTAATGACCCAACTCGCATTAAATGACTCAAACACACCACAACAGCCCCTTTAATGGCCAAGACTCGACTTTAATCACTAAAGCTAGTGAATTAAAGTCTAGTAACTTCAACTAGCACCAACTTAGGATAATTCATACCCAATTCACCCAAACTAGGTCAACATTACTCTTTTGACCCATTTTAACTCTTACACTACCAAACTTGTCAAACATGACCTATTTACCATTTCAACAACATTTTAACAAGTGTTTAACGCTTAACAACACCATCAACACTTACAAATCCTATTTTCATTAGACCAAACCCTAGCTTGTGGATATTAGGGTTTCATTACGACTACATAACCCAAATTCGCCCATTTTACCCTCAAATGGGTCAAACAAGTCTCTAGTAACCAAAACCCTAGCCATTAACCAATTAAAACTCAAAACTTAGAGTTAGAACTTATCGAGACTTTCAACGCGTAGCTAGAGATACAAGGACCAACTTTAATTCTGGCTCCAAAGATCAACCCTCAATCCTTCACTCTCAAATCTCACTTTTAATTCAAATGGATTTTAAGTTTTGGGAGAGAAAATGAAAGAAAATAGAAAAAGGAAATGAATTAAATGAACTAGTGGTGCAGATTTAATGCTCCAATCTGATCCATACACCAATTTACCAAATTACCCCTTAAAATCACTTATAAATAGCTAAGTCCGACACCAGTCTGGCAGTAATGCCGCGGCGCGGCTCAAATCATCGCGGCGCGACGAACAAAGGGAAAATCACCCTTTCTTAACCCATGTTCTGTCCCTGGTTTGCTTGATATGCCGCGGCGCGGACCCGTTTATCGCGGCGCGGCCTAAGGCACTATCTGGCCAGCTCGACAACCTTAAACACAAAAATCATTTTACACAACATTCAAGTCGTTCTAGCTTCCAATACACGTCTAGACATCGTATCTAAGCCTCACAAGACTTAAGGCTAACCTAGACTCATTTACAAACTTATATACGCACACATTAACAAGTACATATATATATGTATCTACACAATTACGAATAAACAATGAGTTACAAACGTACAAATGATTAAGTATGTACCTTTCGATACGTACGGGAAAAATGGGATGTTACAACATGGCTAGAGCTTTACAGATTTACACCCCCGCTGAATTATTATCACCTGATTATACAGCTTTAATTTATCAAGGTGAGAGGGTAGATAGAGATTTTGACGCTAACGCCGTATGGAGGCGTATGTCAAATTTTAATGTGTTTACGCGGGGTGGAAGACACTCATATTTAGAAATTAACAAAGCAGAGCTTCATATAATACATAGATTTTTAGCTAACTCGATTACACAAAGAGGTAAAAACAAGGAGAAAATGACTCTAAACGATTTATTTTACCTTAAGTGCATTCGAGACACTAGAGGCTTTGTTAATATTCCCTACTGTGTTGGTTTTTATTTGTCTAAAGTTGTGGAAGGAATACAGGACGGGGGACTAATAGGAGGAGGCATTTTTGTTACTCTCATTGGAGAGTATTTAGGTGTGGATAGGGAACACGGGGGTCCAATGATGGTAGTTGAGGAACAAACTGATACTATAGGTTTGCAGGTTTATCAGGGTGCAAATGTACTAAAACGGAGGCACAATATGCCAATACCATATCATGGCACCCATCCACAGGTAGAGAGGGGTTCAGATGAGGAGATGGAGGAAGCAGATGACATCAGGGATGTCATTAGGGATAGTTTTACTGACGTTTTCCAGCGTATAGATGAGGTGAAAATGAGTAATGAGGATAGGCATCGTCAGTATGAGCAGTGGCAAGCCGCGAATGCGTATGAGACTTCCAAGCGACGCCAACACGATAGCTGGCAAGTTCATCAGCACCAAATTATGAGCCAGCTATCATATCAGGTACCAAATAACTACATCCCGACTCGACCTGCTTACTATCCACCACATCAGCCGATATACGACCACCCTTTGACCTGTAAGACCCCAACCAAGACTACCAGGACACCTATCACCAACCATGGAACCCGAGCGATGATATGAACTGGAATCCCTATCCAAATCAATAGTGTTCCATTGGTGATTTCTTATCTTTTATTATTTTTATCTATTTATGTTAAACATTTAACATTTTAATACTTTTATGTAATGTTTAACATTTTTATTATTTTGTACTAATATTTCATTTTTGTAATTTGAAAGTGGGATATTAAGTCCCATTTCAAATTACCATGCATGTTTATATTTGTATTGTATGTATTTTATCTCATGTACACAACAGGGTAAAACAACGCATTTTCAAAGACTGACATTAAGTTCAGCAAAAGCAACTAATTTTGACCAAAAGATGCAAAATAAATGTGATATAACAACTGTAGGAATAAACAAATGATGAGCACCATTTATCATTCAAACAAACAACAATATGTTTGGAAAATTTGGTAAAATTTAATCATTTTTCTACGCTAATCACCCTCAATAATTTAAATTGTTACTGATTTCTTGCAAATGAGGGCATTGCAAGATCTTAAGTGTGGGAAGGGATTAAATTCTTTCAGTTTTAATAATTTGACTTATACACTTGGTTTAATAGCCATCGTTAAACTTTACTAGTAACGCAGTAGTTGTTTTAGAATCTAGTGCTCTCTGATAATAAAGAACATCCCTACTCTTATATACTGACTACCCACTTCTAGTAAAAATTTTAAAATTTTTTAACTAAATGAACTCAAAATCATGTTTATACGTATTTATGAACGATAAAACTAGGTGTTAACACCGAAATTATTGTTACCTCGGAAAGGACATAAATTGAGAAACAACCCAAAACGCTTGAATTCATTTAAAATGGAATAGAAGAGAATAAAAAGGCAAAGAAAGAAAAATAAAAGCCAAGTGTGAGAAAAATTTACCAAGTTATTTAGAACATATATCACATATTTTTGTACAAATAATTGAAGATACTTTTGTTTTGGACAATATTAATCAGTTCTACCCAGTTTATTGTAATATAAATAGAATTTAAAAGGAACTACAATCTTTCGAGAAAAAGTCACGCGCTTCTTGATTTAGGTCAGGAAGTTGTCGTCAAGACCAGTTGTAGAGACTACGAAAAACCTTGAAAAGTTTTCTCGAAAATCAGCTGGAAATCCACGGACCTCAGCATCAAACAGGGTCGCCAAGTGGTCAGACTTATCCTATCCATGAGAGGATCTGTCTCGTACAATGGGGGGCACCGTGCAAATTAGCTTATAAGACTAATGAATCAGACCCCCAGAAAGGATAATCTCCTTAAAAGATCAAAAATCAGCATTTAAGCCTGATATTACTCAATCCTTGAGATTGACCTTAAAGATTGAGAATTACAAACTCATGAAATTCGATGATATCTAAACTCGAGCTTGAACAAGAAAATATTTTGATCAAAATTAAAACCGATTTATTTTCTGAAAAACCCATTTTCAATGCGTTCATTACCATTGGACGTAAAATCATGAGAATTCACTGGAATTCATTAGGTCACCTGAACCAAATTGGGTGTCAACCGTAAGAACGGTGGTTTCATAGCTTGGTCGAAGATAGGACCTTGTGCCAGACCGAAAAACTACAAGGTGATCTTTACTATTGCCCCTACAAAGGATGGTAATTGCATCCGACACGATATAGACCATAATCAAAAGCATGTCATTAGACATTGCCTTAACAGTTGCTTGTTCAACACTTTCCTTTACAACCGGACGGTAGTTTACCGAAAGATAATATAAGGAGTAAGTACACTGGACGTGTTGCTTTCCCAATACAAGGTTAGCAAGTGGGTGACACAAAACCATAAGTTTTGAGCTAAAATTCTCAAATCTGAAACCCACAAAACCCACAAAAACATTTTGCAAACACCGGTGAAGGGTTATTTTGGAAAACTAATCTAGAGTAAAAGATAGATTGAATTTTCAAAAGATCAAATGTTTTCATAAAGATCCAATTTCCTAAAGGATCTAAATTTTTATAGTCATGTGGGACTGTAAACTACATCGTTACTATCATTGTTCATACCGCCGTATCAAAATCACTGATGTACATAGTATGAAGAATAAAGAAGTGATTCTAGTAAAGCTGTATTCAAGTTCTATATTGCTTGAGGACAAGCAACGCTCAAGTGTGGGAATATTTGATAATGCTAAAAACGAACACATATTTCATAGCAAAATCCTTCAAGAAAGACAAGCTTTTAGTTGCAATTGTTCTATTTACAAGTGATATTCGTTTAAATAATAAAAGGTGAAGACAAAAGACAGATTCGACGATTTGAAGGCGCAAACGACCAAAAAGCTCAAAAGTAAAAAATACAATCCAAGTGGTTCAATTTATTGATGAGAAACGTCTAAAAGTTACAAGAGTACGAGCCGCAAAACGCAAAATACAAGATATTAAATAGTACGCAAGGACGTTCGAAAATCCAGAACCAGAACATGAACCAACTATCAACGCGCGACGCAACGAAGCTAAAATTATAAGTCAAATATGCACACAAATATAATATAATATATAAATAATTATATAAATTATTTATATATTATATTTATATTAAAAACCATCGGAAAATAAAAAAACAAAAGTACCTGAGCTCTAAAAGGGATCCATGCAATCTCATGGCCAGGAAGGCCAAAATCCATGCGATCGCATGGAGTACTGTAGCAGCCCAAGTCCTATAAATTGGAACGTTTTCTGCGAGTTTGTGTACACCAATTTTATCAATTACTCTCTATCTCTCAATATATATTTATATTTTAATTATAATTATAATTTTAATATTAAGTTAATAATAATAAGGTTATAGTGGCGAATGTTTTAAATTTGTAAGTCGAAATTCTGTCCGTATAACACTACGCGATAAATAATCAATGTAAGTTATGTTCAACCTTTTTAAATTAATGTCTCGTAGCTAAATTATTATTATGTTTATTTAAGCCGAAGTAAGCGTGATGTTGGACTAAATAATAAGACTGTGTAATTGGGTTTTGGACCATAATTGGGGTTTGGACAAAAGACTGACACTTGTGGAAATTAGACTATGGACTATTAATGGGCTTTATATTTGATTAACTGAATGATAGTTCGCTAATTTAATACAGAGATTTACAATTTGATATAATTATAAATAACCACATACACTCGATCGAACACGATGGGTGGGATATTTATAAATACTAATAATCGTTCGTTTAACCGGACACGGGGATGGATTAATAGTCAATGGACTCATTAAAACAGGGGTGGATTACGTACAAGGACATTTGGCGTAATTGTTAACAAAGTATTAAAACCTTGGGTTACACGCAGTCGATATCCTGGTGTAATTATTAAACAAAGTATTAAGACCTTGTTACAGTTTAAGTCCCCAATTAGTTGGAATATTTGACTTCGGGTACAAAGGTAATTTGACGAGGACACTCGCACTTTATATTTATGACTGATGGACCATTATGGACAAAAACCAGATGGATGTATCAAATAAACCAGGACAAAGGACAATTAACCCTCAGTAATAAACTAAAATCAACACGTCGAACATCATGATTACGGAAGTTTAAATAAGCATAATTCCTTTAATTTATATCTTATCGTACTTTTATTTACCGTCATTTTATTTATCGTACTTTAAATTATCGCACTTTTAATTATCTCACTTTTATTTATCGTCATTTACTTTACACTTTAAATTAAGTCATTTGTATATTTAATATTTTACATTAGGTTTTAGTTGCGACTTAAGTTTTAAAATCGACAAATCGGTCATTAAACGGTAAAACCCCCCTTTTATAATAATAATAATACTACTTATATATATATTTATACAAATATAGTTTAAAATAAATATAGCGTTAAACTTAGTGAGCTCCATGTGGAACGAACCGGAATTACTAAAAACTACACTACTCTACGATTAGGTACACTACCTATAAGTGTTGTAGCAAGGTTTAGGTATATCCATTCTATAAATAAATAAATAACTTGTGTAAAATTCTATCGTATTTAATAGTATTTCGTAGTAAAATATAATCTATTTCGTATTACACCTCACAAACATCAATTATAGAGCAAATTTCGACTCATTAAAGCAGTTGGTGGTAGTACAAGAAAGAAAAATGAAGGTTTCTTTGTAAGAAGAAAGTACAATGACAGAAGTTAAGACATTAGGAAAATAAAATGGGAGGTTTTAAAATCATGACATTCAAAAAAGGTAATGATGTCAATTTGTTAGACTATTGAGTTTTTTTTTTCATAAAAGTTTTTAGCTTTATATACAAGATGGCATATTGGTGAATTATATGATTAATTTTGTTTTATTTTTAATATTTTGGAATCCATTTAAATTATAGTTTTGTACCTTTTTACTATTTGTGGCAAGCACCAAATGAATAAAAGGGGAACTTTCAAATTTTGGGCTACTTCCAAACATCATTGTATACCTGCTCTCGGAATTTTGGGCTACTTCCAAACATGCATGTTTAATTGTAGTTTTAACATGTGTGTTTAATTATAGTTTTAACAATCGTGTTCATTACAAAGTCGGTATTGACATTTTAATATTGTTTATTTATATCTGTTCATGTTCATCGGAGTTTTCAGATATCACATAAATGCCCTAAGTTGATTCTGACCTCAGCCTGCACAACCATTCGCTTCTTCTCCAGGTGAGTTAACGTGTACTTTTGACTTTATTTGTTGAAAAAAATATAGGTGCATTCTTGATATTGCAGTTGTAGTTAGAATGATGCCTCAAGCACGACCTCTGACTGTTCCTTCAGGTAGAATGAATCCCTTATTAAATTTTTAAGCTTTCCAATTGTCTAATCTACATTGCTCATCAACACTAATATATGATTTGGGTACAAAGTGCGGGTTGTAGATATTTAGAATTCTATATTATGAATTTGGAATAGTTTAATATGTAGGACGTGTGACTATCGTTTTTTAATTCATTCATGTTAGACTAATTAACAATGGCTGTTAGCGAATACTTTGTTAAAAGTGGAGAATGATAATGAGATATTTGCCTACTGACTGAAAAAGAAATATGTAGACAACATGTCTTTAATTTAATTAGTTTTTATTCTTTTTCATAATTAAGTTAAGGTTATAAATCAACTTTTCTACATGTATTGTTATTGAATGTAGGATTCAAATGGGTCAATCTGCATCTCTATAGCTGATATGGGTCAAAATGTATACTGTTGTTGTGTGTTCATTAAAAATTACCATTACAAAGATGAAATGGGTCAATTCTGCATCTTGATATCAGCTAAAAAGTCATGTTTTCACCCCGGTATTAAGGCCCAAAAACAAGAAAGTTTCGAACTTTATCGGCAAAATACCTGCTTCGTCAGTTAAAATTGAAGGTCAAGTAATTACGAAGACGGTGCAAAAAGAATCAAGAGAATCTGAGCTAAAACGAAGATTCTAGAGCGAAAACGGTGAAAGACAAGAAATCAAGTTACGATCCAGCGAATCAGTAAGCCAAACGGCTTGCCAAACGGCCTGCCATACGCCTCAAACAACCCGAATCCGTTTACCAAAAACGAAGCACTATTTTTTTTATTATAAGTTAGGTCCCATTAAGACAGAGTAATTCCAACTATGTTTTAACCTAAAACATAATATCATAACGACACGTTTAACTATTTATAATGACCCTTGGTACACAAATGACACATTACAAAAGCATTTGAAGTAATGACTCAACCGCACTAATGACCCAACCCGATACAAAGAGCATAATCCCGGGGACCACCAAATCCTCAATCCGCGTCCAAATATCCGAAAGCTACCTATCGAGCCCAAACGCTCCTACACATCTATTTTAACAACTAGCTAGATTCATAAGCGCAATACCTGTAAAAAGGTAAACAACGAGAGGGGTAAGCATAAAGTTTAGTGAATGCAATAATTATACATATACATATATAATCTACTTACTTGCAAACACTTACACAAATACCGCATACGAATTAGCAATTCAACAACCATGCAATCACAATGCATAAACTAAATATCCGCAATTCACAATAAGCTAGCATCACCAATAGCATATAGTTCACAATTTAATATGCTAATACAAAACTCACACAACCATGGTTAACCAATAGTACAAGGGAATGGTGCTCACGAATGAGCATCGGTGTTCACAACAACCATTAGTGTACAACGACATATATCACTAACCCCTGGGTGGTATCGTACGCCCGAACATTAAACCCACCCGTCACATGAAATGTGGTATCGAACGCCCGAACTTTAAACCCACATTTCACGCCCACGCACGCATATGATATGGTATCGAACGCCCGAACTTTAAACCCATATCACATGCCACACATGATGATGAGGCATCGAACGCCCGAACTTTAAACCCTCATCCCATGCCAACACGATGTGGTATCGTACGCCCGAACTTAAATCCTACATCGCATTTCACACAAGTAAATACATTACATACACACATGCATAATTATTCCACTCACCTTAGAATGCCCGCACAAGTCATGTATGTAAATTGCCTCCAAGCGCAACCGAGCAAGCCTTTTCCTATAATACACATATAGGTACACTATGCACATAAATATACATTTTCTAAAAGAGAATCCAACAAAATCATCCCTTAGCCAAGGGATCACACCTTGCTCGCCAAAACCCTCCCATTTAATCACCTAATGGACACAAGCCAATTACCACTTCGGTTGGTAGTTCAAACCCACTCTACAAAGTACAATTTAACTCAAATTATACCTGACACCAATTAGACCAACATAGGTCCCGACACTAGGTTACTACTTAGGTAGTGACCATTTCAAACGCCATTTACACCAAAACAACAACAAGTGCAATATTGACCCATATTGCACTTGACCACGTTTGACATATGTTAAAATACCATTTTAACCAAAAATCACTTCCCACAATTATTTTCGTTCAAAAACGTCATTTAACACTTAACAAAAGTGTTTAACATCCATTTATTCAAAATTAGTGTCATTACCAAAATTCGACTCAATCAAAGTCAACCCATTTTGACACAATTCATAAAAACACCCATAATCACTAACGGCTAGTGATTATATTTTTAAAATACCAATTAACACCTAAACCAAGTATTTACATACTTGATTACCAAAACTTGACTCAAAACTTAGTTTGACACCAAATCAAGCTTACTTGACTTAAAATACCCACTTGACCCATTTTGACCCAAATTAGGGTCTAACTCACTTTGACTTGTCAATTTACACCCAAAACACCTACAATCACTAACAACTAGTGATTATGTCTCAAAATAATCATTTGGCACCAAAAATCAAGAACACTTGACCCATTTCAACACAAAACCCATTTTGACCCAAATTAGGGTTTACACCCAAAATCAAGTCAACACAACACCAAAATCACAAGTACACAAGTGTTATAATGTTTAAACCAACACATGCAAGACCCAAATCAAACCCCTAAGTCACCCATTTAGGCTTACTTACATGAATCTTACCCAAAAATCCCTAAAATCACGAGAAATGGGGTTTATAACCCTAACTACTACAAACCCTAAGTCAAACAAGAATCTTAACAACGAAATTCGGATTTAGAACTTACCAACACTACCACAACGTAGCAGTGAATGAGGTGAACAACTTTAAGTCTCGTGACTTGACCCGATTCACTCTTCTTCTTCCTCAAATCAAGCTCTCTCTCTATCTCTCTCTCTCTCTCTCTCTCTCTCTCTCTCTAAAATGGGTTCCTCTCTAGAAATGGATGAGAGTGTTTGAGAAGATGAAATGAGGATAAGAATGAGATTGGATCAGTTTTAGTGGCTCAAAACCGACCCCCAAGTGAAAAGACAATACCCCTCATTAAAACTCAAAATATCAAGAAAATTACCAAAAATACGTTCCAGCTGCAATTTGCGCCTCCTGGCGGCAAATTACGGCCGGGCCGCAAAAGTTGGCCGCCAAAATGCGCCCATTTGGGCGCTGAAGAACCCCAGCCAACCGTAAATTGCACCTGGTCCATTTTTCGTATTTGTTTGACACTTATTTTGGTCGTAACTTTCAAACCGTAGCTCTGTTTTTTTATGAATCGAATATCGTTGGAAACGTAATAAGGTCTACATTCTAATGGTAAGGTTCTAAAACATTAATTTAAACTTTATTTGGGGTCAAAAGATACAATTACATACCTCGTAACTCAAATGGTGTCTAAAATAACACGTAACTGAAAATGGGATGTTACAACACCCAGATCAAACGGGCACGTTAAATGGGCTGGCCTAGCAAACGGCCACTGCAAACGGCCTGCCAGCCATTTACAAGCAAATTTCAAGCTTATTTAAAGGGTATTTATCATTCATTCCAACACACACTTCAATTCACTTCTTTCTCTCTCTTGCACAATATTAGTCATACTTTCAAGGTCTTCGGCTCCGTGCGAGAAATCTAGTACCCGGAGAAGAACGCCGAAGATTGTATTAGGAGCGGTCTGGAGTTTGAAGTTGTCACTTTTATATTCAGAACTCATTTAATCTACTGGTACTTCTATCCTTTATCTTATTATAATGTCTTCTATCATTATGTTTTGTGATGTTGTTGCCATGATTAGCGAGTAGTTATCTTTAGTGTATGCTATGATATAACCAATTATAATGCCAAAATAATATTATGGTTTATGTATGTTGTCAAAATGCTTTCCGATTATGCTTTAAACTCAATCGCTTTTCCAACTAATAGAACGTAGTTATTGGCTCTGTTATTGGGAAGTCGCGAACCCCGATTTAGAGTACACTATCTGTGTCACCCCTTGGTAAGATAAGTCTATCGGATACAACGTAAGATCGACTAAGGCACACCGGTTGAAGTAAGTCTATCAAGCTTTGGACTCCGACTGAGGACACTTTCGTAGTGAAACATCTTACTAGACCCTTAGTACATTGTCAGTCCCAGACCATGCTAGTGTAGTCACGAAGCATATAAACTTCATACGTGCATGCTGAAGCACAAAGGTTGTTGTAAGCTGAACCTCTGCTAAGTAAGACCATGGAACCCGGTCAGTGCTGATTAGTACACTGCACCCTAACGCGGTCTCATGCATTGCACCCCGCTTGAGGGATTCTTGGTTAATTAAGGAACTGTTTGTTTAAGCACATAAAGGATTAGACCGTTAGGATAACCGAACGTGTTCATGGAAGTCAACTTGACTTGGCCATGGTGTTCTTTATGGTTGGACTCTTTCTAAGGGCCTAACTATCTTTTAAACCCAATCATTAACGAAAGTATTGAAACACATCACGTCTCTCGGATATGGTAAACCCTGTATTCTGTTATGCTTAAGAAAGTTTAGACCTTTGCGGAATGTTAATACTTCACCCAACCGAGTCGCTCAATTGGATGAGCCGTCTGAACGTGTATGCCTGTAGTCAGACTGCACGGGCGTCGGGGGTAAGGGACATTGCTGTCTATTCAGAATCTTCAAGCCTATCGCATTACCCAGTGACATGTCTTATGACAGGGGCGTTTAGGACCAGTGTAATGAATACAAGGTCTCTACCTATTCATGAGCCAGCATTCCATAATTCCTGCAGAGTAATTGATGAAATCATAGTATGCACTTGTTTTAACCATATCTAAATTACGAATATTGCATTTACTTTATCTATCTTATAAACTAGAAAAAACCCAAAATTAGGTAACCACTACTCCATCATAATTATCTTAAGCTTTAAATATAGGTTCGATTCTACTGATATCTTAAAAACACGACCCTAGGTCATACTTCCCTTACTCATAATAAGGGGTAGTATGATTTAGGCCATGCTAAATATAAATTTAAAATAGTCCCCTCCCCCCCTTCTTGGTGGCTGATTCTGACGTGTTGCGACCTGACGAAACCACACAAATAAAACCGTCCGTTTGGGCCATATCAAGGGGAAGTATAATTTTTGGCGCCGCTGCCGGGGACTTGGTATCAAATAATATTGCTTTCTATCAAACTCATTCACAAGCATTTAGTGGTGTCTAAGAAAGACCACGGACTTGGTTGTTGGATTTTTCGAACAGTCTCCAATTATATTGGAACCAAATGGATCCTACCTCTCTGTAGTCAGCCTGGCCACTTGGTTTATTGAATAGTTCTTGCGAAGCTCTGTTATCGAATCGAAGTACCAGGGAATCAGTAGTAAGAACCAAAAACATATTCAACCTTAGCATAGTTAGATTATCTTAAATTAAATTAGATTACTTTAAATTAGACTACCTTAGATTAAGATTACCTTAGATTGCATGAGAATTACCGTAGTTTACCTTAGAAATTTAGTTTATCTGCTTAAAATTAAAAACAAAAAGGCGTACCCAGTGTATGACCCAAACCCGATCTAGACCAGGGCCATTGTTTTTTGAACCTGATCCAGACGCAATAATCTCTAAAGCACACAAGGAAGCACGAATCAGAAATCAAATGGCGTTACGCGTTACTTTAGCTGAAAATACCAAACCCTCGATTGAAGTGTGACAACCCGGAAATTTCTGACCAAATTTAAACTTTATCTTTATATTATTTTGACACAATAAGCAAAGTCTGTAATGTTTAGTCTCGAATATTTTGAATTTGTTTTGTATATTCAAATGACCTTCGACCATTCCCGACGATTCACGAACAACTATTTGTAAATAGATATATATATATATATATATATATATATATATATATATATATATATATATATATATATATATATATATATATATATATATATATATATATATATATATATATATATATAAATACATACATATATATTTTAAAAATTTAAATATAATTTGAAATAAAATAAGATTTAATAAATATGCAAAATAAAATAATATAAGATGTAATGAGAAATATTATTATATGTAAATATATATATATATATATATATATATATATATATATATATATATATATATATATATATATATATATATATATATATATATATATATATATATATATGTATATATATATATACTACTTGTAAATATATATAAGATTATATTTTAAAATTTATGTATATATATTTAAAATATTTATTTATGTAATAAAACCTAATACTAAAATGTATTTATATATATACATATAGTATATTGAATATGAATGATTTTGAGCCTGATTAGTAATGGTTGTAATACTCGTTTGATGTTCAGATTGATATTAAGTAAAATTCAAACTTATATGATTCCAAAATAAACTGTGATCCGAAAATGAGTAATATAAATTTTAGGCTTATTAAAAATGTATTTAGAAACTATTTTTTTAATTTTAAAACTTTTATATTTTACTTGGGGTTGGGAGTGAATAATTAATGTAAATTTTAATTAATAGTTAATGATCGAATTTTATACCATAATGATCAAAATAAATAAATATACTAAATTTAAAATTATGGAATTTTTCTGAACACTTTTATCCGCCACTGATTAACAACGGAGCACGATACACTTCTCGCGAAAACTGTAAGTAACTTATAGGCAAATGAATTCACGTGATATTACTTCAATTACTTTTTGGATGTTGAAATTCATTACTAACAATCACTTTATATATATATATATATATATATATATATATATATATATATATATATATATATATATATATATATATATATATATATATATATATATATATATAACATATATACATGCTTGAATTAAGTTATCACCACCTCCCATCATATTTTCTCTTCAACAACTCGATCACAAGCTTCATCCCGGCCACCACCGACTTCCACAGAAACCACCACGCCATCATAGAACAACCAACCACGGCCATCTTCACCACCTCTCTCTTTCTCTCTATCACTCTCTCTCTATAAATAATATATATGACATATACATACATTATAAACGGAACCCAGTTGTTTGTTTCATCCTCAACAACAAGACATCGCCATGACACCATCCTCTACCCTGCATCATCGTACACCATCACCATACAACCACCTCCCACCGTGACTTTCATAAAACCACCGGACGTCACCTTCTAGTCACCAATCCTCACCACATCGTGAACTATCACCTAAACCTCCTGTGTTCTTTTTCTGTTTTGAAATTCGAAGTTTCTTAAACTGCTACTGCCACTATCTGTATTGGTGTCTGTTTTGACTAAATAACCACCAACAAAGACAACTAACCTGCAACTGTTTGTTTCTATATATACTCATTGTGAGCCGCCACTTAAACACCACTGTCTATGCTATTTTTTTCCATTCCTACTGTGACTTTTATTCTACTATAATTTGAGCAATGATGATGATAATTGATATGTAAATGCAATATAAGATGATGATGGGATTAGAATGATGACGATGTTGATGATGATACAATGATCATGATGATGATGATATGATCGTGATGATGATGGAGGTGATGATCGTAACGATTTGATGATGTATAAAAATGAATAGTTCTTGGTTGCCTTTGAAGAAGATATTAGAGAACAGAAAAGATTTCGGTTTATATTTAATTAGATTCTAATTTAATCAGATAAAACCAAATAGAGGAGTGGTGTGGAGTGTTTCCTGTTAACGAGAGGTCCTAGGTTCGAAACCAGGCCACGTCATTTTATTTTTAATAGAAACTGTTGGGCCATCATGGTTCTCTTCTAGTGGGCCGTGAACTGTTTTGTTATCGGATCGGGCCATTAATTGATAACTGGGCTTATGCAAATTTGGGTTTATTAAACTGCTGTTGGGCCGAGGGAAATTGGGCCACGTTATAGAGATGATACGGGTTATATAGATATATGTCGTGTATTAAGACAAAAATATAGAAACAGAAAAATGGTTGGTGTTGTGTTGGTGAGCTAGAGGTCTCGGGTTCGATCCCTACTGAAATGTCCCGTTCTTATTGATTAAAAACGTTCCATATTAATTGATTTCGTTGCGAGGTTTTGACCTCTATATGAGATGTTTTTCAAAGACTGCATTCATTTTTAAACAAACCATAACCTTTATTTCATCAATAAAGGTTTAAAAAGCTTTACGTAGATTATCAAATAATGATAATCTAAAATATCCTGTTTACACACGACCATTACATAATGGTTTACAATACAAATATGTTACAACAAAATAAGTTTCTTGAATGCAGTTTTTACACAATATCATACAAGCATGGACTCCAAATCTTGTCCTTATTTAAGTATGCGACAGCGGAAGCTCTTAATAATCACCTGAGAATAAACATGCTTAAAACGTCAACAAAAATGTTGGTGAGTTATAGGTTTAACCTATATATATCAAATCGTAACAATAGACCACAAGATTTCATATTTCAATACACATCCCATACATAGAGATAAAAATCATTCATATGGTGAACACCTGGTAACCGACAATAACAAGATGCATATATAAGAATATCCCCATCATTCCGGGACACCCTTCGGATATGATATAAATTTCGAAGTACTAAAGCATCCGGTACTTTGGATGGGGTTTGTTAGGCCCAATAGATCTATCTTTAGGATTCGCGTCAATTAGGGTGTCTGTTCCCTAATTCTTAGATTACCAGACTTAATAAAAAGGGGCATATTCGATTTCGATAATTCAACCATAGAATGTAGTTTCACGTACTTGTGTCTATTTTGTAAATCATTTATAAAACCTGCATGTATTCTCATCCCAAAATATTAGATTTTAAAAGTGGGACTATAACTCACTTTCACAGATTTTTACTTCGTCGGGAAGTAAGACTTGGCCACTGGTTGATTCACGAACCTATAACAATATATACATATATATCAAAGTATGTTCAAAATATATTTACAACACTTTTAATATATTTTGATGTTTTAAGTTTATTAAGTCAGCTGTCCTCGTTAGTAACCTACAACTAGTTGTCCACAGTTAGATGTACAGAAATAAATCGATAAATATTATCTTGAATCAATCCACGACCCAGTGTATACGTATCTCAGTATTGATCACAACTCAAACTATATATATTTTGGAATCAACCTCAACCCTGTATAGCTAACTCCAACATTCACATATAGAGTGTCTATGGTTGTTCCGAAATATATATAGATGTGTCGACATGATAGGTCGAAACATTGTATACGTGTCTATGGTATCTCAAGATTACATAATATATAATACAAGTTGATTAAGTTATGGTTGGAATAGATTTGTTACCAATTTTCACGTAGCTAAAATGAGAAAAATTATCCAATCTTGTTTTACCCATAACTTCTTCATTTTAAATCCGTTTTGAGTGAATCAAATTGCTATGGTTTCATATTGAACTCTATTTTATGAATCTAAACAAAAAAAGTATAGGTTTCTAGTCGGAAAAATAAGTTACAAGTCGTTTTTGTAAAGGTAGTCATTTCAGTCGAAAGAACGACGTCTAGATGACCATTTTAGAAAACATACTTCCACTTTGAGTTTAACCATAATTTTTGGATATAGTTTCATGTTCATAATAAAAATCATTTTCTCAGAATAACAACTTTTAAATCAAAGTTTATCATAGTTTTTAATTAACTAACCCAAAACAGCCCGCGGTGTTACTACGACGGCGTAAATCCGGTTTTACGGTGTTTTTCGTGTTTCCAGGTTTTAAATCATTAAGTTAGCATATCATATAGATATAGAACATGTGTTTAGTTGATTTTAAAAATCAAGTTAGAAGGATTAACTTTTGTTTGCGAGCAAGTTTAGAATTAACTAAACTATGTTCTAGTGATTACAAGTTTAAACCTTCGAATAAGATAGCTTTATATGTATGAATCGAATGATGTTATGAACATCATTACTACCTTAAGTTCCTTGGATGAACCTACTGGAAAAGAGAAAAATGGATCTAGCTTTAATGGATCCTTGGATGGCTCAAAGTTCTTGAAGCAAAATCATGACACGAAAACAAGTTCAAGTAAGATCATCACTTGAAATAAGATTGTTATAGTTATAGAAATTGAACCAAAGTTTGAATATGATTATTACCTTGTATTAGAATGATAACCTACTGTAAGAAACAAAGATTTCTTGAGGTTGGATGATCACCTTACAAGATTGGAAGTGAGCTAGCAAACTTGAAAGTATTCTTGATTTTATGAAACTAGAACTTTTGGAATTTATGAAGAACACTTAGAACTTGAAGATAGAACTTGAGAGAGTTCAATTAGATGAAGAAAATTGAAGAATGAAAGTGTTTGTAGGTGTTTTTGGTCGTTGGTGTATGGATTAGATATAAAGGATATGTAATTTTGTTTTCATGTAAATAAGTCATGAATGATTACTCATATTTTTGTAATCTTATGAGATATTTCATGCTAGTTGCCAAATGATGGTTCCCACATGTGTTAGGTGACTCACATGGGCTGCTAAGAGCTGATCATTGGAGTGTATATACCAATAGTACATACATCTAAAAGCTGTGTATTGTACGAGTACGAATACGGGTGCATACGAGTAGAATTGTTGATGAAACTGAACGAGAATGTAATTGTAAGCATTTTTGTTAAGTAGAAGTATTTTGATAAGTGTATTGAAGTCTTTAAAAAGTGTATAAATACATATTAAAACACTACATGTATATACATTTTAACTGAGTCGTTAAGTCATCGTTAGTCGTTACATGTAAGTGTTGTTTTGAAACCTTTAGGTTAACGATCTTGTTAAATGTTGTTAACCCAATGTTTATAATAACAAAAGAGATTTTAAATTATTATATTATCATGATATTATGATGTACGAATATCTCTTAATATGATATATATACATTAAATGTCGTTACAACGATAAACGTTACATATATGTCTTGTTTCAAAATCATTAAGTTAGTAGTCTTGTTTTTACATATGTAGTTCATTGTTAATATAATTAATGATATGTTTACTTATCATAATATCATGTTAACTATATATATAACCATATATATGTCATCATATAGTTTTTTTACAAGTTTTAACGTTCGTGAATCACCGGTCAACTTGGGTGGTCAATTGTCTATATGAAACCTATTTCAATTAATTAAGTCTTAACAAGTTTGATTGCTTAACATGTTGGAAACATTTAATCATGTAAACATCAATCTCAATTAATATATATAAAATGGAAAAGTTCGGGTCACTACAGTACCTACCCGTTAAATAAATTTCGTCCCGAAATTTTAAGCTGTTGAAGGTGTTGACGAATCTTTTGGAAATAGATGCGGGTATTTCTTCTTCATCTGATCTTCACGCTCCCAGGTGAACTCGGGTCCTCTACGAGCATTCCATCGAACCTTAACAATTGGTATCTTGTTTTGCTTAAGTCTTTTAACCTCACGATCCATTATTTCGACGGGTTCTTCGATGAATTGGAGTTTTTCGTTGATTTGGATTTCATCTAACGGAATAGTGAGATCTTCTTTAGCAAAACATTTCTTCAAATTCGAGACGTGGAAAGTGTTATGTACAGCCGCGAGTTGTTGAGGTAACTCAAGTCGGTAAGCTACTGGTCCGACACGATCAATAATCTTGAATGGTCCAATATACCTTGGATTTAATTTCCCTCGTTTACCAAATCGAACAACGCCTTTCCAAGGTGAAACTTTAAGCATGACCATCTCTCCAATTTCAAATTCTATATCTTTTCTTTTAATGTCAGCGTAGCTCTTTTGTCGACTTTGGGCGGTTTTCAACCGTTGTTGAATTTGGATGATCTTCTCGGTAGTTTCTTGTATAATCTCCGGACCCGTAATCTGTCTATCCCCCACCTCACTCCAACAAATCGGAGACCTGCACTTTCTACCATAAAGTGCTTCAAACGGCGCCATCTCAATGCTTGAATGGTAGCTGTTGTTGTAGGAAAATTCTGCTAACGGTAGATGTCGATCCCAACTGTTTCCGAAATCAATAACACATGCTCGTAGCATGTCTTCAAGCGTTTGTATCGTCCTTTCGCTCTGCCCATCAGTTTGTGGATGATAGGCAGTACTCATGTCTAGACGAGTTCCTAATGCTTGCTGTAATGTCTGCCAGAATCTTGAAATAAATCTGCCATCCCTATCAGAGATAATAGAGATTGGTATTCCATGTCTGAAGACGACTTCCTTCAAATACAGTCGTGCTAACTTCTCCATCTTGTCATCTTCTCTTATTGGTAGGAAGTGTGCTGATTTGGTGAGACGATCAACTATTACCCAAATAGTATCAAAACCACTTGCAGTCCTTGGCAATTTAGTGATGAAATCCATGGTAATGTTTTCCCATTTCCATTCCGGGATTTCGGGTTGTTGAAGTAGACCTGATGGTTTCTGATGCTCAGCTTTGACCTTAGAACACGTCAAACATTCTCCTACGTATTTAGCAACATCGGCTTTCATACCCGGCCACCAAAAATGTTTCTTGAGATCCTTGTACATCTTCCCCGTTCCAGGATGTATTGAGTATCTGGTTTTATGAGCTTCTCTAAGTACCATTTCTCTCATATTTCCAAATTTTGGTACCCAAATCCTTTCAGCCCTATACCGGGTTCCGTCTTCCCGAATATTAAGATGCTTCTCCGATCCTTTGGGTATTTCATCCTTTAAATTTCCCTCTTTTAAAACTCCTTGTTGCGCCACCTTTATTTGAGTAGTAATGTTATTATGAATCATTATATTCATAGATTTTACTCGAATGGGTTCTCTGTCCTTCCTGCTCAAGGCATCGGCTACCACATTTGCCTTCCCCGGGTGGTAACGAATCTCAAAATCGTAATCATTCAATAATTCAATCCACCTACGCTGCCTCATATTCAGTTGTTTCTGATTAAATATGTGTTGAAGACTTTTGTGGTCGGTATATATAATACTTTTGACCCCATATAAGTAGTGCCTCCAAGTCTTTAATGCAAAAACAACCGCGCCTAATTCCAAATCATGCGTCGTATAATTTTGTTCGTGAATCTTCAATTGTCTAGACGCATAAGCAATCACCTTCGTTCGTTGCATTAATACACAACCGAGACCTTGCTTTGATGCGTCACAATAAATCACAAAATCATCATTCCCTTCAGGCAATGACAATATAGGTGCCGTAGTTAGCTTTTTCTTCAATAACTGAAACGCTTTCTCTTGTTCATCATTCCATTCAAATTTCTTCCCTTTATGCGTTAATGCAGTCAAGGGTTTTGCTATTCTGGAAAAGTCTTGGATGAACCTTCTGTAGTAACCAGCTAGTCCTAAAAACTGGCGTATGTGTTTCGGAGTTTTCAGGGTTTCCCACTTTTCAACAGTTTCTATCTTTGCCGGATCCACCTTAATACCTTCTTTGTTCACTATGTGACCGAGGAATTGAACTTCTTCCAACCAAAATGCACACTTTGAAAACTTAGCGTACAATTCTTCCTTCCTCAATACTTCTAACACCTTTCTCAAATGTTCACCGTGTTCTTGGTCATTCTTTGAGTAAATAAGTATGTCATCAATGAAAACAATGACAAACTTGTCAAGGTATGGTCCACACACTCGGTTCATAAGGTCCATGAACACAGCTGGTGCATTAGTTAAACCAAACGGCATGACCATAAACTCGTAATGACCGTAACGTGTTCTGAAAGCAGTCTTTGGAATATCATCTTCTTTCACCCGCATTTGATGATACCCGGAACGTAAGTCAATCTTTGAATAAACAGACGAGCCTTGTAGTTGATCAAATAAGTCATCGATTCTCGGTAGTGGGTAGCGGTTCTTGATGGTAAGTTTGTTCAACTCTCGGTAGTCGATACACAACCTGAATGTACCATCTTTCTTCTTGACAAACAAAACAGGAGCTCTCCACGGTGATGTGCTTGGTCGAATGAAACCACGCTCTAAAAGTTCTTGTAATTGGCTTTGTAGTTCTTTCATCTCGCTGGGTGCGAGTCTGTAAGGAGCACGAGCTATTGGTGCAGCTCCTGGTACAAGATCTATTTGAAATTCAACGGATCGATGTGGGGGTAATCCCGGTAATTCTTTCGGAAATACATCAGGAAATTCTTTTGCGACGGGAACGTCATTGATGCTCTTTTCTTCAGTTTGTACTTTCTCGACGTGTGCTAGAACAGCATAGCATCCTTTTCTTATTAGTTTTTGTGCCTTCAAATTACTAATAAGATGTAGCTTCGTGTTGCCCTTTTCTCCGTACACCATTAAGGGTTTTCCTTTTTCTCGTATAATGCGAATTGCATTTTTGTAACAAACGATCTCCGCTTTCACTTCTTTCAACCAGTCCATACCGATTATCACATCAAAACTCCCTAACTCTACTGGTATCAAATCAATCTTAAATGTTTCGCTAACCAGTTTAATTTCTCGATTCCGACATATATTATCTGCTGAAATTAATTTACCATTTGCTAATTCGAGTAAAAATTTACTATCCAAAGGCGTCAATGGACAACTTAATTTAGCACAAAAATCTCTACTCATATAGCTTCTATCCGCACCCGAATCAAATAAAACGTAAGCAGATTTATTGTCAATAAGAAACGTACCCGTAACAAGCTCCGGGTCTTCCTGTGCCTCTACCGCATTAATATTGAAAACTCTTCCACGGCCTTGTCCATTCGTGTTCTCCTAGTTCGGGCAATTTCTAATAATGTGGCCTGGTTTTCCACATTTATAACAAACTACATTGGCATAACTTGCTCCGACACTACTTGCTCCGCCATTACTCGTTCCGACACCATTTGTTCCTTTCGTTCTATTAACCCCTGGTCCGTAGACCTCACACTTCACCGCGCTATGACCATTTCTTTTACACTTGTTGCAAAATTTGGTGCAGAACCCCGAGTGATTCTTTTCACACCTTTGGCATAGTTGCTTCTGATTGTTGTTGTTGTTGCGGTTATTATTGTTGTTGGGATGATTGTTGTAGTTGCTGTTGTTGTTGTTGTTGTTGTTGGGCCGTTTGTTGTAGTTGCGATTGATGTTGCGATTGTTGGGATAATTGTTGTAATTGCTGTTGTTGTTGTATTGGTGATTCTTATCACCGTTTTCCTCCCACTTTCTTTTGACTTGCTTCACATTGGCTTCTTCAGCAGTCTGTTCTTTAATTCTTTCTTCAATCTGGTTCACTAGTTTGTGAGCCATTCTACATGCCTGTTGTATGGAGGCGGGCTCGTGTGAACTTATATCTTCTTGGATTCTTTCCGGTAATCCTTTCACAAACGCGTCGATCTTCTCTTCCTCATCTTCGAATGCTCCCGGACACAATAGGCACAATTCTGTGAATCGTCTTTCGTGCGTGGTAATATCAAATCCTTGGGTTCGTAACCCTCTAAGTTCTGTCTTGAGCTTATTGACCTCGGTTCTGGGACGGTACTTCTCGTTCATCAAGTGCTTGAATGCTGACCACGGTAGTGCGTACGCATCATCTTGTCCCACTTGCTCTAGATAGGTATTCCACCATGTTAACGCAGAACCTGTGAAGGTATGCGTAGCGTACTTCACTTTGTCCTCTTCAGTACACTTACTTATGGCAAACACCGATTCAACCTTCTCGGTCCACCGTTTCAATCCGATCGGTCCTTCGGTTCCATCAAATTCCAAAGGTTTGCAGGCAGTGAATTCTTTGTAGGTGCATCCTACACGATTTCCTGTACTGCTAGATCCAAGGTTATTGTTGGTATGTAGCGCAGCCTGTACTGCGGCTATGTTTGAAGCTAGAAAAGTACGGAATTCCTCTTCATTCATATTCACAGTGTGTCGAGTAGTCGGTGCCATTTCCTTTAAAATAGTTAAATGGAACAAGTTAATCATACAGAATATTAAGAGTAGTTAATAGTATTTCGTAGCATAATATGAACTCATTTATAAAAGCTTTTTCTTCATATTAGCGTTTTATAAGTTTAAATTCGGGTAGTACCTACCCGTTAAGTTCATACTTAGTAGCTAATATACAATTCAACTACTACAATTCTATATGAAAAACTGATTATAATAATATTTCGCGTTCAAACTTTTATACAATATTTTATAAACTTACAATACCGCTTATTTTACATAAAGCATGAAATATAGCACACAATAACTTTGATACAAGATAGTTGTGAAGACAATTCTAGCTAGTACACAAGTCGTTCAGCAAAGGCAATAAAGACACGTAATTCATACGTCCAGAAACAAGTCATGCATTCTGGTTTTACTAGGACTACTTCCCATCCTTGGTCTTGTGCAACATAACCGTTATGGCCGTTGATAAGACAGCGTGTTGTAACGTCATCAAAGGGACGAGGGTTACGTAATGTCCAACAGTCCCGTAATAATCTATAAACCTCATTTCTTACCCCAATTACCGACTCCGTCACTTGTGGAAACGTTTTGTTTAATAGTTGTAGCCCGATGTTCTTGTTCTCACTTTGGTGAGAAGCGAACATTACTAATCCGTAAGCATAACATGCTTCTTTATGTTGCATGTTAGCCGCTTTTTCTAAATCACGAAGTCCAATATTCGGATATATTGAGTCAAAATAATTTCTTAACCCGTTGCGTAAAATAGCATTTGGGTTCCCCGCAATATATGCGTCAAAGTAAACACATCGTAACTTATGGGTTTCCCAATGTGATATCCCCCATCTTTCAAATGAAAGTCTCTTATAAACCAAGACATTCTTGGAACGTTCTTCGAATGTCTTACAAACTGATCTCGCCTTAAATAGTTGTGCCGAAGAATTCTGGCCGACTCTAGACAAGATTTCATCAATCATGTCTCCGGGTAGGTCTCTTAAAATATTGGGTTGTCTATCCATTTTGTGTTTTTAAACTGTAAAATAGACAAGAGTTAGATTCATAAAAAAAATACTTATTAATACAAGCAATTTTTACATATATCATAAAGCATAAGAACACTATATTCCATATATTACACCACACGAATACAACTATCTTATTCCGACTCGCTCGTTTCTTCTTCTTCGGTTTTGGTTCGTTTTGCCAAGTTTCTAGGGATATATGATGTTCCCCTAATACGAGCCGTCGTTGTCCACATTGGTTTAGAAAAACCTGGTGGTTTAGAGGTTCCCGGGTCATTGTTACAACTTAAGGACTTCGGGGGTTGACGATACATATAAAGTTCATCGGGGTTGGAATTAGATTTCTCTATTTTTATGCCCTTTCCCTTATTATTTTCTTTTGCCTTTTTAAATTCAGTTGGGGTAATTTCTATAACATCATCGGAATTCTCGTCGGAATCCGATTCATCGGAGAATTGGTAATCCTCCCAATATTTTGCTTCCTTGGCGGAAACACCATTGACCATAATTAACTTTGGTCGGTTGGTTGAGGATTTTCTTTTACTTAACCGTTTTATTATTTCCCCCACCGGTTCTATTTCTTCATCCGGTTCCGATTCTTCTTCCGGTTCCGATTCTTCTTCCGGTTCCGACTCTTCTTCCGGTTCCTCTTCGGGAACTTGTGAATCAGTCCACAAATCATTCCAATTTACATTTGACTCTTCATTATTATTAGGTGAGTCAATGGGACTTGTTCTAGAGGTAGACATCTATCACATAATATCAAACACGTTAAGAGATTAATATATCACATAATATTCATATGTTAAAAATATATAGTTTCCAACAAAAATGTTAAGCAATCATTTTTAAAGAAAACACGGTCGAATTCCAGACTCACTAATGCATCCTAACAAACTCAATAAGACACACTAATGCAAATTTTCTGGTTCTCTAAGACCAACGCTCGGATACCAACTGAAATGTCCCGTTCTTATTGATTAAAAACGTTCCATATTAATTGATTTCGTTGCGAGGTTTTGACCTCTATATGAGACGTTTTTCAAAGACTGCATTCATTTTTAAACAAACCATAACCTTTATTTCATCAATAAAGGTTTAAAAAGCTTTACGTAGATTATCAAATAATGATAATCTAAAATATCCTGTTTACACACGACCATTACATAATGGTTTACAATACAAATATGTTACAACAAAATAAGTTTCTTGAATGCAGTTTTTACACAATATCATACAAGCATGGACTCCAAATCTTGTCCTTATTTAAGTATGCGACAGCGGAAGCTCTTAATAATCACCTGAGAATAAACATGCTTAAAACGTCAACAAAAATGTTGGTGAGTTATAGGTTTAACCTATATATATCAAATCGTAACAATAGACCACAAGATTTCATATTTCAATACACATCCCATACATAGAGATAAAAATCATTCATATGGTGAACACCTGGTAACCGACAATAACAAGATGCATATATAAGAATATCCCCATCATTCCGGGACACCCTTCGGATATGATATAAATTTCGAAGTACTAAAGCATCCGGTACTTTGGATGGGGTTTGTTAGGCCCAATAGATCTATCTTTAGGATTCGCGTCAATTAGGGTGTCTGTTCCCTAATTCTTAGATTACCAGACTTAATAAAAAGGGGCATATTCGATTTCGATAATTCAACCATAGAATGTAGTTTCACGTACTTGTGTCTATTTTGTAAATCATTTATAAAACCTGCATGTATTCTCATCCCAAAATATTAGATTTTAAAAGTGGGACTATAACTCACTTTCACAGATTTTTACTTCGTCGGGAAGTAAGACTTGGCCACTGGTTGATTCACGAACCTATAACAATATATACATATATATCAAAGTATGTTCAAAATATATTTACAACACTTTTAATATATTTTGATGTTTTAAGTTTATTAAGTCAGCTGTCCTCGTTAGTAACCTACAACTAGTTGTCCACAGTTAGATGTACAGAAATAAATCGATAAATATTATCTTGAATCAATCCACGACCCAGTGTATACGTATCTCAGTATTGATCACAACTCAAACTATATATATTTTGGAATCAACCTCAACCCTGTATAGCTAACTCCAACATTCACATATAGAGTGTCTATGGTTGTTCCGAAATATATATAGATGTGTCGACATGATAGGTCGAAACATTGTATACGTGTCTATGGTATCTCAAGATTACATAATATATAATACAAGTTGATTAAGTTATGGTTGGAATAGATTTGTTACCAATTTTCACGTAGCTAAAATGAGAAAAATTATCCAATCTTGTTTTACCCATAACTTCTTCATTTTAAATCCGTTTTGAGTGAATCAAATTGCTATGGTTTCATATTGAACTCTATTTTATGAATCTAAACAAAAAAAGTATAGGTTTCTAGTCGGAAAAATAAGTTACAAGTCGTTTTTGTAAAGGTAGTCATTTCAGTCGAAAGAACGACGTCTAGATGACCATTTTAGAAAACATACTTCCACTTTGAGTTTAACCATAATTTTTGGATATAGTTTCATGTTCATAATAAAAATCATTTTCTCAGAATAATAACTTTTAAATCAAAGTTTATCATAGTTTTTAATTAACTAACCCAAAACAGCCCGCGGTGTTACTACGACGGCGTAAATCCGGTTTTACGGTGTTTTTCGGGTTTCCAGGTTTTAAATCATTAAGTTAGCATATCATATAGATATAGAACATGTGTTTAGTTGATTTTAAAAATCAAGTTAGAAGGATTAACTTTTGTTTGCAAGCAAGTTTAGAATTAACTAAACTATGTTCTAGTGATTACAAGTTTAAACCTTCGAATAAGATAGCTTTATATGTATGAATCGAATGATGTTATGAACATCATTACTACCTTAAGTTCCTTGGAAGAACCTACTGGAAAAGAGAAAAATGGATCTAGCTTTAATGGATCCTTGGATGGCTCAAAGTTCTTGAAGCAAAATCATGACACGAAAACAAGTTCAAGTAAGATCATCACTTGAAATAAGATTGTTATAGTTATAGAAATTGAACCAAAGTTTGAATATGATTATTACCTTGTATTAGAATGATAACCTACTGTAAGAAACAAAGATTTCTTGAGGTTGGATGATCACCTTACAAGATTGGAAGTGAGCTAGCAAACTTGAAAGTATTCTTGATTTTATGAAACTAGAACTTTTGGAATTTATGAAGAACACTTAGAACTTGAAGATAGAACTTGAGAGAGTTCAATTAGATGAAGAAAATTGAAGAATGAAAGTGTTTGTAGGTGTTTTTGGTCGTTGGTGTATGGATTAGATATAAAGGATATGTAATTTTGTTTTCATGTAAATAAGTCATGAATGATTACTCATATTTTTGTAATCTTATGAGATATTTCATGCTAGTTGCCAAATGATGGTTCCCACATGTGTTAGGTGACTCACATGGGCTGCTAAGAGCTGATCATTGGAGTGTATATACCAATAGTACATACATCTAAAAGCTGTGTATTGTACGAGTACGAATACGGGTGCATACGAGTAGAATTGTTGATGAAACTGAACGAGAATGTAATTGTAAGCATTTTTGTTAAGTAGAAGTATTTTGATAAGTGTATTGAAGTCTTTAAAAAGTGTATAAATACATATTAAAACACTACATGTATATACATTTTAACTGAGTCGTTAAGTCATCGTTAGTCGTTACATGTAAGTGTTGTTTTGAAACCTTTAGGTTAACGATCTTGTTAAATGTTGTTAACCCAATGTTTATAATAACAAAAGAGATTTTAAATTATTATATTATCATGATATTATGATGTACGAATATCTCTTAATATGATATATATACATTAAATGTCGTTACAACGATAAACGTTACATATATGTCTTGTTTCAAAATCATTAAGTTAGTAGTCTTGTTTTTACATATGTAGTTCATTGTTAATATAATTAATGATATGTTTACTTATCATAATATCATGTTAACTATATATATAACCATATATATGTCATCATATAGTTTTTTTACAAGTTTTAACGTTCGTGAATCACCGGTCAACTTGGGTGGTCAATTGTCTATATGAAACCTATTTCAATTAATTAAGTCTTAACAAGTTTGATTGCTTAACATGTTGGAAACATTTAATCATGTAAACATCAATCTCAATTAATATATATAAAATGGAAAAGTTCGGGTCACTACTTGGTGCAATTTCTTTTTAAAAAGGGTTTCTAAGGTTCGTGAATCCGAGGCCAACCCTGCATTGTTCAGTTTCGTCATATGTATTTTTGCTACAAAATACAGTATAGTGAGTTCATTTGCTCTCTTTTACTCTTTACATTTTTGGAACTGAGAATACATGCGCTGTTTTTACAACTGCTTTATTAAATGCTTTTGAAATATATTTTGAACTGCGAATTTATGAAATGCTTTTATAAATATTTGACGAGATAGACACAAGTAAAACATTCCTCGAATAAATAATTATGCAGACAAAAGTTCTGAGGATTATTATTGAATTATGTAGACATGATAATTGCCACCATTGAATTATATGGACATGATAATTGCCACCAATGAATTATGTGGACATGATAATTGCCACCATTGAATTATGTGGACATGATAATTGCCACCAATTGATGTGAATGTTATGTATCGAGAGAATGATTTTTATACACAGGTTATGTGTATTAAATTTTGTGCACGAGATATGTGTACGGTTACTAAGATTTATGAAAAATGGATTTCGTACAAGAGAAAGGTGTACTGTATTTAAAAGATATCGCATGTACATTACAGGTGGGTGTAGGATTAGGGCCCATTTGTACCATGCAGCATTTAAATCTTGTGGTCTATCAAAATGATGAATTTTATTGTTTTATGATAAACCTATGAACTCGCCAACCTTTTAGTTGACACTTGAAAGCATATTTATTCTCAGGTATGAAAGAAATCTTCCGCTGTGCATTTGCTCATTTTAAAAACATTACATGGAGTCGCTCATGGCATACTTAGGACAGTACCTCGCAATGGGACCAAATGTTGATGACTTCGTCCAGATGGATTAGGACGGGGTACGACAGTTGGTATCAGAGCAGTGGTCTTAGCGAACCAGGTCTGCATTATTGTGTCTAACTGATAAGTGGTTAGGATGCATTAGTGAGTCTGGACTTCGACTGTGTATGCATGTCAAAAGCTTTGCTTATCATTTAGTGTCAAAAATTATTTGCTTATCATCTTTAAAGTCTAGACACGTCTTACTACCTTTATTGCATATACAGTGTATAGATAAATTCATATCTTAGCGTATCTGTTATTGTTACCTTTGCTTGACCGCTTTCGTAGATTCCTCCGTAACTTATGGGATTTTAGTATTATATATGCATATGTAAATTATGTATTGCAGGGTACTAATCTACATCCTATAATCTATTTCTTATCAAAAATCCTTTATCTGATCGTACGATATGGATCCCTCAACCAGTTCGAGTTCCTCGGATTCTGATAGTTATTCCGACATGGATGTTCACCTAAGCTCCGGAAGCAGCGTCACCAGAATGAATCAACCAATCAGCCATCCCCAATTCATCTGATGGGTTCGTAGTTGACTAAACCGATGGAGACAAGAAGAAAGCGATCCTTTCTATCCACCACATTTCCCTCTTGGCGAAGAACCTGAAGCACTTACGGCGAACCTGTTCGAGACACCATTTTCTCTCTCATTTCTAGAGTATCTCGTCACGACTATATACTATCTCAAATCCTAGATCTTATTCGTTCGCTCGTTCCGACCGACAATCATCCCGGAATAATAGAAGAAGTCAACGAACTTTGCGCTCGAGTAATCAATTTGGAGAATATGGTGCAAAATTTACCAGCTCCAACAACATCACCGGCACTAACAGTACCATCACTAATAGCACCAGTACCTTCAATAATCCATACCTCAACATCTCATTTTGTACCTCGAGTATAATCATCGTTCTACGTATCGTTCTACATCAATTATCTTCATTCTTCAAGGCGATTATATAATTTCTAATGTTTTAGAGATTATATATTCTTGTTCTAACGGTAAATCAAATGAGTTTAATATCATATTAACTCCTTAAATCCATAATTACATCTGAAGAAAATATATATGTATATATATTTTCATAAAGATTGTAATTAAAAATTCTTTTGTACAAACTGTTAATGGTGAAAATATTTTAACAGGTAGGTAATACCTGAGGAATATTTAGATTTCACATTAATAAGTTACACTGTATATTCTTTCAAATCTGATTCAACAGTCATTTCCTATCCTACTTACATCCACCGATGCACGTATCCGTTCACCACAGAATAACCATTTTCATTCAATTTCATATTTGGATTTTGACTTATCAGAATCCAACAAGTGGCATTGTAACAACCCTCACTTTTCAACTTCTAAATTACTGAATTAACCCTAGGGTTATATGTCTGACTATATGTATTAAGGGTTGTTATATACAATTAAATATTGACCGAATAGTAATTTTTAGTCAACAATGTACGCTTAAATAAATAATATATTATTAATTTATATAATTTGACATAATTTACCTAAGTATATAAACTTTGTATCACTTTTATTATTTAGTTAATGTATTATATATTTAACTATATAATAAATCCAATTATATATAAATGTAATAATATTTACAAACTTACTAAAACTATAGTTTAATAATTAAAATCATAATTATTATTAAAAATACAAAATACCGAATTATTTATTACTACTAGTAAGTATTCTTTTCTTACTTTTTATTTTTTTTACTTTTTACTTTTTACTTTTTACTTCGGTTATTATTTTTACCGAAACATGTAAATAATGTTATAAATTATATGCAATTAAAAATAAAATAAATAACATGTATACACTATTACTATTACTAGCACCTATAACCTACTACTTATATTGTAACATAAAAACATTTTGGGATATGTATTAGAGATGTATAGATCTTCGAACTTTCTTGACGAATGGTTTCTATGAGATTCTAGACAGAGGGTTTGGATTTCCAATTTAATGGGTCCTATGGCTCAAGCCCCTAGATCTAAATTAGTCATTCGAAGGGAAAGGGGTGATTGGAAGCTTATCTAATACGGCAAGTATCCTAAAATGGAAAACACTGATAAAAGTAGAAACTCCCTAGTCATAGAAACTTAGTAAAATAAGAAACTTTCTAAAAATGGAAACTTTATAAAAATAGTAACTTATTAGGAATAGAAACTTAGTAAAACAAATACATACTTAAACTTAAACATGGGCAAAACACTTAACTACTCTTAAATGTCAATAGATTGACTTTTCTGCTCACTCGTTCAACTCTTTATTCTGAGGAATAACTCTCTCTCTACTTACTAAGGTGAATTCATAGCCCCTCTTTATTGCTAGCAAACTTACTTACTTTTACTTGGGGTGAGACACATGCTGTTTTTACTTTTTACACGTTAGACACAAGTACCAAACTGTTAAACTATGCTATACCCGGCTATGTCCGACTAAGTCCCTACAGTGATATTTTTAATTGCTGCGGCATGCTTAATTATTAGGGGTTGGCCTATCGGGAGTAACGTCCCCGATACATTTGACCAAGTCATTGTATTACTTAATAATGAAATTAAACCGACAAGGACAGACACAACTTGTCATGGGGCAAAAACTTGAACGTTTAGTCTAAATATCACGCATTGGCATAACTTTTTGATCCTGCGGGAGATCAACTTTACAAACTAAATCTTGTGGTCTAAAACAATGACAAACTTTTTGTTAAACCTATGAACTTCACTCAACCTTTTTGGTTGACACTTTAGCATGTTTTGTCTCAGGTACTGTTTGATTCAAGCTCTTATACTTACTACTTATGTGATGCTACTTGGACATAGGATCAAGAGATATCGCATTTATTACTTCTGCATGTGAACATTTACGATATTATTATTCCTGTCATTGTAACGATATTTCATTTTCCGCTGCGTACTCATTAAAGTTAAATTCATCATTTAGTATTGTTCTCGTTTATTATAATATGTTGGTATGTTTTGATATTAGTGACGTTCCTTCCAGACCCTATTGGGAGGACGTTACAGATTGGTATCAGAGCATAACCAGGCTGTTATAGAGAACCAGGATTGCATTTTTATGTGTGCCTTACTTGTTAGCTAGGGTGCCTTAGCAATCTAGGAAACTATAACCTTTCCTGCCTTAGAATTAAAGCACTTAGGATTGCCCCATAATCTTAACGATTATGCTTAAAGATTCTAATCAAAATATCCTTCCTAATGTTAGGATGTCTAATTATCATCAAACGACCAAAATGAATCTTTTCAAGCCAACCGAAAAAGATACTGAAAGGTCTTCCACAGAAAGACCAGTCCAAAGTCCACCTTATGACTTTAGTGATCCTCCCTCACCAAATTATAGCCCAAATACTACTCTAAAGTTACATGGGTCTCCTGAATACTATCCAACCCCAAGGAATAAAGACAAGAGGAAATGTCTTGAAGAAACTGGGCCGTCAAAGAAAAGATCCCGATCTCCTTCCTACGATGAAGTTGATGCCAAGTACGAGCTCATGAATCTGCGAAAAACTACCGATGACCTTATTCGCCATATTGCAAGGATCGATACTCAAATGAAGGAAAAAGACCTAGCGATCAAGAAGCTCATGGAGGAAAATACTGAGCTAAAGAAAGAGATTATATACATACATTTGTTTTATCCCATGACCGATGTGGACTTTGGTTTGCACCCTTACAAGAAATGCCCGATGGGGGAAGCAATATCTCTCCTACCTAAGAGAAGATGTTGACTTTAGATTGAAGATGGAGGAAAATTGCGTGAATAATCAACTTTCTATGAGGGACCACAAGTACCATGTAATCAACAATGATGTTTCCAATCTTTATGATAACATCGAGTATCTTCATGAGGAACAAAAGGAGAAGAACGACAAGTTTGAGAAGTTTATGAAGGAGGTTGAGGACGAGAAGAAGAAATATGAAGACTACTTCAATCTTAATATTTCCTAGTTATTTTCTATCTATGCAAAGGCTAGACCTTAAACTATTTCTATCCCCGAATTGTGTAATAAGAAGGCTTGTTTAAAGCCTTGTTCTTAATAAAATAAAGTGTTTCGTTTATATCATATTCATCTTTATTCCACTTAATTTTTTTTTCAAACTTATGACCTATCAAGTTTATCAAACTTCTATATGTTATTGAAGATAACGGTTCGTCCACAAGCTCCTGCTACTACTTCAAACACTCACGTATCTTATGCCTTTATGCATCGGTTTGCGAACCGGAAAATATTATTGGGTTATCACAGTATACGAATTGAAATTCTTTAATCAATATCTGGATACAAATCTCAACACGTCATACCACCATTATTACATAAATGGATGACACATCATATCTTATCATATATTATCATGTCTATAAACTTTGTCTACCACTTATCCTAAATTTCCTCCGTAAATTACGGAAATCTTTTTGCTATAAATACGTATTCAAGGAGACGAATATATCATTCGGTATTCAATACCCATTTTATATCAAACCCTATTCCAAACATATAATATGAATTTCTCAAACTCTTCAAGCTCCCACGGCAGCGTAACCGGAACAAACGAACCAATCAGCCATCATCTATTCTGGATGAATTGGGGATGGGTTGGTAGCCGACTCAATCAATGGAGACAAGAAGAAGCTGATCCCTTCCACCAACCGAATTCACCTCTTGGAGAAGAACCTGAAGCGCTTACCGGCGAACCAGTCCGAAACACCATTTTCTCTCTTCTTTCCAGGGTATCCCATCACGAATATATAATATCGAAGATTCTAGATCTTATTCACCCCCTTGTTCCAACCACCAATCATCCCGGAATAATAGAAGAAGTCAACGAGCTTCGCGCTCGAGTAGTGGCTCTGGAAAATCTGGTGCGAAACCTACGAACACCAGTAGCATCACCAGCAGCATAACCAGCATCACCACCAGTAACATCAGTACCATCAACATCACCACTAACAGCATCAGCTTCATCAACAACAACATTCGCATCCTACGCCTCAACAACACACTCAGTACCTCAAACATCAACATGATACGCCCCATAGATACTAAGGAATATTAGCAATAAAGAGTTAAGATGTATTGACTCATTCTTCGTGAAGAATTATATATGTATACCTTATATATATATGATTTGGAATAATAATAAATCTTGTCGTACTAAGCAATTACGTGAGAATCTCAACTAGTATGTACTACTTGGTTAATTCATATCACTAATATGCTATGATGTACACCCTTCGCGAATGACTTAACAAATGTTAATCACTGCTTCAGTACAATAAACTCCATTTCATAATAAATCAAGTATAACGATGAATGTATTGATTCATAACTTCATTAGCGAAATATTTCGCAACAATTATGAAATCTCTAAGATTTTGGAGATTATTTACTCTCGTTCCAAACCGCAAATCAAATGAGTTTAATATATATTAACTCATTAAATCAATGATTATATCTGAAGAATACATATATGAACGTATATCTTCATAAAGATTGTAAAAACTGTTAATTGTGAAAATATTTTAACGGGTAGGTAATACCCGAGAAATATTTACATCTCACATAAATACACTGTACATTCTTCAATTTCGATTCATAAATCATTAATTATACTCACTGCCTTCACTGTGATACACAATCATTTTCATACAAATTTAATTACACATTCTGAAATTAACATACCAGAATTCAAGTAAAGCTTTAGCAGGTGTTATCTTCCTAAAGATCACTACATTCATGAATGATATTCATTCGTATTCTATGATGAATTATCACATCAAACCACCAAAATTATCATCAACAACGCCTATTCGTTAACCATTAGATCCGTTGACGATTACAATCAGCGTTTAATCATCTAAAAAAATAAAATTTCTTGAAACCATCTCGGATTGATAACCAATGATTCAGATATGGTAGCATTAAATGCAGAGGAAACAAAAGAATTTTCCTCGTCATTGGAACTTAGAAATTCTGAGATATCACTGTATCTTTCGTTATAAATATCCTCTATATTTCTGAAGATATCTTTATAACGATTCTTGTCAGCAATTAATTATCTCTTTGCGATATCTTTATCACATCATAAAGGAAACTGTTTTAGTTTCTATATTCTGTAAAGTTCAAGTTTAAATTATGAATGATTTGAAGTAGTGTTGGGAATTGAAGCATGAGTTAGTATAATATAATGACGTCAGGCCAATGTGATTATATTACAGTAAGTCATGCTAAATTTTTAATGGAAGATGATGATTCATAGACTTTATAATCATCATTTGCCATGTTACACGACTCTTATCTATTTAAACTCTAAACATATCAAGAAAATATTTTTCTTGATAATTCGGTCTTTTCTGGATATTCTGGTAATATGACAAATCAAATTGTGCTATTACCTTTCCTTCTGCTTTGAATATCATGATCATTCGAAACTTCATACCTACGAATTCTGGACCGTTACTTGCTTTACAAAAGCATGAAGCTTCGACATATAAGGGAAAATATAAATCCCGATAACAACACTGAAATTACAAACCGTGTATATCAATGCGTATAGCAATATAAAGACACGGGAGAACTAAAAACACAATAAATTCTAGAGCATAGTAGAAGTAAACAGACTCCTCTAGTGGGAGTTGGAAAAGAAGGATGATTGTGGCGATAACCAATATAATGTCAAAGACAAGAACTGGATTGAGCATATTAACAAAACTTTTGGAAGTATGAATTGAGAAAGAAAGTATATAAGTGGTGAAGATAATGAAACGGAAGAAGCTAATTTATAGCAAAAATTCCAGACACAGCAATCGAGGCAATTCACCGCCTTTAATTAAAGAAAATCCTAATTTCTGTAATTACCGAAAAATCAAATCTTATAAAGATTTCGAAGATTTCGAAGATTTCTTTAATTCCTTGAAATCCGGAAATCAATCGTAACTACGTCAAAAGTTAAGGCAAACATTTAATTTTCTCATTTACTCTTTTACGATAGCTTCGTTTATACTCTTTCTATAATCGAATTACTTTATCCATATTATTTAATGTCGATAAAACTCTAATTCATCATTCTTGTTATAAAGAATGACGATTTCTATCAAATTTCATGACTATGATTTTCATGAACTCCTCTCTGTTTTGTCTGCCTAATATTGCAGCATAAACGCTCAAGGTTTTAAATGAGCTCAATATTATTCATAACACATTTCATGTATCCAATTTACTGAAATGACTTGCATAACATCATCATTTTTAATGATCTCTGCATTAATGATAAAATGCACTTCATAGAAAAACCTATAGAGATTATGGTTTGTATGACTTAAACGCTTGAAACAAAACAATATTCTATCCTTTGGAAAACACGCAAGGCCCCGAACATACCTGGGAACGTGAAGACCAAATGAAACAGAAATATCCCCATCTCTTCTCAACCGCTGATGCATCCGAGAAGTCTACCTAAAACTTCGGGACGAAGTTTTTATTAACGGGGAGGTACTGTAACAACCCTCACTTTTCGACTTCTAAATTACTGAATTAACCCTAGGGTTATATTTCTGACTATATGTATTAAGGGTTGTTATATACAATTAAATATTGACCGAATAGTAATTTTTAGTCAACAATGTACGCTTAAATAAATAATATATTATTAATTTATATAATTTGACATAATTTACCTAAGTATATAAACTTTGTATCACTTTTATTATTTAGTTAATGTATTATATATTTAACTATATAATAAATCCAATTATATATAAATGTAATAATATTTACAAACTTACTAAAACTATAGTTTAATAATTAAAATCATAATTATTATTAAAAATACAAAATACCGAATTATTTATTATTTTTATGCAAAATTTGTATTTATTAATTAAATAAAAAAAATAAAAATAAAATATTATTGACAAATATTCTTGGAAAAACATTAAATAAATTTGTTTATTTACATAAAAAAAATCCTTAAAATAAATAATAAATAAATAAATAAATAAATAAATTACTTTTTATTTAAAAATTTTAATGGAAAAACTACTTTTATTATTTTATTTTGTGCATTATCCCATGACCTAACATTTAATACTTTTTAATTTTAAAATGCCATTAAGAATTAAATATTTCTTTTTCTTTTAATTATTTTATTCTTTTTACCTAATTTTTTCAAGTATAAATACCCCTCATTTCTCATTCAAACTCATACCAAAATTTCTCTCATTCTCTCTTTGAAGAATTACTACCAGTAAGTATTCTTTTCTTACTTTTTATTTTTTTTTTACTTTTTACTTTTTACTTCGGTTATTATTTTTACCGAAACATGTAAATAATGTTATAAATTAAATCAATTAAAAATAAAATAAATAACATGTATACACTATTACTATTACTAGCACCTATAACCTACTACTTATATTGTAACATAAAAACATTTTGGGATATGTATTAGAGATGTATAGATCTTCGAACTTTCTTGACGAATGGTTTCTATGAGATTCTAGGCAGAGGGTTTGGATTTCCGATTTAAAGGGTCCTATGGCTCAAGCCCCTAGATCTAAATTAGCCATTCGAAGGGAAAGGGGTGATTGGAAGCTTATCTAATACGGCAAGTATCCTAAAATGGAAAACACTGATAAAAGTAGAAACTCTCTAGTCATAGAAACTTAGTAAAATAAGAAACTTTCTAAAATGGAAACTTTATAAAAATAGTAACTTACTAGGAATAGAAACTTAGTAAAACAAACACATACTTAAACTTAAACATGGGCAAAACACTTAACTACTCTTAAATGTCAATAGGTTGACTTTTCTGCTCACTCGTTCAACTCTTTATTCTGAGGAATAACTCTCCCTCTCTACACACTAAGGTGAATTCATAGCCCCTCTTTATTGCTAGCAAACTTACTTACTTTTACTTGGGGTGAGACACATGCTGTTTTTACTTTTTACACGTTAGACACAAGTACCAAACTGTTAAACTATGCTATACCCGGCTATGTCCGACTATGTCCCTACAGTGATATTTTTAATTGCTGCGGCATGCTTAATTATTGGGGGTAGGCCTATCGGGAGTAACGTCCCCGATATATTTGACCAAGTCATTGTATTACTTAATAATGAAATTAAACCGACAAGGACAGACACAACTTGTCATGGGGCAAAAACTTGAACGTTTAGTCTAAATATCACGCATTGGCATAACTTTTTGATCCTACGGGAGATCAACTTTACAAACTAAATATTGTGGTCTAAAACAACGACAAACTTTTTGTTAAACCTATGAACTTCACTCAACCTTTTTGGTTGACACTTTAGCATGTTTTGCCTCAGGTACTGTTTGATTCAAGCTCTTATACTTACTGCTTATGTGATGCTACTTGGACATAGGATCAAGAGATATCGCATTTATTACTTCTGCATGTGAACATTTACGATATTGTTATTCCTGTCATTGTAACGATATTTCATTTTCCGCTGCGTACTCATTAAAGTTAAATTCATCATTTAGTATTGTTCTCGTTTATTATAATATGTTGGTATGTTTTGATATTAGTGACGTTCCTTCCAGACCCTATTGGGAGGACGTTACAGGCATAATGAAGAAAACATTTGACAAAATAAAATTTGTTAAAAACAGACAAATTAACTATGAGAAATTTTGTTAAGAATCCACGCTAACAAAATTCTAGCTAACTGTTCCTAGCTAACTGTTAATTCCGTATTACATTTTATTTATCGCAATTTATTTATCGCAATTTATTTATCGCAATTTTAATTCTCACAATTTTATTTATCCTCATTTAATTTCTGTTATTTATTTTACGCACTTTAAATATCGGGACACGTATACAAGGTTTTGACATATCATATCGACACATATATATATATATATGATAATGCTAAAAACGAACATATATTTCATAGCATTATCCCTCAAGAAAGAAAAGCTTTTAGTTGCAATTGTTCTATTTACAAGTGATATTCGTTTAAATAATAAAAGGTGAAGACAAAAGACAGATTCAACGAATTGAAGACGCAAACAACCAAAAAGCTCAAAAGTACAAAGTACAATCAAAGTGGTTCCAATTATTGATAAGAAACGTCTCAAAATTACAAGAGTACAAGACGCGAAACGCAAAATACAAGATATTAAATTGTACGCAAGGACGTTCGAAAATCCGGAACCGAGACATGAACCAACTATCAACGCGCGACGCAACGGAGCTAAAATTACAAGTCAACGGAGTACAAGAATATAATATAATAGATATATAATTATATTTAATTATATATATTATATTATATTATATTATATAATAAATAAATAAGCAGCCCACGTTTTTAAAGACTTTTGAGCTCTCCCAGCTGGCCATGCGATCGCATGGCCCTGAAATCCAGGCCTGGTCCTATAAAGTTCGCGAGTTTTGGACAAAATTTTACATCTTTTTCTTTCCTTTCTATCTATCACTCGTATATATATATATATATATATATATATATATATATATATATATATATATATATATATATATATATATATATATATATATATATATATATATATATTATAATTTTAATTTTAATTTTAAATTCTAATAATAAGGGTATGTTAGCGAATATTGTAAGGGTGTAAGTCGAAATTCTGTCCGTGTAACGCTACGCTATTTTTAATCGCTGTAAGTTAGGGTTAATGTTATTTTTAAATTAATGTCTCGTAGCTAAGTTATTATTATGCTTATTTAAGACGAAGTAATCATGATGTTAGGCTGAAAATATTAAGATTGAGTAATTGGACTTTGTACCATAATTGGGGTTTGGACAAAAGAACGACACTTGTGGAAATTAGACTATGGGCTATTAATGGGCTTTATATTAACTAAATGATACCTCGTTAATTTAATATATAGACTTATAATTTGACATATTTATATATAACCACATACGCTTGACTGGGTACGGTGGGCGGGATATCTATAAATACCAATAATTTTTCATTTTACAGGACACGGAACTGGATTAATAGTTAGTAGACTTGTTGAAACAGGGGTGGATTACATTCAAGGGTAATTGGTGTAATTGATAACAAAGTAGTAAAACCTTGGTTTACAAGCAGTCGATAACTTGGTGTATTCATTAAACAAAGTATTAAAACCTTGTTACAATTCGAATCCCCAATTAGTTGGAATATTTGACTTCGGGAATAAGAATAATTTGGTGAAGGCTTTCGCACTTTATATTTATGACTGATGGACTATTATGGACAAATCCGTATGGGCATATCGAATAATCCAGGACAAAGAACAATTAACCCATGGGAATAAACTAAAATCAACACGTCAAACATCATGATTATGGAAGTTTAAATAAGCATAATTCTTTTATTTCATATTTAATTGCACTTTTAATTATCGCACTTTTATTTATTGTCATTGTATTTAATTGCACTTTTAATTATCGTACTCTTTAATTATCGCAATTTTATTTTATCGCACTTTTATTTATCGCAATTTCATTATCGTTATTTACTTTACGCTTTAAATTAAGTTATATTTATTTTTAATATTTTACATTAGGTTTTAACTGCGACTAAAGTTTTAAAAATCGACAAACCGGTCATTAAACGGTAAAAACCCCCTTTTATAATAATAATATCACTTATATATATATTTGTATTTTTATAAATTTAAAACTAATATAGCGTTAAGCTTGTTTAAGAGTTCCCTGTGGACAGACCGGACTTACTAAAAACTACACTACTGTATGATTAGGTACACTGCCTATAAGTGTTGTAGCAAGGTTTAGGTATATCCATTCTATAAATAAATAAATATCTTGTGTAAAATTGTATCGTATTTAATAGTATTTCGTTGTAAAAATAATACTATTTCCTAGTACACCTCGCACACATCAAGTATTTTTGGCGCCGCTGCCGGGGAACATTCTTGCTTAAACGCCGGAAGCGCAACGCTAATATATATATATATAAAAAAAGATTTTTATTAATTTTTAGTTTACTTTTATAAAAATACGTTTTTGTAAAAATACGTTTAAAAAAATAATAATATATTCAAAAATATAAAAAGAAAAACAAAAATTATATATTTTTAATAGTTTGTTAAATATATATATATATATATATATATATATATATAAGTTTTATAAAGTTTCTTTATTTTTATTTTAGTTTTTTAAAAATATAAGTTTTATTTAAATACTTTTTATAAATATATAAATCAGCAAAACAGAAAAAAAAAAAGAAAAAAAAACATTCGGCCCGATTACTGTTACAGCCCAACCCTGGCCCGAAATCTTTATCCATGCGATCGCATGGATTTTTAACTTGAGGACCATGCGATCGCATGGCCCTGTCTGATACGCCAACTGTTGACCTAAATCATCATTAATTACGGAGTTTATTATTATTATTATTATTATTATTTAAACCCTAATTAGGTTATATTTATTTAATTATTTAGTTTAGTTTTTAGTTTTAATTTGTATTTTAAGTTTAATAAGTTTAATTAAATTATAAAATTAATAGTTTTATAAAATAAATAATATAAAAATAATATTTTTATAAAATTGTACTTTTTATAACTTTAAGTATATTTTTATATTTTGTATCTTTTTATTTGTTTTAGCGTAATATTTGTATTTTTTTTGCTCGTTTTTAGTTTTAAGATATAGTTTTTTCCATAGTTATTTTTATTTCTAGATTTTTAGGCTTTGCCGTAAAATCCCTTAAGTGCTTTTTCTTTAGACTAAGATTTAGGTGCTTTAGAATTTTGCGACGCCGTTTTTAAATTCTACATCCCAAATATAGAATTTCTTTTAAGCTTTAATATTTTAGACACAACTTTTAATTCTTAGTTTTTAGTTCCTTTTTAAGTTTCGACGCGCTACTTTTTTATTTTTATTTTTCGACCTTTTATTTTTTTCGACGCGCTCTTTTTATTTCTTATTTCTCGACATTCTAGTTTTTAGGACATAGAATTTTTTTTTTCTATTTCTTATCTAAAATTTCTTTAAATTTAAACGAAAAATTATTTTAAGCGGTTAAATTGATAGACATCAAAATTTTCTGGTTCGTAGTAATAGTTGGATTTGTACGTGGACCGGGTTATTGGAGCCAAATAGTACTCAGTTATATTGAGACCAAACGAATCCTGCCCCTCTGCTGCATCTTTTGGCTATTCGAAACGTGGGCAAAATCAGAAAAGTCTATTAATTGGATAACTTATATAATTTTTCTTTCTTTTTAAAAACTAATAGGATATTCAGTGAATGCACCGAGCAAAACGTTCACCACCTTTTGTACGTTCACCACCTGTAACCAGATCAAGACATCTAGCAAAGATTGTCGCCGTTGATTTTTCTTTAGATTCGTCATCTAGTCGACCAATTACTCCAATTCAAATTTTCGATAATCCATTTTTTGAACCCGACCTCACAATTGAGAATCCGGAGAATATTCAGGGACAATTCATAGATCCTGAACCATTAATCTTTCCTCCAGAACCACCAATCATTCAAACAGAGATTGTTGAGGAACCTACCATTAAATCAGAATCCTCTAGTGATTCAGATTCAACAAATTCAATTATGAAAAATTTGGAACCTCTAAGTATGAAAGACCGAATGCGAGCTAAACGCACTGGCCAATGTCACGCAATTACTCAACCTGACATAAATGCGCCAGATTATGAAATCAAAGGACAAATCCTACACATGGTAACAAATCAATGCCAATTTAGTGGTGCGCCGAAGGAAGATCCAAATGAACATCTTCGTACCTTTAATAGGATCTGCACACTATTTAAAATAAGAGAAGTGGAGGATGAACAGATCTATCTCATGTTATTTCCCTGGACTTTAAAGGGAGAAGCCAAAGATTGGTTAGAATCGTTACCTGAAGGGGCGATTGATACATGGGACGTTCTAGTTGAAAAATTTCTTAAACAATTCTTTCTGGCATCTAAAGCCGTTAGACTTCAAGGAGAAATTGTTACTTTCGCACAGAAGCCAAATGAAACTTTATATGAGGGTTGGACAAGATTTGGAAAATTACTAAGAGGATGTCCGCAACATGGTTTAGACACTTGTCAAATAGTACAAATATTCTACCAAGGATGTGACATCACTACAAGAAAAGACATAGATATAGCAGCTGGTGGTTCCATTATGAAGAAAACAGCAACTGATGCTTACAAAATTATTGATAATACTGCTTCCCACTCACATGAGTGGCACCAAGAAAAAGATATCGTTAGATCATCTAAAGCAGCTAGAGCCGATTCTAGCCATGACTTAGATTCCATTTCTGCAAAGATAGATGCTGTCGAGAGACGAATGGAAAAGATGACTAAGGATATTCACTCAATACGAATTAGTTGTGAGCAGCGTGGAGGACCACATTTGACAAAAGATTGTCTCAGTATTGAACTAACAATGGAACAAAGAGAGAATGTTTCATACATAAACCAAAGGCCTGGAAATAATTATCAGAATAATTATCAACCGCCAAGACCAATATACAATTAAAACCAGAATTATAACCGAAATGTTCCATACAACAACCAACAAGGTCCAAGTAATCAACAAGTATCCAATAATACTTACAATCAGCAAAGACCTATTTTTAAAAATAAACCACCACAAACCGATGATAAAAAGCCAAATTTAGAACATATGATGTCGAAGCTAGTTGATTCTCAAACACAATTTTTCACATCTCAGAAACAAACCAATGAACAAAATGCTCAAGCATTTAGAAATCAACAAGCTTCTATTCAAAATCTAGAACAAGAAGTAAGCAACCTAGCAAGGTTAATAGGTGAAAGAAAATCGGGAAGTTTACCTAGTGATACAAATGCTAACCCCCGGAATGAAACAGCTAAAGCCATTACCACAAGAAGTGGTATTACACTTTAACCACCTGAATTACCTGTAATTTCTGATGAAGCTATTCCTACTCCACAAGAACTACAATCTGATCAAGATAAGGAAACATAATCGGTAGTTGAAAAGGTTAATGAAGATAACACAGTTAAGGCTAAACCTTATGTTAAACCATACCAACCACCACTTCCTTACCCGAGTAAAATGAGAAAAGAGAGACTTGAAGCCGAGTAATCTAAATTCTTGGATATGTTTAAACAAATAAATGTAAATCTTTCTTTCATTGATGTAATTTCAGGAATGCCTAGATATGCTAAATTTTTGAAAGATCTAATCACGAATAGAAAGAAAATGGAAGAACTCTCGGCTGTTACTAGGAATGCTAATTGTTCTGCAGTGCTGTTGAATAAGATACCAGAAAAATTATCAGATCCAGGAAGTTTCACGATTCCATATTTTCTGGGTAGTCTTAGTTCAATAGAAGCATTGACAGATTTAGGTGCTAGTATAAATTTAATGCCGTATTCACTATACGCTAAACTAGACCTTGGAGAATTGAAACCAACACGAATAAGCATACAACTAGCCGATCGATCAGTAAAATATCCTAGAGGGATAATGGAGAACATGCTAGTTAAAGTCGGTACTTTAGTATTTCCAGTAGATTTTGTTATTCTGGACATGGAAGAAGATTCTCGAGTTCCTCTCATATTAGGAAGACCATTCTTAAACACGGCTAAAGCAATAATAGACGTGTTTGGTAAGAAACTGACCCTAAGTATAGAGGACGAGAGTGTTACCTTTTCTGTTGATAGAGCCATGCAACAACCGCAATCTGCAGATGATACATGTTATTATATTCAAACCATAGATTCACATGCAGAATTGTTAGAAGAATTTTCAGAATTACAAGGAACAGGAGAATGTTCTTTAGGAGAAGGAACTGAACCAATTGATGAAACTGAAATGTTAGCTACACTTATGGCAAATGGATATGAACCAACAACAGAAGAAATTCAAATGCTAAAAGAGGAAGACAGATATCGATATAAATCATCGATAGAAGAACCACCGACATTAGAGTTAAAGCCACTTCCAAACCATTTGGAATACGCTTATTTACATGGTGAGTCTGAATTACCTGTAATAATATCGTCTTCTCTTACTGAAAATGAAAAATCTCAACTCATTTCTGTGCTAAAGGCTCATAAACCAGCTATTGCATGGAAAATTCATGATATTAAAGGAATAAGTCCTTCGTATTGCACACATAAAATCCTTATGGAAGAAGGTCATAAAACGTATGTGCAACGTCAACGAAGACTAAATCCTAATATGCAAGATGTTGTTAAGAAAGAAATTATTAAACTGCTAGATGCAGGTTTAATTTATCCAATTTCTGATAGTCCATGGGTAAGCCCAGTTCAATGCATGCCTAAGAAGGGTGGCATGACTGTCATCACAAATGAGAAAAATGAGCTTATTCCTACTAGGACTGTAACAGGATGGCGTGTTTGTATTGATTATAGAAAATTAAATGACACCACCAGAAAAGATCACTTTCCCTTACCTTTCATTGATCAAATGTTGGAAAGATTAGCCGGAAATAGTTACTATTGTTTTCTTGATGGTTTTTCCGGATATTTTCAAATTCCAATAGCACCCGAGGATCAAGAGAAAACCACATTCACGTGCCCTTATGGTACTTTTGCTTACAAACGCATGCCATTTGGACTTTGCAACGCCCCTGCAACCTTTCAAAGGTGCATGATGGCGATTTTTCACGACATGATAGAAGAATGCATGGAAGTTTTCATGGATGACTTTTCAGTCTTCGGTGATACATTTGAATCATGTCTAGTTAATCTTGAACGAATGCTTATTAGATGCGAACAATCAAATCTAGTACTTAATTGGGAGAAATGTCATTTCATGGTTAAAGAAGGCATCGTTCTTGGTCATAAAATTTTAAAGGAAGGAATTGAAGTGGATAGAGCTAAAGTAGATGTAATTGCTAAACTTCCACATCCCACCAATGTTAGAGGAGTTAGGAGTTTTCTAGGGCATGCCGGTTTTTACCGACATTTTATTAAAGATTTTTCTAAAATTGCCACTCCTATGAATAAACTCCTAGAAAAGGATGCTCCATTTATCTTTTCAGATGAATGTATCAAATCTTTTAATATTCTTAAAGAAAAACTCACTAATGCGCCGATCATGATAACTCCAAATTGGAATCTACCATTCGAACTAATGTGCGATGCAAGTGATTTTGCAATGGGAGCCGTTTTAGGACAAAGGATTGAAAAACGATTTCAACCTATATATTATGCTAGTGAGACGTTACAAGGAGCACAAACAAATTATACAACTACTGAAAAAGAACTCCTTGCTATTGTCTTTGCTTTTGAAAAATTTCGTTCATATCTCGTTCTAGCAAAAACGGTGGTCTATACCGACCATTCTGCTCTTAGATACCTATTTTTGAAACAAGATGCTAAACCAAGATTAATCCGTTGGATCTTATTCTTACAAGAATTCGATATTGAAATCCGAGATAAAAAGGGAGCAGAAAATCTTGCCGCTGATCATCTTTCTCGTCTTGAAAATCCCGAATTAGAAGTTCTAAATGAATCGGCCATACAAGACAACTTTCTTGATGAATATCTATTGAAGATAGATTATAATGAAATTCCATGGTTTATAGACTATGCAAAATACTTAGTATGTGGATTCCTTGAAAAAGGATTATCGTACCAAAAACGAAAGAAATTCTTTAGTGATATAAAACACTATTTCTGGAAAGATCCACATTTGTTTAAAAGTTGTCCCGATGGAATAATACGCTGATGTGTATTCGGAGACGAAGCTAGTCAAATCTTAAACCATTGTCACACAGGACCAACAGGAGGGCATTATGGGCCACAACTCACAGCAAGAAAAGTTTACGACGCTGGATTCTATTGGCCTACAATTTTCAAAGACGCACACCTTCTTTGCAAATCTTGTGATGCTTGTCAAAGGGCCGGAAAAATAAGTCAACGTGATAAAATGCCACAAAATGTCATTCAAGTATGTGAAGTATTTGAAATTTGGGGTATTGACTTTATGGGTCCATTTCCAAAATCTCATAATAATATCTACATTCTCGTTGCCATTGATTATGTATCTAAATGGGCGGAAGCACAAGCTCTCCCAACTAACGATGCAAGAGTTGTAGTCAACTTTTTAAAATGTCTTTTTGCAAGGTTCGGAACACCGAAATTTTAATAAGTGATCGGGGTACTCATTTCTGTAATAATCAACTTGAGAAAGTTCTCAAAAGATATGGTGTAACTCATAAAATCTCCACTGCTTATCATCCACAAACAAGTGGACAAGTTGAAAATACCAACCGAGCTTTAAAACATATTCTAGAAAAAACCGTAGGATCAAATCCGAAGGAATGGTCCATGAAATTGGAGGATGCACTCTGGGCTTTTAGAACAGCCTATAAAACTCCAATTGAAACCACACATTTTAAAATCATTTACGGAAAAGCATGTCATCTTCCAGTAGAAATTGAACACAAAGCATTTTGGGCTTTGAAGACATGTAATCTTGATTTACATGAAGCCGGACGTCTACGATTAAGTCAACTAAACGAATTAGAAGAATTAAGACATGAAGCATATGAAAATTCCTTAATCTATAAGGAAAGAACGAATAAATGGCATGATAAAAGAATCAGAAGTTCAAAAGAATTTAAAGAAAGAGACAGAGTTCTTCTTTTCAATTCACGATTCAAGCTATTTCCTGGAAAATTGAAATCAAGATGGTCTGGACCATTCATAGTCAAAAGAGTTTTCTCATATGGAATAGTAGAGTTAATAAATTCAAATGGAATTGAATTTAAAGTTAATGGTCACAGAGTTAAACATTACATACATGGTCCGATGGAAGTTGACAATGAAGTCAATCATAATTTCACCACCCAAGAAAACCCTAAAAATGAAAACATAAATATGTTATCAACAACATGTGAAAAATCAAAATTGGAAAATAGGGAGGATTCAAATTGGAGTGATGAAGAAGAATTCTTATACAAACCTCCCATTCCAAGAAACGAAGAAAAATGTGAACAAGAAGTTCAAATAGAAGTGAAAGAACCAAGAAAAGAACACCCGAAAAAGGTTTACAAACCAACTCGACTTACTAAAGTAGGAGACCCGGGTGAATTTATCATTTCTTGCTTGCTTAATGATGGTGCTGTATATAATGGACTCGCAGATTTAGGAGCAAGTGAAAATATTATGCCTCTTTCCTTATACAAAAGATTAGGTATGGATAAATTAAAACCAACCAAAATAGGTGTTCAATCATTTGACCAAACCATTAAACACCCGGTTAGAATAGCAAATAATTTACTTGTTAACGTGGGAAGTTTGACCTTTGTTGCAAACTTCATAGTGATTAATATGGAGGAAAACCTTGATATTCCTCTAATTTTAGGTCGCCCATTTTTAGCAACCACCGAGGCATTCATTAAAGTAAGAGAAGGTAGAATGACACTTAGGGATAGTGATAAATCAATCACCTTTGTGAATCGAAAGTTTAGATCTCCACCAACAAAGCTGTTAGACCAATAAAAACGCATAAGTATGGGGAAGATGAAGAAACACTTAATGATGATCCGATCACAAAGAACCCCGTTGATGATAAGAAATTAGATGAACCCGTTTTTAACAGTTCAACGAAGAAACTTTATAAACGGATTCACGATGCTAAGATTAAGGAAAACTTTAAATTATGTAACCGATTAGTATCCAATTTATCGCCAAAAGAAAAGGCGATGTTAGTTGAATTTGTGAAAGTTACGGAGAAAATCAACAAATGGATTGAAGTAAAAGTCAGAGATATATAAGTTGTTGATGATCCAATTGAAAATAACGTTAATCACAATTTCAACTAAGTGTGGGGAGAATCGAATCTTTTTAGGGTAATATGTATTTCTGTTAGAGTTAGATTTTCTGTTTTCGTGTAGTTCTCGAAAATGGAACCCGAATGGTCTTTCCCTAGCAGACCCTAAAGAACTAGTCTTCTCCCCCCATTCTGAATTTTTATTTTTTTTAGGTTTTACAAGATGAAGACTTCCTGTGAACTAAACCATGGTCTAATGCTACACGCTTTGATCACTAAACGTAATAATGACACCCTTCTAAGTGAAATAGTATCATTAATCAGAGGTGAATTGGACGGAGTAAGAAAAGAATCCAGGAACGAAAATAATAAGTTACAGTTTGGTAAAGGAAAATCAAAATCCGCAGCGAAAAGAAGAGCACGACACCTTGAAAGATGTCACAAATGCGGAAAATGGTCACACGAAGGAAAATGTTCGACGAATCAGACATATTCCAATACCGAATTTGTTACTTTATGCAGAGATGGACCGTTCATATGTTTAGAAGAAAAAACGTTGAATGCTCGAGGTTACGCCTATGTAGCTATGGAAAATCAATTAGTCCGACTATCTTATGAGTGGGCTAAAGCATATCACTGAGAATACTATCTCACAGGTAAGTATGTACAGTTTTTTATTTTTATTTTTATTTTTAACCTTTTAATAATAAACGCTAATTTGTTCGCTATAAAGTATTAAATTGGTATTCGATAAAATTAGGTATGCGTGACCGAAATTATTGATATCATACAAAAATTTATTACATCACTGCAAAATTTACCGTTTATTCTTAAGGTATAAATATCTTTAATCAATCAACCCAAAATATTTCAAAAATTCGTCATGAGTTAAACTAGGTTATGAAACCGAAATTACTTTACCAAAAAGAGGGGTGTATGTTTTTGATAATATTTGATTGATTAAAGTGGGATAAAAGACCAAAAAGATTTTTAATTTTATTTTTACTTTGTTTTTAAAATTAATATTAAAATAATATTGTAAACTTTTTAAATCAATATATTTAAAATTGTAAATATTTGAAAAATTAATATTTTTAATATAAGTTTGTATGTATAAAAACAAAAATATAATTTAAGTTTGGTGTGAATTTTTAATATGAATTTTTAATTTTATGCATTTTAAATTTAAGTTTGGTGTGAATTTAAAAACAAAAATTTACTTTATTTCGTTAAGTTAAAAATTTATTTTTAAAATTCGTCGTGAGTTGAAGACTAGGTCGTTGAACCGAAATTGCTCTACCCGAGGGAGGGACGAGAACTTTTATTATCATTATTTTTAATCTTATTGAACTAAAGTATGCAAAAAAAAACCCAAAAATCTTTACTTTTAAAACCGCGCTTTAAATTGACAAATTTTAAAATTTTGTCGAGGGACGGACTAGGACAATGATCCGAAACGTCCTCGTCCTAAAAAGAAACAAAATTTTAATTTTTAATTAATTATATGTTTTAAAAGTGTAAGGTTTTTAAAAATAAAAAAAAAAAACCAGGCCCATGCGATCGCATGGGTTTTGAACTTCAACTCCATGCGATCGTATGGAGCTGAATTTTTGGCCAAAATCAAAAAGGGCAGCGAGTCTGTTCTTCACACAACACACACACAAAACACGAAAATACACCCCAAAACCTCTCAGTTTTCATCAAATTTTCACCAAATTCAACTAAATTTCTCGCTACAATCCGCTCTAAACATGAATTTGATAAGGAGTTTATCAAAAAGGGTAACAATTTCACCCCTAAATCTCTTTAAATTTAATTTTAAGTGTTCTTGAGCTATATTTTTCATAATTTGATTTTGTTAATTTCTAGTGTAATTAGAGTTAAATTGTTAGTATTTTATGCATGTATAACCTAGATTGATGCTATTTAACATGATTTGAAGCCAAAAACTTCAAAATTTCTAGAAATCTAGGGTTTGTGTTCTTGAGCAATTTGGGGCTTTTTGATATGAACAGGTTATGGCCAATTTTTGTCATGAATTATTGCTAAATTGAGTAGTGTAACATGTTTAGGTAGCTAAATGATCCAAACTTTAATCCTAAACATGATTTTTGAAGATTAAAGTAGACTTTTTAGGTGCAAAATTCATGAACTTGATTAATTAGATATAATTGCCATTTGAGACTTGTTTAATTGTTAGTAATGACTATTTTGACATGTTATTTGAGTTAAATGCTTATGAGTTAAAGTAGACTTGTTTTGCTAACACTAATGCATATTTGGATGCACAAATTTTGTGTTTAATGTGTTTTGCAGAGAGCCGATACTGGAGGTTCATCATCATCATCATCTAGACGACATGCTCCAGCTCCAGAACCAGAACCAGAAATGCAATATGAACCCGAACAAGAACCACAACAGGAACCACAACAACAGCCTGATCAACATGTACCTTATTATGATCCGCTACAGTTTGTTACTGAATTCATAGTATTTCCGATGCATCCGCCTGTAGAATACCCAACGATTCCTGAACACACATTGTATCCTAATCTGAGATTCGATAGACGATGGAGAGATTACTCGGCATATCAAAGTAATAAATTCAAATTAATAACGAAAGATGTGGAGGTGCCTAGGGTAATTGATTGGGATCCTTTGGAAAGGGTCCAACTTGCTGACCGTGTTAGGGAGCATTTGATACAAAGGTATGGCAGTTCTTCTTTTATAGATTGGGAATGATTATTCACCATTCGTAGACCTGTATATAAGGAATGGTGTGTAGAACTTATGAGTACTATAGCGTTAAATGTAGATGTAGATAGATTAGATGATAGAAGTTTTCTTAGGTTTATACTTGGCGGTAGGATGTACAGGATGTCCATGCTGGACATGGCTAGGGCATTACAGATATATACGCCCGCTGAATTGCTACTACCCGATTGTATGAATTTGATTTATCATGGTAAAAGGGTAGATAGGAATTTTGACGCGAACCCGTCTGGAGGCGTATGTCGGACTATAATGTTTTTGGGCGGGGAGGAACACATACCTACTTACATATTAACAAAGCCGAGCTTCGCATAATTCATAGATTTTTGGCTAACTCGATTACACAGAGAGGTCACAACAAGGAAAAATTGACCTTACATGATTTATTTTACCTAAAGTGTATTCGAGACCCAAGAGTCTTTGTTAATATCCCTTACTGTGTTGGTTTTTATTTATCTAAGATGGTTGAAGGAATACAGGAAGGGGGGATTATAGGAGGAGGTATTTTTGTTACTCTCATTGGAGAGTATTTAGGTGTAGATAAGAACCAAGGGGGTCCACTTTTGGAATGTAGGGAACATGTTGAGCTTTTAGGATTGAGGGTTTATGCGGGTGCTAAGGTATTGAAGAGTAGACGCAACCAGGCAATACCCTATGTAGGTAGTCATCCGCAGGTAGAAAGAGGATCAGACGAGGAGATGGAGGAAGCGAATGACATTAGAGATGTCATTCGGGAGGCTATGACTGATGTCTACCAGCGTGTAGATGAGGTAGACATGACAAACGCGGAGAGATTTCGTCGGATGGAGCAGTGGCAAGCCCGGAATGATTACGAGCATTCCAGGCAACGACAGCATGATAGATGGGACTATCATCAGTGTCAGATTATGAGCCGGCTGTCACCTCAGGAGCCCTACATCCCGACCCGACCAGCTTACTATCCTCCACATCAGCCCGAGATGAGACCGCCTTATACTCTCTACGACCCTAACCAGGCATACTAGTATACCTATCACCAACCATGGAACCCGGACGATGACATGAACTGGAACCCCTATCCATGATTGATATAGTTCCTGTTGGTAATTTTTATGATTGTTATTTTTTTTTATTATTTCTGCTTATTTATGTTTAAACACATTATATTATGATACTTTTATTGTATTGTTTAATATTTTTATTATGTTGTACTAACATTTCATATTTAATTTGAAAGTGGGATTTTAAGTCCCATTTCAAATTACCATGCATGTTTATATTTGTATGTATGTATATTGTCAATTGTAAAAAACAGGGTAAAACATCGCATTTTCAAAGACTGTCATTAAGTTCAGCAAAAGCTAGTACTTTTGACGACAAAACGAAAAACAAATGTGATGTAACAACAAGACGGATGAACAAATGATATGCACCATTTATCATTCAGCAAACAAACGCCAATATGTTTGAAAACTTTGGTAAAATTTAATCATTTTTCTACGCTAATCACCCTCAATAATTTAAATTGTTACTGATTTCTTGCAAATGAGGACATTGCAAGATCTTAAGTGTGGGAAGGGGTTAAATTCTTTCGGAATTTTAAAATTTTTTTTGACTTATACACTTGGTTACCATTAGAAATACTAGTAACGCAGTAGTTGTATTAGAATCTAGTGCTCTCTGATAATAAAGAACAGCCGTAGTCTTATATACTGACTACCCAATTCTAGTAAAAATTTTCAAAATTTTCAATTAAATGAACTCAAAATCATGTTTATACATATTTATGAACGATAAAACTAGGTGTTAACACCGAAATTATTGTTACCTCAGAAAGGACATAAATTGAGAAACCAACCAAAATGTTAGAATTCATTTAAAATGGAATAGAGGATAATAAAAAGGAAAATAAAAGCCAAGTGTAGGAAAATTTACCAAGTTATTTAAAACATATACCACATATTTTTGTACAAATAACTAAAGATACTTTTGCTTTGAACTAATCTAAACAATTTTACCCAATTTAATGTAATATATTTGAAAGAAAGATGGATCTACACGATGAATTAATTTCATTATTAAAAGGAAGTAAAGTCTTCCGAAAAAGAAACGCGCTTCTTGATTTAGGTCATGAAGTTGTCGTCCAGACCAGTTGTAGGTTGACGAAAAATGTAGAAAAGTCATCACTAAAATCAGCAGGAAATTCACGGACCTCGGCATCAAACAGGGTCGCCAAGTGGTCAGACTTATCCTAACCATGAGAGGATCTGTCTTGTAAAATGGGGAGGACGCCGTGCAAATTAGCTGGATAAGACTAATGAATCAGATCCCCAGAAAAGGATAATCTTCTTAAAGATCAAAAATCAGCTTTTAAGCCTGATATTACTCAGTCCTAGAGATTGATCTTAAAGATTAAGAATTACAAACTCATGGAATTCGATGATATCTAAACTCGAGCTTGAACGAGAAAATATTTTGATCAAAATTACAAACCGATTTATTTTCTGAAAACCCATTTTCAATGCATTCATTACCATTGAACGTAAAACCCTAGGAATTCACCTGGAATTCATTAAGGTCACCTGAACCAAATCGGGTGTCAACCGTAAGAACGGTGGTTGCATAGCATGGTCAAGGACAAGACCTTGTGCCAGACCGAAAAATTATAAGGGTGAGCTTTACTATTGCTCCTACTAAGGATAGTAATTGCATCCGACACGTTATAGACCATAATTAAAAGCATGTCAGGGGACATTGCCTTAACAGTTGCTTGTTCAACGCTTTCCTTTACAACCGGACGGTAGTTTACCGAAAGGTAATATACGGAACAAGTATACTGGACGTGTTGCTTTCCTAATACAAGGTTAGCAAGTGGGTGACACAAAACCGTAAGTTTTGAGCTAAAATTTTCAAATCTGAAACCCACCAAACCCACAAAAATAATTTGCAAACACCGGTGAAGGGTTATTCCGGAAAATTTATCTAGGGTAAAAGCTAGATTGCATTTTCAAAAGATCAAATGTTTTCATAACGATCCAATTTCCTTAAAGGATCTAAAATTTTATAGTCATGTGGGACTGTAAACCACATCGTTACTACCATTGTTTATACCGCCGTATAGAAATCACTGATGTACAAAGTGTGAAGAATAAAGAAGTGATTCTAGTATTTTTATTTCAAGACTATATTGCTTGAGGACAAGAAACGCTCAAGTGTGGGAATATTTGATAATGCTAAAAACGAACATATATTTCATAGCATTATCCCTCAAGAAAGACAAGCTTTTAGTTGCAATTGTTCTATTTACAAGTGATATTCGTTTAAATAATAAAAGGTGAAGACAAAAGACAGATTCGACGAATTGAAGACGCAAACGACCAAAAAGCTCAAAAGTACAAAGTACAATCAAAATGGTTCCAATTATTGATAATAAACGTCTCAAAATTACAAGAGTACAAGACGCAAAACACAAAATACAAGATATTAAATTGTACGGTAGGACGTTCGAAAATCCGGAACCGAGACATGAACCAACTATCAACGCGCGACGCAACGGAGCTAAAATTACAATTCAACGGAGTACAAGAATATAATATAATATATATATTTAATTATATTTAATTATATATATTATATTATATAATAAATAAATAAGCAGCCCACGTTTTTAAAGACTTTTGAGCTCTCCCAGCTGGCCATGCGATCGCATGGCCTGGAAGAACAAAAACCAAGCGATCGCATGGCCCTGAAATCCAGGCCTGGTCCTATAAAGTTCGCGAGTTTTGGACGAAATTTTACATCTTTTTCTTTCCTTTCTATCTATCACTCGTATATATATATATATATATATATATATATATATATATATATATATATATATATATATATATATATATATATATATATATATATTATAAGTTTGTTTTAATTTTAAATTCTAATAATAAGGGTATGTTAGCGAATGTTGTAAGGGTGTAAGTCGAAATTATGTCCGTGTAACGCTACGCTATTTTTAATCACTGTAAGTTATGGTTAATGTTATTTTTAAATTAATGTCTCATAGCTAAGTTATTATTATGCTTATTTAAGACGAAGTAATCATGATGTTAGGCTGAAAATATTAAGATTGGGTAATTGGGCTTTGTACCATAATTGGGGTTTGGACAAAAGAACGACACTTGTGGAAATTAGACTATGGGCTATTAATGGGCTTTATATTAACTAAATGATACCTCGTTAATTTAATATATAGACTTATAATTTGACGTATTTATATATAACCACATACGCTTGACTGGGTACGATGGGCGGGATATCTATAAATACCAATAATTGTTCATTTTACCGGACACGGAACTGGATTAATAGTTAGTAGACTTGTCGAAACAGGGGTGGATTACATTCAAGGGTAATTGGTGTAATTGATAACAAAGTAGTAAAACCTTGGTTTACACGCAGTCGATAACCTGGTGTATTCATTAAACAAAGTTTTAAAACCTTGTTACAATTCGAATCCCCAATTAGTTGGAATATTTGACTTCGGGAATAAGAATAATTTGGCGAAGGCTTTCGCACTTTATATTTATGACTGATGGACTATTATGGACAAATCCGTATGGACATATCGAATAATCCAGGACAAAGAACAATTAACCCATGGGAATAAACTAAAATCAACACGTCAAACATCATGATTATGGAAGTTTAAATAAGCATAATTCTTTTATTTCATATTTAATTGCACTTTTAATTATCGCACTTTTATTTATTGTCATTGTATTTAATTACACTTTTAATTATCGTACTCTTTAATTATCGCAATTTTATTTTATCGCACTTTTATTTATCGCAATTTCATTATCGTTATTTACTTTACGCTTTAAATTAAGTTATATTTATTTTTAATATTTTACATTAGGTTTTAACTGCGACTAAAGTTTTAAAAATCGACAAACCGGTCATTAAACGGTAAAAACCCCCTAATAATATCACTTATATATATATTTGTATTTTTATAAATTTAAAACTAATATAGCGTTAAGCTTGTTTAAGAGTTCCCTGTGGACGAACCAGACTTACTAAAAACTACACTACTGTACGATTAGGTACACTGCCTATAAGTGTTGTAGCAAGGTTTAGGTATATCCATTCTATAAATAAATAAATATCTTGTGTAAAATTGTATCGTATTTAATAGTATTTCATTATAAAAATAATACTATTTTCTAGTACACCTCGCACACATCAATATATTATTTGGAATAGCCATAGACACTCTATATGCAGCAATGCTTGAGTTAGCTATACAGGGTTGAGGTTGATTCTCAAATAATATATATACTTTGAGTTGTGATCGAGTCTGAGACATGTATATACGGGTCATGATACGCATTAATTAATTCGAATATTATTAACTATATATGAATTATTGAATTAGTAAATGTGGACTGCTAATTATGGACTACCAATAATGGACAATTAAAAAGAATTAAAATATTGATTATAACATATGAAACTAAACAATTCTTCAAGTTTGCCACTTGATTTCATCTTAAACCTCATTTGTATCTTGATGATAACAATCTGCGTTCAAACCTTTCATGATTCTTAAAAATACCTCAATCGAGCAGGATGAACCAACTGTATCTCATTTACAGAAGGAAAGATTTATTCTTATAGTTATGCACCTGAAAAACTCTTGGAAACTGAATAAACGTTTAACACGTAGCTGTGCTAATTCCTTTAGCGTTATTATTACCCAAAATAACTTTGCAATTCCTTTTCGAAGTAGCAAATTTTGTCACAGCTCCACCAAGACAATTTTGACTTTTCATCCGGAGTAACATTATTATAACCATATCATATACTCATCCGCATCTTCTAACGAGAATTACCATACCAAGTATCGGGAAATCAGCAAACAGTATTTTGAATTTCGCAGCGTTCTACATCAATAGTTATATGTATACACATAACATTTATCTCTTAGAATTATGAACTCCTATTCTGAAATTCTGAACAGCAATCTAGTCTACGAATCAGTTCTTTGAATTTTGAGAAAGTTGATAAAGCAGAGAAAAATGTTGATGACTTTAACAGTCAAAAGTATGATGATAAGGAATAGAGTGTTGGAAGCGCTCAAAAGAAAATTTAGTACCGAAAAGTGAATTATGAGAAACCATGAAGGAGACTCTGAACAAATCACAAGGACTAAACTTGTACATAAAGAATCCTGATGATTCTGTTTCTGATGAAATCTTTAGCGAATACCTTGCTCCGTAATTGTACTAAATCATTGTGAATGAATTTCTTCATCACATTTTGATTGTGGAATTATAAGATATTATCGTATCTTTCATTGTAAATATCCTCAATATTTCTGAAGATATCTTCATAAATATTCTCGTCCGATATTAATGATCTCTTCGCGCTATCTGTGTTACATCAGCAAGGAAACTGTTTTAGTTTCTAAATTCTGAAAAATTCGAATTTAAATCATGAATGTTTCTGAAGTAGTGTTGGGAACTGAAGCATGAGTTAGTATAATATAATGACACTTGATCAACGTGATTATATTATAGTAAGTTGTAACAACCCAAACCAACACCCGACAAAACCTTGTGAAAATACGAAATAAAAAAAAAATTCTGTTGCAGACCATCGGCGCGCCGCGCCATATGGCCCGCGCGCCGCGCCATATCTGGCTGTCCCCGGGACTTTTAACCGCGAAAAGATTGACTAGTTCCTGGCACTTTTAGACAAAACGCTTTTTACCATACAACCAAATATGTAAAACTAACATGTTTCAAACATAAAATTAAAGTTTTACAAGCGGGGCCCACACGACCCAAATTACAAGTTTAGTACAATTTAGGAGTTTCGACCACCAAAAAGTTTAAGTTCCAAACTACACAATGAGCATGGCGTTTGGGATTAAACTACCCAACTATCGGTCAAACTCCGAGAGCTACTAAAACCAAAAGCGTCCCTTAGCAACAAGCGGGATCCCTAGTCCAAAACGATGCCCTTACCCTTGTCCAACACCGAACCTATAAAAGTGGTAAACAACGAGAGGGTAAGCAAAGCTTAGTGAATGCAATAATTACACATACATATATATCGCCCATCTATTTGCAATCACAACACAAGATACCTCGTACGAAACGTGTAACACAAAAGCATGTCATCAACCTCAAACACTTAACAAGTCATACAATAACATAACCGAGTTAGCATATACTCAACACAACCATAAATAATTTAGCATGCTAATATCAACAAATCTTAATATGGTTAACCATGACGCTATGGTGCTACCGGCTCGTGGTTCACACCATACGCATTGAGTCTCACTCGTTTATAGTGCTACCGGCTCGTGGTTCACACTTTGTTTATAGTGCTACCGGCTCGTGGTTCACACTCGATGCTACCGGCTCGTGGTTCACATCAATTATTTTATAGTGCTACCGGCTCGTGGTTCACACTCGATGCTACCGGCTCGTGGTTCACATCAATTTACACACATGCTATGGTACTACTGGCTCGATGGTTCATACCATAACACCCACAAATAAACACGCCATATACACGAATGCATAATTATTCCACTCACCTCAAAATCTCTTGGTGAAAGATAACCGAGCTTGAACACTTCAATGTAACGCACCTATTACATTTATCACAATATCAAAATCACAACTCGAGTTGGTCAACACTCTAAAGCTCACTCCTAGTGTTAATTTGACCCATGGTGCAAATCCGACCCATTTGCACCCTTAACCCTAAAATCGGGTTAACTCATCACAAAACCCTATCATTAACCAAAGTAGGTTCATTACACATTTTAACACTAGTTTTAGGCTTCAACCACACATATTAATTAGCTTAGGTTCATTTTGACCCATTTGACACTTTCAAAGTCAACCTACCCATTTTGGGTCAACCACCAACCCAGTTACACCCATTTACATAAGTCATGGTGTTCTAGCAATTTTACTAGCTAATTAGGGTTCTCTAACAACAAGTAACTCTTCCAAACCCTAGTTAACCCAATATTGAGTCTACATGACTCAAATTACCCTAGAACACCCAAAACACTAACAAAATGGGTTTTATGTTCATCTTCACCCCAAACCCTAGCCCTAAATCAAATTAAACAAAGAAATTAAGATTAGAGCATACCACAACTATCACAACGAAGCTAGAGGGAAGGCGAACAACTTTAATGCTTGGACTTAAGCAAGAAACCTTCTTCTTCTTCTCCAAAATGGGGTTTCCCTCACTAAAAGCCACTCTCTCTCTAGAATTGATTTGGATAAGTGTTGGTAGTTGTGGAAGGAGTAAATGAACTCCCCAAAACTGATCTAAGGCATTAAATCCGGCCTCCTAGTGATTTTACCAAAATACCCTCAAAATATCTAATTTAAAAGAAATAGAGAATCTGTCACAGACAGATGGCGCGGCGCGCCACCAGGACGCGCAGCGCGCAACTCTCCCAGTCCAGCTCCTTTTGCCTTTTTAAATATATACAACCAAACCCCGATTCGAGTACCGCACAATACACTTATATACACATGTGTACACTTCAATTATTTGGGTCTTACATAAGTCATGATGAGTTTCTAATGAGACATGATGATTCACAGATCATAACGTCATCATGTGCCATGCTACATAACTCTTTTATTCTGCTTAACTTCTGAACATATCAAGAAAATATATTCTTGATAGTTCTATTCTTAATAATTCTGGTAATTTGACAAATCGAATCGTGCTATTACGTTCTTTCTTGTTTAAAACATTAAGTTCATTCGAAACTCCATACTTACGAATTCTAGACCGTTACTCGCTTTATTAGAGATCGAGAAGATAATAAAAAGGCAAAGAGCTCCAAAATATAAGAGAAAATATAAAGCCCAATAACAACACGGAGGTTACAAACCATGGATATTAATACGAATAGCAATATAGAGACACGGTAGAATAGTATCACCCCAAGGTAATAGTAAAAGTAAACAAATTCTTCTGGTGGAAGATTGAAAAGAAGGATGACAGAAATGATAATTAGAAAATATCAAGGATTAGAACTGGATTAAGCATTTTCACAATCTTTTGGATGTATGAACTAAGAAAGAAAGTATAGGAATGGTGAGAACAAGGGAATGGAAGAGTTTAATTTATAATGGAAATATCAGACAGAGTAATCGAGGCAGATCACCGTATTTAATTATAAAGATCTTAATTTCCGTATTCGTCGAGGAATCAAATCTTTTAGATTTAGAAGATTTTCTTTAAATCCCTTGAATTCCGGAATTTAACCATGACTACGTCAAAAGTAAAGACGAATATCTATTACCTTATCTCAATCTTTTGGGATAGCTTCACTCGTACGCTTCGAGTAATCGAATCGTTTTATCCAAATTATTCAATAGTGATAAAATTCTATTTATCAACTCATATTCGTCATGAAAACATTTTTATTGTTATCCATGACCACCTCACTCAAATTTCGGGACGAAATTTCTTTAACGGGTAGGTACTGTGACAACCCGAAAATTTCCGACCAAATTTAAACTTTATCTTTATATTATTTCGACACAATAAGCAAAGTCTGTAATGTTTAGTCTCGAATATTTTGAATTTGTTTTGTATATTCAAATGACCTTCGACCATTCCCGACGATTCACGAACAACTATTTGTAAATAGATATATATATATATATATATATATATATATATATATATATATATATATATATATATATATATATATATATATATATATATATATATATATATATACATATATATATTTTAAAATTTTAAATATAATTTGAAATAAAATACAATTTAATAAATATGCAAAATAAAATAATATAAGATGTAATGAGAACTATTATTATATGTATATATATATATATATATATATATATATATATATATATATATATATATATATATATTATGAATACTACTTGTAAATATATATAAGATAATATTTTAAAATTTATGTATATATATTTAAAATATTTATTTATGTAATAAAACCTAATACTAAAATGTATTTATATATATACATATAGTATATTGAAAATGAATGATTTCGAGCCTGATTAGTAAATGGTTGTAATACTCGTTTGATGTTCAGATTGATATTAAGTAAAATTCAAACTTATATGATTCCAAAATAAATGGTGATCCGAAAATGAGTAATATAAATTTTAGGCTTATTAAAAATGTATTTAGAAACTATTTGTTTAATTTTAAAACTTTTATATTTTACTTGGGGTTGGGAGTGAATAATTAATGTAAATTTTAATTAATAGTTAATGATCGAATTTTATACCATAATGACCAAAATAAATAAATATACTAAATTTAAAATTATGGAATTTTTCTGAACACTTTTATCCGCCACTGATTAACAACGGAGCACGATACACTTCCCGCGAAAACTGTCGGTAACTTATAGACAAATGAATTCACGTGATATTACTTCAATTACTGTTTAGATGTTGAAATTCATTAGTAACAATCACTTTATATATATATATATATATATATATATATATATATATATATATATATATATATATATATATATATATATATATATATATATATATATATATATATATATATATATATATATATATACATGCTTGAATTAAGTTATCACCACCTCCCATCATATTTTCTCTTCAATAACTCGATCACAAGCTTCACCCCGGCCACCACCGACTTCCACAGAAACCACCACGCTATCCTAGAACAACCAACCACGGCCATCTTCACCACCTCTCTCTTTCTCTCTATCACTCTCTCTATAAATAATATATATGACATATACATACGTTATAAACATAACCCAGTTGTTTGTTTCATCCTCAATAACAAGACATCGCCATGACACCATCCTCCACCCTGCATCATCGTACACCATCACCATACAACCACCTCCCACCGTGACTTTCATAAAACCACCTGACGTCACCTTCTAGTCACCAATCCTCACCACATCGTGAACTATCACCTATACCTCATGTGTTCTTTTTCTGTTTTGAAATTCGAAGTTTCTTAAACTGCTACTGCCACTATCTGTATTGGTGTCTGTTTTGACCAAATAACCACCAGCAAAGATGAATAACCTGCAACTGTTCGTTTCCGTATATACTCACTGTGAGCTACTGAAATGTCCCGTTCTTATTGATTAAAAACGTTCCATATTAATTGATTTCGTTGCTATGTTTTGACCTCTATATGAGACGTTTTTCAAAGACTGCATTCATTTTAAAACAAACCATAACCTTTATTTCATCAATAAAGGTTTAAAAAGCTTTACGTAGATTATCAAATAATGATAATCTAAAATATCCTGTTTACACACGACCATTACATAATGGTTTACAATACAAATATGTTACAACAAAATAAGTTTCTTGAATGCAGTTTTTACACAATATCATACAAGCATGGACTCCAAATCTCGTCCTTATTTAAGTATGCGACAGCGGAAGCTCTTAATAATCACCTGAGAATAAACATGCTTAAAACGTCAACAAAAATGTTGGTGAATTATAGGTTTAACCTATATATATCAAATCATAATAATAGACCACAAGATTTCATATTTCAATACACATCCCATACATAGAGATAAAAATCATTCATATGGTGAACACCTGGTAACCGACATTAACAAGATGCATATATAAGAATATCCCCATCATTCCGGGACACCCTTCGGATATGATATAAATTTCGAAGTACTAAAGCATCCGGTACTTTGGATGGGGTTTGTTAGGCCCAATAGATCTATCTTTAGGATTCGCGTCAATTAGGGTGTCTGTTCTCTAATTCTTAGATTACCAGACTTAATAAAAAGGGGCATATTCGATTTCGATAATTCAACCATAGAATGTAGTTTCACGTACTTGTGTCTATTTTGTAAATCATTTATAAAACCTGCATGTATTCTCATCCCAAAAATATTAGATTTTAAAAGTGGGACTATAACTCACTTTCACAGATTTTTACTTCGTCGGGAAGTAAGACTTGGCCACTGGTTGATTCACGAACCTATAACAATATATACATATATATCAAAGTATGTTCAAAATATATTTACAACACTTTTAATATATTTTGATGTTTTAAGTTTATTAAGTCAGCTGTCCTCCTTAGTAACCTACAACTAGTTGTCCACAGTTAGATGTACAGAAATAAATCGATAAATATTATCTTGAATCAATCCACGACCCAGTGTATACGTATCTCAGTATTGATCACAACTCAAACTATATATATTTTGGAATCAACCTCAACCCTGTATAGCTAACTCCAACATTCACATATAGAGTGTCTATGGTTGTTCCGAAATATATATAGATGTGTCGACATGATAGGTCAAAACATTGTATACGTGTCTATGGTATCTCAAGATTATATAATATACAATACAAGTTGATTAAGTTATGGTTGGAATAGATTTGTTACCAATTTTCACGTAGCTAAAATGAGAAAAATTATCCAATCTTGTTTTACCCATAACTTCTTCATTTTAAATCCGTTTTGAGTGAATCAAATTGCTATGGTTTCATATTGAACTCTATTTTATGAATCTAAACAGAAAAAGTATAGGTTTATAGTCGGAAAAATAAGTTACAAGTCGTTTTTGTAAAGGTAGTCATTTCAGTCGAAAGAACGACGTCTAGATGACCATTTTAGAAAACATACTTCCACTTTGAGTTTAACTATAATTTTTGGATATAGTTTCATGTTCATAATAAAAATCATTTTCTCAGAATAACAACTTTTAAACCAAAGTTTATCATAGTTTTTAATTAACTAACCCAAAACAGCCCGCGGTGTTACTACGACGGCGTAAATCCGGTTTTACGGTGTTTTTCGTGTCTCCAGGTTTTAAATCATTAAGTTAGCATATCATATAGATATAGAACATGTGTTTAGTTGATTTTAAAAGTCAAGTTAGAAGGATTAACTTTTTTTTGCGAACAAGTTTAGAATTAACTAAACTATGTTCTAGTGATTACAAGTTTAAACCTTCGAATAAGATAGCTTTATATGTATGAATCGAATGATGTTATGAACATCATTACTACCTTAAGTTCCTTGGATAAACCTACTGGAAAAGAGAAAAATAGATCTAGCTTCAACGGATCCTTGGATGGCTCGAAGTTCTTGAAGCAGAATCATGACACGAAAACAAGTTCAAGTAAGATCATCACTTGAAATAAGATTGTTATAGTTATAGAAATTGAACCAAAGTTTGAATATGATTATTACCTTGTATTAGAATGATAACCTACTGTAAGAAACAAAGATTTCTTGAGGTTGGATGATCACCTTACAAGATTGGAAGTGAGCTAGCAAACTTGAAAGTATTCTTGATTTTATGTAACTAGAACTTGTAGAATATATGAAGAACACTTAGAACTTGAAGATAGAACTTGAGAGAGATCAATTAGATGAAGAAAATTGAAGAATGAAAGTGTTTGTAGGTGTTTTTGGTCGTTGGTGTATGGATTAGATATAAAGGATATGTAATTTTGTTTTCATGTAAATAAGTCATGAATGATTACTCATATTTTTGTAATTTTATGAGATATTTCATGCTAGTTGCCAAATTATGGTTCCCACATGTGTTAGGTGACTCACATGGGCTGCTAAGAGCTGATCATTGGAGTGTATATACCAATAGTACATACATCTAAAAGCTGTGTATTGTACGAGTACGAATACGGGTGCATACGAGTAGAATTGTTGATGAAACTGAACGAGGATGTAATTGTAAGCATTTTTGTTAAGTAGAAGTATTTTGATAAGTGTATTGAAGTCTTTCAAAAGTGTATAAATACATATTAAAACACTACATGTATATACATTTTAACTGAGTCGTTAAGTCATCGTTAGTCGTTACATGTAAGTGTTGTTTTGAAACCTTTAGGTTAACGATCTTGTTAAATGTTGTTAACCCAATGTTTATAATATCAAATGAGATTTTAAATTATTATATTATCATGATATTATCATTTATGAATATCTCTTAATATGATATATATACATTAAATGTCTTTACAACGATAATCGTTACATATATGTCTCGTTTAAAAATCATTAAGTTAGTAGTCTTGTTTTTACATATGTAGTTCATTGTTAATATACTTAATGATATGTTTACTTATCATAGTATCATGTTAACTATATATATATCCATATATATGTCATCATATAGTTTTTACAAGTTTTAACGTTCGTGAATCACCGGTCAACTTGGGTGGTCAATTGTCTATATGAAACATATTTCAATTTATCAAGTCTTAACAAGTTTGATTGCTTACCATGTTGGAAACATTTAATCATGTAAATATCAATCTCAATTAATATATATAAACAGGGAAAAGTTCGGGTCACTACAGTACCTACCCGTTAAATAAATTTCGTCCCGAAAATTTAAGCTGTTGAAGGTGTTGACGAATCTTCTGGAAATAGATGCGGGTATTTCTTCTTCATCTGATCTTCACGCTCCCAGGTGAACTCGGGTCCTCTACGAGCATTCCATCGAACCTTAACAATTGGTATCTTGTTTTGCTTAAGTCTTTTAACCTCACGATCCATTATTTCGACGGGTTCTTCGATGAATTGAAGTTTTTCGTTGATTTGGATTTCATCTAACGGAATAGTGAGATCTTCTTTAGCAAAATATTTCTTCAAATTAGAGACGTGGAAAGTGTTATGTACAGCCGCGAGTTGTTGAGGTAACTCAAGTCGGTAAGCTACTGGTCCGACACGATCAATAATCTTGAATGGTCCAATATACCTTGGATTTAATTTCCCTCATTTACCAAATCGAACAACGCCTTTCCAAGGTGCAACTTTAAGCATGACCATCTCTCCAATTTCAAATTCTATATCTTTTCTTTTAATGTCAGCGTAGCTCTTTTGTCGACTTTGGGCGGTTTTCAACCGTTGTTGAATTTGGATGATCTTCTCGGTAGTTTCTTGTATAATCTCCGGACCCGTAATCTGTCTATCCCCCACTTCACTCCAACAAATCGGAGACCTGCACTTTCTACCATAAAGTGCTTCAAACGGCGCCATCTCAATACTTGAATGGTAGATGTTGTTGTAGGAAAATTCTGCTAACGGTAGATGTCGATCCCAACTGTTTCCGAAATCAATAACACATGCTCGTAGCATGTCTTCAAGCGTTTGTATCGTCCTTTCGCTCTGCCCATCAGTTTGTGGATGATAGGCAGTACTCATGTCTAGACGAGTTCCTAATGCTTGCTGTAATCTCTGCCAGAATCTTGAAATAAATCTACCATCCCTATCAGAGATAATAGAGATTGGTATTCCATGTCTGGAGACGACTTCCTTCAAATACAGTCGTGCTAACTTCTCCATCTTGTCATCTTCTCTTATTGGAAGGAAGTGTGCTGATTTGGTGAGACGATCAACTATTACCCAAATAGTATCAAAACCACTTGCAATCCTTGGCAATTTAGTGATGAAATCCATGGTAATGTTTTCCCATTTCCATTCCGGGATTTCGGGTTGTTGAAGTAGATCTGATGGTTTCTGATGCTCAGCTTTGACCTTAGAACACGTCAAACATTCTCCTACGTATTTAGCAACATCGGCTTTCATACCCGGCCACCAAAAATGTTTCTTGAGATCCTTGTACATCTTCCCCGTTCCAGGATGTATTGAGTATCTGGTTTTATGAGCTTCTCTAAGTACCATTTCTCTCATATCTCCAAATTTTGGTACCCAAATCCTTTCAGCCCTATACCGGGTTCCGTCTTCCCGAATATTAAGATGCTTCTCCGATCCTTTGGGTATTTCATCTTTTAAATTTCCCTCTTTTAAAACTCCTTGTTGCGCCTCCTTTATTTGAGTAGTAAGGTTATTATGAATCATTATATTCATAGATTTTACTCGAATGGGTTCTCTGTCCTTCCTGCTCAAGGCATCGGCTACCACATTTGCCTTCCCCGGGTGGTAACGAATCTCAAAGTCGTAATCATTCAATAATTCAATCCACCTACGCTGCCTCATATTCAGTTGTTTCTGATTAAATATGTGTTGAAGACTTTTGTGGTCGGTATATATAATACTTTTGACCCCATATAAGTAGTGCCTCCAAGTCTTTAATGCAAAAACAACCGCGCCTAATTCCAAATCATGCGTCGTATAATTTTGTTCGTGAATCTTCAATTGTCTAGACACATAAGCAATCACCTTCATTCGTTGCATTAATACACAACCGAGATCTTGCTTTGATGCGTCACAATAAATCACAAAATCATCATTCCCTTCAGGCAATGACAATATAGGTGCCGTAGTTAGCTTTTTCTTCAATAACTGAAACGCTTTCTCTTGTTCATCATTCCATTCAAATTTCTTCCCTTTATGCGTTAATGAAGTCAAGGGTTTTGCTATTCTGGAAAAGTCTTGGATGAACCTTCTGTAGTAACCAGCTAGCCCTAAAAACTGGCGTATGTGTTTCGGAGTTTTCGGGGTTTCCCACTTTTCAACAGTTTCTATCTTTGCCGGATCCACCTTAATACCTTCTTTGTTCACTATGTGACCGAGGAATTGAACTTCTTCCAACCAAAATGCACACTTTGAAAACTTAGCGTACAATTCTTCCTTCCTCAATACTTCTAACACCTTTCTCAAATGTTCACCGTGTTCTTGGTCATTCTTTGAGTAAATAAGTATGTCATCAATGAAAACAATGACAAACTTGTCAAGGTATGGTCCACACACTCGGTTCATAAGGTCCATGAACACAGCTGGTGCATTAGTTAAACCAAACGGCATGACCATAAACTCGTAATGACCGTAACGTGTTCTGAAAGCAGTCTTTGGAATATCATCTTCTTTCACCCGCATTTGATGATACCCGGAACGTAAGTCAATCTTTGAATAAACAGACGAGCCTTGTAGTTGATCAAATAAGTCGTCGATTCTCGGTAGTGGGTAGCGGTTCTTGATGGTAAGTTTGTTCAACTCTCGGTAGTCGATACACAACCTGAATGTACCATCTTTCTTCTTGACAAACAAAACAGGAGCTCCCCACGGTGATGTGCTTGGTCGAATGAAACCACGCTCTAAAAGTTCTTGTAATTGGCTTTGCAGTTCTTTCATCTCGCTGGGTGCGAGTCTGTAAGGAGCATGAGCTATTGGTGCAGCTCCTGGTACAAAATCTATTTGAAATTCAACGGATCGATGTGGGGGTAATCCCGGTAATTCTTTCGGAAATACATCGGGAAATTCTTTTGCAATGGGAACATCATTGATGCTCTTTTCTTCAGTTTGTACTTTCTCGACGTGTGCTAGAACAGCATAGCAACCTTTTCTTATTAGTTTTTGTGCCTTCAAATTACTAATAAGATGTAGCCTCGTGTTGCCCTTTTCTCCGTACACCATTAAGGGTTTTCCTTTTTCTCGTATAATGCGAATTGCATTTTTGTAACAAACGATCTCTGCTTTCACTTCTTTCAACCAGTCCATACCGATTATCACATCAAAACTCCCTAACTCTACTGGTATCAAATCAATCTTAAATGTTTCGCTAACCAGTTTAATTTCTCGATTCCGACATATATTATCTGCTGAAATTAATTTACCATTTGCTAATTCGAGTAAAAATTTACTATCCAAAGGCGTCAATGGATAACTTAATTTAGCACAAAAATCTCTACTCATATAGCTTCTATCCACACCCGAATAAAAAAAAACGTAAGCAGATTTATTGTCAATAAGAAACGTACCCGTAACAAGCTCCGGGTCTTCCTGTGCCTCTGCTGCATTAATATTGAAAACTCTTACGCGGCCTTGTCCATTCGTGTTCTCCTGGTTCGGGAAATTTCTAATAATGTGGCCCGGTTTTCCACATTTATAACAAACTACATTGGCATAACTTGCTCTTTCACTACTTGCTCGCCATTACTCGTTCCGACACCATTTGTTCCTTTCGTTCTATTAACCCCTGGTCCGTAGACCTCACACTTCGCCGCGCTATGACCATTTCTTTTACACTTGTTGCAAAATTTGGTGTAGAACCCCGAGTGATACCTTTCACACCTTTGGCATAGCTGCTTCTGATTATTGTTGTTGTTGCAGTTATTATTGTTGTTGGGATGATTGTTGTAGTTGCTGTTGTTGTTGTTGTTGTTGTTGTTGTTGTTGTTGTTGTTGGGCCGTTTGTTGTAGTTGCGATTGTTGGGATAATTGTTGCGATTATTGTTGTAATTGCTGTTGTTGTTGTATTGGTGATTCTTATCACCGTTTTCCTCCCACTTTCTTTTGACTTGCTTCACATTGGCCTCTTCAGCAGTCTGTTCTTTAATTCTTTCTTCAATCTGGTTCACTAGTTTGTGAGCCATTCTACATGCCTGTTGTATGGAGCGGGCTCGTGTGAACTTATATCTTCTTGGATTCTTTCCGGTAATCCTTTCACAAACGCGTCGATCTTCTCTTCCTCATCTTCGAATGCTCCCGGACACAATAGGCACAATTCTGTGAATCGTCTTTCGTACGTGGTAACATCAAATCCTTGGGTTCGTAACCCTCTAAGTTCTGTCTTGAGCTTATTGACCTCGGTTCTGGAACGGTACTTCTCGTTCATCAAGTGCTTGAATGCTGACCACGGTAGTGCGTACGCATCGTCTTGTCCCACTTGCTCTAGATAGGTATTCCACCATGTTAACGCAGAACCTGTGAAGGTATGCGTAGCGTACTTCACTTTGTCCTCTTCAGTACACTTACTTATGGCAAACACCGATTCGACCTTCTCGGTCCACCGTTTCAATCCGATCGGTCCTTCGGTTCCATCAAATTCCAAAGGTTTGCAGGCAGTGAATTCTTTGTAGGTGCATCCTACACGATTTCCTGTACTGCTAGATCCAAGGTTATTGTTGGTATGTAGCGCAGCCTGTACTGCGGCTATGTTTGAAGCTAGAAAAGTACGGAATTCCTCTTCATTCATATTCACGGTGTGTCGAGTAGTCGGTGCCATTTCCTTCAAAATAGTAAAATGGAACAAGTTAATCATACAGAATATCAAGAGTAGTTAATAGTATTTCGTAGCATAATATGAACTCATTTATAAAAGCTTTTTCTTCATATTAGCGTTTTATAAGTTTAAATTCGGGTAGTACCTACCCGTTAAGTTCATACTTAGTAGCTAATATACAATTCAACTACTACAATTCTATATGAAAAACTGATTATAATAATATTTCGCGTTCAAACTTTTACACAATATTTTACAAACTTACAATACCGCTTATTTTACATATAGCATGAAATATAGCACACAATAAATTTGATATAAGATGGTTGTGAAGATAATTCTAGCTAGTACACAAGTCGTTCAGCAAAGGCAATAACGACACGTAATTCATACGTCCAGAAACAAGTCATGCATTCTAGTTTTACTAGGATTACTTCCCATCCTTGATCTTGTGGAACATAACCGTTATGGCCGTTGATAAGACAGCGTGTTGTAACGTCGTCAAAGGGACGAGGGTTACGTAATGTCCAACAGTCCCGTAACAATCTAAAAACCTCATTTCTTACCCCAATTACCGACTCCGTCACTTGTGGAAAAGTTTTGTTTAATAGTTGTAGCCCGATGTTCTTGTTCTCACTTTGGTGAGAAGCGAACATTACTAATCCGTGAGCATAACATGCTTCTTTATGTTGCATGTTAGCCGCTTTTTCTAAATCACGAAGTCCAATATTCGGATATATTGAGTCAAAATAATTTCTTAACCCATTGCGTAAAATAGCATTTGGGTTCCCCGCAATATATGCGTCAAAGTAAACACATCGTAACTTATGGATTTCCCAATGTGATATCCCCCATCTTTCGAACGAAAGCCTTTTATAAACCAAGGCATTCTTGGAACGTTCTTCGAATGTCTTACAAACTGATCTCGCCTTAAATAGTTGTGCCGAAGAATTCTGACCGACTCTAGACAAGATTTCATCAATCATGTCTCCGGGTAGGTCTCTTAAAATATTGGGTTGTCTATCCATTTTGTGTTTTTATACTGTAAAATAGACAAGAGTTAGATTCATAAAAAAATACTTATTAATACAAGCAATTTTTACATATATCATAAAGCATAAGCACACTATATTACATATATTACACCACACGAATACAACTATCTTATTCCGACTCGCTTGTTTCTTCTTCTTCTTCAGTTTTGGTTCATTTTGCCAAGTTTCTAGGGATATATGATGTTCCCCTAATACGAGCCGTAATTTTCCACATTGGTTTAGAAAAACCTGGTGGTTTAGAGGTTCCCGGGTCATTGTTACAACTTAAGGACTTCGGGGGTTGACGATACATATAAAGTTCATCGGGGTTGGAATTAGATTTCTCTATTTTTATGCCCTTTCCCTTATTATTTTCTTTTGCCTTTTTAAATTCAGTTGGGGTAATTTCTATAACATCGTCGGAATTCTCGTCGGAATCCGATTCATCGGAGAATTGGTAATCCTCCCAATATTTTGCTTCCTTGGCGGAAACACCATTGACCATAATTAACCTTGGTCGGTTGGTTGAGGATTTTCTTTTACTTAACCGTTTTATTATTTCCCCCACCGGTTCTATTTCTTCATCCGGTTCCGATTCTTCTTCCGGTTCCGATTCTTCTTCCGGTTCCGACTCTTCTTCCGGTTCCTCTTCGGGAACTTGTGAATCAGTCCACGAATCATTCCAATTTACATTTGACTCTTCATTATTATTAGGTGAGTCAATGGGACTTGTTCTAGAGGTAGACATCTATCACATAATATCAAACGCGTTAAGAGGTTAATATATCACATAATATTCACATGTTAAAAATATATAGTTTCCAACAAAATTTGTTAAGCAATCATTTTTCAAGTAAACACGGTCGAAGTCCAGACTCACTAATGCATCCTAACAAACTCGATAAGACACACCAATGCAAAATTCTGGTTCTCTAAGACCAACGCTCGGATACCAACTGAAATGTTCCGTTCTTATTGATTAAAAATGTTCCATATTAATTGATTTCGTTGTGAGGTTTTGACCTCTATATGAGACGTTTTTCAAAGACTGCATTCATTTTAAAACAAACCATAACCTTTATTTTATCAATAAAGGTTTAAAAAGCTTTACGTAGATTATCAAATAATGATAATCTAAAATATCCTGTTTACACACGACCATTACATAATGGTTTACAATACAAATATGTTACAACAAAATAAGTTTCTTGAATGCAGTTTTTACACAATATCATACAAGCATGGACTCCAAATCTCGTCCTTATTTAAGTATGCGACAGCGGAAGCTCTTAATAATCACCTGAGAATAAACATGCTTAAAACGTCAACAAAAATGTTGGTGAATTATAGGTTTAACCTATATATATCAAATCATAATAATAGACCACAAGATTTCATATTTCAATACACATCCCATACATAGAGATAAAAATCATTCATATGGTGAACACCTGGTAACCGACATTAACAAGATGCATATATAAGAATATCCCCATCATTCCGGGACACCCTTCGGATATGATATAAATTTCGAAGTCCTAAAGCATCCGGTACTTTGGATGGGGTTTGTTAGGCCCAATAGATCTATCTTTAGGATTCGCGTCAATTAGGGTGTCTGTTCCCTAATTCTTAGATTACCAGACTTAATAAAAAGGGGCATATTCGATTTCGATAATTCAACCATAGAATGTAGTTTCACGTACTTGTGTCTATTTTGTAAATCATTTATAAAACCTGCATGTATTCTCATCCCAAAAATATTAGATTTTAAAAGTGGGACTATAACTCACTTTCACAGATTTTTACTTCGTCGGGAAGTAAGACTTGGCCACTGGTTGATTCACGAACCTATAACAATATATACATATATATCAAAGTATGTTCAAAATATATTTATAACACTTTTAATATATTTTGATGTTTTAAGTTTATTAAGTCAGCTGTCCTCGTTAGTAACCTACAACTAGTTGTCAACAGTTAGATGTACAGAAATAAATCGATAAATATTATCTTGAATCAATCCACGACCCAGTGTATACGTATCTCAGTATTGATCACAATTCAAACTATATATATTTTGGAATCAACCTCAACCCTGTATAGCTAACTCCAACATTCACATATAGAGTGTCTATGGTTGTTCCGAAATATATATATAGATGTGTCGACATGATAGGTCGAAACATTGTATACGTGTCTATGGTATCTCAAGATTACATAATATACAATACAAGTTGATTAAGTTATGGTTGGAATAGATTTGTTACCAATTTTCACGTAGCTAAAATGAGAAAAATTATCCAATCTTGTTTTACCCATAACTTCTTCATTTTAAATCCGTTTTGAGTGAATCAAATTGCTATGGTTTCATATTGAACTCTATTTTATGAATCTAAACAGAAAAAGTATAGGTTTATAGTCGGAAAAATAAGTTACAAGTCGTTTTTGTAAAGGTAGTCATTTCAGTCGAAAGAACGACGTCTAGATGACCATTTTAGAAAACATACTTCCACTTTGAGTTTAACTATAATTTTTGGATATAGTTTCATGTTCATAATAAAAATAATTTTCTCAGAATAACAACTTTTAAACCAAAGTTTATCATAGTTTTTAATTAACTAACCCAAAACAGCCCGCGGTGTTACTACGACGGCGTAAATCCGGTTTTACGGTGTTTTTCGTGTCTCCAGGTTTTAAATCATTAAGTTAGCATATCATATAGATATAGAACATGTGTTTAGTTGATTTTAAAAGTCAAGTTAGAAGGATTAACTTTTGTTTGCGAACAAGTTTAGAATTAACTAAACTATGTTCTAGTGATTACAAGTTTAAACCTTCGAATAAGATAGCTTTATATGTATGAATCGAATGATGTTATGAACATCATTACTACCTTAAGTTCCTTGGATAAACCTACTGGAAAATAGAAAAATGGATCTAGCTTCAACGGATCCTTGGATGGCTCGAAGTTCTTGAAGCAGAATCATGACATGAAAACAAGTTCAAGTAAGATCATCACTTGAAATAAGATTGTTATAGTTATAGAAATTGAACCAAAGTTTGAATATGATTATTACCTTGTATTAGAATGATAACCTACTGTAAGAAACAAAGATTTCTTGAGGTTGGATGATCACCTTACAAGATTGGAAGTGAGCTAGCAAACTTGAAAGTATTCTTGATTTTATGTAACTAGAACTTGTAGAATATATGAAGAACATTTAGAACTTGAATATAGAACTTGAGAGAGATCAATTAGATGAAGAAAATTGAAGAATGAAAGTGTTTGTAGGTGTTTTTGGTCGTTGGTGTATGGATTAGATATAAAGGATATGTAATTTTGTTTTCATGTAAATAAGTCATGAATGAATACTCATATTTTTGTAATTTTATGAGATATTTCATGCTAGTTGCCAAATGATGGTTCCCACATGTGTTAAGTGACTCACATGGGCTGCTAAGAGCTGATCATTGGAGTGTATATACCAATAGTACATACATCTAAAAGCTGTGTATTGTACGAGTACGAATACGGGTGCATACGAGTAGAATTGTTGATGAAACTGGACGAGGATGTAATTGTAAGAATTTTTGTTAAGTAGAAGTATTTTGATAAGTGTGTTGAAGTCTTTCAAAAGTGTATAAATACATATTAAAACACTACATGTATATACATTTTAACTGAGTTGTTAAGTCATCGTTAGTCATGTAAGTGTTGTTTTGAAACCTTTAGGTTAACGATCTTGTTAAATGTTGTTAACCCAATGTTTATAATATCAAATGAGATTTTAAATTATTATATTATCATGATATTATCATGTATGAATATCTCTTAATATGATATATATATATATATATATATATACATTAAATGTCTTTACAACGATAATCGTTACATATATGTCTCGTTTAAAAATCATTAAGTTAGTAGTCTTGTTTTTACATATGTAGTTCATTGTTAATATACTTAATGATATGTTTACTTATCATAGTATCATGTTAACTATATATATATATCCATATATATGTCATCATATAGTTTTTACAAGTTTTAACGTTCGTGAATCACCGGTCAACTTGGGTGGTCAATTGTCTATATGAAACATATTTCAATTAATCAAGTCTTAACAAGTTTGATTGCTTACCATGTTGGAAACATTTAATCATGTAAATATCAATCTCAATTATATATATAAACAGGGAAAAGTTCGGGTCACTACAGCCGCCACTTAAACACCGCTGTCTATGCTATTTTTTTTCCCATTCCTACTGTGACTTTTATTCTACTATAATTCGAGCAATGATGATGATAATTGATATGTAAATGCGATATAAGATGATGAAAAGATGATGATGGGATTAGAATGATGACGATGTTGATGATGATATAATGATCATGATGATGATGATATGATCGTGATGATGATGGAGGTGATGATCGTAACGATTTGATGATGTATAAAAATGAATAGTTCTGGGTTGCCTTTGAAGAAGATATTAGAGAACAGAAAAGATTTCGGTTTATATTTTATTAGATTCTGATTTAATCAGATAAAACCAAATAGAGGTCCTAGGTTCGAAACCAGGCCACGTCATTTTATTTTTAATAGAAACTGTTGGGCCATCATGGTTCTCTTCTAGTGGGCCGTGAACTGTTTTGCTATCGGATCGGGCAATTAATTGATAACTGGTAAATTTGGGTTTATTAAATTGCTGTTGGGCCGAAGGAAATTGGGCCACGTTATAGAGATGATACGGGTTATATAGATATATGTCGTGTATTAAGACAAAAATATAGAAACAGAAAAATGGTTGGTGTTGTGTTGGTGAGCTAGAGGTCTCGGGTTCGATCCCTACTTGGTGCAATTTCTTTTTAAAAAGGGTTTCTAAGGTTCGTGAATTCGAGGCCAACCCTGCATTGTTCAGTTTCGTCATATGTATTGTTGCTACAAAATATAGTATAGTGAGTTCATTTGCTCCCTTTTATTCTTTACATTTTTTGGACTGAGAATACATGCGCTGTTTTTACAACTGCTTTATTAAATGCTTTTGAAATATATTTTGAACTGCGAATTCATGAAATTCTTTTATAAATGTTTGACGAGATAGACACAAGCAAAACATTCCTCGAATGAATTATTATGCAGACAAAAGTTCTGCGGATTGTTATTGAATTATGTGGACATGATAATTGCCACCATTGAATTATGTGGACATGATAATTGCCACCATTGAATTATGTGGATATGATAATTGCCACCATTGAATTATGTGGACATGATAATTGCCACCAATTTATGTGAATGTTATGTATCGAGAGAATGATTTTTATACACAGGTTATGTGTATTAAATTTTGTGCACTAGATATGTGTACGGTTACTAAGATTTATGAAAAATGGATTTCGTACACGAGAAAGGTGTACTGTATTTAAAAGATATCGCATGTACATTACAGGTAGGTGTAGGATTCGGGCCCATTTTTTAACATCCCGCGTTTTTCTGTTAAATTTAATTTTAACACCGGTTTTTTTTATAATATCTTTCGTTATTTAAATTCGTATTTTCCGATGACTAACGTTCTTAATATTCCCGTTATTTAATTATAACATCACTCGTTTACTCGAGCATTTTAAGAAATATTCGTTTGGTTAACTCCCGCACCCAACAACAAACTTGAGGGACTAATCTTGGCATTTGGCCAAATGTTGGGTGACTAGTCACCACCTCCCCATCTCATCCATTCATTTTCCTCTTCTCCTTCTACCTCCTTTCTCTCTTCCATTTTTGAACCATAAACACCCAACTCACAAATTCATCATCTAAATCCGATTGGAGAAGCAAACATCAAAACAAATTACATTTTCGTGATCCTCTCTTCATCCTCTTCGATTTGGTACCAATTTCATAGCTTGGGGTAAAGTTTCTAAAAACTCTAGATTTCTCTAAATTCGTGTTTTTGACTTGAAATGGTGTTAGTTAGTGTCTATGGCTCGTGTATAACATGAATATATGTTTTGTTTGCTCGATTCGTTGTTTTGAGTAACTAGTTTGAACATTTGAAATGGGTGTGCTTAATCTTTGATTTTGGATGATTTAATGTTGTTAAATTGTTAAAGTTTATGTTTTAAAAGTGTTACTAGCATCTTTAGCATCAATTTGATGTGTAGGTTGATTTGGAAAACATCATTTACATGATTATTGGTTTTGTGATTCTTGATTAGGGTTTGATGAACTCTAAAAGGAAATTTTGATTCTTTGAATGCCATGAAATGTTATTAGTTAGTGATTAGTTGTATTGTATGTTTCATTACCTTCAAAACGGCATATCATATGTGTGAATTGCATTGCCGAATCTTGAAATGCGTTTTATGAACTTGAAACTTCGATTTTGAATATTTAACAATCATTTATTGAGGTTTTAATTGTTGTTAATGATGGAATTGATTCATGAAATGTATTTAGTTGTATTCCTTGTCAAAATACCTTTCTAACGATATAAGATACTTGTTTTGGATGTTTACGGTTTAGGATTTATGGGTATTTGAAGTTGGATTCGTGCTTGAGTGTGAAAACTGCCAGACTTGCGGATCAGTTATATGGAGCGGCGCGCCAAAATCCGCGCGGCGCGCCATTTGGGCCTGTCCCAAATTCTTTTGATTTTCACATTTTCACCCCCGCTTACTCGTAACTCCGATTAACATGAAACTTGGCAAACATGTTTATATATGAATTCTAAGCTTAGGAAAATTGTCGGATACCCGACCCGACCCCGTTGACTTTGACTTTGACCAAGTTTGACTTTTAGTCAAACTTAACCAAACTCTTATGCAATCGTTCTAACATGCTTTTATACGTGATTCTTGCATGAAACTTGACAACGTGATTCACATGCTATACTAATCGAGTCGTAACGAGCCATAGGACTAATTGAACACATTTCGACCGACCTTGTGTCGTAACCGGTAATTGATACAACTTACTTGTTTAGGTCAAGGCTAAGCAACTTTCATGCACACGTTTACTTTGTGAAGTACATTTATACTCGTGCACTCGAGGTGAGATCATAGTCCCACCTTTTCAACAACTTTTTATACTTTTAAATTGTGGGCTGAGAAACATATACTTTGTTACATTTTGTACTACTTACTTTTATACTTTGAACACAAGTACGATGAAACAAACATTCCACAGCGAGTTAGAACAAAAATCCTCAATTCGATTATCATTAGTTACACTTGCAGGGTGTAAGCGAGAACTTATATTGTGTGGCCATACTGGTTTGACAAACTCTCATTTCGGACGGTTCGCTACCGTCTACGGATGAAATATATTTTTGAGAAACACTGTATGTTCTAACACTATTGTGATGGGGTTCTATGGAAGGATACGTTAAGTCTTGATAATTGGGTGCTCGCGAACAATACTTTTGGAATGCAAACGATTTTGATAATCAACGTTATGGGAATACTAAATCTTGTGGTTCAAAAACAACGTTTATTACAAACACCTATGATTTCACCAACGTTTTTCGTTGACAGTTTTCTATATGTTTCTCAGGTTCATACATGGCTATTTGATACATGCTTCCGCGTACACTCATACTTGCTTGGAGTCAAGCATACATGCATACACTCTGATTTCTTGCTTGGAGTCAAGCATACATACATGCATACGCTAGTGATAGCACCTTTGGATTCAAACATATTGTTTACATACTTACGCTATTTATAGCAACCGTGACTTTCAACTTATATTATGTCGCAAGTTTATTTCATTTATACATTATACTTTTGTAAACTTAAACTTGTTGTCGATCCATTTGGTAAACTAAACTTTGTAAGTCTTGTACTTTTCAAATGAATGCGACATAATTTTGGTCAAACGAGTCTCATATAGGGACTACGACCACGTAACAGGACCTAAGTTAGCGGCGCCATCAATGACAATTTTGTCAGGTCGTTACAGATGGTATCAGAGCGTTGGTTGTAGGGAACTAGGATATGCATTAGTGTGTCTGACAAAGTCGTTAGGACGCATTAGTGAATCTAGACTACAACCGGATAGTTAGTCATTGCATCCTGACATACATTTGCTATAGATAGCACTTACTTGACTACTTGTGCATTTATACTTGAATCATTCTTAGGTGAACCTTTTAATGGTACCAAACTTTCATCATACGAATCCGTATGCTGTCACTTTCTGGTAACACACGTAAATTCAAGATTCATACGCGTAAGGATGACGACGATTTCGTTAGTCACACTTGTTCGGGAACTCTATCTCCCAGATTGTTATTCGCCACCGTTTCAACTTACTATCAGTGTCACACCGGTGTTCCTTACTATCTACCACTTCTTGTTACTACCATCACTACTCTAGGTGAGTATCGTCGTCACTACTTATCACTACGGTTGCGTACTACTCGTTATCATAATTCGTTACTCTTTTCGTACCTAAAGGACATTATTGTTTGACTTGAACCGCATTGACGTGAATAATCATCTATACACTTCCCTCGGGGAACGCTTCTTTAGAGTTGCACTAATTCTTTCGATTCAATACGAGTCACGTTAGAGATGTCATTACACTTTGTTCATTTTAAATCTTCACGATCACCCGAACTTGATTTTATGGAGTGATGTGGGAATGGAGGTATGAGTTAGCATAATATAATGACACTCGATCAATGTGGTTATATTATAGTAAGCCATAATAAAGTTCTAGTGACACGCGATGGTGATTGGACTCGATCAACCTAATCACCACCATGTGCCATGTACATGACTTCATTTTTCTTGTTTGAACATCCGAAAACTCCGAAAATATTGATAACAACCATACCAGGGACACATCTTCGATTATTGTCGAACCATATTTATGCTTCCGAATGAGCGACAAATTCTTTCAACTTCAAACATACGTTACACGAGTATACTATCTCGTTTTCGCACATTTTTATCGACGAACTACAAATATGCTTGATATTCTCACATCGAGGCAGAAACTTCTCTTGCATTACACTCGTACTTCCGTTTAAGGAAAACTTATATCTAATTTCTCAATGAAGAGAGAGACTCTTCACATTATACTAGTATTCTCCACGAGGGTGAATAGTCCTAACGAACATTTTCAGAAACCGATAAGAACTTGTTCCAACAAACGTTTTCAAGTCCTAACAAACTTGTTCGAATATACCTTAAGGAAATGTACCTCGTCTCGGATCGAGATTCTCATTTCACTTCTAAATTTCGGGGTGCCTTACAAAAAGCCTCGGGACCACGTTTAGGCATGAGTACATCACATCAACGCATCTCGAAGGGCCAAACAAACATACGATTCAAACCTTGGAAACCATAAAACGAATTCGTGTTATCGACTTCAAAATTTCTTGAGAAAAGTCATTGCCTTTACTAAATTCTCTTACGCCGATGGTTATCATTCAAGTCTTAACGTCACACCTTTTGAAATCTTATGTGACCGGAAACGTCATTCTCCTTTTGTAGAACCAAGTAAATGATAATCAAACCACCGAACCCGAGCTCATTCATGGAACAACCAAGAAACTTCTTTAACCTCAGAAAGGCTCGAGACGACCGTAGTCGCCAAAGGAGCTATGCCACTGTTAGACGTAAACTTTTCAAATTCCATGTGGGAAACCACGTAACGTAAAAAGTCGCACCTTGAGGAGGTGTAATTCATTTCGAGAAACGTAGAAAGCTAAATCCGCGATATTTTGATCCTTTTAAAAATCTTGGGGTGTTTTGGACCCGTTGCTAGCCATTTAGATTTTCCGATTCGTTTGAGTCTCCGTTCATCCTACATTCCATGCGCTAAACTTAAAGACGTGTCTCGCGAAACAAAAACTTATTATTCCTATTGATGAAACTATGAATCGTGAAACCAACTTTAAAACAACGTAAAATCCCGACCGTCAAAGTTCGTTGAAATGCCCAAGGTAGTACCCTCACTTATTCGTAGAGTTTACAATGCAAGGTTTCGAAGAAGAAACAACAACTACTACTTCCAACTAAATTTCGGGACGAAATTTCTTTTGAGGTGTGGATAATGTAACATCCCGCGTTTTTCTGTTAAATTTAATTTTAACACCGTTTTTTTTATAATATCTTTCGTTATTTAAATTCGTATTTTCCGATGACTAACGTTCTTAATATTCCCGTTATTTAATTATAACATCACTCGTTTACTCGAGCATTTTAAGAAATATTCGTTTGGTTAACTCCCGCACCCGACAACAAACTTGAGGGACTAATCTTGGCATTTGGCCAAATGTTTGGTGACTAGTCACCACCTCCCCATCTCATCCATTCATTTTCCTCTTCTCCTTCTACCTCCTTTCTCTCTTCCATTTTTGAACCATAAACACCCAACTCACAAATTCATCATCTAAATCCGATTGGAGAAGCAAACATCAAAACAAATTACATTTTTGTGATCCTCTCTTCATCCTCTTCGATTTGGTACCAATTTCATAGCTTGGGGTAAAGTTTCTAAAAACTCTAGATTTCTCTGAATTCGTGTTTTTGACTTTAAAATGGTGTTAGTTAGTGTCTATGGCTCGTGTATAACATGAATATATGTTTTGTTTGCTCGATTCGTTGTTTTGAGTAACTAGTTTGAACATTTGAAATGGGTGTGCTTAATCTTTGATTTTGGATGAGTTAATGTTGTTAAATTGTTAAAGTTTATGTTTTAAAAGTGTTACTAGCATCTTTAGCATCAATTTGATGTGTAGGTTGATTTGGAAAACATCATTTACATGATTATTGGTTTTGTGATTCTTGATTAGGGTTTGATGAACTCTAAAAGGAAATTTTGATGCTTTGAATGCCATGAAATGTTATTAGTTAGTGATTAGTTGTATTGTATGTTTCATTACCTTCAAAACGGCATATCATATGTGTGAATTGCATTCCCGAATCTTGAAATGCGTTTTATGAACTTGAAACTTCGATTTTGAATATTTAACGATCATTTATTGAGGTTTTCATTGTTGTTAATGATGGAATTGATTCATGAAATGTGTTTAGTTGTATTCCTTGTCAAAATACCTTTCCAACGATATAAGATACTTGTTTTGGATGTTTACGGTTTAGGATTTATGGGTATTTGAAGTTGGATTCGTGCTTGAGTGTGAAAACTGCCAGACTTGCGGATCAGTTATATGGAGCGGCGCGCCAAAATCCGCGCGGCGCGCCATTTGGGCCTGTCCCAAATTCTTTTGATTTTCACATTTTCACCCCCGCTTACTCGTAACTCCGATTAACATGAAACTTGGCAAACATGTTTATATATGAATTCTAAGCTTAGGAAAATTGTCGGATACCCGACCCGACCCCGTTGACTTTGACTTTGACTTTGACCAAGTTTGAATTTTAGTCAAACTTAACCAAACTCTTATGCAATCATTCTAACATGCTTTTATACGTGATTCTTGCATGAAACTTGACAACGTGATTCACATGCTATACTAATCGAGTCGTAACGAGCCATAGGACTAATTGAACACATTTCGACCGACCTTGTGTCGTAACCGGTAATTGATACAACTTACTTGTTTAGGTCAAGGCTAAGCAACTTTCATGCACACGTTTACTTTGTGAAGTACATTTATAGTCGTGCACTCGAGGTGAGATCATAGTCCCACCTTTTCAACAACTTTTTATACTTTTAAATTGTGGGCTGAGAAACATATACTTTGTTACATTTTGTACTACTTATTTTTATACTTTGAACACAAATACGATGAAACAAACATTCCACAGCGAGTTAGAACAAAAATCCTCAATTCGATTATCATTAGTTACACTTGCAGGGTGTAAGCGAGAACTTATATTGTGTGGCCATACGGGTTTGACAAACCCTCATTTCGGACAGTTCGCTACCGTCTACGGATGAAATATATTTTTGAGAAACAGTGTATGTTCTAACACTATTGTGATGGGGTTCTATGGAAGGATACGTTAAGTCTTGATAATTGGGTGCTCGCGAACAATACTTTTGGAATGCAAACGATTTTGATAATCAATGTTATGGGAATACTAAATCTTGTGGTTCAAAAACAACATTTATTACAAATACCTATGATTTCACCAACGTTTTTCGTTGAAAGTTTTCTATATGTTTCTCAGGTTCATACATGGCTATTTGATACATGCTTCCGCGTACACTCATACTTGCTTGGGGTCAAGCATACATGCATACACTCTGATTTCTTGCTTGGAGTCAAGCATACATACATGCATACGCTAGTGATAGCACCTTTGGATTCAAACATATTGCTTACATACTTACGCTATTTATAGCAACCGTGACTTTCAACTTATATTATGTCACAAGTTTATTTCATTTATACATTATACTTTTGTAAACTTAAACTTGTTGTCGATCCATTTGGTAAACTCAACTTTGTAAGTCTTGTACTTTTCAAATGAATGCGACATAATTTTGGTCAAACGAGTCTCATATAGGGACTACGACCACGTAACGGAACCTAAGTTAGCGGCGCCGTCAATGACGATTTTGTCGGGTCGTTACACATTTGTACCATGCAGCATTTAAATCTTGTGGTCTATCAAAATGATGAATTTTATTGTTTTATGATAAACCTATGAACTCACCAACCTTTTGGTTGACACTTGAAAATATGTTTATTCTCAGGTATGAAAGAAATCTTCCGTTGTGAATTTGCTCATTTTAAAGACATTACATGGAGTCGCTCATGGCATACTTAGGATAGTACCTCGCAATGGGACCAAATGTTGATGACTTCGTCCAGATGGATTAGGACGGGGTACGACATGATGGTCGAGGAGGACCGATCAGATTTTAGAGATTCAAGGACACTCGTTCGAGTTAAAACATCACATCATACAACTCATCCAAAACTGCTGTCAGTTTCATGGACTACCGAATGACGATCCTAATTGTCACCTTGATAAATTCATATCTCTTTCAAACTCCTACAAACAGCCAGGGATAGGACAAGATATAGTCCGGCTATACTTGTTTCCATATTCTCTTACTCATCATGCTCAAACATGGTTCGAAGGACTGAAAAAAGATTCCATCGCGTCATGGACGGAGATGGCTACTAAATTCTTAACCAAATATTTCCCTCCTTCTAAAATGATCAAGTATATTTTCACGAGGTCAAGGTGATCTTACGCTTGAGTGCATAATATGGTTTAAGGACTAACAACATTCGGACCTCCGTCACTTAGTCGTGGATAACCCACACCGGTATCGTTTCGATTCCGACAGGGTGGCCGATTTTGTAACGACCCTGGAATTTCCAACATTTATTTATTAATAATTACTATTATTAATACGCGTGTTTAAACGAATGTACGTTATTACATTTACATGTTGCCATGATTGCCCGTACTTGACTTTTAAGGGCCCGAAACGTCTTTGTGACACCCGGAACTTTCACGAATAATATTTTTAGATATTATTTACATTCATGATTAAATTTATTAATCATTTTAATTAACTAAGGCTATTAGTTAGTTACTTGGGCTTTAATTGGTTTAACTTGTGATTTATTTGAACTTGGGCTTTGTTAGTGTAATGGACTCATGTTATTGGACTTCCAAGCCCACCCTACATTATTAGTGGACTTAATTAGCCCAACACTACTTGTAAGTATCATGTTAGATGGTAACTAGCTAGTTTAAGGCACTTGGAATCTTGTTACACATCATCCTCATGCACATACCACCTTGTGTCCAACTTTATTGAACTTTACAAGCTAGTAACCAAAGAACAAACCTCCCCCCCCCCTCCCTTTTTCTGCTGAATGCCGAAAATATGGTGACCATTTAGTGGTGTTTTGAATTTTTTTTACACTACTTGTTCACTAGTACTCACTTGCATCTCTCATTTCCAACTCACACTCTTACTTGCAACATTTCTTTTCTCTCTTTTCTCTAGTTCTTGTAAGTAATCTTGAAGACTTTTTCTCTTCTTCTTTTCTTCTTAAAACCTTATACATACATGCAAATCATCATCATCATTTGTTGTTCCTTGTTGTTAATGTTACTTGTCTTGTTAATTGTTGTTATTTACTTACATGTTTCAAGAATCTAACTTTCTAGTTTGATTCATCTTTTATCTTGTTTTAACAAGAACAATCAAGAACTAAACTCTCTAGTTTAAGTTCTACATATAATGTTTCAAAGATTATAAAGTTCTTGTGTTGATTAAAGACATACTTGTAAGTCATGGAAGTAAACTTAAAGTTTACTTTGCTTAAAGATCAACTTTGGTTGAATCTTTAAAAGTATGAACAACCATGAATCTTTTCTTGTTTATTTAAGTTTAATTCCTCAATTTATGCACTTTAATTTCATGTAGTTAGTTTATATGGTCAAGTACTACAAGTTAGTCTTGATCTCATATCTCTTGAACAAATTAAGTTAACTTTGAAAGTTCAAGAACACACAAATAAGTTTTCTTTAAATATAACTTTGGATCTAGACTTTTGAGTCTTGGATCTTCAAGATCAAACTAAGAACCATGTTCTACTACTTATGATCTTGATTAGTTAGTTTACTTTCAAGTTTGTAACTTATTATTAGTCTTATAGTCCATGTATGTGTTAGATCTAAGACCTTGATGCAACTTTGGTTCATCACACTTCATACAACTCTTAAGTGAGTTGTGCTTCATGTCTTAGACTTGCACATGGGTTATGATGGTCAAGACTTGGTTAAGATGATGTAGATACATCAATGAGTTGTATACTTGAAGTTATATGCATCAAGGATGAGAACCATGATGAACATCAAGCACCAAGACCACCGGAACCCTTTTTAAACTCACTGTTCTGTCCAAAACCTACTGACCTGATGCTTCTGGAACATACCAGTAGACGTGGGATGTTCTAACCTTGATTTTTAGATAGAACTTTTCGAGTAGATAACTTTTCATATAGGACTCGTCTTAATCCGAGTTACGGTTTAGGATTTATGGCCCTCCGATCGTTACTATGTCCTTTAACGTTGTGCAGAAATTTCTGACCTACTCGCACTTAGACCGTCGCCACGGTCAAATCAAGACGAGTTTGCTTCTGTAAATTTTACCACACTTAAGGGACTCATAGAAGGAGCCATGGCCACTGGTCTCACCTTAATTCAGTAAGGGTAGAGGCCGTGGTGACTGACTGAAGTCAGACTTTGTTGAAAACTACTTTCATAAACGAAACTTATTTTACGCCTTTTGTTTGGTGATGAATGATGATGACCCCTAAGACCTTAATTACATACTTTTAAACCTATTAAGACGATTTACTGACTTAGTACTATTTGACTTAGGTTGAGGACTTCGGACCATTTACTTGCACACCTTTCCCGACTACTACTTTACCGCTACATATCATTGTGAGTTATAGCATTCCCTTTTTACTTTAACTTATTTTGAGAACTGAGAATACATGCGGATTTTATGTTTTACATACTAGGCACGAGTACTTAAACTTTATATATGTGTGGGTTATATAACGCCAGAAACATTCCCTTTAGCTCGGTAACGTTTAATCATTGGTTTATGAACCGGTGAACGCGAATCTTAGATATGGATCCATAGGGTTTGACATCCCCACTCGGGCTAGTCGCGCTAGCAGTCAACGAGTGTTTAATACTTCGTAAACATACGCACTCGCCAAGTGTACTTTCAGGGGGTATTTTAAACGTTAAGTTAGTTACCAAGTGCCCACAGTTAACATATACTTTATCATACTGTTTTGAAACGCTCTTTGTAGCACTGAAATCTCGTGGCCTACCTTACATACTGTTATACTTAAACTATAGCTCACCAACCATTGTGTTGACGTTTTTAAGCATGTATTTCTCAGGTGCTTGAGGTTGCTTCCGCTGTCTTACTTGTCGTGCTGTAGAACCCGCTGCTTAGAGTTGTTATCGCATGACTACTTATCTTGCATTCAAACTTATTTACTTTTGAAACTATGTTATGTAACGACCTTTGGGGTCACGTACACTTATTTATTTGCTTCTACTTAGTGAAGCATGCTTTTGAAATGTAAAACATTTGATGTCGGTTATGACATCACCTTTTTATCGTGAATGCAATTTCTTTAATTACAGCATATAGTACTTAACCTTGTAATGATCCTGTTGTTGATGATTCGTACACGATGGTTTTGTACGGGGCATCACAGATTTGAGACTCCACCAAAAACCTAGCATACGAGGTTGAGTGGCCCAAAGACATGAAGATTTTATAGTTCAAGACATACCTGAAAGTCTTTAAGATCGTATGAAGCTTTTGTTCGTACGATGAAGATATGTAGGCTGTTGTTACGTATGAGTAAACGAATGTGTTCTTAGGGATTATGAGCTATGTATTTATAGGCTCACGAATTAGGGTTTCGATAGAATCTCTTCCCTAATTAAAAGCAATCTTATCCCAACTAACTTTCGTTAATTAAGGAAAAGAATCCGAATTGATTATACCGTACATTCTTCTAGAATATACTGAATCCCTATGCAAGTATACGAAACTCACATTTAATGGTATAGGCACATATAGTGCAACTATACCCGTGCCATACGTTTATATGACATTTATTGTGCGGTTCGGGGCTTTAGATGCGTAATCCGCACGATCATGCGGATATGCGTATCATTAAGTCCCCCCAGTTCGATGTTATATACAATACCAATGAGTGTATAGCGTCGAACTAATTTAAAATAAAATAGTACCTCAAAATAATGCCCAATGATTACACCGGATCAGATAATTGTATATTTAAATGTATTGATAATACACATAGGACATTATATGCGTGTATGTGTAACCAACCGCCGTTTGCATTTAATGCAATATATTCGTATAGTTGAAAAATCGTCCTTTTGACTGTAATTCCTATACCCCAGGTGACAACTGTCATGATTTATCCTAGGGATAATGATGAAAACTAAGGGTGGGCAAAAATCCCGAAAAACCAAAACAGAACCGGTACCGTACCGGTACCGGTACCGAAATTCGGTACCGATGGGAATTCGGTATCGGTTTCGGTTCTTAATTTTTAGGAATTTCGGTTTCGGTACAAATAAGGACGGTATCGGTACGGGATGGGGAAAACCGAAAAAAGAACCGAAAAAGGAATATAAGAAGCCCACTCAAATTTCTTGTAAACCAATATGAAAAGCCCAATATAAAATGACTAGAGGTTTAGAATTTGATCAGTTGTTTTGATGTTTTCTATTCTATTTACTCGCTTATTCCCGTAACCAAAAAGAAAAAACAACTCTTCATCTTCAATAGTCCCTGTATAGTGTATACCGTTCTCGGTTCTACGCCCAACAATCAAAAATTAACTTCACTAAAGATAATGGCTTCTTCATCCTCTCCAAATACATTCTACCCAACTTTTTTGTTTGTGTCGAAGTACCATTTAAGCTAGTAGAACATTGGTCTTTTGTTAGGTTCGTTAATTCGTTAAATGACTAGTTTAAATTACCATCATGACATAAACTATCAAAAGATATTGTCCACTACTACTTAGATGAGAGAAAAAAGTTGTATGGTTACTTGAGCAACCCAAATAACACCGTTCATTTGACTACCGATACATGGGCATCATCTTGTCAACGAGAGAACTATATGGTAGTCACGGCTCATTTTATAGACGAAGATTGGGTCATGCACAAGAAAATTATTAATTTTAGGCTAATCGGTAGTCATAAGGGTGATGATATTGGTATTGAATTGATGAAGTGTATTCGAGGTTAGGGTATAAAGAATGTCATGACTATGACCCTTGATAATGCTTCCACGAATGATAAGGCTATATCATTTGTGTTGTCTAAGTTAGAGAATAAGTATCAAGATGTTAAACATTTTCACATTAGATGTATGCCACATATAATTAATCTAATAGTTAAAGATGGTTTAGCTCATGAAATTCTTCATCTTGGTATTATTGAAAGAGCCGTTAAGTATATTAGAAAATCAACTTCGCGTATTAAAATGTTTAAAGAGTGCATGAAAGAAGATAATGTTGAATCGAGTAGGTTTTTGTGTGGAGATTGTCCAACTAGGTGGAATTCCACCTACGAATAGTTGAAAAGGTCCGTGGAGTTGAAGGATATATTTTTCAAGTATGAAGATGTCGATAAAATTTTTGTGCGTGATTAAACTAAAGTTCCCGCTCATGAGGATTTTGGTGTTGCTAAAAAAATGGTAAAGTTTTTAGAGAAGTTCAAGGATACGACGGTATCGGCATCTACCAAACCTTTAGCTCATTTATTTTTTGGTGAAGTCCTTGATTTAGATGATCATTTATGTGAGTGGGAATGTGATCCTGATTTTTTTCATATGGTTAGTGATATGAGAAAAAAATATGACAAGTATTGGGGTAAGTTAGATGAGTTAAATGACTACATGTACTTTGCCGTTCTCTTAGATCCAACTATGAAGAAAGTATTTATGAGACATTGTTTTAGAAGCATCGTGTTCAACAAAATCGGAAATGACTCACCGTCGTCAAAAGTTTTAGTTGAAAAGAAGGTGAGTGATATGATGATAGATGTTGAAACTAGGATGGAAAATTTGTTTAAAAAATATGAGGAATTGTTTGATAAAAGCGGTCAAAATTCGGGGTTCTCAAGAAGCACAAACTAGAAACAATGTTAAGAGTCATGAAAAAAATAGTTTTGTTTCTAAGTGGCGAAGCGTGGAAGAAGATACTAGTTCATTCGAGAGTGAAATGGAATTATCTAGGTATCTAAGTGAGCCGAAGTTGAATTGGTCTCCCTCGTTTGACATACTTAAGTGGTGGAAGCAAAACGAGGATCGCTTTCCAATTGTAGCTCAGATGGCTCGAGGTAAATTACTCTTATATGATTTTACTAAAGTTATTACTCTTATATCATTTTACTAAAGTTATTATTATTTATTTATTATATTAAATTTTATAAATGATGAGATTTATCATCATATGTACACTGTACAGTGTATGTATAAAAAATAATTTAACTATTCTAACTATTCTAATAACTAGCTAATTGATTCACAATACCTAACTAAGAAGAAGAATACACAAACTTTGTATAGCAAAACAGTGCAAATTTTGAATTTTGAGGTCAAACCCTTGACTTTTCAATTTCAACATTCAGAAGTTGACATGAATTTCCATTCAATCAAAGTACCTAAAAAGTTATTTCTATTCGGTAAATAATCATCAATACACTGTATAATATGGCTTTCTAATTCCAGTGTATATATAAATGATAATATGTGTACTAGTTCTCTTGAGATATTGATATTTTTTATTTGTTAGCTATATTGGCAATACAAATCTCTTCCGTGGCATCCGAGTCGGCGTTTAGTACGGGTGGTCGTATACTCGACCCGTATAGAACAAGGTTGTCAACACAAATAGTGGAAGCTTTGATTTGCACCCAAGATTAGGTGAAAAATTCAGTATTCCTATATTTGAAGATGAATTAAACGACATATTAAAGGACGATGACATTGCGATTGGTAATTTTTTTGTCATACGTCTTAAAAGTGTGTGTGTGTGTGTGTGTGTGTGTGTGTGTATTGTGTGTTAAATAATGAGCAATTAACTTAATTTTTTTTTGTTTTTTTCTTTATGTAGAGATGGAAGAGGCGATCAAGAAACATAACAAAAAAGGCAAAGTGACTCCCGAAGATTAGGTGGATTTTTGATCATTTTTAATGAAATTAATGTAATCGGAGAAGTTTAGATTTTTTGATACGGTTATTTTATGAGCATGACTCTTTATGAACTTTGTATGGTTTGTGCTTTTTGAGAATGACTCTTTATTTTATGAGAAACTATGTATTATTTTGTCATATAATGATATGTAAAATCCTAATTTCGGTACTAATGGGTAAAATACCGAAAATACCGGTACCGGTACCGAACCGGTACCGACTTTGGTATTCGGTACGGTATTCGGTTCTCGATTTTCCTAATTTTCGGTACGGTACGGTACCTGTACCGATCTCATCCCTAATGAAAACATATGCAACTGCCTGGAGTTGCTATCGTACGTCGATTGTCAATCAACTTTTGTAGATTGATACACGTGTACGTTCAAAAATTAACCATATAATTTTCAAATTTCCTTTGCCTATAAATAGTTACTTTACCCTTTTTAGATTTTTCACGCTCCTCTCTTATTTCAAACTTTGCTATTTTTCTGGCAACCGTTTGCTTTTTCGTTTGTATTTATTTACCCGAAGGTCCGTGCTTTCTTTCTTTCATTTTCTTTTTATTTACGCTTTAAATCTTGCATCGATCCGTCATGTCTTCTGATAAGAACGTGAATGATATAGAATCGTCTATTACTGAAGCAGAAATTCGCCGGATCATCAATCAATATCCCCCAATTGAGAAATATTCGCCGATTGCCCCTATAAGCGGTCAACGGGCGAATAAGCAGCCGGAGCATATGATTGTTGTTTATGACAAGGTTATGGAGCTTGGTAATACCCGTATTCCTCCTACCCCCTTCTTCATGGAGGTTCTTCGCCATTATTCAATTGGTATTAGCCAACTGCACCATTATGTTGCCAATCGTATTTCTATCTTTGAAATGTGGTGTCGTGTCAACGGTCGCAAACCTTCTCTATCCAATTTTACCAACCTATTTCGTGCTTCGATGAGTGATGAGAGTTGGTATTCTTTTGACAATGTCTCCAAGTGTTGTGTTACCCCAAAACAGGGTGTGAAGGGAATGTGGAAAAAAAATCGTTTTTCTTTGTTAAAGCTACTTGTAATTCTGAAGATTACAATAGCATTCTTGTCTGGTATTCTAGCAAAAAGGGGGAGAAAAACAAACCTTTACCGATTCTTCCTGAGGAAGATAGATTTTACAAGTCCTGCCTTAATCTTCAGCTTCCATCTCGCGTTTATCCCAACGTCCCATTAGTTCTTGGCTGCATTTCAACCCACTGGACGCATTCTGATAAGCGTCCTGCCATTATTAAAAACAAGAAGGGTATATCCCTTTTTTACTTGGTTAAATTGGGCGTGTATTCAATTCCTTTTTCTTATATTTTTATGTGCTTTTGTATTTGCAGAAATGGATTTGAATGAGTTTATGATGTTGAAGGCGTCTGATAGCGTTGCTTTTGGATAGAAAGATCTGCATGATACCGACTCCGACGTTCAACCAGAAATCATTAAGGCTCCACCTAATCCAGCTGCCCCTGCAACCTCAAATCGCAGAACAACCAGCATGCGCCAATAAAGAGAAACTGATGTGTCTTCCTTTGTTGAAATTTAGCGGTCCCCTGTTGTGGAAACTTCGAAAGCGGCTGGAAAAAGGCCAATCATCGGTAAGCGCCCATTATGCTCTATTTAAGAACATTTTTATTATTAGTTTTTTTTAAACGCAACTCCTTATTTTTGCATATGTTAGTAAACCGATTGAAATTGACCAAGAGGTGCAATCTGACAACCGCGCTCCTGCTTCAGAAGCCCAGGCATCCCTGACTGCTCCAAACTCTCCCGTCTTCCGTCAATCAATTGTGGATCCCAACCTTTCCTGCAAGCTTCCACCATTCCAAAGGCGCACCGACCTGTATTCAGATGCCCCTTCACTGGATACTAGTCACAACAAGCGTGCTCGACTCAACATTCTGACTAGCTTTTCTTTGTCCCCTGACATGAATCTGGATTATTTTGACAAGTTTTTTAAGATATCCGTTCCCACTTTTACTCAACAGTTCTCGCATCTTGGTGCCTGTGCTCCTTCCAATCTTACTGCGAAGTTTGAGCATCTCTCTCCTGAGCAAGATCTTTTCATTGATACGCAGGCCACAATGTTCAATCTGGCCAAAGATATTAGCCGCTTGAAGCAGAAATCCAATTCCATAATTCTTGGTCATAAACATCTGTCGCGTGAGCAAAGGGAGTTTGCCAAGCTTGATGCTGAGAAGCAACAGATATCTGAACAACTTCATCAGGAGGTTGCAGCTTGTTTGAAGGTGGAGGATAGGAATACTTGTCTTGAGGGTGAGTGCCAGCATCTAATGAATGAAATTAAGCGTTCAGAAACTGTTCGAGCTGTTCTTGAGGCTCAAATGAATCATCTGTCATTACAACTTGGTACTGTATCATCTGAAAACTCCCAACTTAAAAAACACCTTGAGAAGCTGGACGTGAAGCACCAAACAGTTGTTAGTGAGCGTGATGATCTTAAGGCCAAATGCTCAAGCCTCAAAACTTAATACTCGATTTTAAGATCTGGTCTTCCTGAGATTGCTAAGCATATCATGGCCTGCCCGAGTGTTCACGTTCCGTTTGGTCAGGCTATAGTCGTTGCTCGCACATATGAGCGATCCCTTTTTTGGGATATTGTGAAATCAAACCTTGTTGTACCAGACATTATTCTGGTATCTATTTCGGATGAACTTGTGGAAAATGCTGCTGGGAAATGTGCTGAAGCCTCTGCGGCCTTAGCAAATTTGAGGATTCCTCGTTTGGAAGAATTGGCTGAGAATGGGGATTTTACGTCCCGACAAGTGGTTGATGATATGCTTGCTTAAGCTTGCAAGCGATTTAGGTTGGAGGGATAATGATTGTCCGCTTCCCAATTGTTACTTTTTGCCAGCGAGGGATGGGCCCGGCAGTTTAAGGGTTTCGCATCCCTATATCTATTTTTATTTCTTTTTTTGTTTCAAAAAGCAGGGTATGCGTCTGATCGCTGTGGGCGAGGATTGTATATTCTCCTTAGTGTAGGGCACCGTTCCAATTAAGCCACCCCTAGTATATTAGTATGTTTGTAGGAAATAATTAGCTTAAACGATATGCATAACAGTAGAATTTTATCCTTTTAGGTATCTGCCTTTTCTTATACGCTGTTCCAGTGTAAGAGATTTTCTGTTTGCTAGAGGCATTTGATATAAGTATTCCTGTTCTTATCGTTAGGCCTTCGTAACCTTGTTGTATGGATATTTTAATATATTTTGCTATATGCTTTCATACTTATTTGCAAATTTATAAGCGGTTTTCTTTAAACATTTGCACTTGTATGCGCATTATAACATATGAATAAATGTTATTTGCATATGACGGGAGAGACCCTTCTATATACACATAATCCTTTTACTCTTGCATTACTCTTGAGATTAAAAATTTGTAACACCCTAATATTTATGGTACAGAAGTGTAAATAGAGTACATAAAGCGTGGGAATAAATGTGGATTTTAAACAGAAGTCAGAGGCTATTCAGGCCTCAGTGCGCGCAGTGCACACTTATGGGTGCGCGTGGCGCACTCCCACTGTAGCCGGATTCTGCCTTTTCTAATTAGATTTTTTGGAAGGGCTTTGTGGTAATTTCACTTGTGGGATGAGATGAGGTAACCAGATCAGTGGAAGGAGTGTCATAACTCCATTTTCAACCACCTTCATCTTTCTAATTCAATTCTAGTGAGAGAAACCCAATTTGAGAGTGAGAAAGCTCAAATAAAGGAAGAAGGAGCTAGTTTTGGGTCTTCGCTCGAGTTATAAAGTTGTTCATCTCCTCACTAGCTACGTTTTAGTTGTGGTGGTAAGTTCTAATCTTGATTCCCTTAATTTGATTTGTTTAAGGGTTAGGGCTTGGGTTAGTGATGAACATAAAACCCATTATTAGTGATTTTGGGGGTTTGTGGGTAAGATTGAGTCATGAGGACTCAAGAATAACCAACCTAGGGTTTTAAAGTAATAAATGGTGTTAATAAGTGTAAAATGGTTAGTTAATCACTAGCTCACTTGTGTTGCTAGTAAAAAGTGTTTCTAGGGTTCATGGTTGACTTGAAATGAGTCAAATGGGTAGGTTTGACCTAGCGGTTAAATTGTGTATGAAAACACCCTAGTTATGTGTTGATAGAGGTCTTAGAACCTTAATCACTAGCTTTTAGTGATTAGTTGGGAGTCTTGACCTTTAATGAGTGATTCTAGTGCAAATGGATCATAAATTCACTAGTGAGGCTAGTTTGAAACAACCCCAATCCGTTTAACCAAAAACGGAGTACATTTTTTTTATAAGATAGGTCCCATTAATACAATGTATTTTCAACTCTGTTTTAATCTAAACACAACATCGTAATGATACGTTTAACAATTTATCATCACCCTTGGTACATAAATTACACTTTACAAAATCATTTGTAATAATGACTCGATCATAAGAAATACGGGTTAATATACAATAACCCAACCCGATACCAAGAGCATAATCCCGGGGACTACCAAATCCCCAATCCGCGTCCAAAACTCTAAAAGCTACCCCATCGAGCCCAAGTGCTCCTACGCATCTAGTCTAACGACTAGCTAACTTCACAAACACAATACCTGTAAAAAGGTAAACAACGAGAGGGTAAGCTAAAGCTTAGTGAATGCAATAATTATACACATACATATATAATATACCTACTTGCAAACACTTACTCACATACCGCATACATGCTAGCAACACAATTAGCTTATCATCACAAGTACAAAGCTATTAACCTCCAATACCACAAGCTAGCACAAAAATAGCATATATATAACCCGAACAATATAATATGCTACACTACAACACAATAACCATGGTTAACCAATCGTACAAGGGAATGGCGCCCGCGAAAGGCCATCAGAGTTCACAACATCCATTAGTGTACTTAGCACCTCGTATCACTAACCCCCGGGTGGCATCTTAACACCTCGATACTTCACCCTCGGGTGGCGTCTTAACACCTCGACACTTCACCCTTTATTATAGAATGGCGTCTTTACACCTCGACACTTCACTCCTAGGTGGCATCTTAACACCTCGATGCTTCACTCGTCATGTGAAACGTGGTGTCTTAGCACCTCGACACTTCACATCTCACACTACAACAAATAGATACATTATATACCTACACATATAATTATTCCACTCACTTTATCACGTCAGTGGTGATTTAGTACTTCCGTATGCTTCGAGCAAGGTACCTAATACATAAGTACACATTCAATACACAACTTGTAGAATTAACCACAATACCTACTCTCGAGCATTTAATGACCCAAAAGCATTAAATAACTCACTTACACCCAAAACCGCCCATAAATGGCCAAGATGCATCTTTAATTACTAAAACTAGTGATGTAAGTCTACTAACACCAATTAACACAAACTTAAGGTATTTCATACCCATTTCAACCAATTAGGTCAACCTTAACTCATTTGACCCATTTCAACACTTATACATACCATTTTAGCCAAACATGACCCATTTACAATTCTTCCATCATTTACAAGTGTATTAGTGACTAATCAACACAATTTAACACTTACAACTTCAATTCACATGGCCAAACCCTAGATCATAGCTATTAGGGTTTTCCTTATCTCAACATAACCCAAATTCACCCATTTTACCCCCAAATGGGTCTTACAAGTTCCAACACTCCTAAAATCACTTAATACTAGTGATTATACCCCACTTACAAACCTTAAACATGCTTAAATCATTAACCAACCCAAAACTCGCAAAATATCAAAATAGTGAGTTTCCATAAACCCTCTTCATCATTTAAATGGGTTTTACAAATAACAATCTCAAAACCCTAACATGAAATCTCAAATCAAACAATGAAATTCGGAGTTAGAACTTACCAACACTACCAAAATGTAGCTAAGAACGTAAGGAACAACTTTAAAACTCGCAACTTGACCCGATTCGCCCTTCTTCTTCCTCAATCAAAGCTTTCTCTCACTAAAACTTTATCCTCTCTCTAAAATTGGATGTGATGAAGTTGAGAGAGTGTTTAATGAGTTAGGATAAGCTTAAATCTGCTTTTGAGTCTCCAAAATCGGCCACAAGTGAAAAGACCAAAACACCCCAAAAGATTCCATTAAAATGGGCCAAAAATGACATTACAGCGACATTTGTCGCGTTTCGCGACACTTCGTCGCGTTTCGTGACACCAGGACGCGACACTCAAACGCGACAGAAAGACAGAAACCAAGTATCAGAAGTTGTCGCATTTAGGTCATGTTTGTCACGGATCACGACAGACCAGAACGCGATAAAACACACCCGAACTCGACAGTTTACCTGATTTTCTCCAATTTCACTTTTAAAACATCCCAAAGTCCAACGTGGTTAACTAATTACATCCAAACCATTAATTAATCATTCTTGGACTTCAAATGACACCCCGAGCGTCATGTTTAGAAAAACGGGGTGTTACAACTCTCCCCCACTTAAATTCGATCACGTCCTCGTGATCCGAGTCACTTAACCGATCAGAACCGCACTCTATGGTCCTCGAACAAACGTTTCGATCTGACATCTACCACATTACTCATTAACCCGAAGATTAATCCATTAACTAAATACACACTTGCACGCATTCCGAGACATAAAACACACAACATCCGAAGTCTATAACGATCACCTAGAATACACAGATTCACCTTGTATTCTCCTAACTCCTCTAAGTAATTCCTTTCAAAGAGTCACCTTCAACAACTAAATCGTCACCCGCAATTTATCACAATCCACAAATCCGAGCACTAACACTTGCTCAATTTCACACATTGGAAAAACTCAACCAATCTCGTACCGAGATATCAATCTCCTTAGCGTACCCATACCAAGTACAATGCTAATAATCACAAACTTGCATTACCGCAACCCACAGTATCTCTTGCACTCAACGTAAAAATACAGAAAACTCCATTAACCCTTCAAGTTCTCTCAACTAAATCTCGCAACAAGCTACATCCAAAACTATATCACCCAACGCGATCTACTAGGTCCACTACGCAGCGAACCAAGTCTTGCATTAATCCAAATCGAGAAGGATTCATGCCGCGTCAAAACTCAGCACTTCATCGTTAAACCACAACCGGGTTATTCCTTCAACGAAGAAATTTCGGTATCGCCAAATAAACACTTTAGCAGTACCACTTTCCCACTGATCGATCCGCACACGACTATTCGTCACTGGATTAATCCAGGACGACAATACTACGCCATGTGTTAAACAAATCATCAACACTCGACACAGAGTTTCTCCTCTAAACCCTACAACGCATCTATACCCTACGGCTCCTTAGTACTAGCAGGGAAACTATTCGTGTACTAGAATCCTGTCAACGGTGAATTATTATCCAGACGATTCGCAATTCGTCACACGACCCATAAAATATTCACCGACATTGGGTGAACCCTACTACCTAGACCGTCCATTAAGGATGGCCTTGACATTTCCATGCAACCAACGAGTCGCATCACTAGTGAACACACTCTCGTAACCAAACAACAACCGCGTGTTTCGACGTGAGACAATCAGAACCGGCGCTCCCCGCCTCACAACCATCCACAAAGTAGAATAATCCACTGAAAATTCTCACGATCACGTTTCCCGACAGGGAAAATACAGTATTCACCACCATCTCGAACTCGTACTCACTTGACAGTACTATCCGAGTTTCACACTAACCCAAATTTTTATCACGAGAGCACCCACAATAACAATTATATTCTCTCACTTCCGTGATCTCAAACTTCACATTTGGTCTCATACCGCACCTTGGTACTACACGACCCCCTTACATAAGAAGTCTTACACTTCACTTGAACTAGTACCACTGGAGCTTCCTCGGGCGGCACTAAAAACTCCCCCACTTAGGATTTAGCTCCACATTCTTACCGCAAAGATGATAACATCCCGCGGAATTACCATTCCACAACACACATGATCATTCTCATCACTAATCATAAACACCAAATCACTGCAAATTCACTTTAGGCTCTCAGAGCCGTCGTACAAAATTACCAGAGATGTCGTACAAGCGACGACTTCGCACCTTCATACCACTAGTCACAATCGTCTGCCTTAATCGTTTGCAAAGCGAACTCCACCAAAGTCCCACATACGTCTCTATGCCTAAGCATATGTCACTCCGATAAATCAGTCGTGCATCTCAGTCGAGATCACCCGACTTTCCACTCAACGAACCTTTACCAAGAATTGCCCACTCTCATGGAGAAGAGTGACCAATTCGACACAAAAATTGCATCGATCGCAATATCAACACTTCATCATAACCTTCGGTCTTAACCGAACATTAAGTCCGTCAGCGGCTCGCCGGTCATCTTCACCCGTCTCTCACAAGAGCAACCAGATTCGCTCATCCGTCACTTCATAGGAAGTATTTACCGCAATTCTCTCTAACTTCGACTTTCACAACCGTCGAATTACTATCACCCGTCGATCACCATTGTAATCTCAGCTACTTCCAAGGTTATCTCACGGACTCCCTAAGCATAAAGTGACCACACCATCACCGGAGTTGAACATTACACTAGCAGGTATAAGAAGGCACCTGTCGCAGTGTCATGCAAACTCCTACCGCAACCTATCGAGATTTAGAAACTCGATCTTTAGGTTCCATACACCCGATGTCACCAACTTCTCCACAATAATGACCCGAAGTCATACCTACCCGACAAACCTTACGATTTATTGTCTTCTCAAAAGTTCCTAGCGATCACACGTCACCCGCAGTTCCACAAGGCCAAACGATATAACCTAATGGGATATTCATCTAATACTAAGGAGATGCTCGTTAACACCAAGTCTTATACCCTTCTACATCTCGATAACACCACTACTACAAGGGATATTCCGTTAGGGATGTTACCCTATAATCCACAACACACTAACGCAATCACCGTCATACGGGTCCCACTCCCATGAGTTTAACGACCCAAAGACTCCTCAATTCGCCAATTCCAAGGCGACTCACAACAAGAATCCCTACACGATTCTCTAACTACACACTCTACCGAGTGTAACTCAAAACTACAATCATTAGACTTGTCGCATTCCCTTACGGAATTTAAGTCCTCGACGCACACACACGCATACAATAAATCGGTCATCCTAGTTACGATGGGTAACTAAAACCAATAACAATCTCAATAGTGCACCCACTACTTAGGGTGACTAAGCACGCACCCAACTCGTGAGTTGGCTCACTCACTTAACTAAACGAATCCACCGTAACACTTCCCGACTCGCAAAGAACTCGGTGTGACAACAAGCACATCACTCGAGACCACTATATCCTAGGAACCAATAAAAGATTCCTAATTTATCCCGTTCTACCCCAACCATGCCACATTTCCTCCGTTCGGTACTTGTCATGTCATGCTTGGTGTCAAGATACACTTATATAATAATGGTGATCAATCACTATTATAAATGCGTACCTTACCATTTTCACATGGTCACGGAAAGTACTTTACCCAGACTGACGCAACATTCACACAAGATAACACGCGATAATTCCTAGTACCCGAATGACCAAAGTCCTTACCGCGAACTTGATCACTCAAACCGCCAATTATTTGAATCTCTCCAATAGATTCGTCCCTAGGACACCGCACAATTAGATACCTGTATATATATACACCAATATACAATATAATAATAAATGTACACAAGTACACCGCAACAACAAGTCAACCTACAACCTAGGTGTCTATCACTAAAATAATGTCCAAGTTCGCCTACTTACATTAGGCACTAGCAATCTAAGGCACTAATTTACACACGAAATAAGGCCCCACCTAATCACGCTTTGGACAATCACAAGTCCTAGTTAGTCACCTACTCTAAGGCACTAACAAATCTCAAACCGACCCGTATTCCTACAAGTCCCACAAATAACGCACAACCGTCCATAAGTCTAAGACTAGGTACCTATTCCAAGGTCACCTATGTAGTGACCCGAACTTTTCCATGTTTATATATATTAAATGAAATTGATATTTACATGATTAAGTGTTTCCAACATGTTAAGCAATCAAACGTATTAAGACTTGATTAATTGGAATAGGTTTCATATAGACAAATGACCACTCAAGTTGACCGGTGATTCACGAACGTTAAAACTTGTAAAAACTATACGATGACATATATATGGTTATATATATAGTTAACATGATTTTATTATAAGTATGTATCTCATTAGGTATTTTAACAATGAGTTATATACATAAAAATGAGACTATTAAATTAAGAAAGTCGAAAACGATATATATAACGATTATCGTTATAACGTCTTACTAGGTACATATGAATCATATTAAGATATTGATACACTTGGTTAATTATGTTAAATGATAAGTAAATATATCATTAAGTGTATTAACAATGAACTACATATGTAAAAATAAGACTACTAACTTAATGATTTTGAAACGAGACATATATGTAACGATTATCGTTGTAACGACATTTAATGTATATAGATCATATTAAGAGATATTCGTACATCATAATATCATGATAATATAATAATTTAAAATCTCATTTGATATTATAAACATTGGGTTAACAACATTTAACAAGATCGTTAACCTAAAGGTTTCAAAACAACATTTACATGTAACGACTAACGATGACTTAGCGACTCAGTTAAAATGTATATACATGTAGTGTTTTAATATGTATTCATACACTTTTGAAAGACTTCAAGACACTTATCAAAATACTTCTACTTAACAAAAATGCTTACAATTACATCTTCGTTCAGTTTCATCAACAAATCTACTCGTATGCACCCGTATTCGTACTCGTACAATACACAGCTTTTAGATGTATATACTATTGGTATATACACTCCAATGATCAGCTCTTAGCAGCCCATGTGAGTTATCTAACACATGTTGGAACCATCATTTGGCAACTAGCATGAAATATCTCATAAAATTACAAAAATATGAGTAATCATTCATGACTTATTTACATGAAAACAAAATTACATATCCTTTATATCTAATCCATACACCAACGACCAAAAACACCTACAAACACTTTAATTCTTCAATTTTCTTCATCTAATTGATCTCTCTCAAGTTCTATCTTCAAGTTCTAAGTGTTCTTCATAAATTCTAAAAGTTCTAGTTTCATAAAATCAAGAATACTTCCAAGATTGCAAGTTTACTTCCAAGTTTTCTAAATCCATTCCAAGTAATCATCCAAGATCAAGAAACCTTTGTTACTTACAGTAGGTTATCTTTCTAATACAAGGTAATAATCATATTCAAACTTTAATTCAATTTCTATAACTATAACAATCTTATTTCGAGTGGAAATCTTACTTGAACTTGTTTTCGTGTCATGATTCTGCTTCAAGAACTTTCAAGCCATCCAAGGATCCTTTGAAGCTAGATCCATTTTTCTCATTTCCATTAGGTTTATCCAAGGAACTTGAGGTAGTAATGATGTTCATAACATCATTCGATTCATACATAAAAAGCTGTCTTATTCAACGTTATAAACTTGTAATCACTAGAACATAGTTTAGTTAATTCTAAACTTGTTCGCAAATAAAGTTAATCCTTCTAAATAGACTTTTAAAATCAAATAAACACTTGTTATATATCTATATGATATGCTAACTTAATGATTTAAAACCCGAAAACACGATAAACACCATAAAACTGTATATACGCCGTTGTAGTAAAACCGGGGGTTTTTTGTTTGGGATAATTAAAAGCTAAGAAGAACTTTGATTTAAAAGCTATACTTCTGGAAAAATAATTTTTCTTATGAACATGAAACTATATCCAAAAATCATGGTTAAACTCAAAGTGAAAGTATGTTTTTCAAAATGGTCATCAAGATGTCGTTCTTTCGACGGAAATGACTACCTCTTTCAAAAATGACTTGTAACTTGTATTTCTGACTATAAGCTTATACTTTTTATATTTAGATTCATAAAGTTAAGTTCAATATGAAACCGTGACCACTGGAATCACTCAAAACGGATTAGAACTGAAGAAATGGCGAGTAAAACAAGATTGATAAAAACTACTCATTTTACCTACGTGAAAGTTAGTAATAAATCTATTCCAACCATAACCTAATCAACTTATATTGTATATTATGTAATCTTGAGATACCATAGACACGTATACAATGTTTCGACCTATCATGTCGACCCATCTATATATATATATTGCGGAACAACCATAGACACTCTATATGTGAATGTTGGAGTTAGCTATACAGGGTTGAGGTTGATTCCAAAATATATATATAGTTTGAGTTGTGATCAATACTGAGATACGTATACACTGGGTCGTGGATTGATTCAAGATAATATTTATCGATTTATTTCTGTACATCTAACTGTGGACAACTAGTTGTAGGTTACTAACGAGGACAGCTGACTTAATAAACTTAAAACATCAAAATGTATTAAAAATATTGTAAATATATTTTGAACATACTTTGATATATATGTATATATTTTTATAGGTTCGTGAATCAACCAGTGGCCAAGTCTTACTTCCCGACGAAGTAAAAATCTGTGAAAGTGAGTTATAGTCCCACTTTTAAAATCTAATATTTTTGGGATGAGAATACATGCAGGTTTTATAAATGATTTACAAAATAGACACAAATACGTGAAACTACATTCTATGGTTGAATTATCGAAATCGAATATGCCCCTTTTTATTAAGTCTGGTAATCTAAGAATTTGGGAACATACACCCTAATTGACGCGAATCCTAAAGATAGATCTATTGGGCCTAACAAACCCCATCCAAAGTACCGGATGCTTTAGTACTTTGAAATTTATATCATATCCGAAGGGTGTCCCGGAATGATGGGGATATTCTTATATATGCATCTTGTTAATGTCGGTTACCAGGTGTTCACCATATGAATGATTTTTATCTCTTTGTATGGGATGTGTATTGAAATATGAAATCTTGTGGTCTATTGTTACGATTTGATATATATAGGTTAAACCTATAACTCACCAACATTTTTGTTGACGTTTAAAGCATGTTTATTCTCAGGTGAATACTAAGAGCTTCCGCTGTTGCATACTAAAATAAGGACAAGATTTGGAGTCCATGTTTGTATGATATTGTGTAAAAACTGCATTCCAGAAACTGATTTCGATGTAACATATTTGTATTGTAAACCATTATGTAATGGTCGTGTGTAAACAGGATATTTTAGATTATCATTATTTGATAATCTACATAAAGCTTTTTAAACCTTTATTTATGAAATAAAGGTTATGGTTTGTTTTAAAAATGAATGCAGTCTTTGAAAAAAAAGTCTCATATAGAGGTCAAAACCTCGTAACAAAATCAATTAATATGGAACGTTTTTAATCAATAAGAATGGGACATTTCATTTGGTATCCGAGCGTTGGTCTTAGAGAACCAGAATTTTGCATTAGTGTGTCTTATCGAGTTTGTTAGGATGCATTAGTGAGTCTGGACTTCGACCGTGTTTACTTGAAAAATGATTGCTTAACAAATTTTGTTGGAAACTATATATTTTTAACATGTGAATATTATGTGATATATTAATCTCTTAACATGTTTGATATTATGTGATAGATGTCTACCTCTAATACAAGTCCCATTGACTCACCCAATAATAATGAAGAGTCAAATGTAATTTGGAATGATTCGTGGACTGATTCACAAGTTCCCGAAGAGGAACCGGAAGAAGAATCGGAACCGGAAGAAGAATTGGAACCGGAGGAGGAGGAACCGGAAGAAGAAATAGAACCGGTGGGGGAAATAATAAAATGGTTAAGTAAAAGAAAATCCTCAACCAACCGACCAAGGTTAATTATGGTCAACGGTGTTTCCGCCAAGGAAGCAAAATATTGGGAGGATTACCAATTCTCCGATGAATCGGATCCCGACGAGGATTCCGATGATGTTATAGAAATTACCCCAACTGAATTTAAAAAGGCAAAAGAGAACAATAAGGGAAAGGGCATAAAAATAGAGAAATCTGATTCGAACCCCGATGAACTTTATATGTATCGTCAACACCCGTATTTCTTAAGTTGTAACAATAACCCGGGAACCTCTAAACCACCAGGTTTTTCTAGACCAATGTGGAAAACGACGGCTCGTATTAGGGAAACATCATATATCCTTAAAAACTTAGCAAAAAGAACCAAGTTCGAAAAAGAAGAAACGAGTGAGTCGGAATAAGATAGTTGTATTTGTGCGGTGTAATATATGTAATATAGTGTGCTTATGCTTTACGATATATGTAAAAATTGCTTGTATTAATAAGTACCTTTTATGAATCTAACTCTTGTCTATTTCACAGTATAAAAACACAAAATGGATAGACAACCCAATATTTTAGAAGACTTACCCGGAGACATGATTGATGAAATCTTGTCTAGAGTCGGTCAGAATTCCTCGGCACAACTATTTATGGCAAAATCAGTTTGTAAGACATTCGAAGAACGTTCCAAGAATGCCTTGGTTTATAAAAGGCTTTCGTTTGAAAGATGGGGGATATCACATTGGGAAACCCATAAGTTACGATGTGTTTACTTTGACGCATTTATTGCGGGGAACCCAAATGCTATTTTACGCAACGGGTTAAGAAATTATTTTGACTCAATGTATCCGAATATAGGACTTCAGGATTTAGAAAAAGCGGCTAACATGCAACATAAAGAAGCATGTTATACTTACGGGTTAGTAATGTTTGCTTCTCACCAATGTGAGAAAAAGAACATCGGGCAACAATTATTAAACAAAACGTTCTCACAAGTGACGGAGTCGGTAATTGGGGTAAGAAATGAGGTTTTTAGGTTATTACGAGATTGTTGGTCATTACGTAACCTTCATCATTTTGACAACGTTACAACACGTTGTCATACTATCGGTCACAATGGTTACGTTCCACAAGACCAATGATGGGAAGTGGTATTAGTAAAACCAGAATGCATGACTTGTTTCTGGACGTATGAATTACGTGTCTTTGTTGCCTTTGCTGAGCGCCTTATTTATTAACTAGAATTATCTTTGCAACTACTTTGTATCAAAGTTTTATGTGCTATATTTCATGCTATATGTAAAATAGCGGTATTGTAAGTTTGCAAGTTATTGTATAAAGGTTTGAATATGATATATATTTTTTTGTGATTAGTTTTTCATATAGAATTGTAGTAGTTGAAATGGTATGTTAGCTACTAAGTATGAACTTAACGGGTAGGTACTACCCGAATTAAAGAGTATAAAACACTAATATGAAGTAAGAGCTTTTATAAATAAGTTCATATTACGCTACAAAATACTATTGACTACTCTTGATATTATATATGATTAACTCGTTTCATTTGACTATTTTGAAGGAAATGGCACCGACTACGACACACCTTGAATATGAGTGAAGAGGAATTTCGTGCCTTTCTTGCTTCAAACATAGCCGCAGTACAGGCCGCGCTACATACCAACAATAACCTTGGATCTAGCAGTACAGGAAATCGTGTAGGATGCACCTACAAAGAATTCACTGGCTGCAAACCTTTGGAATTTGATGGAACCGAAGGACCGATCGGATTGAAACGGTGGACCGAGAAGGTCGAATCAGTGTTTGCCATAAGTAAGTGTACTGAAGAGGACAAAGTGAAGTACGCTACGCATACCTTCATAGGTTCTGCGTTAACATGGTGGAATACCTATCTAGAGCAAGTGGGACAAGATGATGCTTACGCACTACCGTGGTCAGCATTCAAGCACTTGATGAACGAGAAGTACCGCCCCAGAACCGAGGTCAATAAGCTCAAGACAGAACTTAGAGGGTTACGAACCCAAGGATTTGATATTACCACGTACGAAAGACGATTCACAGAATTATGCCTATTGTGTCCGGGAGCGTTCGAAGATGAGGAAGAGACGATCGACGCGTTTGTGAAAGGATTACCGGAAAGAATCCAAGAAGATATAAGTTCACACGAGCCCGCCTCCATATAATAGGCATGTAGAATGGCTCACAAACTAGTGAACCAGATTGAAGAAAGAATTAAAGAACAGACTGCTGAAGAGGCCAATGTGAAGCAAGTCAAAAGAAAGTGGGAGGAAAACGGTGATAAGAATCACCAATACAACAACAACAGCAATTACAACAATAATCGCAACAACTATCCTAACAATCGCAACATCAATCGCAACTACAACAAATGGCCCAACAACATCAACAACAACAACAACAACAGCAGCAACTACAACAATCATCTTAACAACAATAATAACCGCAACAACAACAACAATCAGAAGCAGCTATGCCAAAGGTGTGAAAAGTATCACTCGGGGTTCTGCACCAAATTTTGCAACAAGTGTAAAAGAAATGGTCATAGCGCGGTGAAGTGTGAGGTCTACGGACCAGGGGTTAACAGAACGAAAGGAACAAATGGTGTCGGAATGAGTAATGGCGGAGCAAGTAGTGTCGGAGCAAGTTATGCCAATGTAGTTTGTTATAAATGTGGAAAACCGGGCCACATTATTAGAAATTGCCCGAACCAGGAGAACACGAATGGACAAGGCCGCGAAAGAGTTTTCAATATTAATGCTGCAGAGGCACAGGAAGACCCGGAGCTTGTTACGGGTACGTTTTTTATTAACAATAAATCTGCTTTCGTTTTATTTGATTCGGGTGCGGATAGAAGCTATATGAGTAGAGATTTTTGTGCTAAATTAAGTTGTCCATTGATGCCTTTAGATAGAACATTTTACTCGAATTAGCAAATGGTAAATTAATTTCAGCCGATAATATATGTCGGAATCGAGAAATTAAACTGGTTAGCGAAACATTTAAGATTGACTTGATACCAGTAGAGTTAGGGAGTTTTGATGTGATAATCAGTATGGACTGGTTGAAAGAAGTGAAAGCAGAGATCGTTTGTTACAAAAATGCAATTCGCATTATACGAGAAAAAGGAAAACCCTTAATGGTGTACGGAGAAAAGGGCAACACGAAGCTACATCTTATTAGTAATTTGAAGGCACAAAAACTAATAAGAAAAGGCTGCTATGCTGTTCTAGCACACGTCGAGAAAGTACAAACTGAAGAAAAGAGCATCAATGATGTTCCCGTCGCAAAAGAATTTCCCGATGTATTTCCGAAAGAATTACCGGGATTACCCCCACATCGATCCGTTGAATTTCAAATAGATCTTGTACTAGGAGCTGCACCAATAGCTCGTGCTCCTTACAGACTCGCACCCAGTAAGATGAAAGAACTGTAAAGCCAATTACAAGAACTTTTAGAGCGTGGTTTCATTCGACCAAGCACATCACCGTGGGGAGCTCCTGTTTTGTTTGTCAAGAAGAAAGATGGTACATTCAGGTTGTGTATCGACTACCGAGAGTTGACCAAAACTTATCATCAAGAACCGCTACCCACTACCGAGAATCGATGACTTATTTGATCAACTACAAGGCTCGTCTGTTTATTCAAAGATTGACTTACGTTCCGGGTATCATCAAATGCGGGTGAAAGAAGATGATATTCCAAAGACTGCTTTCAGAACACGTTACGGTCATTACGAGTTTATGGTCATGCCGTTTGGTTTAACTAATACACCAGCTGTGTTCATGGACCTTATGAACCAAGTGTGTGGACCATACCTTGACAAGTTTGTCATTGTTTTCATTGATGACTTACTTATTTACTCAAAGAATGACCAAGAACACAGTGAACATTTGAGAAAGGTGTTAGAAGTATTGAGGAAGGAAGAATTGTACGCTAAATTTTCAAAGTGTGCATTTTGGTTGGAAGAAGTTCAATTCTTCGGTCACATAGTGAACAAAGAAGGTATTAAGGTGGATCCGGCAAAGATAGAAACTGTTGAAAAGTGGGAAACCCCGAAAACTCCGAAACACATACGCCAGTTTTTAGGACTAGCTGGTTACTACAGAAGGTTCATCCAAGACTTTTCCAGAATAGCAAAACCCTTGACTGCATTAACGCATAAAGGGAAGAAATTTTAATGGAAGGATGAACAAGAGAAAGCGTTTCAGTTATTGAAGAAAAAGCTAACTACGGCACCTATATTGTCATTACCTGAAGGGAATGATGATTTTTTGATTTATTGTGACGCATCAAAGCAAGGTCTCGGTTGTGTATTAATGCAACGAACGAAGGTGATTGCTTATGCGTCTATACAATTGAAGATTCACGAACAAAATTATACGACGCATGATTCGGAATTAGGCGCGGTTGTTTTTGCATTAAAGACTTGGAGGCACTACTTATATGGGGTTAAAAGTATTATATATACCGACCACAAAAGTCTTCAACACATATTTAATCAGAAACAACTGAATATGAGGCAGCGTAGGTGGATTGAATTGTTGAATGATTACGACTTTGAGATTTGTTACCACCCGGGGAAGGCAAATGTGGTAGCCGACGCCTTGAGCAGGAAGGACAGAGAACCCATTCGAGTAAAATCTATGAATATAATGATTCACAATAACCTTACTACTCAAATAAAGGAGTTTTAAAAGAGGGAAATTTAAAGGATGAAATACCTAAAGGATCGGAGAAGCATCTTAATATTCGGGAAGACGGAACCCGGTATAGGGCTGAAAGGATTTGGGTACCAAAATTTGAAGATATGAGAGAAATAGAGAAGCTCATAAAACCAGATACTCAATACATCCTGGAACGAGGAAGATGTACAAGGATCTCAAGAAACATTTTTGGTGGCCGGGTATGAAAGCTGATGTTGCTAAATACGTAGGAGAATGTTTGACGTGTTCTAAGGTCAAAGCTGAGCATCGGAAACCATCAAGTCTACTTCAACAACCCGAAATCTCGAAATGGAAATGGGAAAACATTACCATGGATTTCATCACTAAATTGCCAAGGACTGCAAGTGGTTTTGATACTATTTGGGTAATAGTTGATCGTCTCACCAAATCAGCACACTTCCTACCAATAAGAGAAGATGACAAGATGGATAAGTTAGCACGACTGTATTTGAAGGAAGTCGTCTCCAGACATGGAATACCAATCTCTATTATCTCTGATAGGGATGGCAGATTTATTTCAAGATTCTGGAAGACATTACAGCAAGCATTAGGAACTCGTCTAGACATGAGTACTGCCTATCATCCACAAACTGATGGGCAGAGCGAAAGAACGATACAAACGCTTGAAGACATGCTACGAGCATGTGTTATTGATTTCAGAAACAGTTGAGATCGACACCTACCGTTAGCAGAATTTTCCTACAACAATAGTTATCATTCTAGTATTGAGATGGCGCCGTTTGAGGCACTTTATGGTAGAAAGTGCAGGTCTCCGATTTGTTGGAATGAAGTGGGGGATAGACAGATTACGGGTCCGGAGATAATACAAGAAACTACCGAGAAAATCATCCAAATTCAACAAAGATTGAAAACCGCCCAGAGTCGACAAAAGAGTTACGCGGACAGTAAAAGAAAAGATATAGAGTTTGAAATTGGAGAAATGGTCATGCTTAAGGTTTCACCTTGGAAAGGCGTTGTTCGATTTGGTAAACGGGGGAAACTAAATCCAAGGTACATTGGACCATTCAAGATTATAGATCGTGTCGGACCAGTAGCTTACCAGCTGGAGCTACCTCAACAACTCGTGGCTGTACATAACACTTTCCACGTCTCAAATATGAAGAAATGTTTTGCTAAAGAAGATCTCACTATTCCGTTGGACGAAATCCAAATCAATGAAAAACTTCAATTCATTGAAGAACCCGTCGAAATAATGGATCGTGAGGTTAAGAGACTTAAACAAAACAAGATACCGATTGTTAAGGTTCAATGGAATGCTCGTAGAGGACCCGAGTTCACCTGGGAGCGTGAAGATCAGATGAAGAAGAAATACCCGCATCTATTTCTAGAAGAATCGTCAACACTTTCAACAGCTTAAAATTTCGGGACGAAATTTATTTAACGGGTAGGTACTGTAGTGACCCGAACTTTTCCATGTTTATATATATTAAATGAAATTGATATTTACATGATTAAGTGTTTCCAATATGTTAAGCAATCAAACTTATTAAGACTTGATTAATTGGAATAGGTTTCATATAGACAAATGACCACCCAAGTTGACCGGTGATTCACGAACGTTAAAACTTGTAAAAACTATACAATGACATATATATGGTTATATATATAGTTAACATGATTTTATTATAAGTATGTATCTCATTAGGTATTTTAACAATGAGTTATATACATAAAAATGAGACTATTAAATTAAGAAAGTCGAAAACGATATATATAACGATTATCGTTATAACGTCTTACTAGGTACATATGAATCATATTAAGATATTGATACACTTGGTTAATTATATTAAATGATAAGTAAATATATCATTAAGTGTATTAACAATGAACTACATATGTAAAAATAAGACTACTAACTTAATGATTTTGAAACGAGACATATATGTAACGATTATCGTTGTAACGACATTTAATGTATATAGATCATATTAAGAGATATTCGTACATCATAATATCATGATAATATAATAATTTAAAATCTCATTTGATATTATAAACATTGGGTTAACAACATTTAACAAGATCGTTAACCTAAAGGTTTCAAAACAACATTTACATGTAACGACTAACGATGACTTAACGACTCAGTTAAAACGTATATACATGTAGTGTTTTAATATGTATTCATACACTTTTGAAAGACTTCAAGACACTTATCAAAATACTTCTACTTAACAAAAATGCTTACAATTACATCCTCATTCAGTTTCATCAACAAATCTACTCGTATGCACCCGTATTCGTACTCGTACAATACACAGCTTTTAGATGTATGTACTATTGGTATATACACTCCAATGATCAGCTCTTAGCAGCCCATGTGAGTCACCTAACACATGTGGGAACCATCATTTGGCAACTAGCATGAAATATCTCATAAAATTACAAAAATATGAGTAATCATTCATGACATATTTACATGAAAACAAAATTACATATCCTTTATATCTAATCCATACACCAACGACCAAAAACACCTACAAACACTTTCATTCTTCAATTTTCTTCATCTAATTGATCTCTCTCAATTTCTATCTTCAAGTTCTAAGTGTTCTTCATAAATTCCAAAAGTTCTAGTTTCATAAAATCAAGAATACTTCCAAGATTGCAAGTTTACTTCCAAGTTTTCTAAATCCATTCCAAGTAATCATCCAAGATCAAGAAACCTTTGTTACTTACAGTAGGTTATCTTTCTAATACAATGTAATAATCATATTCAAACTTTAATTCAATTTCTATAACTATAACAATCTTATTTCGAGTGGAAATCTTACTTGAAATTGTTTTCGTGTCATGATTCTGCTTCAAGAACTTTCAAGCCATCCAAGGATCCTTTGAAGCTAGATCCATTTTTCTCATCTCCAGTAGGTGTATCCAAGGAACTTAAGGCAGTAATGATGTTCATAACATCATTCGATTCATACATAAAAAGCTGTCTTATTCAACGTTATAAACTTGTAATCACTAGAACATAGTTTAGTTAATTCTAAACTTGTTCGCAAATAAAGTTAATCCTTCTAACTAGACTTTTAAAATTAACTAAACACATGTTATATATCTATATGATATGCTAACTTAATGATTTAAAACCCGAAAACACGATAAACACCATAAAACTGGATATACGCCGTTGTACTAAAACCGGGGGCTGTTTTGGTTGGGATAATTAAAAGCTAAGAAGAACTTTGATTTAAAAGCTATACTTCTGGAAAATGATTTTTCTTATGAACATGAAACTATATCCAAAAATCATGGTTAAACTCAAAGTGAAAATATGTTTTTCAAAATGGTCATCAAGATGTCGTTCTTTCGACAGAAATGACTACCTCTTTCAAAAACGACTTGTAACTTGTATTTCCGACTATAAACTTATACTTTTTCTATTTAGATTCATAAAGTTAAGTTCAATACGAAACTGTGGCCACTGGAATCACTCAAAACGGATTAGAAACGAAGAAATGGCGAGTAAAACAAGATTGATAAAAACTACTCATTTTACCTACGTGAAAGTTAGTAATAAATATATTTCAACCATAACCTAATCAACTTATATTGTATATTATGTAATCTTGAGATACCATAGACACGTATACAATGTTTTGACCTATCATGTCGACCCATATATATATATATGTATATATATATATATATATATATATATATATATACACATTGCGGAACAACCATAGACACTCTATATGTGAATGTTGAAGTTAGCTATACAGGGTTGAGGTTGATTCCAAAATATATATATAGTTTGAGTTGTGATCAATACTGAGATACGTATACATTGGGTCGTGGATTGATTCAAGATAATATTTATCGATTTATTTCTGTACATCTAACTGTGGACAACTAGTTGTAGGTTACTGACGAGGACAACTGACTTAATAAACTTAAAACATCAAAATGTATTAAAAGTATTGTAAATATATTTTGAACATACTTTGATATATATGTATATATTGTTATAGGTTCGTGAATCAACCAGTGGCCAAGTCTTACTTCCCGACGAAGTAAAAATATGTGAAAGTGAGTTATAGTCCCACTTTTAAAATCTAATATTTTTGGTATGAGAATACATGCAGGTTTTATAAATGATTTACAAAATAGACACAAGTACGTGAAACTACATTCTATGGTTGAATTATCGAAATCAAATATGCCCCTTTTTATTAAATCTGGTAATCTAAGAATTAGGGAACAGACACCCTAATTGACGCGAATCCTAAAGATAGATCTATTGGGCCTAACAAACCCCATCCAAAGTACCGGATGCTTTAGTACTTCGAAATTTATATCATATCCGAAGGGTGTTCCGGAATGATGGGGATATTCTTATATATGCATCTTGTTAATGTCGGTTACCAGGTGTTCACCATATGAATGATTTTTATCTCTATGTATGGGATGTGTATTGAAATATGAAATCTTGTGGTCTATTGTTACGATTTGATATATATAGGTTAAACCTATAACTCACCAACATTTTTCTTGATGTTTAAAGCATGTTTATTCTCAGGTGAATACTAAGAGCTTCCGCTGTTACATACTAAAATAAGGACAAGATTTGGAGTCCATGTTTGTATGATATTGTGTAAAAACTGCATTACAGAAACTGATTTCGATGTAACATATTTGTATTGTAAACCATTATGTAATGGTCGTGTGTAAACAGGATATTTTAGATTATCATTATTTGATAATCTACGTAAAGCTTTTTAAACCTTTATTTATGAAATAAAGGTTATGGTTTGTTTTAAAAATGAATGCAGTCTTTGAAAAAAAAACGTCTCATATAGAGGTCAAAACCTCGCAACGAAATCAATTAATATGGAACGTTTTTAATCAATAAGAACGAGACATTTCAACCTAATTCCCTTAGACTATGCTCTGATACCACTTGAAACAACCCCAATCCGTTTAACCAAAAACAGGGTACATTTTTTTTTATAAGATAGGTCCCATTAATACAATGTATTTTCAACTCTGTTTTAATCTAAACACAACATCGTAATGATACGTTTAACAATTTATCATGACCCTTGGTACATAAATTACAATTTACAAAATCATTTGTAATAATGACTCGATCATAAGAAATACGGGTTAATACACAATAACTCAACCCGATACCAAGAGCATAATCCCGGGGACTACCAAATCCCCAATCCGCGTCCAAAACTCCAAAAGATACCCCATCGAGCCCAAGCGCTCCTACGCATCTAGTCTAACGACTAGCTAACTTCACAAACACAATACCTGTAAAAAGGTAAACAATGAGAGGGTAAGCTAAAGCTTAGTGAATGCAATAATTATACACATACATATATAATATACCTACTTGCAAACACTTACTCACATACCGCATACATGCTAGCAACACAATTAGCTTATCATCACAAGTACAAAGCTATTAACCTCCAATACCACAAGCTAGCACAACAATATCATATATATAACCCGAACAATATAATATGCTACACTACAACACAATAACCATGGTTAACCAATCGTACAAGGGAATGGAACCCGCGAAAGGACATCGGAGTTCACAACATCCATTAGTTTACTTAGCACCTCGTATCACTATCCCCCGGGTGGCATCTTAACACCTCGATACTTCACCCTCGGGTGGCATCTTAACACCTCGACACTTCACCCTTTATTATGGAGTGGCGTCTTAACACCTCGACACTTCACTCCTAGGTGGCATCTTAACACCTCGATGCTTCACCTCGAGTGGCATCTTAACACCTCACGTGAAACGTGGTGTCTTAGCACCTCGACACTTCACATCTCACGCTACAACAAATAGATACATTATATACCTACACATATAATTATTCCACTCACCTTATCACGTCGGTGGTGATTTAGTACTTCCGTATACTTCGAGCAAGGTACCTAATACATAAGTACACATTCAATACACAACTTGTAGAATTAACCACAATACCCACTCTCGAGCATTTAATGACCCAAAAGCATTAAATAACTCACTTACACCCAAAACCGCCCATAAATGGCCAAGACGCATCTTTAATTACTAAAACTGGTGATGTAAGTCTACTAACACCAATTAACACAAACTTAAGGTATTTCATACCCATTTCACCCAATTAGGTCAACCTTAACTCATTTGACCCATTTCAACACTTATACAAACCATTTTAGCCAAACATGACCCATTTACAATTCTTCCATCATTTACAAGTGTATTAGTGACTAATCAACACAATTTAACACTTACAACTTCAATTCACATGGCCAAACCCTAGATCATAGCTATTAGGGTTTTCCTTATCTCAACATAACCCAAATTCACCCATTTTACCCCCAAATGGGTCTTACAAGTTCCAACACTCCTAAAATCACTTAATACTAGTGATTATACCCCACTTACAAACCTTAAACATGCTTAAATCATTAACCAACCCAAAACCCGCAAAATATCAAAATAGTGAGTTTCCATAAACCCTCTTCATCATCTAAATGGGTTTTACAAATAACAATCTCAAAACCCTAACATGAAATCTCAAATCAAACAATGAAATTCGGAGTTAGAACTTACCAACACTACCAAAATGTAGCTAAGAACGCAAGGAACAACTTTAAAACTCGCAACGTGACCTGATTCGCCCTTCTTCTTCCTCAATCAAAGCTTTCTCTCACTAAAACTTTATCCTCTCTCTAAAATTGGATGTGATGAAGTTGAGAGAGTGTTTAATGAGTTAGGATAAGCTTAAATATGCTTTTGAGTCTCCAAAACTGGCCACAAGTGAAAATACCAAAACACCCCAAAAGATTCCATTAAAATGGGTCAAAAATGACATTACAGCGACATTTGTCGCGTTTCGCGACACTTCGTCGCGTTTCGCGACACCAGGACGCGACACTCAAACGCGACAGAAAGACAGAAACCAAGTATCAGAAGTTGTCGCATTTAGGTCATGTTTGTCACGGATCACGACAGACCAGAACGCGACAAAACACACCCGAACTCGACAGTTTACCTGATTTTCTAAAATTTCACTTTTAAAACATCCCAAAGTCCAACGTGGTTAACTAATTACATCCAAACCATTAATTAATCATTCTTGGACTTCAAATGATGCCCCGAGCTTCATGTTTAGAAAAACGGGGTGTTACAACTCTCCCCCACTTAAATTCGATCACGTCCTCGTGATCCTAGTCACTTAACCGATCAGAACCGCACTCTATGGTCCTCGAACAAACGTTTCAATCCAGCATCTACCACATTACTCATTAACCCGAAGATTAATCCATTAACTAAATACACACTTGCACGCATTCCGAGACATAAAACACACAACATCCGAAGTCTATAACGATCACCTAGAATACACAGATTCACCTTGTATTCTCCTAACTCCTCTAAGTAATTCCTTTCAAAGAGTCACCTTCAACAACTAAATCGTCACCCGCAATTTATCACAATCCACAAATCCGAGCACTAACACTTGCTCAATTTCACACATTGAAAAAACTCAACCAATCTTGTACCGAGATATCAATCTCCTTAGCGTACCCATACCAAGTACAGTGCTAATAATCACAAACTTGCATTACCGCAACCAGCGGTATCTCTTGCACTCAACGTAAAAATATGGAAAACTCCATTAACCCTTCAAGTTCTCTCGACTAAATCTCGCAACAAGCTACATCCAAAACTATATCACCCAACGCGATCTACTAGGTCCACTACGCAGCGAACCAAGTCTTGCATTAATCCAAATCGAGAAGGATTCATGCCGCGTCAAAACTCAGCACTTCATCGGTAAACCACAACCGGGTTATTCCTTCAACGAAGACACTTCGTCGCGTTTCGCGACACCAGGACGCGACACGCGACACTCAAACGCGACAGAAAGACCGAAACCAAGTCTCGGAAGTTGTCGCGTTTCGGTCATGTTTGTCACGGATCACGACAGACCGGAACGTGACAAAACACACCTGAACTCGATAGTTTACCTGATTTTCTCCAATTTTACTTTTAAAACATCCCAAAGTCCAACGTGGTCAACTAATTACATCCAAACCATTAATTAATCATTCTTGGACTTCAAATGATGCCCCGAGCGTCATGTTTAGAAAAACGGGGTGTTACATAGTTGGTGGAAAGTCCAACTTATTATGTGAATTAATTGAGAATTAATTGTGTTAGGTGACTCGCTTTGAAGTTACAAGTTGTTATTGGAAATCTCACCAAGTCGACAAGGTGAGTGGAATGATTATACATGTGTGTATATAATGTATCTATTTGTAGGGAGGGAAAGGGGCCGGGTATATGTTATCTATACCACCAAGAGTTAGTGATATATTTCGTTGTACACTAACGATGGATATTTCGTTGTCCAAATCGCCCAAGAGTTAGTGATATATTTCATTGTACACTAACAATTGCTTTGAACGGATATTTCGTTGTCCGTGTCGCCTAGGGGGTTAGTGATATATTTCGTTGTACACTAACGGTTGTTATGAACACCGATGGGAAATTCGAAGTACCATTCCCATGTATTATTGGTTAACCATAATTAAGCATTGTAGTGTAGCATATTATATTATTCGGGTTATATATATGCTATTGTTGTGCTAGCTTGCGATCTTGAAGGGATTAGAGTTATACTTGTGATGGTATGCTATGTAAATTGCTAGCGTGTATGAGGTATTTGTGTAAGTGTATGCAAGTAGGTATATTACATATGTATATGTATAATTATTGCATTCACTAAGCGTTAGCTTACCCTCTCGTTATTTACCTTTTTAGGATCCGGCTTGGATAAGGGCAAAGGTATTCGCACGGATTAGTGGCTTTCGGGGGTTATAGCTTTTTGGAAGTTAGACCAAGATTTGGGTAGTTTAACCCCAAACATCATGCTCTAGTGACATTTAGCAATTAAACTTTTTGTGGTCGAAACTCGTATTTCGTACTTAATGGTATTTTGGGCATATGTGGGCCCCGCGATGTAAAACTCGTTTTATCATTGATTCGTGCTAGTTTTACTTATACTAATATGATGTGAAAAGCATTTCGTCTAAAAATGATGGGAAGTGTTAGATCTTTTTACGAAAATGGAACAAGTTGGACAGCGGGCTGCCAGGCCCTGTGCGCGCCGCGCACAGGTAGGTTATTTTGCAGTTTTGGTTGGTTAACGGGTTGGGTCGTTACAAAATTGTTTGTACGCATTGATAAACCAATATTTAATCCGTCCATATAAGCAACCCAATGCTTATTTCAAGAGTCTTCCGGACAATCTAATGTCCGTGGTATTAACAAGTAACCAAACTTGTATTTTATAGTCATGACTTTGCAAGTCTCCGTCTTGCGTGGTATACAAGCGTTTGAAACAAACTAATGTTTTACTACTATTACTATTAAAAATAGTATTAGTAACCAAACTAAACTATGCCACTTGAGACTCGGAGTGTGTCCCTGTGCAGCTTAAGGGGCATGCAATCAATCAAATGTAAAAATGCACAAGTTATTGACTTAAATTGCATGATTCAATTTATTAAAAATATTTCAAACGACAGAAATAAAAACATAACAAAATTTCAACAGATGTCTGGGTGATCAATCCTACTGTTGATATCTTTTGCTTTTTTGCGCCGTTTATTTTTACGCATGCAAGGCGCATCCTGTCAGTTTATTTTCAATCCCTCGTGACCCTTGTGTTGTTTTTTTCAGTAACCATATTATCTGAGTTATTCATCACGCAGTAACTTCTGGGTTTTTTATTGTTCGCTTTCCTTACCGCTATTAATCTGGTCGTACCATTATCTTCTTTCATTTTAACCCAGTGTCGCTTTCGTCGCATTTTTCCCTTTGACTCTCTTCCACTTGCCTAAATCATTTCACGAATGATCTTCAGAGGTTTATTATTGATGTGGTGTTTATCCCACCAATCACTCGACTGTCGTTGTTTTATAAATGCCATAAACCTCCTGCTGATATAATGTCCGAAAATAAATTTTAATTTAGCTTAGAGTAAAATATTTACCTTAGCTGTTATTTTATGTATGTAATTTACCTTCCCCTGACAACCATGTTTGAATGATGTCAGTAGATGTTCGGGTGTGCACGCTTTGCTTTATAGTAAATTCTTCAAGCGCATCATTCTTTACAGCTGTACTGATTTTTGGTGTTGCACATACGCCATTTTTTGGCTTGATGTGTGCGCATACCCATGCATTTTGCTTTTGCATCACAAGTTGCTCTTTTTTGGCATTGGGTAACTTTTCTATCCTTGCATGTGCTAATTTTCTCTTACTCCTTGGCTTGCGCTTTTTCATTAAGCTCACAATGTGGATGCAGACCTTTTTGCCACTTATTCTTGGGATCTCCTTGTTTATTTTAACAGTTTTTCTGAGATTTTCCAAAACCTGCATCTTGTATTATTATAATAGTGTGTAATATCTTTAAAAGAAGTAATTATAACGTATTTTTATGTATCCGCATCACATAATTAAGCGCTTATCTTAATTGTTTACACTTTTACCGAGCTAAATTTTGATTGCGCCGCAAATTTGCGCTTTTAGTTTTTCTAAAAATTATAATTCGCAACATCAAATACTAAATTGAAATATTTGCGTATATGACATACCTGTGAGCATAACACGTCTTCGATTGTCTGAGCTATTTGCTGTTTACTTGACTCTGCATCTTTGCATCCCCGCCTTATGCCTTTTTGTATCGTTCTCACTTTTCTTTCTACTTTTGATTTTATAGTTGCGACTCCCCACTTTGTTAGGAATCTTAATTGACTGTGTATTGTGGATGGTATGGCTCCTACTTTTGCAAAGTGTTTATGCTTAACAGTGCATTATGCTCAGCTTTGGACTTGACTATAGCAAATTCAATCTCAACATCCCTTCTCTTTTTACCATTGCTATCGTCTCGTAATTCTCACTTAACCCTAACCATCCCCAATGACAGGACCAGTTCACCAGCAAAATCATATAAAGCAACTGCTTTCTTTTTTAGCTGCGACTTGACTGATCTAGGTAGCGACATAACAATGTTCATATATTATATCCATGTCGCAGCCAGTGTCCACACACAAACCCTTAAGTTCCTAATTACAACTTTTGATGTACACTTTAACTATCAAGGGTGCATTGAACCATTGCCTTTCACTTGCTCCGAACGAGATTATCGCTTTTTTCGATCTTTGACTTCTTTCGGTTTCGTCATTACGCTCTTACTCATTACCATATTTATGGTTTTTTCCGCTTCTTTTGCCTTTGATTCGCTTTTCTTCTACCTCGGGTATTCTTTTTCCTGTTTTGGCTTACTGCCCTCTGTTTTAGCAGATTTCTTCAGGTGCTGCAATCTTCCCCTTTTTAGCTCTGTGACCACCTTTTCGATTAACTGCCTACATTTATTGGTTTCATGACCAAAATCATCATGAAAGTCACAGAATTTAGTTTTGTCTTTCTTCGCGTAATTGGGTAGCAGTGCCGGAGCTTCGAAAGATTTGCATACTGGCTCAGTTGCTAATATTTCCTTTGGTGTTTTGCTGAGGTCTTTTATGATTGCGTAATTATCATCATGAGCGCCCTTACTTTTATAATTGCCTCCTCCTCTGCTATTGTTGAACCTGCGGTATTTGTTGTTATTGTTGTAACTTCCGCCTTTTAGCGGGCTATTGTTATTGTACCTCTTTGCGGATCCAGAGTTTTTTCCCTGATCGCGGTGGTGATCATCATCGTTATTTCTTCCCGTATAGTTTTTTCCGCAATTTTGCGTTATATCTTCTTGCGCCCGCATGTAATCGTGTGCTTCTTTTATTGCTTCCGCAAATGTTTGCGGAACTTTCCTTCGTAACCTCTGCCACAAGGACAGGTGTTTTTCTGTATCAAGGCAATGTATAAATCCTGACACCTTTTGGCTTTCTGGTAGATCCGGTATTTTAGCCACTTCCTTTGTGTACCTATCAATAACCTCACCCAAAGATTCTTTGGGTTTCTGTTTGATGTCGTGACATTCTACATGCGTTCTTCTTCGTGCACGCAGACTATGAAAGTTAAGTAGAAAACGAGATCTTAAGTCTGCATAACCTGTTATGCTCCTGGGGGTTAGATTATTGAACCACTCCCGTGCTACTCCCTGCGGCACAATTGGTAACATATGACATGCTACCGCATCTCCCCAATTATGGGTTCTCGCCGTTCCTTCAAACCTTTATAGGAAGTCATCGGGGTTTGACAACCCGTCATAACTTCCTAATGTTAACGGTATTACAGGTGCTTCCGGAAACAGATGATTCGCTATGTGTGCGGCGAATTTTTCTGTGGTGGGAGCCACCTCTAGAGATTGCCTTGCTTTATACCCTTACATCACTGCAAACCAGTTTTGCATAAACTCCTGGACTCGCGCTGGCTCATTAAGTGCTTGCGCTAAGTGTGGAGGTGCAACTTGCTGTAGTTGTGAAATAAAATTATTCGAACTGCTTGGCTCTAGCGGGTTATAAGGTGCACTCCCTGGTCGCCCTGATGCTGATTTTGCGTTAACTCACATACATTTGGTTGGGGTGATGTATAAGTAATTTTTGCTTGTAGCGGCGCTACTGTAATGTACGAACTGTCCAGGTTTCTCAAACCCAATCTTCTAATTTCTTCCTGCGCACTTGCCAGAGTAACCCTCAAAGTTTGAGCTTCTGGTTCTACTGTTGTGATAATTGGGATTGTTCCTACATATGTAGTTTTTGCCATTAGCTTGACATTACCTGGAGGAGATTCGTACTCAACATCTGTTTCTTTAGAACATATATAGCTAGTGTTAGTTGGAGATCCGAAACTTATTTTTTCTGGAGACTTCATGCGTCCGGTTTCCATTTCTTTGAAACGGACGTAGCTAGTTTCTACTCCTGGGGCGTATCTTCCCCCACACTCTGCAGCCACTCACTTTCGGCCTCTGCCATGGTCGGAGGGACCGTTTTTTCAATCTCGGCACTTGTCGGCCCCATTAGGATAGCCTCTGTTGAAGGGGGTTTTGATATCTTTTTTCCTTCTGCCGTAGATGCCTGTTTTGATGTTTGTGCAGGTGTTCGTTGACCTGTAAATGCCGAAAAAGTAGGCTTTGAACCTTTGTTGCCCACCATTGATCTTAATTAGGTGAATAACCTAAAATTGACCGATTAGTATAAACAAAAAACATTTTATGGAAAATACAGAAACGAATTATTTATTCAATATGGATTTCCCTCTTGTTTGTTCATGTAACCGGTCCCATGGATGGCGCCATATGATCAAGCATATTTTCACGAGGTCAAGGTGATCTTACGCTTGAGTGCATAATAGGGTTTAAGGACTAACAACATTCGAACCTCCGACACTTAGTCGTGGATAACCCACACCGGTATCGTTTCGATTCCGACAGGGTGGCCGATTTGAGAGTCCACCAACAACCTAGCATACTGTGATGACCCGGAGATTTCCGAACAAATTTAAACTTTAACCTTTATATATATCGGACACGATAAGCAAATCTGTAATGTTTGAGTCTCGAAAGTGTTGAAACTATATTCATTTAATCAGATACCCTTTGACCATACCTAACGATTCACGAACAATTATGTGTAAATAAATATATATATGCATATACATGTGTGCTTATTAAATTAAGATATATTAATAAAACATTGAACGGATTAGTTAATATGATTATAAGCTTTGAGATCTATATAATGAGGTTGGAAATATTATCAAGGTATTGAATGGATAATACTTTATATGAACGTATTTGTTCGATGTAAGTTTATCGACGAGATTAAAAGATAATATCAAATGATTGAATTATCGGATACATTGAATTATGATCACGAGTCTCCGTCGTAAGGTCCACTATGATTTAAGAGACTATTACATTTTTAACCGTATTCGGAAATTTAGTGAAATGATGCGCATGCAAGAACGACAGTGTTCTTATCGAGGATTAGTCAAAGGTTGGTGGAGGGTTGAATTTCATAACACTTGGTTGATAACTTGCAACGTATATAGAACGTGATTATGTATATTAGATATATTAGTTAGGTAAAAGATAGTAACCCTTGTTCATTGATCCGATTTATAAATAGATATTTTAACTAGAGCCTTTGAGAAATTAAAGTAAAGGTTGGCGCATAAATAAGTTATATCAGATTAAGTTTTCGAGCATAACCGTTAGGTGATATAACAATATCTTGTATTCACACGATTTTAATGTTATATATATATTGGTCTTTGAAATATAATTAATTTTGAAAAGTGAAATAATATATTATTGGATAAATATTTCAAACATATGTATTATGTATAAGTTTATAAATTTTAAATGTACATATATTTTATTTTAGTCATAAAATGTTTTGATTCAAACTAATAAGATTAAATATATATTTTGCGACGTCGATTTATAAAAGGAAATGACCAAAACACTCAAAAGATTAAGTTACACTTTGAGTGGGTTAATTTTTAATTAACTTAAGTCTAGTTATTAATAAAGGTACATGTCACAAAATGTGTAACCTAAAATAAAATATTTTGATAAACAACGAGACTTTGATTTAAATAAGTAAATGACCACAACGCTAAATTTTACAAGTGATATTTTTATAAAGATAAATTATTGATAAGTAAGTCTAATTTTTGTAAAAGGTACACGTCGCGTAACGTAAAAGGCTAGTTTTCTAAACGTACGAAAGTGCGCCGAAAAACCGAAAGTGGTACATGAGTCGTGAGACCACGACCGTGTCATTTTTGTAAAAATTATATTTTTACCATGCACGCAAATATAATATAATATTTAAATAATTACATGAATTAAATATATTATATCAAATATTATAAAAAAAAGAAAAACTAAACACGTAAATCATATGATCATTTGATCATTCACGCAACTATCACTTATTATAATACACGTTTTTTTCTTCTTTCTTTAATCATTGAGATGTAAACGAATCAACGTAAATCACGGAGGTATGACTTTTAGAGAGGTAGTACTTCTATAAATCCTTTCATATCTGATTCGGTTTTGCTTACAAATTCAACTTTCTTGATATTTCTATATATCTCTCAATATGTATACATATGTATATTATTAATATTGTTAATCTTATTATTATTATTAGTATTAGTATTATTATTAACTAATAGTATTTATACATAAAATACTACGATGAGGACATGAGAGAATTATTTCAAGAAGGCTTTTATGAGCGGGTCATTTCAAGACAAGTTTTATGAGTAGGATAGGGCTAAGGAAATTATGAGTTATGGCTATGGAGGTGATGGGTATGGTTCATGGGTATGCCCGTGAGGTCAATTTAGTGTTTGTCATCTCCGTTGCGTCTACGTACCTTTCCTACAATATTGAACCTCAATATTGATACGTGAGCACTCATAACTTAACTTTTATTTATCAATAGTGTATCCCTGACTAGTGCTCGAGAAAATAAAATTATGCATGCTTGTATATTTTATATTGCCCCTAGATAGGTTATGTTGAATCTTAAAGGTTGTTATACTAGGGATAAGATAAGATATAAGATATGCATGTCGTTGGAAAGCTAGCGAAAAATTAATAACTTTTCATTTGGATATCGAATGGATTCGATGAACGGTTAGAAAGTTATGAATTAAACAATTAATTTCGTAATTAAGATTGCTAATGATAATTAGTGAACTAATTTTCTGAGTAATAAAAAGTGGTTATTTGGATTCTACTCGTCGAGTAGATGAATTTTCATATAAAGCACGTCTCGTTTCGTTGAACGGTTGTCAAGTTATGGATAAAAGAAGTTTTGTAAATTTTGATGAAACGTCGATACGGAAACTGAAATTCTCGCTGATCTGCGTTGTTTCAGATTAAAACAAAAATACCACTGAATTCTTTGTTGTAAGGTCTAACAAACGACTCTGGCCGTTTGTCAATTTGAGTCTCGACGATTTTCCTAAAAATCGACAAAGTTGACTGTTTGGTCACATTTTAAAATTCTAAAAAGAGTTGAAACTTTTTTATTAAAAATGTCAGTTTTGTATCAGTTGTCATGGTCGGCCTGATGTGTGTTTACTTTTGCCAAAAATCATGTTATATCTTTGTGGTAACTAGAATTTCCAGGCTTTGACCGTTTGTCAATCCGAGTTTCGAGGAATTTTCTAAAAATCTCCAAAGTAGGCTACTCGGTCACTTTTGTAAATTTATTAAAGCTGAAAAATTAACTTTGAAACGCCGAAACCGCGTTGGCAACTACGAGTTGTCTAGGTTTAGTTTACTTCTGTAAAATTTATGCTTAATCTTTTTGGTAATGTGTAACTTTTATCTTTGGCCGTTTATCAATCAGAGCTCCGATAATTTTTCTAAAGGCCGTTTAGTCATGTTTGACCGAAAAATCATTTTTTGTATAAGTTATTGTATTTTTGCATGCGACCTCGTTTTTACTTTAACCTTTGACTTTTGACATTGAACTTTGACTTTTCCGTTAACTTTTCAGTTAATATTTTTGTATTGACTTTCTCTAAAAAAAACTAAAATACTATTTTATGATTATGAAACCATTTGTTATACGTTGTTTCACACGTCACCTTTTACTAGAATTTTAACTAAACATGAGTAATATAACATGTTACTATACTGTTGAGTCTGACTCGAGCATTAGGATTGTGGTACACTATGACTTGGCCTAAATTATTAGACAAATATTGACCGTCATATAAATATATATAATTAATATAGGTTCGTGAATCCGAGGCCAACCCTACACTTGTTCAATGATGTTATATGTATTTTTACTACAAAATACAGTATGGTGAGTTTCATTTGCCTTTTTACCCTTTATATTTTTGGGCTGAGAATACATGCGCAACTTTTATAAATGTTTTACGAAATAGACACAAGTAATCAAAACTACATTATATGGTTGAATTATCGAAATCGAATATGCCCCTTTTTATTAAAGTCTGGTAATCTAAGAATTAGGGAACAGACACCCTAATTGACGCGAATCCTAAAGATAGATCTATTGGGCCTAACAAACCCCATCCAAAGTACCGGATGCTTTAGTACTTCGAAATTTATATCATGTCCGAAGGAGGATCCCGGAATGATAGAGGATATTCTTATATGTATATTGTTAATGTTGGTTACCAGGTGTTCACCATATGAATGATTATTTTTGTCTCTATGCATGGGACGTATATTTATGAGAACTGGAAATGAAATTCTTGTGGTCTATTAAAATGATGGAAATAAATGATTATGATAAACTAATGAACTCACCAACCTTTTGGTTGACACTTTAAAGCATGTTTTTTCTCAGGTGTTAAAGAAATCTTCCGCTGTGCATTTGCTCATTTTAAAGATATTACTTGGAGTCTTTCATAGCATATTTCGAAGAACGTTGCATTCGAGTCCTTGAGTTCATCAAAGATTATTATTAAATCAATTTATAGTTGGATAGTGGATAATATGAAATGGTATGCATGCCTGTCAATTTTCGATGTAAAGAAAGATTGTCTTTTAAAAACGAATGCAATGTTTGTAAAATGTATCATATAGAGGTCAAATACCTCGCAATGTAATCAACTATTGTGAATCGTTTATAATGAATATGAACGGGTCCTTTCAGTTGGTATCAGAGCGGTGGTCTTAGCGAACCAGGTCTGCATTAGTGTGTCTAACTGATAAGTCGTTAGGATACATTAGTGAGTCTGGACTTCGACCGTGTCTGCATGTCAAAAGTTTTGCTTATCATTTCGTGTCGAAAATTACCTGCTTATCATTTTTAAGTCTAGACGCGCTTTCCTGCATTTATTGCATAATAGTGTATAGACGAATTCTTATCTTAGCATATCTGATACTGTGAACTTTGACTTACATTTTTCAAAGATTCTCCGTAATTTATGGGATTTTGGTATTATATATACATATGTAAATTATGTATAGAAAGATATCAAATCTAACTCCTATAATCTATTTCATATCAAAAATTCATTCCCTTGATCATACGAGATGGATCCCTCAACCAGTTCGAATTCCTCAGATTACGACAGCTATTCCGATATGGAGTCTCATTCCAGCTCCGAAAGCAGTATGACCGGAATAGATCAACCAATCAGTCATCACCTATTCTGGATGAAATGGGGATGGGTTCGTAGCCTCCTCAATTATTGGAGACAAGAAGAAGGTGATCCTTTCCATCCACCAAATTGCCCTATTGACAATGAACCTGAGGCACTTACCGGCGAACCTGTTCGAGAAACCATTTTCTCTCTCATCTCCAGAGTATCTCGTCACGATTATATACTACACCAAATTCTTGATTATATTTATCCGCTCGTCCGAACCGACGATCACCCCGGTGTAATAGAAGAAGTTAACGAGCTTCGTGCTCGGGTAGTGGCTTTGGAGAATACGGTGCGAAGGTTACAAACACCATCAGCAGCACCAGCAGCGTAACCAGTACCGCCAGTAACATCCACATCGCAAGTCTCAATACTAAAAGCACCAGCAGCATCACCGACATCAACATCAACCACCATTATTAACATCAACAGGATCATTACCACCACCAACAATCACATCCGCATCACACACCTCAATATCCCAATCTGTATATCGGATATCAACGTCACACGCACCAAAGATACCAAGGAGTACCAACAACAACAAACGATGAAGTATTGATTCATAACTTCATCGGAGAAACATTCTGTGGTGATTAGGTAATCTCTAAAGTTTTAGAGATTATCTATCTCAGCCTTAACCGTAAACCAGATGAGTGGACAGAGATGATAGAGAGAAGAACCAAAACCCTAACAAGACTGGTGCGTAAGGTACAAGCTAGACTTGTTTTACCAACATCATCAGCAGTACCAATAGCCTCACCAACACAGTCAAAGCTGTCAACATTGTTAGAATCGTCAGCACCTCTAACCTCACAAGTTTCGCCAATTCAAGAATCACTGTGGAAACCATTACAAATTAATAACAAGTATATTGTATCAACGAGTTATGAAGTATTAACTCAGTTCCTCCGAAGAATTTATATGTATATTCTATAAAAAATTTTTTACCATAATAAATCTTTCTGTACTAAGCTATTATGTATGGAACTTAACTATCTGGTTAATTCATATTACTAATTTGCTATGATGTACATTCTTCGTTAACAATTTAATCATTGTTAACTACAATCTCTGCTTCAACTCAATGAATTTTATTTCATAATAAATCAAGTGTATCATTCAATAACATGTTTGATTATACACTTTCATCTTTGATATACCCGAAATTTACGGGAAAACAATATTCGTATCTTGCGAAGTTAGCAAGAGTTCCATGAGCATCAGCATGATTCACTAAGGAAATACATATAAATATTGAAGCATTGATTACATTAGTGAAATACTCCGCAAAGTTTATGTAATCTCTAATGTTTTAGAGAAAATTCATTTCTAATTCAATCCGAAAATCAAATGAGCTTAGTATGATATTAACTCATTGAATCTGTACTACATCTGAAGAAAATATACCCACATATATTTTCATAAAGATTGTAATGAGAATTCTTGTTCAAAATATTATTTGTGAAATTTTTTTAACGGGTAGGTAATACCCGAGAGATATATAAAATCACAATTAATATGTTACATTCTTCAATTCTGATTCAATAATCATCAACTAAACCAATATACATTCTTCTATAGAAATCAAAACAACCATACTCATTCGAATCTAATTACATATACTGATTTTGGAAATTTCAGAATTCAACTCGAGATACAACCAAAATCATCACTCTTAGATCTTTACATTTTTCAAAGCTATACTTTGACTTCAAAACTGTGATAGAACCTCACTTTTAATCGTAACACATAAGATGGATATGAAAAATCATTCGGGATTTAGGACGATTTCATCATTTGGATATTGACTATGACAATCTGCAATTAAAACCCTTCGAAATTCTAGAAGACACTTCAAATAATAAACAACTGAGATGATGATCCAACCACATGTTACCCGAAGTTTTGTACCTGAAAAACTCTCGAAACCAAAGTCATAATCTAACATGTACCTGCGTCGAATTCTTCTAGCAAAAACAACATTTCAATTTCTTTTCAAAGTAGCCAATTTTGTCACAGCTCCAGCAAGTCAACTTCGATTTTTCAGTCGGACCAGTCTTATTATAACCCCGATAGATACGTTGCCCTTTCGTCATTTTTACTGGGGAACCTTTCATAATCCACCATATTACCATCAGCGTTTAATCATCTAAAACACGATTCTTCTGAACCCATCTCGAATTGATAACCAGTGATTCAGATATTATAGCATTAAATGCAGAGGAAACATAAACATGATAGACGATCTAAACGGTCAAAAGTTTGATGAGAAAAGATAGTGAGTTGGTAAAGCTCAGAAAAAGAAAGGATTTGGTACTGAAAAACGATTTGAGCAATGTATGAACGAAGCAGTGGACAAATCACAGAGACTAAATCTGCCTTCAAGGGATCCAAATGATTCAGTGCCTGCTGAACTCGTTAGTAAATACCTTACTTCTTATTCTAAACCTTCACAGACAGATATTCTTCATCATCATCTCACCTTAAATATTATAAAATATCTTCGTATCTTTCCTTATACATATTCTCCATATTCATGGAGATATTATCACAACGATTTTTATCTGAGATCATTTATCTCTCCGCGATACCTGCAACATAAAAGAAACGGTGTTAGTTTCTAAATTCTGAAAAATTTTAAATATGAATGTTTTGAAGTAGTGTTGGGAACTGATGCATGGGTTAGTATAATATAATGACACTTGATCAACGTCATTATATTACGGTAATTCATGCTAAGTTTCTAATGGACGTGATGATTCACAGAATATACCGTCATCATGTACCATTTACACGACTCTTACATTCTACTTAATCTCTAAACATATCAAGGAACTATTTCTTGATGATTCGGTCTTTTTCAGGGTATTCTGGTAATTTAACAAATCAGGATTTACCATTGCCCTTTCCTTCTTAGAACAATTACTATATTCCTTCTGAAATCCATACATACGAATTCCGGACCATTACGAGAGCTATTTAATCGCAAGAAGAAGAAACGAAAGGACAAAGCTCCGAAATAGAAATTCAGGGTATAAACCGCAGCAAATAGAAGAGAGCATTAACTATGGATGACGATGACTATAGAAGACAGAAGCAGGGACATCGAAATATAAGGGAAGGTGTAAAATCTAACAACAACCCGGAAATTACAACCCGTATATATCGATGCATATAGCAATGTAAAGACATGGGAGAACTAGAAACACTATAAACCCAAGAGTATAGTAGAAGTAAATAGATTCTTCTGGTGGCAGATTAAAAAGAAGAATGACAGATATGCAAGTTAAGAGGATATCAAGGATCAGGATGGGATGGAGCATATTAACGAATACTTTAAAGTAGGAATTGAGAAAGAAAGAATAGAAGGTGTGAGTTGTAAGGAAATGGAGAGGATGGATTTATAGGAAAATTTTCGACAGAGCAATCGAAGCAGATTATCGCATTTAATCAAGGAAGATCTGAATCTCCTTAATTACCGAAGAATCAAATCTTAATATGAAGATTTCTTCTAAATTCCTTAAATTCCGGAAATCAATCTTGACTACGACACCGGTTAAGTCAAACTTACTTTTATTCATTTTCACTCTTAAGTGATAGCTTCATTCGTGCTCTTCACAAAAAACAAATCATTTTATCTATATTAATCAATGATGATAAAACCCTAATTATCAGTTCATATACGTCATGAAAACACTCTTACTGTTAGCCATGACAACCTCTATCAAATTTCGGGACAAAATTTCTTTTAACGGGTAGGTACTGTGATGACCCGGAGATTTCCGAACAAATTTAAACTTTAACCTTTATATATATCCGACACGATAAGCAAATCTGTAATGTTTGAGTCTCGAAAGTGTTGAAACTATATTCATTTAATCAGATACCCTTTGACCATACCTAACGATTCACGAACAATTATGTGTAAATAAATATATATATGCATATACATGTGTGCTTATTAAATTAAGATATATTAATAAAACATTGAACGGATTAGTTAATATGATTATAAGCTTTGAGATCTATATAATGAGGTTGGAAATATTATCAAGGTATTGAATGGATAATACTTTATATGAACGTATTTGTTCGATGTAAGTTTATCGACGAGATTAAAAGATAATATCAAATGATTGAATTATCGGATACATTGAATTATGATCACGAGTCTCCGTCGTAAGGTCCACTATGATTTAAGAGACTATTACATTTTTAACCGTATTCGGAAATTTAGTGAAATGATGCGCATGCAAGAACGACAGTGTTCTTATCGAGGATTAGTCAAAGGTTGGTGGAGGGTTGAATTTCATAACACTTGGTTGATAACTTGCAACGTATATAGAACGTGATTATGTATATTAGATATATTAGTTAGGTAAAAGATAGTAACCCTTGTTCATTGATCCGATTTATAAATAGATATTTTAACTAGAGCCTTTGAGAAATTAAAGTAAAGGTTGGCGCATAAATAAGTTATATCAGATTAAGTTTTCGAGCATAACCGTTAGGTGATATAACAATATCTTGTATTCACACGATTTTAATGTTATATATATATTGGTCTTTGAAATATAATTAATTTTGAAAAGTGAAATAATATATTATTGGATAAATATTTCAAACATATGTATTATGTATAAGTTTATAAATTTTAAATGTACATATATTTTATTTTAGTCATAAAATGTTTTGATTCAAACTAATAAGATTAAATATATATTTTGCGACGTCGATTTATAAAAGGAAATGACCAAAACACTCAAAAGATTAAGTTACACTTTGAGTGGGTTAATTTTTAATTAACTTAAGTCTAGTTATTAATAAAGGTACATGTCACAAAATGTGTAACCTAAAATAAAATATTTTGATAAACAACGAGACTTTGATTTAAATAAGTAAATGACCACAACGCTAAATTTTACAAGTGATATTTTTATAAAGATAAATTATTGATAAGTAAGTCTAATTTTTGTAAAAGGTACACGTCGCGTAACGTAAAAGGCTAGTTTTCTAAACGTACGAAAGTGCGCCGAAAAACCGAAAGTGGTACATGAGTCGTGAGACCACGACCGTGTCATTTTTGTAAAAATTATATTTTTACCATGCACGCAAATATAATATAATATTTAAATAATTACATGAATTAAATATATTATATCAAATATTATAAAAAAAAGAAAAACTAAACACGTAAATCATATGATCATTTGATCATTCACGCAACTATCACTTATTATAATACACGTTTTTTTCTTCTTTCTTTAATCATTGAGATGTAAACGAATCAACGTAAATCACGGAGGTATGACTTTTAGAGAGGTAGTACTTCTATAAATCCTTTCATATCTGATTCGGTTTTGCTTACAAATTCAACTTTCTTGATATTTCTATATATCTCTCAATATGTATACATATGTATATTATTAATATTGTTAATCTTATTATTATTATTAGTATTAGTATTATTATTAACTAATAGTATTTATACATAAAATACTACGATGAGGACATGAGAGAATTATTTCAAGAAGGCTTTTATGAGCGGGTCATTTCAAGACAAGTTTTATGAGTAGGATAGGGCTAAGGAAATTATGAGTTATGGCTATGGAGGTGATGGGTATGGTTCATGGGTATGCCCGTGAGGTCAATTTAGTGTTTGTCATCTCCGTTGCGTCTACGTACCTTTCCTACAATATTGAACCTCAATATTGATACGTGAGCACTCATAACTTAACTTTTATTTATCAATAGTGTATCCCTGACTAGTGCTCGAGAAAATAAAATTATGCATGCTTGTATATTTTATATTGCCCCTAGATAGGTTATGTTGAATCTTAAAGGTTGTTATACTAGGGATAAGATAAGATATAAGATATGCATGTCGTTGGAAAGCTAGCGAAAAATTAATAACTTTTCATTTGGATATCGAATGGATTCGATGAACGGTTAGAAAGTTATGAATTAAACAATTAATTTCGTAATTAAGATTGCTAATGATAATTAGTGAACTAATTTTCTGAGTAATAAAAAGTGGTTATTTGGATTCTACTCGTCGAGTAGATGAATTTTCATATAAAGCACGTCTCGTTTCGTTGAACGGTTGTCAAGTTATGGATAAAAGAAGTTTTGTAAATTTTGATGAAACGTCGATACGGAAACTGAAATTCTCGCTGATCTGCGTTGTTTCAGATTAAAACAAAAATACCACTGAATTCTTTGTTGTAAGGTCTAACAAACGACTCTGGCCGTTTGTCAATTTGAGTCTCGACGATTTTCCTAAAAATCGACAAAGTTGACTGTTTGGTCACATTTTAAAATTCTAAAAAGAGTTGAAACTTTTTTATTAAAAATGTCAGTTTTCTATCAGTTGTCATGGTCGGCCTGATGTGTGTTTACTTTTGCCAAAAATCATGTTATATCTTTGTGGTAACTAGAATTTCCAGGCTTTGACCGTTTGTCAATCCGAGTTTCGAGGAATTTTCTAAAAATCTCCAAAGTAGGCTACTCGGTCACTTTTGTAAATTTATTAAAGCTGAAAAATTAACTTTGAAACGCCGAAACCGCGTTGGCAACTACGAGTTGTCTAGGTTTAGTTTACTTCTGTAAAATTTATGCTTAATCTTTTTGGTAATGTGTAACTTTTATCTTTGGCCGTTTATCAATCAGAGCTCCGATAATTTTTCTAAAGGCCGTTTAGTCATGTTTGACCGAAAAATCATTTTTTGTATAAGTTATTGTATTTTTGCATGCGACCTCGTTTTTACTTTAACCTTTGACTTTTGACATTGAACTTTGACTTTTCCGTTAACTTTTCAGTTAATATTTTTGTATTGACTTTCTCTAAAAAAAACTAAAATACTATTTTATGATTATGAAACCATTTGTTATACGTTGTTTCACACGTCACCTTTTACTAGAATTTTAACTAAACATGAGTAATATAACATGTTACTATACTGTTGAGTCTGACTCGAGCATTAGGATTGTGGTACACTATGACTTGGCCTAAATTATTAGACAAATATTGACCGTCATATAAATATATATAATTAATATAGGTTCGTGAATCCGAGGCCAACCCTACACTTGTTCAATGATGTTATATGTATTTTTACTACAAAATACAGTATGGTGAGTTTCATTTGCCTTTTTACCCTTTATATTTTTGGGCTGAGAATACATGCGCAACTTTTATAAATGTTTTACGAAATAGACACAAGTAATCAAAACTACATTATATGGTTGAATTATCGAAATCGAATATGCCCCTTTTTATTAAAGTCTGGTAATCTAAGAATTAGGGAACAGACACCCTAATTGACGCGAATCCTAAAGATAGATCTATTGGGCCTAACAAACCCCATCCAAAGTACCGGATGCTTTAGTACTTCGAAATTTATATCATGTCCGAAGGAGGATCCCGGAATGATAGAGGATATTCTTATATGTATATTGTTAATGTTGGTTACCAGGTGTTCACCATATGAATGATTATTTTTGTCTCTATGCATGGGACGTATATTTATGAGAACTGGAAATGAAATTCTTGTGGTCTATTAAAATGATGGAAATAAATGATTATGATAAACTAATGAACTCACCAACCTTTTGGTTGACACTTTAAAGCATGTTTTTTCTCAGGTGTTAAAGAAATCTTCCGCTGTGCATTTGCTCATTTTAAAGATATTACTTGGAGTCTTTCATAGCATATTTCGAAGAACGTTGCATTCGAGTCCTTGAGTTCATCAAAGATTATTATTAAATCAATTTATAGTTGGATAGTGGATAATATGAAATGGTATGCATGCCTGTCAATTTTCGATGTAAAGAAAGATTGTCTTTTAAAAACGAATGCAATGTTTGTAAAATGTATCATATAGAGGTCAAATACCTCGCAATGTAATCAACTATTGTGAATCGTTTATAATGAATATGAACGGGTCCTTTCACATACGAGGTTGAGTGGCCCAAAGACATGAAGGTTTTATAGCTCAAGACAAACCTGAAAGTCTTTAAGATCGTATGAAGCTTTTGTTCGTACGATGAAGATATGTATGTTGTTGTTACGTATGAGTAAACGAATGTGTTCTTAGGGTTTATGAGCTATGTATGTATAGGCTCACGAATTAGGGTTTCGATAGAATCTCTTCCCTAATTAAATGCAATCTTATCCCAACTAACTTTCATTATTTAAGGAAAAGAATCCGAATTGATTATACCGTACATTCTTCTAGAATATACTGAACCCTGTGCAAGTATATGAAACTCACATTTAATGGTATAGGTGCATAGAGTGCGACTATACCCGTGCCATACGTTTATATGACATTTATAATGCGGTTCGGGGCTTTAGATGCGTAATCCACATGATCATGCGGATATGCGTATCATTACTAAACAAACCAAACTCAAGAATGACATCATTAACTTCAAACAAAGTTATGATGAATCTCTTTACACTACATGGGAGCGATTCAAAACCCTGCTGAAGAAATGCCCTAATCACCAGTTCGAACGGTCAGCTCAAATCTGTACCTTATACAATGGTCCTACGGTAAATCATAGGACGATGATCGATGCAGCAGCTCAAGGAAATCTGATGAACCAAACTGCAGACAAAGCATGGGAATTGCTCGAAAACATGACAATGCATCATCATGACTCGAACAGTGGTGAAACAACCTTATCATCTGCCCCACTCTCTGCACTTAACAATCACACGGAGGCCATCAAATCCCTTACAGATAAGATGGAATCTCTCGATAAACAACTCGGAGAATTGAAGACGCAGCCACAGCAGGTTAACCAAGCTCATGCCTGTGTTAATTGTACCAACCCGCAACCCACTGAAGAATATTAAGTTGAGTACGAAAACCATGACAGTTCAGTCTGTTACGTTCAATACTCTGCTCGTCAACCAAATCCCATATTCAATCAACAACCTAAGGTTAACCAATTTCAATGAAGCAACCAGCCTTTTCGCTATTGCTACCCACCTTATCCACCCCAACAATCTCATTTGTCCTACGATCAACCACTTCTACTCACTGGTCTGCCAGTCGAGGAAAATTCCCCAACTACCCAAATTACAAAAGTAACCAACCCCACACTCGGAGCTAATGATCAGTTGACTCAGTTCATTCAAGGACAACAACAGCTAAATTAGAGAACTGCATCCAGACAGAACCAGACGGAGATACTAATTAGAAATCAATTGGCTCTGCTCAAAAGTCTAGAGACGCAGCTCAGACAGTTATCACAACGCCTTGAAACCTGACCACAAGGAAGGTTACCTAGTAATACTATCCAAAATCCCCACATAGAGGAAGCTAAGCAAATGGATTCCGTAATCCTAGAGGAAGAACCACGGAGAAGGTCAGCTAAGCTCAAGAACAAATCAACATATACTCAGAAGCTACCCCCTGCAACTCCAGTTCGTGTACCCTACCCTAGAAGGCTTCAGGAAGAACCATCCAAGCTTGATTCCTTCAAACTTAATGGAAGATTCCTGGACACCATGTCCAAAGTTCCCAACCAGAAGAGGTACATCCGAAGGCTTCTCTCTACTAAGGAGAGGATACCAGATTCTAACAAAATTCCACTGAATGAAGAATGCTCGACATTACTCAGAAACTATCTACCACCAAAGCTAGGAGACACGGGCCGATTTATTTTTCTCCGGAACCATTCATGCACTAGCAGATTTAGGAGCAAGTATCAACCTAATCTCCTACTCTCTCTACAAGAGATTAGAGTTAGGAGACTTTTCACCAACTAAAGTGACAATCCAACTTGCCGATCACATAATTCGATATCCTAAGGGCATAGTTGAGAACGTCTTGGTGAAAGTCGACAAATTCTTATATCCTACGGATTTCGTAGTGATGGACATTAAAGAAGACCTACACACACCAGTAGTGTTAGGAAGACCTTTCATGAATACAGCTAGGACTGTCATTGATGTGTACAATCAAACCTTGATCTTGTAATCACATGGGGAGAGCGTTACCTTCAAAATTGACCGACCTACCGATCTTTCTGGACAGGCAGAGATGTTTGCTATTTCCACCAAACAGATCACTTCCGATGATGAGTCTTCACCACCAGCAGATGATATCAAAATGGGTGTCAAATCACAGTCTACAGACGACCCGGAAATGGAAGAAGAGGATCCCAACTAAGAAATAGAGGAAGAGGAAGAACCTGAAGAGGAAGAGGAGATGGAAGATGTAAAAGAAACTGCGATAATTCCCTCTCTAAGAATTAAGCATCTTGAAGAATTAATGAGGCTTGAGACGGAAGATCAAAGTTTAATCATTCGTTTCAAGAAGAAGATTGATAAGGTTGAGGTTAAAGATATAGAAATTGACCCTGCAAGTATCAAAGTGGAGAACCAGAATACTGAAGAAGCCCGTTCATCAGATGAATCCTCAGAAGAAAATTATACCGATGATGACGAGGAAGAGCAACACGAAGACATTCTGGATAACTCATACTCTCCAACCGAACCAGATCAAGGGGAGCCGAAATCTTCTTCAGATCGGATTCCGGTCATATCTACACACGCCGACATGATAACTTTCATCAATGACACCGATGAATTAGAAGATATTCTCGAAGCCGTCAGTAAATCAATAATTGATTTCACGCTACGCTTAATGGAACGAATTATGGCTATCCGAGAAGAATACAACCTCTATCTTTAAAGATAAGACAATGATGTTGAAATCCTAGAAGAGCGCATTCAAGACTTCATCAATACCCTTCACGATCATATCTACCGTGAAGAAAGGCAACGAGAGCACAATTCAGTGGTTCGCACTATTCTTGAGACAAAATTCTGTCGAGATCAGAAGATCATTTACTCTAAGGTTTATAACGCCTTAGCCGGATCTGCACTTCCTTTCTCAGTAAACCAACGAACGCTACTGAATCTCATCCAGAAGCATATGGATCTTTCCACCAGACGCCCGACTTATCACTCTGATTTGAAAATGATCGAGAATATTCACAGCTTTTTCGCTCTCTTGGAAAAAGATAATTTCGAAAGCACACCAGACAGGTTAGTGATTTATGTAACATTTGATCACCACGCTGATCTGATTATCAAATAGTTACGAGACGCAGTTACAGAAGAAGTAAGACGCAACAATCCGTTCTCTCATCTTGAACCAGACCGAGTCAACATTTCCACCTACGTTACAAAGCAGATAGCACGTATCTTCCACGAATCCACGGATCCAAGTTTCACATTTAAAGCTGGATGTCGGGAGATATACTCAAAGATGGTGACATTAATGCTTAGGTCAGGATTGCTTTTCACTTCTTTTCAGCTTCGCCTTTTGACCAGTCTGTGCAAAGCTACAGACTCTTACTGTGGAGATCACCATTCCGAAGATTTTGAGATACTGAAGATACAGTTTCTAACACTATTTGAAGACCTCCGAAATGAGAATCCTATCAGAGAGCTAATCACCACCAGCACTGCCTCTATGATTAACATTCATGGATCAACCAGTAGAGCCGTGGATCATATTCTCATCGGACTTCAAGACTTATCACGAGCCGAAACCGCACACTACCTATCTTTCAGAAGATCTTCAAGAAAAGTACCGGATCTTCTACCACTTTGGTCCGACACTTTCTCAGGATTTACCCGCCAAGACTCACATTCCCTCGAGAAGACCAAGATTACAACCACCAGCGAGGAATGTTTGCTTTCTAAGCACCACTACGGTCGAGCCAATGACCTTAAACAAAAGCGCTTCTCAGGAGGCAACCCGTGCAATAAAGTAGAGTAGAAGAATAAAGGATGATAAATGAGCCGATCAATAAAGGACGCAAGGATTGAAAGCCAACTAGTATCTTCACAAGCAACATCTACTAGGGGTTCTTCTTTCCTCCCGTTACTAGCTCAAACTTTAAATTATGTCACATCCTAGCTTATCACTAAGTGTGGGATCCCAACCCAAATAAACACTAGACAAATACTCCTAAATCTTTAACTAAAACTCCTAAGTGTAGGATACACTAGGAACATTGAGGACAATGTTCGTCTAATTATGGGATGTTGGTATAATCTTTTTATGCTGTATTAAAATAACCCACTACGAAGATTCTAAGTTCTTAAGCCAAATTTCAAAATTTTTAACAAGAGAAAGCCTTTCCGAAAAAGTATTTTTTTAAAACCTAAAACGTTTGTAAATAAAAGTAAGTAGGGTGGATATCTTGTTAGGTTGAACCAAATCTCTAATAGAGCATTGCATGACTAGGTATTATCGACCTAAAATGATTATGGTGAGGCACCCAAATAAGGCCAGCATTCATCTTTAATGCTTCACTGTTTTCCGTTGAGAGTGCCGATGTTTGTGCTCAGAATCAGAACTTGCTTTAGATCTACATTTCCAAAGCAGCGAAAGGTGATTCGATTATAATCAGAAGATCTATCCATTTGTCAAAAACAAACCTTTCGCACCTCCACTACTTCTACTTTACCACCTCATTCACATCATCCTTACTATCACTCGAATAATCCAGAAAATGAGATTCCTTCCGAAAACCTAATGTTATAAACCTCTCAAGTATCATGGCAAAGGTCTTGAAAAAGTTTATCGGCAAAAAATTTCTCGAGATGATATCTCCAAAAAAAAAAAATTCAAAAGTTCTGAAAAAAGGAGCAGAACTTATAAAGAGAAACACCGAATAAGAACTTGACCGAAAAATGAAGAAAAGTTCAACAGTACTTCTCAAAAATATCAGCACTCCTATCTATCTTAAATTCCTAATAAAAGTCTTCATAGAGACTGTATTGCCTTTTTCTCACCCCTCAAAAACAACTTCACCGCCACTCCAAAATTCCTCTCTATCATTGACAAATGACCTAGAAGCTATGGTTACTACCGTTCTCACATTAGTAGTAAGGATTTCAGTCTTTATCAAGCCTATGACGATGGGTACAACATGACTGGCTATGAGTAAATTCATTTCTTAGATCTATAGGGAATCCTAAACACTTGTGTGATTTGAGTGACCCGTAAAAGCTAGCCTAAGTCATGTAACCTCCTCGCATGCTTGTAGAGATAATTTCAATCCTAACATAGATGACTCATCTTACTTTTCGCTCTTATAATAAAAAGCAAACCGCTTAGGCTATTAGAAAAGAAACTCCGAAAAGATTTCTTAAGGTAAAAATGAGAGTTTGCTTGAGGACAAGCAAAGTCTAAGTGTGGGATATTTGCTATCGGCTAAAACGTCACGTTTTCACCCCGGTATTAAGGCCCAAAAACAAGAAAGTTTCGAATTTTATTGGCAAAATACCCGCTTTGTCGGTTAAAATTGAAGATCAAGTAATTATGAAGACGATGCAAAAAGAATTAAGAGAATCGGAGCTAAAACGAAGATTCTAGAGCGAAAACGGTGAAAGACAAGAAATCAAGTTATGATCTAGCGAATCAGCAATCCAAAGGGATTTCTAAATGGGCTGCCAAACAGCCTGCCAGTATGGCAAACGGCCTGCCATACGCCCAGATCAAACGGGCACGTTAAACGGGCTGGGCTGGCAAACGACCCCTGCAAACGGCCTGCCAAACGGCCTGCCAGCCGTTTGCAGGCAAATTTCAAGCTTATTTAAAGGGTCTTTGTCATTCATTCTAACACATAATTCAATTCACTTCTTTCTATCTCTTGTACAATATTAGCCATACTTTCAAGGTCTTCGACTCCGTGCGGGAAATCTAGTACCCGGAGAAGAATGCCGAAGATTGTATTAGGAGCGGTCTGGAGTTTGAAGTTGTCACTTTTGTATTCAGAACTCGTTTAATCTACTGGTACTTCTATCATTTATCTTATTATAATGTCTTCTATCATTATGTTCTGTGATGTTGTTGCCATGATTAGCGGGTAGTTATCTTTAGTGTATGCTATGATATAACCAGTTATAATGCCGAAATAATATTATGGTTTGTGTATGTTATCGAATTGCTTTTCGATTATGCTTTAAACTCAATCATTTTTCCAACTAATAGAATGTAGTTATTGGCTCTGTTATTGGGAAGTCGCGAACCCCGATTCAGAGTACACTATCTGTGTCACCCCTTGGTATGAGAAGTCTATCAGATACAACGTAAGATCGACTGAGGCACACCGGTTGTAGTAAGTCTATCATGCTTTGGACTCCGACTGAGGACTCTTTCGTAGTGAAACATCTGACTAGACCCTTAGTACATTGTCGGTCCCAGACCATGCTAGTGTAGTCATTAAGCATATAAACTTCGTACGTGCATGCTAAAGCACAACGGTTGTTGTAAGCTGTACCTCTACTAAGTAAGGTCATGGAACCCGATCAGTGCTGATTAGTACACTACACCATAACGCTGTCTCAATCATTGCACCCCGCTTGAGGGATTCTTGGTTAATTAAGGAACTGTTTGTTTAAACACATAAAGGATTGGACCGTTAGGATAACCGAACGTGTTCATGGAAGTCAACTTGACTTGGCCATGATATTCTTTATGCTTGAACTCTTTCTAAGGGCCTAACTATCTTTTAAACCCAATCATTAATGAAAGCATTGAAACACATCACGTCTCTCGGATATGGTAAACCCTGTATTCTATTATGCTTAAGAAAATTTAGACCTTTGTGGAATGTTAATACGTCACCCAACCGAGTCGCTCATTTGGATGAGCCGTCTAAAAATGTATGCCTGTAGTAAGACTACACGGGCGTCGAGGGGTAAGGGACGTTGCTGTCTATTCAGAATCTTCAAGCCTATCGCATTACCCAGTGACATGTCTTACGATAGGGGCGTTTAGGACCAGTGTAATGAATACAAGGTCTCTACCTATTCATGAGCCAGCATTCCATAATTCTGGCAGAGTAACTGATGAAATCATAGTATGCACTTATTTTAACCTTATCTGAATTACGAACTTTACTGCATTTACTTTATCTATCTTATAAACTAGAAAAACCCAAAATTAGGTAACCACTACTCCTTCATAACTATCTTAAGCTTTAAATATATGTTCGATTCTATTGATATCTTAAAAATACGACCCTAGGTCATACTTCCCTTACTCATAATAAGGAGTAGTACGATTTAGGCCCCACTAAATATAAATTTAAAATAGTACCCCCTAGTGGCTAATTCTGACGTGTTGCAACCTGACGACACCGCACAAATAAAACCGTTCGTTTTGGCCATATCACATCTCTATAGCTGTTATGGGTCAGCTATGTATAATGATGTGCAGTGCTGTGTCAAAAATGACCCAACATGAAGATAAAAATTTCATAATTAGTTAAGTTAAAAATAATTATAAATACATTATAATTAAACATATTAAATCTGCACGTGTATAAGGGTAAGACCTTTCTATTAAATCTGCTCTTACAATTTGGTATGTTTTGTTTAATCAGTGGGTTGTTAACGAATCGTCGAATTAAATGGAAGAGACTACGTAAAACCCACAGTAAAGATGGGCATTGGAGTTATATCTATTGGTTTGTCCTACAATTGGGTAATAAGAGTATTGAATGGTGACAAAATCGATTTGATAATTTTTTTTATAGTTTTTTTATTTTTCAACTACCCGTGTTGGGTCAAGGGTGCTAATCCACAAGACTTTTTCTTTTTTTCATTATCTATAATTTTAAAATTTTGAAGACGTGATATCACTTCGAGGATTGTATTATGTACACCTAAGATAACTATCTTAAGCAAATTTCGGAGATTTTATTCATTTGTATACACTATTTGACCCATCTGACCTTTCAATTTTATAGCTTAACCCATGTTTTTAATAAAATATATTGAAATGAGGTGAGATTATTTATATGCCAGTGTTAGATATATTTACTGAGATTAGTTGCTCTTATTAGATGGCCTGTCAGGAAATAGATGATATCTTGAGTGCTATAAAGAAGTAGCCGATTGACTTTGGATCAACAATGGTTTCACCATAACAATTCGAATTAATACTGAGTTCGACGAGTTATTTTTGTTGACAATCGAATCCCAAATACTTCTATTGTATCTTTATTATGTGAACCGTAGCTATTTAGTTCTAAATCGAATCTCAAATATCTATTGATAACAGTTCTTCATTATTTTCGAGGCTGGATTCAGTACGTTTGGATGCAGTAGATCTTCAAATATAGAAACTCATGGAGTAGTCTACTGATATCATGGGTATATCATATATGATAGTTTGATTTTAGTCATTTCTTAAGTAATGTGTTGTTTTGTGTTTGTATGTAGACATTGACACTATGTTCGCTCGAATATGATGCTTAATATGTATTTCAGATGATGGAGCTGCAAAGTGTTTATATAACCTACCTGGATGAACTTGGCTAAAAACGTTTATCTTATATAAAATTCCTAAACCTAATTTCACGCACAACGAACAGGACGTGGACCGCTTGCTCTGAAAATACCTAATGCAATGTGAAATGTACCGCTGACTCAGAAAATCGATGGAACAAGATATGGACCAGAATAATATACTATGCAAGGTTAGGCTTTATTTGCCTTTTGGATCTAATTTGAGTTTGATTTTCCTAAATTTTACTGTTCTTTTTTCATACTTCTATAGGTCGCAGATGATCAATGCAACTAGAAAAAATAATGAAATCACATCCTTATAATTTATATAGATAGATGAAATCGCATGTCCATATTTGAAAAGTACCTATTGTTTAATCTTCTTAATTTACAAAGTACATGTTGTTGTTTCATTGGATAATGTAGTGTCTTGGGTCAATTTTTTATTAAACACGAAAGCAAATCCCATGGAAACATGTTATCTTGCAAGTACTTTTATCTTGCAGGTGCTAAATATGCTTTGTTGTTGGGTGAAGTTTCAACTCAGATGCTTTCACCTTTCATTCCTCTGGGATGCATAACTATCTTGCAGGTCCATTTTATCCATGGGTATGACATGAAAATGAAGTTGTACATGTCACTATTTTGGTTTGATTTATCACATCTAGACTTTGTACTTGCAAGTTATAGAAAAACGAGGTATACCGCATTTCATAGTTATCAGGTTAGTCAAATGTAAAACTCCATCTTCTATACATAGAATTGTTTATGTAAATATTTATGGAGAATTTGACCACACAAGTGTTTAACGACATGGTTGAAACATGTTATGAATAGTAAGAAACAGAGTTGCTTATATATTTTACATATCTTAATTTTATTGGAATATTTACCTTGAATAGTGTAACTTATTAAATTTTTTATTTTTAAGACTATATATTTGTTTATTAGTTTTATATAGCAATTTTTTTATATTTTTTACACACTTAATTAATGTACATTTACATCTCACCGAGCGTCAATCTTTAGACATTCATGTACTAGAGTCTTCTACACTTGAACAAGAAACAAAGTGATCTGCTATTATAACTCCGTCGAACTAAAGATAGTTGCTACATTCGTAAGTGATGCATTTACTGATAAAGAAGATGATCCTACATTAACAAATTATATAAATGCTATTGTGCTAACTGTCGGAAATTTGAGTTGCTTTTCAACTTATATGCATGAGGTAAGATTTAATATTACTCACATTTTTTGTTTACATTTCCACACTAATGTTACTCATTATCCTCCTATATTTAATTATAGGTTACGATTACGACAATACTTTTTCTTTATATATTAACTATGAGTTTATAATAGGCTGATCAACTTCACCAGAAAACATTAACTACTTTAAAGTCAATGCTAAAAACAAGACAATTCGCACTAGCATTATTGTCAATAAATGCATACTTCAACAGACTTACAACATTAACCAGTCGTTGACAGTAACATCCTCACCCTTAACCTTTTTAACGTGTATTTGTAAAATCAAAAGTTTACCTACTTGCAAACGGGGTGTAAATCTTTCGTTTATAACTTGTCACAATTCAAACTCATTTACTTTGTGTGTCTAATTTTAATTTTAATGTTTTGCTATTTGTTGATTTATTATTCATATATATTGCACTACTCTTAGTTATATCATTAAAATAAATAACTTATTAAAAGCATATCTTTAGAATCGTGTATGATAAAATAACCGCGAATGCGCGAGTTATAAACTAGTTTATATACAAAACAAATTAAATACTCCTAATTTGAAAACGAAATAACTACGTCCAATTGATAGGAATAATTTTATTATGCTTTAAATTTTAAATAAATGCTGATATTAAAGCATTGAGAGGCAAAGATTAAATACGCTATAAAAAGTCAGTCTCTAAAAACCTCTCTCCATTTACTCATTATTTCATTTATAATATTTCATCTTCCAAAAAACATGTTTGTACATCTTCACGTCATTCTCAATGCTTATTATCATATTGGTTAATGGTTTTATCATGCGTTTTTTTTTTTTTTTGTAAAAAAATATTCTCTATGTGTGTTTTTTGATGATGAATTTATCATACATTGAAGGTTCTAGGTATATGATTTATAACTATTTAGAAGCAATGACAATAGCTATACATTTTAATAATTCAAATTTCTTCCTAACTGTCACTTGCAATCTAAAGTGTCATGTTATTGTCTGTTTGTTAAACAACAAAATTCTGAAAGACGATGACATACGTGAAATCATATTGCGACTATTTAAAATGAATGTGGATATTATCATAGAAGAATAAAAAATAATCATGATTTTGGCGAAGTTGAAGCAAGTATTTTCAATCCCTCTTTAATGTTAAGTACATATATAATATATATTCACTAAAAACTTTAATTTTTTTATATATTATTGTACTTATTCTACACTTTCGTTGCAGTTGTTTACACTATTTCTTCTAAAAAACGTGATCTCCCTCATGCACATATAAGTCTGAAGATTAAGAATATGTTGCTTCAATTGTAGATTTAAAAACCTTAATCTTTCATTTTTTTTTTTTAGTATTGTTTGAATGTTTGTTTTAAGTTGAAAGTTTGAGTTATAAATCTTTGAATGTTTTCGTTTTGTTACTTGATGAACATTTATTTTGAATCTTTTTTCGTCTGACATGATTTATTACATGATGATCATGTCATTACCTTAATTTAATAGTTTTTTTGTTATAAAACATCATGTACTAATTATGTCTATATTTGATATTTTATTTTATAAGAATTAATATAGTCATATAGTATTCCTGGTATACTTATTTTGCAATAGATATCTTCAAGCTCTCTCGATTACAATTGTTTGCAAACATCTATGTACGAAAGATGTTGATTCACCAATATCTTTTTAGAGTTGTTAAGAGTCTTCAATTATTATTTATTTACATTTGAAGGTGGTGACTACTACTATTTATTCAACATACTCAAGTGGTTTTTATGAACATATTTATAGTTGTTTCCACTTTAATATATTTTCTTACTTAATTCTATTTTAGCACTTACAATTTCATTCGAATGCTAATGCTTTTTTGTGTATCTTATTATCGACGTAATCTAAACAAAACACCTTTAGCATTTACGTTCGCTTATATATATATATATATATATATATATATATATATATATATATATATATATATATATATATATATATATATATATATATATATATATATATATATATATATATATATATATATATATATATATATATATATATATATATATATATATATATATATCGATGTATTGTTATTATTTATGTGATAACTTAACAAAATTATGATAAGGAAAATAAAAAGATTCAAACTAATCATATAATCTATGACATATCAGTTTTACTTATTATGAATGAATGTTTATAACTACATTTAAATTAAGGATAATAAAAAAATAACAGTTATTTATTGAAAAGTTTATAAAATTTAATAGTAAATTATAAAGGTAATATATGTTTTAATTCATTTGATCACCTTTAGTAAACTTTTGTTTATATATAGTTGCATCATACGTTAGTACATACGACTTGAATGTGCGGATTTCCATAGGGTGAAACAAAACATTATGTACAAATTTCTAGTTGGACACTTGCATAATGGGACAAACATCAACTTTAATTCGCGATTAATATGTTTTCAACCAACTCCGGCCATGACACTTGCCATTTTGAACGCGAATTTCAAAATAGTAAAATTTGAGACAAGCCATACAACTACAATGGAATCAACAGTTAAACATAAATTTAAAAAAAATTGAGATTTGAAAAAATCCGTGCAACGCACGGGCTTTGCTTTCTAGAATATATATATATATATATATATATATATATATATATATATATATATATATATATATATATATATATATATATATATATATATATATATATATATATATATATGGGCAGGATCAATGGGGAAGTAACCAATCGGGGGGGAGCGGGGGGAAGCAATTTTTTTTTTTTTTGTTTTTTGAAAAAACTTTGTTCACGAACATTATAGATTGGATGAAAATAAGAACATTTGGAAAAGACACTTCGTGATGAATGTTATTATTTTGGCGGGAAAATGATCGACAAAAATAACATTCAAGATAATATTGTTCGTGAAGAATGTTAACGTTTTTTTTCATGTTTTGTGAAGTAAAATTTAGCCCGATTTAGAGTTTAGGGTTTGGCGTTTTGGGTTTATTCCATAAACCCAAAACACCAAACCCTAAACTTTAAACCCTAAACCCTAAACCCTAAACTCTAAACCGTTCGTGTTAAAAACTCAATCTAAATCCTAAATCTAAACCCTAAACCCTAAATTTCTAAACCCTAATATCTAAACCCTATAAACCCTAATATCTAAACCCTAATGTCTAAAACCTCAACATACGCTTGAAAAACACGATAATTGTTATATATTACTTCTTCGAGCGTTTTCCCGCCAAAATAATAACATTCATCACAAAGTGTATTTTCTAAATGTTCTTATTTTCATCCAATCTATAATGTTCGTGAACAAAGTTTTTTTCAAAAAACGAAAAAAAAATTTGCTTCCCCCCGATTGATTACTTCCCTCTTGATCCTACCACTATATATATATATATATATATATATATATATATATATATATATATATATATATATATATATATATATATATATATATATATGTATCACACTTCAATATAATTATCTATTTTTGGTAACATTTAATTTCTTATTTCTTGATTAATACTATGATATATTATTGTTTATACTTGTGTTTATTTATCTTTTGCATGATTATGTCTAGCTAAATCTTTATGGATCCACTTAGATGAACGAATATAGGTGATGGATTGCTAATTCTTTGATTTTTATAATTGATAACTAGCTTAAGGCCCGCGATTTCACGGGCACTTTTGTATGGACGTTATGAAAAGTGTGATGGTTTAAGTAAAGTAGCTTAAGACCCGCAAAATTTGGGGATTTTGTCAATAACAATTACGAATATAATATATTATATATGAGCACGTCAATGTAATCGACAAAAATTATGAATAAGAAACAAAGAAAAAGCATTTAGTTGAATTAAATTGTAGTAATAAATTAACTATTTATAAAAAGACTGAATATATGTAAAGTTCAAACTATAAAACCTGATAATTTAGTCAATTCATATATACACATACACTACTCCATGTTGACATTACAAAGTTGAATACATACGAAAATATAATGTATAAAGTCCCCTACAATTTTATGCTACATAAACTTCTATTAAAATTTCAAAAAAAAAAAAAAGGGGGGGAAATGCTAAACAGCCTTTCTAAAGAAATTCTTGGTTTTATAATGTAATTGCTCTTCAAATTTCCAAATCGGTATCCATGTTGGTTACCGTCATGACTCCTAAAGTTGACAACACATATAGCATACAAATATGAAACCTAAAGTACGGCGTAAGTATATCTAACCTTCCGTGGTAGTTGTAATATGATTATGAGAAGATGTACTTCTGGAGTCATTCGTAGCATGCACTGACTGTTGTAACAACTGATCATGAATAACACTAATAACATATGACCCATCTACAATAAAATAAGATAAGAGGCAATCAAGTAACCAATATTACTTTTAACAATATATAAATTGAAAGCACATTACTCTAAAACTGAAGTACAATAGAAGTATCATAAACATCTGGTGTTAATAGTAGTTTTCTAATGATAAGATACAGGTCTGCAATCATTTGCATCAGATGCATACTGCTATAAAAGGTGTTCATCAGCAATGCTAATAGCAGGTTATATATTTAAATTAGATTAGATTTGTTTAAAAAAAGAGCAAGTCACTAAATGAAAGGTCTTAAATGAAGTATTTGAAAGGAGTTTATAGGTACTTGAATGTTACTAATAACTACCATCACTTTGCGTAGCTTGTTCAGGGAATTATCACCTGCAACAGATTACCAAGTCACTATAACAAGCACTTAACTAACCAGTTTCCAAAAAAATGCAATAAAACATTATGATGCGTTGGTACTTGTGTTTGAATAACATTAGGACACAAAGGAATTTCCATATAAAAAACGATTTGTGAAGGGTATAACTGTTTGGGACAGCACCAAATCAGAATATCTTCGCATAAGTAGTTGGGATACTTTTACACTTGTATAGACTAATCAACATACATACGTTATTTGAAGTACAATTCGCGAATAGTATCTTGAATTGTTACTGCTACAGGAAGGAAAAAATATTATTTCAGTGGTATGTATTGTCATTGATGGGTTCCTTTTAAATATTTTTGTTTCATACTCAGATGACTCGCCCAATTTACCCATCCTTATAAAAATTCAAATAATGTAATTTTGTAAAAGAAAAGCAAAGAGAACCTCTTTTGAAACCACACTTAGTCGTTCCTACTCGCTCTTATTGTCACCTATAACATCACCATCCCGCGTAATTGACTTGGTTGTGAAACTGAAACCACCATTCGACTTAAAGTGCATGAAACAACTACTCGGAAAAACTAAGGTTAGATTTCACACTTTCTTGATCGGGAGCCATGTCATAAACCTCATCTAGTATGAACGCTAGAGTTGCACTTCCGGCCACACCTAAAGCAATGAAAGATATTAAAAGTTGTTAATAATAAATACAAACAGTATACAAAGTGTAAATTGTTAGAATTTTAAAGATTATACCACACAATCCCAACTATAGATACAAAACAACAGCAAAAAAATAAAGAACAATAACCTTTAATCAGATGGTCCTCGATCGAAGTTGTGGACAAATTTTGCATATTATTTGAAGTCTCTGAAGCGTCGACACAATAACAGAATCCGGACATAACATGTCACACATACACCTTTAAGACTAAGAGCATACATAAGACAATAAATTAAATGGAGAAATACGATTTTATTCAAGCAGAAACAAAACCACCAAAGATGATTGGTATGAAATACAGAAACAATGAAGCATAAAGACTAAATTGATATACACAAAATTAACCAAACTCATTTTGCTATGCCATTAAATGATTAATATCTACATATCATTCAAACCTCGTATTCATTAACAGACCCTAAGTAGCATATCTTGTTTAAAGCAGGTTCAAATAATCTGCCTCTAATTAGTCAGTGAGTTCAATAAGTTATTAGTGATCTGCTACTCTTCACTCGAACACATAAACCTTTAATCAAAAGTAAAGTTGAATACCTCCAAAATGTATATTTAAAGTTTAAACCCTTATGAGTAAGATTCTCTATGTAAAGTATATTAGATAGATTAATTATTGATTTAACGAAAAAATATACTTAAAGAGTTGATAAACCAATCGAAAACCTATGGTATGTCTTTACCTATGTTGACCCTTAGACAACCCACCTGACCCGTCCATTTCGCAACATCTAATGAACACAAAAAAGAATCAAATTTGTACCTTAGATGTAAAACATGTTGCCTTTGATAATATTTACTATCTGGAAGCCTATCACAGTTCCTAAAGGTCAACTTATGGAGCACAAGCCCAAACACCATGTCCCTATGATAAAAGGAAAACCTGGGGTGCTCCATCAGTTCATATGCAAACACCTAAAGCATGTCGATCCTACAAATGTAATAAATTAGATATGCTCAGTAAATTTCAAATACTTATCAGTCAACTTACATGTCAAACTCATGAAATGCTTAATGATTCCTACTCAATTTTTTACCAGTTAATACACGTCAAAATGCATATAATGAATTGCAAAATAAAGGCAGTATAGAGAAACACATAAGATTGAAAATAAGACAAATGTAGAGTACAACACATTTGATATAGTTTCAATGACACCATATTACCAAATAAGTAACCAAGTTTTAAAATCATACTCATACAAAGCTGTTGATTATTAGTGTTCACATAAAATTTACTTGTTTGAAAAAATTTGTAAACATCAAGTGGATGTTATAAAATACGGAGCAAGTATTTGAAGCTATTAGTTAGATTATTCTAAAGATCAAGTAATGTGATGCTAACTTTATGTGGACCTTAAACTTTTTAGTGATGTCCCGAACTCACATGGTTGTTCCCTCGCTTACACTTTTGACTTCTATAACATCATCTTCAACAATGTTAAGAATATTACAGCTTAAAGGTCGTTCCCTACGTGCATTACCAGGAAGAAGTTTTAGGTAATTATCTCCATCTTTAACGTCTTTCAAGTTTCAACCAATGATATTCACCAAGTCATTTAAATTACACAACCTATTTATGACATCTTTCAAATTCATTTTTCATAGTCAAACCTTTTACCCCTCATGTCTTTCGGGTTGCGAGGTTTAGTATAAGCCCAGTTCACTTGGAACCTTGTGATTTTGGAGTTGGCTAGGGTTGTGCATCACTTTGTCCTCTTTCCTCATTTATCTTATCATAAAGCCCTAACTTTTCATCTGATCTCGAGCTGCAAAAGTAAACAAATAGCAATAATATCTGCTGGAGGTGACAATTCTAACACACTGATTTATACACATGACCTAAATGATCAGTCATTGGACTTAAAATCAAAACATCTAGCCATTATCATCCCAGAAACTCTCAACTCGGAATAAAGAAACTATAAACAACTCTGATCTAATGTTTATATGCCCATAAAGAAAGTAGTCAACACTTTTATTAATATTATACACCAATCTGTGTACAACTCAGAATGCATGACTAAAATCAATAGGTTATCATAAAACATGTTCAATAACATACTAATCAATCTAAATATATAAATATATAAATGATCAAGCATATTTTTGCCTAGGACTAGAAACATACTTGAGAGCAATAGAAGAGGGGTTTTTGGATTCAGCGACGTTAACGTCTGGTCCGGTTACCATAATAACCCTAGCCGAGATGATGATCTCGAGAGGGTGGCTAAGGGCTGACCGTCGGCCGATGGACAGCGCCAATTGGCGGCGAAGGGAAAAAGCCTACAAGGAATCGTAGGTAAAAACCCTAGTCACAGAGTAGGCCTCTCGTGTATTGACTGTGTACCCTAATTGATTGGTGACCCATCTATTTATAAGAGGGAATTAGGGTTTTAGATGAAGACTTGACCGCGACTCATGGACCAAGCCCAATTACTTAGCCCAATGGGCACCGCACATCATCAAAGTGAAGGGTATAAGTAAGACCACATCAAAGTGACATCTTGAAACAACTAGCCGATCGGAATTCGTAATTGTAGTCAAGGCATCTCAGACTCGCAGTCCGATCTCGGAGTTATATTGGGGGACTTGATGATATGCAGTGCCCATCGGGCCGAGTAATTGGGCTTGGTCCATGGGTCGCGGTCAAGTCTTCATCTAAAACCCTAATTCCCTCTTATAAATAGAGGGGTCACCAATCAATTAGGGTACACAGTCAATACACGAAAAGCCTACTATCTGACTAGGGTTTTTACCTACGGTTCCTTGTAGGCTTTTTCCCTTCAACGACAATTGGCACTGTCCATCTGCTGGCGGTCAGCCCTTAGCTACCCTCTCGAGATCATCATCTCGGCTAGGGTTATCACGGTAACCGGACTGGAGGTTAACGTCGCTGAATCCAAAAACCCCTCTTCTATTGCTCTCAAGTATGTTTCTAGCCCTAGGCGAAAATATGCTTGATCAAGTGGTGCTTTCATTGAGAGTTGAACTCAAGCCTCGTCTTCGTAGATCTTCTTGTAAGTATTCAATTCGTTTTTATTGTTTATTGATATCGATATTAGCTTTTAAATGTGTCGGAGCTGTAACCAATTAAATAGCACAATAACACTCGATTCATTAGTCGCTATGTGTTTTTTTTATACAACTATTATAATTATATTATTATACTTACAATCAATTGTTGCTTGATATTTATGAGCACGATAAAACAACGATTGGTTACATATTTGAACGACCTACTTGCTAAAATGTTTGTGGAATCGGTACTTGTTTTTATAGTCGCATATGTCAGCAGCAACGATTAAAAAACCCTTGCATTCGATAGTACCATTAACGTCACAGGTCAATATTGAACAATGTTGTGCGGATACGCTCCGGCGTAGATCTCAACGCTTACGGGCAGATTGCATTGCATCTGGGCAGATCACATTACCTTCGGGCGGATCGCATTGCCTCCGGGCAGATCGTTGCGCCTCCGGACATATCATTATGTCTCCGGGCTGATAGTAGCGCATCCTAAATCCCGTGACGAAAGGCACGTATTTGACACTATGGCTAGATGTTTAATTCTCTAGCGTATTATTACTAGTTCAAATGGCTCACCGGAATATTTGATTAGATTTCCAATCGTTTCCAAGTCCAAGGAAACCGAAATTGGTAGCGGTTTTCTCGCTGGTTATTTATCGAACGGTTGAGTTTGTTTCAGAATTGTCATAGCTATGCGGTCCGGGTCATGGAGTAATAAATCTTTATCAAATCGATTGAAGGTGATGATCTGATAAACCGAGTGGTTTTCACGTCATTTGATTGCCCAATTTTGTTCATAATCGATTCGTTAATATCATGTCCTGAAAAACTTGTAATCCAGTTTCCATATTTTTGGTTAAATGTACAAGTTTTATATATGAAGGTACAACTGTCAAAAATACCAGGATGTCACGTGCTTTTTCTCAAACAACCAATATTATTTTTTTTGATAGTATTACTTAGTTCATTTTCACGTTTACCAAGATCAGTTGTGATATTCTTGCTTATTAGCTAATCGATTTAAACTTGGGAATGAGTTGGCATAATATACCAAAATTGATATAACTCAAAATTATCGTATAGCATATATATATAATATAATATTGGAAAAGATATGATATTTCTAAGTATATCTTTAACTTTAAGCGGATGTGTCTCTCTCTTTTGGAGTATATCGCTAGTTTAGCTAAACGTAGTTCCCGAGTTTAACACTTTGTACAGCATATTCGAGCGGCCTTTGCACGACACATAGTGCAGCCATTTGCACAGTTCATTAAGCATGTTTGCGCATGTCATTTATGCGGATTATTTTCACGTCTACAACCTGGTTGCATACCTTTCATGGCCTTTGCGTAGAAAGGGAAGAATTAATTACTAACTTTTTGGTTGTTACGAACGTAAAAAGAAAATTAATTCTCTTGATTTACTTTCCCGTAGTCTCGAAAATACGTAACACGAAACAAATTTGTTTTGTTGTGAAGCCAGTGTTTTTTGCACAATTTTTTTGTGTCATATCACCTTTTGCGTTACCTGCAGTTCATTTGCACACGCATTGCGTCATGGCGGCTCCGCGTAAGCCCATGGCTGCAGATTATTTGTGCTTTGCAATACATTGCACCATGGTGGCTTCGCATAAGTCCATGGTCGCAAAATTATTTGTGCGTTGCGCAACACTTTGCATGTGTTGCGCGCACTTTTACTTTCCACCATGGCGGCTTCGCGTAAGGCCATGGTCGCAAGATTATTTGTGCGTTGCGCATCACTTTACATGTGTTGTACGCACTTTTCCTTTGCACCATCGTGGCTCCGCATAAGGCCATGGTTGCAAGATTATTTGTGCATTGAGCAGCACTTTACATGTGTTGCGCACACTTTTCCTTTGCACCATGGCGGCTCCGCGTAAGGCCATGGTTGCAAGATTATTTGTGCGTTGCACAACACTTTACATATTTGCGCGCACTGTTCCTTTGCACCATGGTGGATTCGCATAAGTCCATGGTCGCAAGATTTTGTGTACTTTGCGTAACACTTTACATGTGTTGCGCGCACTTTTCCTTTGCACCATGGCGGCTCCGCGTAAGGCCATGGTTGCTTTATTTTTTGTGCATTGCGCAACACTTTGAATGTGTTGTGCTCACTTTGTATTTGCACCATGGTGGCTCCGCGTAAGGCCATGGTTGCAGTTATGTGTTTTGCATAGTTTCTTTTGGGCACTATACCTTGTACATTTCCATTACTTTATAATGGTAAATCGTAGAATTTTAATTCTTGTTCCATACACGTTCATCGCTCCCAAATATGATGTCAACTTAATGTTGGATTTCAACACCACTAAATACTTTAGTAGTATTGAAATAGGGGCTAGCATGGTACTAGGCTCTTAGTGGGAAAGACGTGTTCCATTGTCATGCGTGCCTGTACAATCTATTTTAGGTGGACCCATTTACACAATATGTGTTCGTGGGAATATCTCCCCTTTGGGAGGAGCGTAATTATGCCTCTGGATAGCACTGGATCGCTCCCGGTTCGTGTTCCGTAGTGTCGTCATTGACTGTATATGTAACGACCTTGGATTTTCCAACGTTTATTTATTAATAATTGTTATTATTAATACTTGTGATTAAACGAATGTACGATATTACATTTACATGTTGCCATGATTGCCCGAACTTGACTTTAATTGCCCGAAACGTCTTTGTGACACACGAAACTTACACGAATAATATTTTCACATATTATTTACATTCATGATTAGTTTTATTAATCATTTTAATTAACTATGGTTAGTAGTTAATTACTTGGGCTTTAATTGGATTCATTTGTTAATTACATACAACTTGGGCTTTTAATTGAACATGGGCTTATAAAGCCCACCCTACACCCTTAAGTGGACTAGTTAGCCCATACATACATGTAAGTAATCCATTTGAACTTAACTAGTTAGTTAAAGACTTAAAGAATCTAGTTAACATACAATCCCCATGCATGGCCATCCATTAACCAACTTTTTCAAGCTTTACATACAAGTGACCAAGGAACAACTCTCTCCTCCATTCCCCACTTCTTGGCTGACGGTTTTGGGGTATTACAAGGGGAGTTCAAACTTTTTTTTTTCATTACTCACTTGCTAGCATTTTGCTTTCACTTTCACACACACAAAAAAAATACTTGTAACTTCTCTCAATTTTCTCTCAAGGTTTCTTTCTTTCTTGTAAGTAAATGGAACTTATTTTCTCTTCTTCTTTTCTTACAAAAACTGAACCATACAACACATATCATCATCATTCTTCATTCTTTTGTTGTTGTTACTTATCTTTGGTTATTATTTACTTACTTGTTCATTGATTAATTATTACTTACAAGTTACAAGATCAAACTTACTAGTTTGATTCTTCATTTATCTTGTATTTACAAAAACACTCAAGAACATAAACTTACTAGTTTATGTTCTACTTTTAAAGTTTCAAAGACTTAAGTTCATGTGTTGTGAAATCATACTTGTAATTCATGTTAGTAAACTTTAAAGTTTACTTTCTTAAAGATCAAACTTTGGTTTGAATCTTTAAAGTATGCAACCCGTGAACTCATTACTTAGCTTATACTTGCACTTTAATTTCATGATTTATGTTCTTGTTGGTCAAATGTTACTAGTTAACTTTGATCTCATTAATCTTGAACTAAAAGTTAACTTTGAAAGTTCAAGAACACACAAATAAGCTTTCTTTAATTATAACTTTGTACACTTATGTTAGATCTAGACTTTTGAGTCTTGGATCTTCAAGATCAAACTAAGAACTATGTTCTACATCTTAAGATCTTGATTTCATAAGTTTACTTTCAAGTTTGTAGTTCAATATTACTTTTAAAGTTCATGTATGTGTTAGATCTAAGACTTTGATGTAACTTTGGTTCATCAAAACACTTGCAACACTTAAGTGAGTTGTGCTTCATGTCTTAGACTTACACTTGGGTTATGATGGTCAAACTTTGGTGAAAATGATGTAAACACATCAACGGGTTGTACACTTGAAGCTATATGCATCAAGGATGAGAACCATGATGAACATCAAGCACCAAGACCACCGGAACCCACTATTTTTCTGCTTTCTGTCTCCTGCCTACTGTTTTCTGGTTTCTGTAACAGATCAGTACACCTGGGCTACTTTTACCTTGATTTTAAGATAGATCTTTTTGAGTAGATAACTTTTTATATAGGACTCATCTTAATCCGAGTTACGGTTTAGGATTTATGGCCCTCCGATCGTCACTATGTCCTTTTAACGTTGTGCAGAAATTTCTGACCTACTCGCACTTAGACCGTCTCCACGGTCAAACAAAGATGAGTTTGCTTCTGTAAATTTTACCACACTTAAAGGACTCATATACGGAGCCATGGACACAGGTCTCACCTTAATTCAGTAAGGGTAGAGGCCGTGGTGACTGATCGAAATCAGCCTTTGTTTTAAACTCTTTTCACGAACGAAACTTACTATACACCTTTTGTTAAATGATGAATGATGATGACCCTTAAGACCTTATATACATACTTTTAAACCTATTCGGACGATTTACTGACTTAGTACTATTTAACTTAGGTTGAGGACCCGTTTGGACAACCTTCATTACTTGCTTACTTTCCGAGTCATACTTTACCGCTACTTTATCATTGTGAGTTATAGCATTCCCTTTTTACTTTAACTTATTTTGGGAACTGAGAATACATGCGGATTTTATGTTTTACATACTAGGCACGAGTACTTAAACTTATATATGTGTGGGTTATACAACGGCATAAACATTCCCTTTAGCTCGGTAACGTTTAATCATTGGTTTTTGAACCGTGAACGCGAATCTTAGATATGTATCCATAGGGTTTGACATCCCCACTCGGGCTAGTCACGCTAGCATTTAACGAGTGTTTAATACTTTGTAGACATACGCACTTGCCAAGTGTACTTTCAGGGGGTATAAACGTTAAGTTAGTTACCAAGTGCCCACGGTTAACATATACTTTATCATACTGTTGTGAAATGCTCTTTGTAGCACTGAAATCTCGTGGCCTACCTTACATTACTGTTATACTTAAACTATAGCTCACCAACCTTTGTGTTGACATTTTTAAGCATGTTTTTCTCAGGTGTTTAAGGTTATTTGCCTCCGATGTCGTGCTAGTCTTGCCGTAGACACCCGCTGCTCTAGTGTTATCACTGCATGAACTACTTTATCTTGCATTCAAACTTAATTATATTTGAAACTATGTTTTGTAACGACCTAAGGGTCACATATATTTATTCATGCTTACTATTCGTAGAAGCATACTGTTGGTGTAAAACAATTGACGTCGATTATGATGTCATCTTTTTATCGTGAATGCAACTTCTTTTATTACAGCATGTAGTACTTAACCTTGTAATGATCCTGTTGTTGATGATTCGTACACGATGGTTTTGTACGGGGCATCACATTTTGTATCAGAGCATTGGTTGTAGGGAATTAGGTTGCATTAGTGAGTCTAAGACCGACCCGAGTAGGATTCACTAATAGGACTAATCTACAATTTGCTAGTTTACTTGTTTCCGCTGAACTTACTGCATACTGCTGCTTACTTTTACTGCTATATGCCGTATGCTATTACATGATTTCACTACTGCATGCTATTATCTGCTTTCGATTGCATGCTACTTCTGTACGATTCGTTATTATTGCCATGCTACTTATTGTTATACATGATTTAAACTGTTGGCCTAATACGTGCTTGCTTTATGACTTACTGACATGGAAAATTTATTTTTCCTTGTTCAGATGTCGAATGTTCCACCTGCTATCGTTTTAGGCAGTTTAGACTCATCAGCCACCCCACCTGCTGCTGCTGCCGACACACCGATCCCGATACGCACCAGTGACCCCGGCGCTTCGTCTTCCAGAGCTAGTAGTAGTGTGCCGGCACCAGTGGCTACTATTGACAGACACGTGGACCCTACGGAGATTCCAGCTCCATCTGCTCCCGGACCCTCAGAGCCACAGCCCCGCATCGGTGGTGTTGTGATTCCCGTGGAGTTCGGGGAAGGGCCATTCCGTAACCATATGCGCATGCCGTGCCGACGCGCTCCTAATGGAAGTTTAGTGCCGATTCCGCCAGGCAGATACAGACAGATGATGGCCGCCCACGGACTTCCAGTTCAGCCACCCGTACAGCCACCACATGATTCGGACGACCCGTCATCCACTAATGCTTCATCCGACGACACCTCCTCAGATGACTCCGATGAGGAGGACCCCGATGCACCTGTTCAGCCACCCTCCACCCCGCCGAAGAAGCGGTATCACTTCGACGGTACCATCATTCCGGGGATCAACAGTGGCCGTGCTTTCACTGACGCATTTGGTCGGCGTCGTAGGGTTACTTCTCGTAAACGGCTTGTGCCGTACCCTGCCGACCCACAAGTGCGTAAGACACCCCGTTACGTACTGACTATTTCTGGAGCCAGAACGTCTGCACCCCGTTTCGTGCAGTCTGCACCACCCGCACCACCTGCACCGCCTGCCCCACCATCTCCCTCTAACGAGGAACTAATGAGGGAGGTGGGAATCCTCCGAGCTCGGATTACTGAGCTCGAGGAGCAGTTGGCTCAGGTTTTAGACATCCTACACCCACCTTCACCGTAGGACCTTTTGTATTAGATTTCATGATGTAATCTAGTTGTAGTTTCATATTTCACTTATGTATTGTACGAATCTATCATGATGTATGAAACTTATTATTAATGAATGGAAACTTTGTGATGTTACTTTTTGCACAAGTGTTCTATTTACTTTACTGTATGGTGTTTTGCGGTACTTGTATCAACTTGCGTTACTTAATTAACATGTGTTGTGCTGTTTACAAGTTGGTTGTTATATACTATATTATTATATATTGAATTCTGGATTTTGACTTGAGTCAAAATATTTGTATAGAACACCATGGCTAACGGTCGATCCACACCTACTGCTGCTCAAATTGAAGAGATGATCCAAGAACGTGTAGCCACAGTCATTGCGGAAATGCAACCCCAAGCTCCACCGCCACCGCCACCGCCACCGCCACCGCCACCGCCACCACCACCGGTTATTCAACTCGTTCGAAATGGGTGTACTTACAAGGAATTTCAGAGCTGTAAACCACACAACTTCAGTGGTACTGAGGGACCGGTTGGTCTCACCAGATGGTTCGAGAAACTTGAATCAGTATTCCGAGTTAGCAACTGTTTGGAGGACAACAAAAGCAAATTTGCTTCTTGCACGCTATCTGACGGCGCGCACACATGGTGGAACACAATGGCACAGGCACAAGGCATTGATGAGGCGTATGCTATGCCATGGGAGGAATTTAAGTGTGCCATAATTGAGGAGTATTGTCCGAGAACCGAAATCCAAAAGATGGAAATGGAATTCATGCAGTTAAAGGCCGTTGGGAACGACCTTGATGGTTACAACAGGAGATTTTTGGAGTTAGCCCTGATGTGTCCGACAATGGTCACCCCAGAATTCAAGCGTATGGAGAGATACTTTTGGGGACTCCCTAAGTCCATAAAGGGTAATGTCACCTCATCCAAACCACCGAATGTTCCCGAAGCGATGCGCATGGCGCATACTTTAATGAATCAGATAACCATCGATGAACCGGAGAAAACTAAGTCTGAAGCGGGTACTAGCGAGAAGCGCAAATGGGATAACCACAACAACAACAACAACAGGGGAAGAAACTATGAATAGAACCCGGCGAAATGACATGAGGGTTTCAGAGGAAACAACAACGGTGGAAACCCCAACCCCAACAACAACACCAACTCCAACCCGAACTACAAGGGAACCTTACCACAATGCAAGAGGTGTTACAAACACCACACTGGGTATTGCAATGTTGTCTGCGAGAAGTGCCAATGGTCTGGGCATGTTGGAAAAGACTGCAAGGTCACCACTTTGAATGGGAATCCGAACCCCACAGGGCCAAAGAAGTGTTATGAATGCGGCAGACGGGCCATTTTAGAAATGCGTGTCCAAATAAGCGAAAAGATGGCGGACCACCGCGCGCTAGAGCTTTCAACGTTAATACAAGGGACGTCCGAGAAAACCCCGACTTGGTGACAAGTATATTCAAAATCAACAATCTTTTAGCTTCTGTCTTGTTTGATACTGGTGCAGATAGAAGTTATGTATGTAGACATTTTTGCGATAAGATTAATTGGTCATTAGTCCCGTTAAAAGAGAGTATGCTTGTCGAGGTCGCCAATGGAAAACTTGAAAAAGTTGACCATATTAGTCGAGGAGCTATTATCAACATAGCTGGTGCAGATATCGAAATTGATTTGATACCCATCAAATTGGGAAGTTTTGACGTGATCGTCGGTATGGATTGGTTGAGTAAGATAAGGGCCGATATTATCTGTGGAGATAAAGCTCTTCGTATACCACAAGGAGATGGCGAACCACTGGTTATCTATGGAGAGAGATGTACCTCGAAGTTGAACCTCATTAGTTACGTGAAAGCGCAAAAGATTATGAAGAAGGGATGTCTTGCTGTCCTAGCGCATGTGAAAACAGTAGAAACCGAGGTGAAGAATGTGAACGATGTTTGAATTGTGAATGAATTTTCCGATGTCTTCCCTGAAGAATTGCCTGGACTACCGCCACCGAGAGCCGTAGAGTTTCAGATCGATTTAGTGCCAGGAGCTGCACCTGTAGCTCGCGTACCTTATAGACTCGCACCTTCCGAGATGCAAAAATTACAGAGTCAACTACAAGAACTACTTGACCGAGGATTTATCCAACCAAGTTTCTCGCCTTGGGGCGCACCTGTTCTGTTTGTGAAGAAGAAGGATGAATCCTTCCGTATGTGTATCGACTACCGTGAACTCAACAAATTGACTATCAAGAATCGGTATCCTCTTCCTAGAATTGATGATCTTTTTGATCAACTACAAGGATCGAGCGTTTACTCAAAGATCAATTTGCGATCCGGTTATCACCAGTTGAGGGTGAAGGAAAGTGACGTGATGAAAATTGCATTCAGGACCCGTTATGGTCATTATGAGTTTCTCGTGATGCCATTCTGTTTGACAAATGCACCTGCCGTGTTTATGGACCTCATGAATCGTGTCTGCAAGCCGTACTTCGATAAGTTTGTTATTGTCTTCATAGATGATATCCTCATCTACTCTAAGAGCGAAGAAGAGCATGAGCAACACCTCCGACTAGTACTTGAACTCTTGAGACAAGAGCAACTTTACGCCAAATTCTCCAAATGTGAATTTTGGTTGAAGGAAGTTCAATTTCTGGGTCATGTTGTGAGCGACCAGGGTATCAAAGTTGATCCCGCCAAGATTGAAGCTATCAGCAAGTGGGAGACTCCCACTACTCCGACCCACATTCGCCAATTCCTAGGTCTCGCCAGTTACTACCGAAGGTTCATTGAAGGATTTTCTCTGATTGCGCATCCTTTGACCGCGCTGACTCACAAAGGGAAGAAGTTCATTTGGGAACCTGCACACGAATCAGCATTTCAAACTTTGAAGAAGAATTTAACCTCCGCACCTATCCTATCACTTCCTGAGGGCAGTGACGACTTTGTTGTTTATTGTGATGCATCGAAAAGTGGTTTTGGTTGTGTACTGATGCAACGATCAAAATTTATTGCTTATGCCTCCCGACAACTGAAGATTCATGAACGAAATTACACTACTCACGATCTTGAACTTGGAGCCGTTGTCTTTGCGCTCAAATTGTGGAGACACTATTTGTATGGAACTAAGAGCACTATTTTCACCGATCACAAGAGTCTCCAACACATCTTCGATCAGAAGCAACTAAATATGAGACAGCGTTGATGGATCGAGACGCTCAACGACTACGATTGTGAACTTCGTTATCATCCTGGCAAGGCCAATGTTGTAGCTGACGCTTTAAGCCAAAAGGAGAGGACGGCACCTCTTCGTGTTAGGGCTCTGAACATCACCATTCATTCGAACCTCAACAGCCAGATCAGAGTAGCCTAAGATGAGGCTCTCAAGGAGGAAATATATCTCATGAACATTTGAACATACTTGTCTCTCGATTCGAGGTTAGGGAGTCTGGACTCCGATGTTATGCCGGAAGAATTTGGGTACCTTATTATGGAGATCTACGGAACCTTATACTTGATGAAGCACACAAGTCGAGATATTCGATTCATCCTGGAGCGGGCAAAATGTACCACGACCTTAAAGAACAGTATTGGTGGCCGAATCTTAAGAAAGACGTTGCAACTTATGTTGGGAAGTGTTTGACTTGCTCGAAGGTTAAAGCCGAGCATCAGAGACCTTCTGGTTTACTTCAACAACCGGAAATCCCACAACGGAAGTGGGAAAGGATCACAATGGATTTCATTACTAAGCTGCCGAAGACGGTGGGCTGATACGATACCATCTGGGTTATCGTTGACCGTCTTACCAAATCTGCACACTTTCTAGCGATGAAGGAAATAGATACAATGGAGAGACTTGCCCAACTATACATCAAGGAGGTTGTATCTCGTCATGGTGTACCTTTATCGATCATCATAGATCGTGATCCCCGTTTTGCTTCTAGATTTTGGCGTTCTCTGCAAGAAGCCATGGGAACTCATCTCGACATGAGTACTGCTTATCACCCACAGACCGACGGGAAAAGTGAACGAACAATTCAGACCTTGGAAGACATGTTGTGTGCATGTGTTATTGATTTCGGAAAGGCCTGGGAAAGGCATTTACCACTCGCCGAATTTTCTTACAACGACAGTTATCACTCGAGTATTAATGCTGCACCTTTTGAAGCGTTGTATGGCTGCAAGTGCCGATCTCCTATTTGTTGGGCCGAAGTAGGCGAAAAGCAAATCACCGGACTCGAGGTAGTACACGAAACAACGGAGAAGATTGCTCAGATTCAAGTGAGACTTAAGACTGCCCGCGATCGTCAAAAGAGTTATGCCGATCTTAAACATAAAGACTTTAAATTCAACGTCGATGACCGTGTGATGTTGAAGGTTGCACCTTGGAAAGGTGTGATTCGTTTTGGAAAGTGCGGAAAGTTTAACCCGCGATACATTGGTCCTTTTGAAATCTTGAAACGTGTTGGACCCGTTGCTTACCGTTTGGATCTACCAGCACAATTGAGCTCAGTTCATCCTACCTTCCACGTATCAAACTTGAAGAAGTGTCTTGCTGCACCTGAACTTATCATACCACTTGAAGAACTTACGATTGACGACAAACTTCACTTTGTGAAAGAACCTGTTGAAATTATGGATCGTGAGATCAAAACTTTGAAACACAACAAGATTCCGATCGTCCGAGTATGATGGAATGCCAAACGAGGACCTGAGTTTACTTGGGAGCGAGAGGATCAAATGATGCGGAAGTATCCTCACCTTTTCCCGACTCCTTCACCTACCTCAGCTTAAATTTCGGGACGAAATTTTCTTTAACAGGTGGGTAATGTAACGACCTTGGATTTTTCAACGTTTATTTATTAATAATTGTTATTATTAATACTTGTGATTAAACGAATGTACGATATTACATTTACATGTTGTCATGATTGCCCGAACTTAACTTTAATTGCCCGAAACGTCTTTGTGACACACGAAAATTACACGAATAATATTTTCACATATTATTTACATTCATGATTAGTTTTATTAATCATTTTAATTAACTATGGTTATTAGTTAATTACTTGGGCTTTAATTGGATTCATTTGTTAATTACCTACAACTTGGGCTTTTAATTGAACATGGGCTTATAAAGCCCACCCTACACCCTTAAGTGGACTAGTTAGCCCATACATACATGTAAGTAATCCATTTGAACTTAACTAGTTAGTTAAAGACTTAAGGAATCTAGTTAACATACAATCCCCATGCATGGCCATCCATTAACCAACTTTTTCAAGCTTTACATACAAGTGACCAAGGAACAACTCTCTCATCCCTTCCCCACTTCTTGGCCGACGGTTTTGGGGTATTACAAGGGGAGTTCAAACTTTTTTTTTCATTAATCACTTGCTAGCATTTTGCTTTCACTTTCACACACACAAAAAAAAAATACTTGTAACTTCTCTCATTTTTCTCTCAAGGTTTCTTTCTTTCTTGTAAGTAAATGGAACTTATTTTCTCTTCTTCTTTTCTTACAAAAACCGAACCATACAACACATATCATCATCATTCTTTTGTTGTTGTTACTTATCTTTGGTTATTATTTACTTACTTGTTCATTGATTAATTATTACTCACAAGTTACAAGATCAAACTTACTAGTTTGATTCTTCATTTATCTTGTATTTACAAGAACACTCAAGAACATAAACTTACTAGTTTATGTTCTACTTTTAAAGTTTCAAAGACTTAAGTTCATGTGTTGTGAAATCATACTTGTAATTCATGTTAGTAAACTTTAAAGTTTACTTTCTTAAAGATCAAACTTTGGTTTGAATCTTTAAAGTATGCAACCCATGAACTCATTACTTAGCTTATACTTGCACTTTAATTTCATGATTTATGTTCTTGTTGGTCAAATGTTACTAGTTAACTTTGATCTCATTAATCTTGAACTAAAAGTTAACTTTGAAAGTTCAAGAACACACAAATAAGCTTTCTTTAATTATAACTTTGTACACTTATGTTAGATCTAGACTTTTGAGTCTTGGATCTTCAAGATCAAACTAAGAACTATGTTCTACATCTTAAGATCTTGATTTCATAAGTTTACTTTCAAGTTTGTAGTTCAATATTACTTTTAAAGTTCATGTATGTGTTAGATCTAAGACTTTGATGTAACTTTGGTTCATCAAAACACTTGCAACACTTAAGTGAGTTGTGCTTCATGTCTTAGACTTACACTTGGGTTATGATGGTCAAACCTTGGTGAAAATGATGCAAACAAATCAACGGGTTGTACACTTGAAGCTATATGCATCAAGGATGAGAACCATGATGAACATCAAGCACCAAGACCACCGGAACCCACTATTTTTCTGCTTTCTGTCTCCTGCCTAATGTTTTCTGGTATCTGTAACAGATCCGTATTCCTGGGCTACTCTAACCTTGATTTTCAGATATATCTTTTTGAGTAGATAACTTTTCATATAGGACTTGTCTTAATCCGAGTTACGGTTTAGGATTTATGGCCCTCCGATCGTCACTATGTCCTTTTAACGTTGTGCAGAAATTTCTGACCTACTCGCACTTAGACTGTCGCCACGGTCAAACGAAGACGAGTTTGCTTCTGTAAATTTTACCACACTTAAAGGACTCATATACGGAGCTATGGACACTGGTCTCACCTTAATTCAGTAAGGGTAGAGGCTGTGGTGACTGATCGAATTCAGCCTTTGTTTTAAACTCTTTTCACGAACAAAACTTACTTTACACCTTTTGTTAAATGATGAATGATGATGACCCTTAAGACCTTATATACATACTTTTAAACCTATTCAGACGATTTACTGACTTAGTACTATTTGACTTAGGTTGAGGACCCGTTTGGACAACCTTCATTACTTGCTTACTTTCCGAGTCATACTTTACCGCTACTTTATCATTGTGAGTTATAGCATTCCCTTTTTACTTTAACTTATTTTGGGAACTGAGAATACATGCGGATTTTATGTTTTACATACTAGGCACGAGTACTTAAACTTATATATGTGTGGGTTATACAACGTCATAAACATTCCCTTTAGCTCGGTAACGTTTAATCGTTGATTTTTGAACCGTGAACGCGAATCTTAGATATGGATCCATAGGGTTTGACATCCCCACTCGAGCTAGTCGCGCTAGCATTTAACGAGTGTTTAATACTTCGTAGACATACGCACTTGCCAAGTGTACTTTCAGGGGGTATAAACGTTAAGTTAGTTACCAAGTGCCCACGGTTAACATATACTTTATCATACTGTTTTGAAACACTCTTTGTAGCACTGAAATCTCGTGGCCTACCTTACATTACTGTTATACTTAAACTATAGCTCACCAACCTTTGTGTTGACGTTTTTAAGCATGTTTTTCTCAGGTGCTTAAGGTTATTTGCCTCCGCTGTCGTGCTAGTCTTGCCGTAGACACCCGCTGCTCTAGTGTTATCACTGCATGAACTACTTTATCTTGCATTCAAACTTAATTACATTTGAAACTATGTTTTGTAACGACCTAAGGGTCACATACATTTATTCATGCTTGCTATTCTTAGAAGCATACTGTTGGTGTAAAACAATTGACGTCGGTTATGATGTCATCTTTTTATCGTGAATGCAACTTCTTTTATTACAGCATGTAGTACTTAACCTTGTAATGATCCTGTTGTTGATGATTCGTACACGATGGTTTTGTACGGGGCATCACAGTATACCAGTTTCTCAAAACTGACATACTTCATTACCTTGTTTTACTGTGAAGGCATAGATTTGTGATGAAAATATTCCGCAACACGCTTCAACGATACATGATATCTTTCCATTGTACCTCTTATGTGGCGTAATTCCCTGTATATTATCATTTGCGTTTGCTGCAAGTTTATTTGTGCTGGCACATTGCACCATGGCAGCTCCGCATAAGCCAATGGATGGGCTTTACATGTTGCACCACTTGCAAGGTTCTTTGAAAGATTATTTGTGCAGTGATTTATGCCGTCTTGCACAATGCTTTTTGCGGTCTTTTCAGCGGGCTTTTGGCGCTCCTATTTGAGTGTAGTTCTTTACATAATGTCTTGCGTGGTTCTTTTCTGTTGAAATTTTATTCGCGTAAGTTTCCTTTTGCATTTATGTATCACCTTAAGGTGGTGTTAACTTAATGTTGGATTTCAACACTACTAAATACTTAGTAGTATTGAAATGGGGGCTACCAGGATATATGACTTTAACTGATAGCGAGGATTTGTTTCCTTTAGCGACAACCCTAAGTCGAAAACGCATTTTGAATTGCGCTATGGCAGTTCCACGTAAGCCCATAGCCGCAGTTTATTCATGCGACGTGCAACACGCAACACACTGCATATGTGTTGCACACTTTGCTTTGCGCCATGGCAGCTCCGTGTAAGTCCATGGCGGCATCCACATTCGTGCGTTGCGCACATTGCTTAAGACCATGGTGGCTCCACATAAACCCATGGCAGCACCTCATTTGGCATGCGACAACATAAAGAAGAGGGCAACAACATTACATATTCAACACTTTGTCGGATTCCTACGATTGAGTTATGAAATGTCCCGTTCTTATTGATTAAAAACGTTCCATATTAATTGATTTCGTTGCGAGGTTTTGACCTCTATATGAGACGTTTTTCAAAGACTGCATTCATTTTTAAAACAAACCATAACCTTTATTTCATAAATAAAGGTTTAAAAAGCTTTACGTAGATTATCAAATAATGATAATCTAAAATATCCTGTTTACACACGACCATTACATAATGGTTTACAATACAAATATGTTACATCGAAATCAGTTTCTTGAATGCAGTTTTTACACAATATCATACAAACATGGACTCCAAATCTTGTCCTTATTTTAGTATGCAACAGCGGAAACTCTTAGTATTCACCTGAGAATAAACATTCTTTAAACGTCAACAAAAATGTTGGTGAGTTATAGGTTTAACCTATATATATCAAATCGTAACAATAGACCACAAGATTTCATATTTCAATACACATCCCATACATAGAGATAAAAATCATTCATATGGTGAACACCTGGTAACCGACATTAACAAGATGCATATATAAGAATATCCCCATCATTCTGGGACACCCTTCGGATATGATATAAATTTCGAAGTACTAAAGCATCCGGTACTTTGGATGGGGTTTGTTAGGCCCAATAGATCTATCTTTAGGATTCGCGTCAATTATGGTGTCTGTTCCCTAATTCTTAGATTACTAGACTTAATAAAAAGGGGCATATTCGATTTTGATAATTCAGCCATAGAATGTAGTTTCACGTACTTGTGTCTATTTTGTAAATCATTTATAAAACCTGCATGTATTCTCATCCCAAAAATATTAGATTTTAAAAGTGAGACTATAACTCACTTTCACAGATTTTTACTTCGTCGGGAAGTAAGACTTGGCCACTGGTTGATTCACGAACCTATAACAATATATACATATATATCAAAGTATGTTCAAAATATATTTACAACACTTTTAATATATTTTGATGTTTTAAGTTTATTAAGTCAGCTGTCCTCGTTAGTAACCTACAACTAGTTGTCCACAGTTAGATGTACAGAAATAAATCGATAAATATTATCTTGAATCAATCCATGACCCAGTGTATACGTATCTCAGTATTGATCACAACTCAAACTATATATATTTTGGAATCAACCTCAACCCTGTATAGCTAACTCCAACATTCACATATAGAGTGTCTATGGTTGTTCCGAAATATATATAGATGTGTCGACATGATAGGTCGAAACATTGTATACGTGTCTATGGTATCTCAAGATTACATAATATACAATACAAGTTGATTAAGTTATGATTAGAATAGATTTGTTACCAATTTTCACGTAGCTAAAATGAGAAAAATTATCCAATCTTGTTTTACCCATAACTTCTTCATTTTAAATCCGTTTTGAGTGAATCAAATTGCTATGGTTTCATATTGAACTCTATTTTATGAATCTAAATAGAAAAAGTATAGGTTTATAGTCGGAAAAATAAGTTATAAGTCGTTTTTGTAAAGGTAGTCATTTCAGTCGAAAGAACGACGTCTAGATGACCATTTTAGAAAACATACTTCCACTTTGAGTTTAACCATAATTTTTGGATATGGTTTCATGTTCATAAGAAAAATCATTTTCCCAGAAGTATAGCTTTTAAATCAAAGTTTTTCATAGTTTTAATTATCCAAACCAAAACAGCCCCCGGTTGTAACTACGATGGCGTAAATCCGGTTTTATGGTGTTTATCGTGTTTCCGGGTTTTAAATCATTAAGTTAGAATATCATATAGATATAGATCATGTGTATAGTTGATTTTAAAAGTGTAGTTAGAAGGATTAACTTTATTTGCGAACAAGTTTAGAATTAACTAAACTATGTTCTAGTAATTACTAGTTTACCACTTCGAATATGATAGCTTTTTATGTATGAATCGAATGATGTTATGAACATCATTACTACCTTAAGTTCCTTGGATAAACCTACTGGAAAAGAGAAAAATGGATCTAGCTTCAACGGATCCTTGGATGGCTCGAAGTTCTTGAAGCAGAATCATGACACGAAAACAAGTTCAAGTAAGATCATCACTTGAAATAAGATTGTTATAGTTATAGAAATTGAACCAAAGTTTGAATATGATTATTACCTTGTATTAGAATGATAACCTACTGTAAGAAACAAAGATTTCTTGAGGTTGGATGATCATCTTACAAGATTGGAAGTGAGCTAGCAAACTTGAAAGTATTCTTGATTTTATGAAACTAGAACTTGTAGAATTTATGAAGAACACTTAGAACTTGAAGATAGAACTTGAGAGAGATCAATTAGATGAAGAAAATTTAATAATGAAAGTGTTTGTAGGTGTTTTTGGTCGTTGGTGTATGGATTAGATATAAAGGATATGTAATTTTGTTTTCATGTAAATAAGTCATGAATGATTACTCATATTTTTGTAATTTTATGAGATATTTCATGCTAGTTGCCAAATGATGGTTCCCACATGTGTTAGGTGACTCACATGGTCTACTAAGAGCTGATTATTGGAGTGTATATACCAATAGTACATACATCTAAAAGCTGTGTATTGTACGAGTACGAATACGGGTGCATACGAGTAGAATTGTTGATGAAACTGAACGAGGATGTAATTGTAAGCATTTTTGTTAAGTAGAAGTATTTTGATAAGTGTCTTGAAGTCTTTCAAAAGTGTATGAATACATATTAAAACACTACATGTATATACATTTTAACTGAGTCGTTAAGTCATCGTTAGTCGTTACATGTAAGTGTTGTTTTGAAACCTTTAGGTTAAAGATCTTGTTAAATGTTGTTAACCCAATGTTTATAATATCAAATGAGATTTTAAATTATTATATTATCATGATATTATGATATATTAATATATCTTAATATGATATATACATTTAAATGTCGTTACAACGATAATCGTTACATATATGTCTCATTTCGAAATCATTAAGTTAGTAGTCTTATTTTTACATATGTATTTCATTGTTAATACACTTAATAATATATTTACTTATCATTTAACATAATTAACCAAGTGTATCAATATCTTAATATGATTCATATGTACCTAGTAAGACGTTGTTATAACGATAATCGTTATATATATCGTTTTCGAGTTTCTTAAATTAATAGTCTCATTTTTTATGTATATAACTCATTGTTAAAATACCTAATGAGATACATACTTATAATAAAATCATGTTAATTATATATATAACCATATATATGTCATCGTATAGTTTTTACAAGTTTTAACGTTCGTGAATCACCGGTCAACTTAGGTGGTCAATTGTCTATATGAGACCTATTTCAATTTATCAAGTCTTAACAAGTTTGATTGCTTAACATGTTGGAAACACTTAATCATGTAAATAACAATTTCATTTAATATATATATAAACATGGAAAAGTTCGGGTCACTACAGTACCTACCCGTTAAATAAATTTCGTCCCGAAATTTTAAGCAGTTGGATGTGTTGACGTATCTTCTGGAAATAAATGCGGGTATTTCTTCTTCGTCTGATCTTCACGCTCCCAGGTGAACTCGGGTCCTCTACGAGCATTCCATCGAATCTTAACAATTGGTATCTTGTTTTGCTTAAGTCTTTTAACCTCACGATCCATTATTTCGACGGGTTCTTCGATGAATTGAAGTTTTTCGTTGATTTGGATTTCATCTAATGGAATAGTGAGATCTTCTTTAGCAAAACATTTCTTCAAATTTGAGACGTGGAAAGTGTTATGTACAGCCGCGAGTTGTTGAGGTAATTCAAGTCGGTAAGCTACTGGTCCGACACGATCTAAAATCTTGAATGGTCCAATGTACCTTGGATTTAGTTTCCCCCGTTTACCAAATCGAACAACGCCTTTAAAAGGTGAAACATTAAGCATGACCATTTCTCCAATTTCAAACTCTATATCTTTTCTTTTACTGTCCGCGTAGCTCTTTTGTCGACTCTGGACGGTTTTCAATCTTTATTGAATTTGGATGATTTTCTCGGTAGTTTCTTGTATTATCTCAGGACCCGTAATCTGTCTATCCCCCACTTCACTCCAACAAATCGGAGACCTGCACTTTCTACCATAAAGTGCTTCAAACGGCGCCATCTCAATGCTTGAATGGTAGCTGTTGTTGTAGGAAAATTCTGCTAACGGTAGATGTCGATCCCAACTGTTTCCGAAATCAATAACACATGCTCGTAGCATGTCTTCAAGCGTTTATATCATCCTTTCACTCTGCCCATCAGTTTGTGGATGATAGGCAGTACTCATGTCTAGACGAGTTCCTAATGCTTGCTGTAATGTCTGCCAGAATCTTGAAATAAATCTGCCATCCCTATCAGAGATAATAGAGATTGGTATTCCATGTCTGGAGATGACTTCCTTCAAATACAGTCGTGCTAATTTCTCCATCTTGTCATCTTCTCTTGTTGGCAGGAAGTGTGCTGATTTGGTGAGACGATCAACTATTACCCAAATAGTATCAAAACCACTTGCAGTCCTTGGCAATTTAGTGATGAAATCCATGGTAATGTTTTCCCATTTCCATTCTAGGATTTTGGGTTGTTGAAGTAGACCTGATGGTTTCTGATGCTCCGCTTTGACCTTAGAACACGTCAAACATTCCCCTACATATTTAGCAACATCGGCTTTCATACCTGGCCACCAAAAATATTTCTTGAGATCCTTGTACATCTTCCCCGTTCCAGGATGTATTAAGTATCTGGTTTTATGAGCTTCTCTAAGTACCATTTCTCTCATATCTCCAAATTTTGGTACCCAAATCCTTTCAGCCCTATACTGGGTTCCATCTTCCCGAATATTAAGATGCTTCTCCGATCCTTTGGGTATTTCATTCTTTAAATTTCCCTCTTTTAAAACTCCTTGTTGCGCCTCCTTTATTTGAGTAGTAAGGTTATTGTGAATCATTATATTCATAGATTTTACTCGAATGGGTTCTCTGTCCTTTCTACTCAAGGCGTCGTCTACCACATTTGCCTTCCCCGGGTGGTAACGAATCTCAAAGTCGTAATCATTCAACAATTCAATCCACCTACGCTGCCTCATGTTCAGTTGTTTCTGATTAAATATGTGTTGAAGACTTTTGTGGTCGGTATATATAATACTTTTGACCCCATATAAGTAGTGCCTCCAAGTCTTTAATGCAAAAACAACCGCGCCTAATTCCAAATCATGCGTCGTATAATTTTACTCGTGAATCTTCAATTTTCTAGACGCATAAGCAATCACCTTCGTCCGTTGCATTAATACACAACCAAGACCTTGCTTTGATGCGTCACAATAAATCACAAAATCATCATTCCCTTCAGGCAATGACAATATAGGTGCCGTAGTTAGCTTTTTCTTCAATAATTGAAACGCCTTCTCTTGTTCATCCTTCCATTCAAATTTCTTCCCTTTATGCGTTAATGCAGTCAAGGGTTTTGCTATTTTGGAGAAATCTTGGATGAATCTTCTGTAGTAACCAGCCAATCCCAAAAATTCACGTATATGCTTCGGAGTTTTTGGGTTTTCCCACTTTTCAACGGTTTTGATCTTTGCCGGGTCCACCAGGATACCTTCTTTGTTCACTATGTGACCGAGGAATTGAACTTCTTCCAACCAAAATGCACACTTTTAAAATTTAGCGTACAATTCTTCCTTCCTCAATACTTCTAACACCTTTCTCAAATGTTCACCGTGTTCATGGTTATTCTTTGAGTAAATAAGTATGTCATCAATGAAAACAATGACAAACTTGTCAAGGTATGGTCCACACACTCGGTTCATAAGGTCCATGAACACAGCTGGTGCATTAGTTAAACCAAACGGCATGACCATAAACTCGTAATGACCGTAACGTGTTCTGAAAGCAGTCTTTGGAATATCATCTTCTTTCACCCGCATTTGATGATACCCGGAACGTAAGTCAATCTTTGAATAAACAGACGAGCCTTGTAGTTGATCAAATAAGTCGTCGATTCTCGGCAGTGGATAACGGTTTTTAATGGTAAGTTTGTTCAACTCTCTGTAGTCAATACACAACCTAAATGTACCATCCTTCTTCTTGACAAACAAAACAGGAGCTCCCCATGGTGATGTGCTTGGTCGAATGAAACCACGTTCTAATAGTTCTTGCAGTTGGCTTTGCAGTTCTTTCATCTCGCTGGGTGCGAGTCTATAAGGAGCACGAGCTATTGGTTCAGCTCCTGGTACAAGATCTATTTGAAATTCAATAGATCGATGTGGAGGTAGTCCCGGTAATTCTTTCAAAAATACATCGGGAAATTCTTTTGCGACGGGAACATCATTGATGCTCTTTTCTTCAGTTTGTACTTTCTCGACATGTGCTAGAACAGCATAGCAACCTTTTCTTATTAGTTTTTGTGCCTTCAAATTACTAATAAGATATAGCTTCATGTTGCCCTTTTCTCCGTACACCATTAAGGGTTCTCCTTCTTCTCGTACAATGCGAATTGCATTTTTATAACATACGATCTCTGCTTTCACCTTCTTCAGCCAGTCCATGCCAACTATTACATCAAAACTCCCTAACTCTACTGGTATCAAATCAATCTTAAATATTTCGCTACCCAGTTTAATTTCTCGATTCCGGCATATATTATCTGCTGAAATTAATTTACCGTTTGCTAATTCGAGTAAAAATTTACTATCCAACGGCATCAATGGACAACTTAATTTAGCACAAAAATCTCTACTCATATAGCTTCTATCCGCACCCAAATCAAATAAAACGTAAGCAGATTTATTGTCAATAAGAAACGTACCCGTAACAAGCTCCGGGTCTTCCTATGCCTCTGAAGCATTAATATTGAAAACTCTTCCGCGGCCTTGTCCATTCGTGTTCTCCTGGTTCGGGCAATTTCTAATAATGTGGCCCGGTTTTCCACATTTATAACAAACTACATTGGCATAACTTGCTCCGACACTACTTGCTCAGCCATTACTCGTTCCAACACTATTTGTTCCTTTCGTTCTGTTAAATCCTAGTCCGTAGACCTCACACTTCGCAGCGCTATGACCATTTCTGTTACACTTGTTGCAAAATTTAGTGCAGAACCCCGAGTGATACTTTTCACACCTTTGGCATAGCTGCTTCTGATTGTTGTTGTTATTGCAGTTGTTATTGTTGTTGGGATGATTGTTGTAGTTGCTGTTGTGGTTGTTGTTGTTGTTGTTGTTGTTGTTGTTGTTGTTGTTGTTGTTGTTGTTGTTGTTGTTGTTGTTGTTGTTGTTGTTGTTGTTGTTGGGCCGTTTGTTGTAGTTGCGATTGATGTTGCGATTGTTGGGATAATTGTTGCGATTATTATTGTAATTGCTGTTGTTGTTGTATTGGTGATTCTTATCACCGTTTTCCTCCCACTTTCTTTTGACTTGCTTCACATTGGCCTCTTCAGCCGTCTGTTCTTTAATTCTTTCCTCAATCTGGTTCACTAGTTTGTGAGCCATTCTACATGCCTGTTGTATGGAGGCGGGCTCGTGTGAACTTATATCTTCTTGGATTCTTTCCGGTAATCCTTTCACAAACGCGTCGATCTTCTCTTCCTCATCTTCGAACACTCCCAGACACAATAGGCACAATTCTGTGAATCATCTTTCGTACGTGGTAATATCAAATCCTTGGGTTCGTAACCCTCTAAGTTCTGTCTTGAGCTTATTGACCTCGATTCTGGGACGGTACTTCTCGTTCATCAAGTGCTTGAATGCTGACCACGGTAGTGCGTACGCATCATCTTGTCCCACTTGCTCTAGATAGGTATTCCACCATGTTAACGCAGAACCTGTGAAGGTATGTGTAGCGTACTTCACTTTGTCCTATTCAGTACACTTACTTATGGCAAACACCGATTCGACCTTCTCGGTCTACCGTTTCAATCCGATCGGTCCTTCGGTTCCATCAATTTCCAAAGGTTTGCAGGCAGTGAATTCTTTGTAGGTGCATCCTACATGATTTCCTGTACTGCTAGATCCAAGGTTATTGTTGGTATGTAGCGCAGCCTGTACTGCTGCTATGTTTGAAGCTAGAAAAGTACGGAATTCCTCTTCATTCATATTCACGGTGTGTCGAGTAGTCGGTGCCATTTCCTTCAAAATAGTCAAATGGAACAAGTTAATCATACAGAATATTAAGAGTAGTTAATAGTATTTCGTAGCATAATATGAACTCATTTATAAAAGCTTTTTCTTCATATTAGCGTTTTATAAGTTTAAATTCGGGTAGTACCTACCCGTTAAGTTCATACTTAGTAGCTAATATACAATTCAACTACTACAATTCTATATGAAAAACTGATTATAATAATATTTCGCGTTCAAACTTTTATACAATATTTTACAAACTTACAATATCGCTTATTTTACATAAAGCATGAAATATAGCACACAATAACTTTGATACAAGATAGCTGTCAAGAAAATTCTAGCTAGTACACAAGTCGTTCAGCAAAGGCAATAAAGACACGTAATTCATACGTCCAGAAACAAGTCATGCATTCTGGTTTTACTAGGACTACTTCCCATCCTTGGTCTTGTGGAACATAACCGTTATGGCCATTGATAAGACAGCGTGTTGTAACGTCGTCAAAGGGACGAGGGTTACGTAATGACCAACAGTCTCGTAATAACCTAAAAACCTCATTTCTTACCCCAATTACCGACTCCGTCACTTATGGGAATGTTTTGTTTAATAGTTGTAGCCCGATGTTCTTTTTCTCACTTTGATGAGAAGCGAACATTACTAACCCGTAAGCATAGCATGCTTCTTTATGTTGCATGTTAGCCGCTTTTTCTAAATCATGAAGTCCTATATTCGGATACATTGAGTCAAAATAATTTCTTAACCCGTTGCTTAAAATAGCATTTGGGTTCCCCGCAATATATGCGTCAAAGTAAACACATCGTAACTTATGGGTTTCCCAATGTGATATCCCCCATCTTTCAAACGAAAGTCTCTTATAAACCAAGACATTCTTGGAACGTTCTTCGAATATCTTACAAACTGATTTCGCCGTAAATAGTTGTGCCGAAGAATTCTGACCGACTCTAGACAAGATTTCATCAATCATGTCTCCGGGTAGGTCTCTTAAAATATTGGGTTGTCTATCCATTTTGTGTTTTTATACTGTAAAATAGACAAGAGTTAGATCCATAAAAAAAATACTTATTAATACAAGCAATTAATACAAGCAATTTTTACATATATCATAAAGCATAAGCACACTATATTACATATATTACACCACACGAATACAACTATCTTATTCCGACTCGCTCGTTTCTTCTTCTTCGGTTTTGGTTCGTTTTGCCAAGTTTCTAGGGATATATGATGTTCCCCTAATACGAGCTGTCATTTTCCACAACGGTTTAGAAAAACCTGGTGGTTTAGAGGTTCCCGGGTCATTGTTACAACTTAAGGGCTTCGGGGGTTGATGATACATATAAAGTTCATCGGGGTTGGAATTAGATTTCTCTATTTTTATGCCCTTTCCCTTATTATTTTATTTTGCCTTTTTAAATTCAGTTGGGGTAATTTCTATAACATCATCGGAATTCTCGTCGGAATCCGATTCATCGGAGAATTGGTAATCCTCCCAATATTTTGCTTCCTTGGCGGAAACACCATTGACCATAATTAACCTTGGTCGGTTGGTTGAGGATTTTCTTTTACTTAACCATTTTATTATTTCCCCCACCGGTTCTATTTCCTCCTCCGGTTCCTCCTCTTCCGGTTCTGATTCTTCTTCCGGTTCTAATTCTTCTTCCGGTTCTTCTTCGGGAACTTGTGAATCAGTCCAATATATATTCGACTCTTTGTTATTATTAGGTGAGTCAATGGGATTTGTGCTAGAGGTAGACATCTATCACACAATATCAAACATGTTAAGAGATTAATATATCACATAATATATACATGTTAATAATATATAGTTTCCAACAAAAATGTTAAGCAATCATTTTTAAAGAAAACACGGTCGAAGTCCAGACTCACTAATGCATCCTAACAAACTCGATAAGACACACTAATACAAATTTTATGGTTCTCTAAGACCAATGCTCGGATACCAACTGAAATGTCCCGTTCTTATTGATTAAAAACGTTCCATATTAATTGATTTCGTTGCGAGGTTTTGACCTCTATATGAGACGTTTTTCAAAGACTGCATTCATTTTTAAAACAAACCATAACCTTTATTTCATAAATAAAGGTTTAAAAAGCTTTACGTAGATTATCAAATAATGATAATCTAAAATATCCTGTTACAATACAAATATGTTACATCGAAATCAGTTTCTTGAATGCAGTTTTTACACAATATCATACAAACATGGACTCCAAATCTTGTCCTTATTTTAGTATGCAACAGCGGAAGCTCTTAGTATTCACCTGAGAATAAACATGCTTTAAACGTCAACAAAAATGTTGGTGAGTTATAGGTTTAACCTATATATATCAAATCGTAACAATAGACCACAAGATTTCATATTTCAATACATATCCCATACATAGAGATAAAAATCATTCATACGGTGAACACCTGGTAACCGACATTAACAAGATGCATATATAAGAATATCCCCATCATTCTGGGACACCCTTCGGATATGATATAAATTTCGAAGTACTAAAGCATCCGGTAGTTTGGATGGGGTTTGTTAGGCCCAATAGATCTATCTTTAGGATTCGCGTCAATTAGGGTGTATGTTCCCTAATTCTTAGATTACCAGACTTAATAAAATGGGGCATATTCGATTTTGATAATTCAACCATAGAATGTAGTTTCACGTACTTGTGTCTATTTTGTAAATCATTTATAAAACCTGCATGTATTATCATCCCAAAAATATTAGATTTTAAAAGTGGGACTATAACTCACTTTCACAGATTTTTACTTCGTCGGGAAGTAAGACTTGGCCACTGGTTGATTCACGAACCTATAACAATATATACATATATATATCAAAGTATGTTCAAAATATATTTACAACACTTTTAATATATTTTGATGTTTTAAGTTTATTAAGTCAGTTGTCCTCGTTAGTAACCTACAACTAGTTGTCCACAGAACTTAATAAACTTAATAAACTTAATAAACTAGTTGTAGGTTACTAACGAGGACAGCTGACTTAATAAACTTAAAACATCAAAATATATTAAAAGTGTTGTAAATATATTTTGAACATACTTTAATATATATGTATATATTGTTATAGGTTCGTGAATCAACAGTGGCCAAGTCTTACTTCTCGACGAAGTAAAAATCTGTGAAAGTGAGTTATAGTCCCACTTTTAAAATCTAATATTTTTGGGATGAGAATACATGCAGGTTTTATAAATGATTTACAAAATAGACACAAGTACGTGAAACTATATTCTATGGTTGAATTATCGAAATCGAATATGCCCCTTTTTATTAAGTCTGGTAATCTAAGAATTAGGGAACAGACACCCTAATTGACGCGAATCCTAAATATAGATCTATTGGGCCTAACAAACCCCATCCAAAGTACCGGATGCTTTAGTACTTCGAAATTTATATCATATCCGAAGGGTGTCCCGGAATGATGGGGATATTCTTATATATGCATCTTGTTAATTTCGGTTACCAGGTATTCACCATATGAATGACTTTTATCTCTATGTATGGGATGTGTATTGAAATATGAAATCTTGTGGTCTATTATTATGATTTGATATATATAGGTTAAACCTATAACTCACCAACATTTTTGTTGACGTTTTAAGCATGTTTATTCTCAGGTGATTATTAAGAGCTTCCGCTGTCGCATACTTAAATAAGGACGAGATTTGGAGTCCATGCTTGTATGATATTGTGTAAAAACTGCATTCAAGAAACTTATTTTGTTGTAACATATTTGTATTGTAAACCATTATGTAATGGTCGTGTGTAAACAGGATATTTTAGATTATCATTATTTGATAATCTACGTAAAGCTTTTTAAACCTTTATTGATGAAATAAAGGTTATGGTTTGTTTTAAAATGAATGCAGTCTTTGAAAAACGTCTCATATAGAGGTCAAAACCTCGCAACGAAATCAATTAATATGGAACGTTTTTAACCAATAAGAACGGGACATTTCAAGATGTACAGAAATAAAACGACAAATATTATCTTGAATCAATCCACGACCCAGTGTATACGTATCTCAGTATTGATCACAACTCAAACTATATATATTTTGGAATCAACCTCAACCCTGTATAGCTAACTCCAACATTCACATATAGAGTGTCTATGGTTGTTCCGAAATATATATAGATGTGTCGACATGATAGGTCGAAACATTGTATACGTGTCTATGGTATCTCAAGATTACATAATATACAATACAAGTTGATTAAGTTATGGTTGGAATAGATTTGTTACCAATTTTCACGTAGCTAAAATGAGAAAAATTATCCAATCTTGTTTTACCCATAACTTCTTCATTTTAAATCCGTTTTGAGTGAATCAAATTGCTATGGTTTTATATTGAACTCTATTTTATGAATCTAAACAGAAAAAGTATAGGTTTATAGTCGGAAAAATAAGTTACAAGTCGTTTTTTTAAAGGTAGTCATTTCAGTCGAAAGAACGACGTCTAGATGACCATTTTAGAAAACATACTTCCACTTTGAGTTTAACCATAATTTTTGGATATGGTTTCATGTTCATAATAAAAATCATTTTCCCAGAAGTATAGCTTTTAAATCAAAATTTTTCATAGTTTTAATTATCCAAACCAAAACAGCCCCCGGTTGTAACTACGGCGGCGTAAATCCGGTTTTATGGTGTTTATCGTGTTTTCGGGTTTTAAATCATTAAGTTAGCATATCATATAGATATAGATCATGTGTATAGTTGATTTTAAAAGTGTAGTTAGAAGGATTAACTTTATTTGCGAACAAGTTTAGAATTAACTAAACTATGTTCTAGTGATTACTAGTTTACCACTTCGAATATGATAGCTTTTTATGTATGAATCGAATTATGTTATGAACATCATTACTACCTTAAGTTCCTTGGATAAACCTACTGGAAAAGAGAAAAATGGATCTAGCTTCAACGGATCCTTGGATGGCTCGAAGTTCTTGAAGCAGAATCATGACACGAAAACAAGTTCAAGTAAGATCATCACTTAAAATAAGATTGTTATAGTTATATAAATTGAACCAAAGTTTGAATATGATTATTACCTTGTATTAGAATAATAACCTACTGTAAGAAACAAAGATTTCTTGAGGTTGGATGATCACCTTACAAGATTGGAAGTGAGCTAGCAAACTTGAAATTATTCTTGATTTTATGAAACTAGAACTTGTAGAATTTATGAAGAACACTTAGAACTTGAAGATAGAACTTGAGAGAGATCAATTAGATGAAGAAAATTGAAGAATGAAAGTGTTTGTAGGTGTTTTTGGTCGTTGGTGTATGGATTAGATATAAAGGATATGTAATTTTGTTTTCATGTAAATAAGTCATGAATGATTACTCATATTTTTGTAATTTTATGAGATATTTCATTCTAGTTGACAAATAATGGTTCCCACATGTGTTAGGTGACTCACATGGGCTGCTAATAGCTGATCATTGGAGTGTATATACCAATAGTACATACATCTAAAAGCTGTGTATTGTACGAGTACGAATACGGGTGCATACGAGTAGAATTGTTGATGAAACTGAACGTGGATGTAATTGTAAGCATTTTTGTTAAGTAGAAGTATTTTGATAAGTGTCTTGAAGTCTTTTAAAAGTGTATGAATACATATTAAAACACTACATGTATATACATTTTAACTGAGTCGTTAAGTCATCGTTAGTCGTTACATGTAAGTGTTGTTTTGAAACCTTTAGGTTAACGATCTTGTTAAATGTTGTTAACCCAATGTTTATAATATCAAATGAGATTTTAAATTATTATATTATCATGATATTATGATATATTAATATATCTTAATATGATATATACATTTAAATGTCGTTACAACGATAATCGTTACATATATGTCTCGTTTCGAAATCATTAAGTTAGTAGTCTTATTTTTACATATGTATTTCATTGTTAATACACTTAATAATATATTTACTTATCATTTAACATAATTAACCAAGTGTATCAATATCTTAATATGATTCATATGTACCTAGTAAGATGTTGTTATAACGATAATCGTTATATATATCGTTTTCGAGTTTCTTAAATTAATAGTCTCATTTTTTATGTATATAACTCATTGTTAAAATACCTAATGAGATACATACTTATAATAAAATCATATTAACTATATATATAACCATATATATGTCATCGTATAGTTTTTACAAGTTTTAACGTTCGTGAATCACCGGTCAACTTGGGTGGTCAATTGTCTATATGAAACCTATTTCAATTAATCAAGTCTTAATAAGTTTGATTGCTTAACATGTTGGAAACACTTAATCATGTAAATAACAATTTCATTTAATATATATATAAACATGGAAAAGTTCGGGTCACTACAAGTTATGTAATTAATATCATCATCATCAGCAGCATTCGTGGTTAAGGTTAACACGTCAGTCTCGCACGACGGTAACGTACAACCTTCACGGGGTCATCGATCAAAGAACGTTATCGATGGTGGACTTAACATTTAACCACCCCATCGATATCATCATATCGATCTGGGTTATTCATGGTAGCCGGACCAGAGAGTTAAATTCTATGATCCTTAAACCCCACATTACTCGTAATCCCGCTAGGATTCTCTATGGTTTACAAATTGAAGAGTGGAATCTTATTGTCATAACTCTATTGTTCATGTCAAGTTTTAACGCGTCGCAAATATAATAACTTTCAAATGCCAATAATTCTTTTTCGCGCATATTTTTTTTTTCAATAGTTTATGTGCGGTTCTTGCCTACTTAAGGGGTGTCCTCTAACCCCATCGCGGTAGAAGCCTGTTTGGTTACAAGGCTAGAATATAACGGCAGGTGAAGGGAATTGGTTTTCCCCTAGCCAAGCACTACGCATACTAGAAGGCTTCCAAGTCGACTTAAAATACGAGCATTGGTTTGCTTGTGCATATTAAATTATCCTAAGTATTGGTTTACTTGGGCAAACTCTTAAGTATAAAAACATTGGTTTGTTTTTTGTTAGCATTGCCTTACCACACAACTAAGTGCACCCCTAGTACGTGATAGAGCAAATAATGCTGTAACTTATGAGTACAAACATTTTTCGTGCGGACTCACACAAGGGTTTTTTTGTTAAAATATTGGTTTATATACGCAACGCCCGAAATTGTGCATAAGTTTGGTTAACTTATGCGCACATTTTGTGAATTGTTTTAATTCGCGATAACAGGCAATTACAATCACATGCATACACATGCATAAAAGTCCATGATTACGCTGCGTAAGCGCATGGTTACTTGATACCCCTCACAAATATGTGGTAGGGATGCCTCGATATAACTCCGAGATCGGACTCCGTGAGTCTGAGATGCCTTGACTACAATTACGAGTTCTGATCGGCTAGTTGTTTCAAGATGTCACTTTGATGTGGTCTTATTTATAGTTCGCCATGACATGTTTGCACATTTCATACCGAACTGGGGGGAGTGATGGTGCACTATAGTTGCCCTTCAGTTTTGTTTTCGCAACATCGCTGCAATGTGCATCGCGGATGGTAGTGGAAGTTAGCATGCTCACATTGCTACATTGTGTTAAGCATAAGGATGTGTCGCGAGTAGTTGTGGTTAACATGCATGCATCACATTTGGTCATATCTAGCATGATTGCAATTTACGGGGTTGTATGGTGCATAGTTATAATGTGTGGGCCGTGCCGTGCAGGGTTCCACCCCACAGATCTCTTCCCACCGCACGTCTGCATGGCGTGTGGACTTATTACATCGCGTCATCACATTACTACATGGATTCAATGTGCATTGCGCTTGACTTTGTAGTCAGGATTGCGCAGACACGTTACTGTATGAGTTATTGCGGCATCGCAGTTTGTTTCAATGTAGGATAGTTACAAGCCAATGTGGGTTATGTGATAAGGTGTTTGCGGTGGCATATTTGTAACTTCGATATGACACTAATATGTCACACCGAACTTGGGGGACTTGATGATGTGCAGTGCCCATCGGGCCGAGTAATTGGGCTTGGCCCATGGGTCGCGGTCAAGTCTTCATCTAAAACCCTAATCCCCTCTTATAAATAGAGGGGTCACCAATCAATTAGGGTACACATTTGATAACGCCAAAATCATACATGTTTATTGTCATTATTCCGATCCGATTTAATATCAATTTGTATGTAATTGTTGTACGTATGTATTGTAATTCATGTATATTTGTAAAAGTTCTTTGTGATTGAATAAATGAAGACCAACAGCGAAAACAGAGTTAAAACGAAGATTGAACGCTTAAAACAGCCCAAAACCACTGAAACAGGTCCAAATGCGGCGCATCTCCCTCAGATGCGGCGCATCTCTGCACCAAATAACTCCCGACAGTTTCAGATGCGGAGCATTAGGATTTTTGGACTAAAACAACACCAGATGCGGCGCATCTGAGAGGGATGCGGCGCATCCAAGCCAGATGTGGCGCATCTGTCCCAGATGCGGTGCATCTGGTCCCCTACCGACAGTCCTGAGTACTGAACCTAGCTGGAATCTACTGAACGTAAAGAGATGTGGCGCATCCCAAAGAGATGCGGCGCATCTGGTCACTTTCTGGCCAAAATACCTAACTTTTGAGCCTATTTAATGGAGTCTTTGGTTACATACTTGAGAAACCTTCATTTATTACATTCTCCCTCAGTTCTAGTAAGATTTTCAAGGTTCAAGGAAGGCTACAAGTCAATCTCCACTCTTTCAACATCAAGATTAAGTTAGGATCATTCATCACTATTGGTATTATTGTTCTATAACTTTTAAACATGAATTCAACTTGTATTTACTGTTCCATTAGTTCTATTATGATTATGTTAGGCTAAAAGCCTTGTGTGTTTGCTTCAATGTAAGATTTATGGCTTGGGATTGTTCTATACTTTGATGTTATGCTAGTTATATATATGTTTGATTGATTAAATTATCTAGTTCAACCGTAAGAACCATTGTTATGCTTGCTTAGTTCATTACCTAAATTATATAGATTGCAAACCTATTAATGTGAGTTAACTAGGAAAACAATCTATACTTCAATACACCTAGTAATCTAGACGATTAGATGCATAAACTTAAGTGATTTTGTTATGTGTTTAATTCGGTAATTGAATAAGTTCCAAAGCAACATAGTTATGAAATTACCTCAAGTGATTGTTGTAATTTAGGTTTCACGTGAGTTTAACCGGGTTGGATCTAGTTAGTTAATCAATCTAAATCACCATGTTCTTTCAAAAGATCCATTGTTGTAATCACCCTTGTATCCTAGTTCAATTATGTAAGTTATGACTTGGTTTATGTGAGTTTATCAAAGACCATAGCTTATACTTCAACACCTAGTGATCTAGCCACCTATATGTGAGTACATGATGTTAATTGAACGATATTTAGGATATACAATCATGTAGTTTACTTAGAGTGATCTTAGTAAACTAGGTTTATGTGAATTCAACCACGAAAGAATCTTGTTGATTAAACATAGCTCTTAAGTTTATAGAAATTGTGAAATTGATATAAACTACTCTATTGTAACTATCACATAACGGTTTTAATTATAAAAGAACAATCCCTGTCATTTATCAAGCATATAAGTAAACACCGCATTCTCATTCTTGTTATTCATTATATTTATTTATTGTTTTGTTAAACGAAAATACAACTTCAAACACAAACCCCCTTTTAGAATAATTAATCGTTGTAAAATCCTTAAAACAAACTTCTCCCTGTGGATCGAACTGGTCAATTTACTTGCTAGTTACTGCATGATCGGGTTTTAGTTGCCTGTATTATGTGTTAATTATTAAGCATATTGTCTATATTTTAAAGGTTACGTCTTGACACATCAACTTTTTGGCGCGCTGCCGGGGAGCGGTTTTGTTAAAAGATTTTAATAAACTTTGAATTATTCGATCCTTTTGTAGGAATTCAATTCCTAGAAAAGTTACTTTTTATTGTAAGCTTGTGTTTTTGCAATTGGTTTGTTTGTGGTGTTGTGATTGCAGGATAGGTATTAATGCATGAATCTACGTTCTTCCAACTCTAATTTAATTCCTTCATATCCTGAACCTGAAAGAGAACTTCACGAACGCTTAAGAGCTCAAGAAGTAGAATCTCTTGCTCAGGGTTTAGAATCACTTTCATTAGATTCTAACTCTGAACCAATTGTTCAACCAATCATAGAGCCAGTTATTAAAGAAGAGGAAGAGATGGCTGCTACAAATCAAACGATGGATGCATTAATGAAGGCAACAAGAACAGGTCAAGGCCACGCAATTATTCAACCCACGATGACTGATGGTTTTGAAATAAAGGGTCAATTTCTCCAAATGGTGACTAATACATGTCAATTAGGTGGAGCCCCAAATGAGGATGATAACGAGCATCTTCGTAAGTTTGTAAGCATTTGCAAGATTTTCAAAATCAAAGATGTCACCGATGAAGTCGCATGTTTAAAAATCTTTCCATGGTCACTAAAGGATGATGCAAGAGATTGGCTAGACTCATTACCGGAAGGTTATATTGAAGATTGGAATGATATGATGGACAAGTTTTTGTCAGAATTCTTCCCTGCTTCAAAAGCAGTAAAGTTGCAAAGTGATATAAATCACTTCAAGCAAAAGTCTAATGAGACTCTTTATGAAGCTTGGACCCGATTCAATAAAATGCTTAGGGTATGTCCTCAACACGGGTTGAATACATTCCAAAAAGTCCAAATATTCTATAAAGGAGTCAATGTGGCTACTCGAAAGGATATAGATGTTGCAGCAGGAGGATCGATCATGAAAAAAATGCCCGAAGAAGCGGACACAATCATTTCCGATATAGCAGCACATTCTCATAATTGGCATCAAGAGATGGAGTTCTCTAGATCATCAACGGTTGCTAATGTCGAAAGCAACGATGAAATCGCTGCATTAAAAGTTCAATTGGCAAATCAAGCAAGGCAAATGGAGAAGGTAACCAAAGAAATGCACGCTATCAGGGTAGGGTGTGAATTGTGCCAAGGTCCCCATCTCACTAGAGATTGTGATCAAACAACGATGAAAGAGCAAGCAAATTTTTTAGGTTGCTTGCGTAAAGGTGAAATGAATTTTGACGACTTTTCGGCGGTTGAAGCAATGAACCGGAAATATCCTCCTGTCAACAGTTATCAAATAGGAGGACCTTCAGGTTCAAACAACAATTACCACGGAGGAAATTCAGGTTACCAAAATAACCGGAATTTCCCAAATCAAAATCAAAGAAATGCACCACCGGGTTACAATCACCTAAACAATCGTAATCAACCTCCACGAAATTACCAAAATAATTTCCAACAAAATCAACCACAACCACAACCACAAGCACTTATACAACCACAACCCGAGAAGAAATCTGGTTTAGAAGATCTTTTGAGAGATTTTATGGTTAAACACGAGTAAACTGCGGAACTTCAAACTCAGCAAATTCGAAATCAACAAGCTGCGATTCAGAATTTAGAAAGGGATGTTGGAAGGATCTCACAGTTACTAGCAGAGAGACCACCTGGTGCTCTCCCCTCAAATACTCAAGTGAATCCCAGTAACAATCAAACAAGGAATGAGCATGTAAATGCTATAACTACTAGAAGTGGTTTAACCACTAACCTGGAGACCCTTAAGTCCCCGGAAGTTCCTTTGTCTCCTTCTGTTTTGCAGGTACCTGTTGATGTAGATGAGCATGTTGAAAAAGAACAAGAGAAAGATGATCCACCAGAGGTCATATCGAAGAAAAGTGAAGAACCACCAGTGAAGGTGTATAAGGCACCTATTCCATACCCAAAAGCATTGAAGAAAGACAGACTCGCGAGCCAATATCAGAAATTTACGAATATGATCAAGCAAATCAGCATTAACATGCCACTCGCGGAGGTTCTTAAGGGTATGCCCCATTACGGGAAGTTTTTGAAAGATCTCATATCCTCGAAGGGTAAATACCACAAAGTGTCTGCCACATTCCTCCATGAGGAGTGTTCGGCCATCTTGAAAAGGCAAAATGTACCTCCAAAATTGGGATATCCGGGTAGTTTTATCATCCCATGTATGATGGGTGATTCGGTAGTGTACGATGCACTAGCCGACCTAGGTGCAAGTGTTAACCTAATGCCTTACTCGTTATATTTGAAACTTGACTTAGGAGACTTGAAACCAACCCGGATGGGTATTCGATTAGCAAACCAATCATTTGATACTCCCATAGGTATAGCCGAGGATATTCTTGTAAAAGTTGGCTCACTTATCTTTCCCGTCGACTTTGTTATTCTAGAAATGCAAGAGGACACAAAAGTTCCTATTATTTTAGGACGTCCTTTCCTTAACACCGCAGATGCTATCATTAATGTCCAAAAAGAACAATTAAGTCTAGGTGTGGGAAACGATAGAATAATTTGTCACATTGACAAAGCCATGAAATGGCCCACTTCCACCGATGACTCTTGTTTTCAAATTGATGTTATAGACCTTTGTGTTGAGAATGATGAAATGTCCCGTTCATATTGATTATAAACATTCCATATTAATTGATTTCATTGCGAGGTTTTGACCTCTATATGAGACGTTTTTCAAAGACTGCATTCATTTTTAAAACCACCATAACCTTTATTTTATCAATAAAGGTTTTAAAAACATTACGTAGATTATCAAATAATGATAATCTAAAATATACTGTTTACACACGACCATTACATAATGGTTTACAATAGAAATATATTACATCGACATATGTTTCTTGAATGCAGTTTTTACACAATATCATACAAACATGGACTCCAAATCTTGTCCTTATTTTAGTATGCAACAGTGGAAGCTCTTAATATTCACCTGAGAATAAACATGCTTTAAACGTCAACAAAAATGTTGGTGAGTTATAGGTTTAACCTATATATATCAAATCGTAACAATAGACCACAAGATTTCATATTTCAATACACATCCCATACATATAGATAAAAATCATTCATATGGTGAACACCTGGTAACCGACATTAACAAGATGCATATATAAGAATATCCCCATCATTCCGGGACACCCTTCGGATATGATATAAATTTTTAAGTACTAAAGCATCCGGTACTTTGGATGAGGTTTGTTAGGCCCAATAGATCTATCTTTAGGATTCGTGTCAATTAGGGTGTCTGTTCCCTAATTCTTAGATTACCAGACTTAATAAAAAGGGGCATATTCGATTTCGATAATTCAACCATAGAATGTAGTTTCACGTACTTGTGTCTATTTTGTAAATCATTTATAAAACCTGCATGTATTCTCATCCCAAAAATATTAGATTTTAAAAGTGGGACTATAACTCACTTTCACAGATATTTCCTTCCTCGAAAATAAGACTTGACCACGGATCGATTCATGAACCTATACAAATATGTACATATATATCAAAGTATGATCAAAATATAATTACAACCATTTTTATTATGTTATAAAGATTTGAGTGTATTAAGTCAGCTGTCCTCGTTAGTAACCTACAACTAGTTGTCCATAATTAGATGTACAGAAATAAATCGATATATATTATCTTGAATCAATCCACGACCCAGTGTATACACGTCTCAGGCTAGATCACAACTCAAAGTATATATATTTTTGGAATCAACCTCAACCCTGTATAGCTAACTCTAACATTACTGCATATAGAGTGTCTATGGTTGTTCCAAATAATATATATACATGGGTCGATATGATATGTCAAAATATTTGCATACGTGTCTATGTTATCCCAAGATTACATAATATATTAGAATACATGTATAATACAATATAAGTTAGCTAGGATATGATTAATATAGATTTGTTACCAATTTTCACGTAGCTACAACAAGCAAAAATAACCAATCTTGTTTTACCCATAACTTCTTCGTTTTAAATCCGTTTTGAGTGAATCCAATTGCTATGGTTTCATATTGAACTTAAGTTTATGAATCTATACAGAAAAAGTATAATTTTATAGTCAGAATTACAGGTTACAAGTCGTTTTTGTAAAGGTAGTCATTTCAGTCGAAAGAACGACGTCTAGATGACCATTTTGGAAAACATACTTCCACTTTGAGTTTAACCATGATTTTTGGATATAGTTTCATGTTCATAAGAAAAATCATTTTCCCAGAAGAACAACTTTTAAATCAAAATTTATCATAGTTTTTAATTAACTAACCCAAAACAGCCCGCGGTGTTACTACAACGGCGTATATCCGGTTTTACGGTGTTTTTCATGTTTTTTGGTTTTAAATCATTAAGTTAGCATATCATATAGATATAGAACATATGTTTAGTTGATTTTAAAAGTCAAGTTAGAAGGATTAACTTTTGTTTGCGAACAAGTTTAGAATTAACTAAACTATGTTCTAGTGATTTCAAGTTTAAACCTTCGAATAATATAGCTTTATATGTATGAATCGAATGATGTTAAGAACATCATTACTACCTCAAGTTTTGTGGATAAACCTACTGGAAAAGAGACAAATGGATCTAGCTTCAAAGGATCCTTGGATGGCTTGAAAGTTCTTGAAGCAGAATCATGACACGAAAACAAATTCAAGTAAGATCATCACTCGAAATAAGATTGTTATAGTTATAGAAATTGAACCAAAGTTTGAATATGAGTATTACCTTGTATTAGAAAGATATCTTACTGTAAATAAGAAAGATTTCTTGAGGTTGGATGATCACTTTACAAGATTGGAAGTAAGCTAGCAAACTTGGAAGTATTCTTGATTTTATGAAACTAGAACTTATAGAATTTATGAAGAACACTTAGAACTTGAAGAAAGAACTTGAGAGAGATCACTTAGATGAAGAAAATTGAAGAATGAAAGTGTTTGTAGGTGTTTTTGGTCGTTGGTATATGGATTAGATATAAAGGATATGTAATTTTGTTTTCATGTAAATAAGTCATGAATGATTACTCATATTTTTGTAATTTTATGAGATATTTCATGCTTGTTGCCAAATGATGGTTCCCACATGTGTTAGGTGACTCATATGGGCTGCTAAGAGCTGATCATTAGAGTGTATATACCAATAGTACATACGTCTAAAAGCTGTGTATTGTACGAGTACGAATACGGGTGCATACGAGTAGAATTGTTGATGAAATTGAACGAGGATGTAATTGTAAGCATTTTTGTTAAGTAGAAGTATTTTGATAAGTGTCTTGAAGTCTTTCAAAAGTGTATGAATACATATTAAAACACTACATTTATATACATTTTAACTGAGTCGTTAAGTCATCGTTAGTCGTTACATGTAAATGTTGATTTGAAACCTTTAAGTTAACGATCATGTTAAATGTTGTTAACCCAATGTTTATTATATCTAAAGAGATGTTAAATTGTTACATTATCATGATATTATGATATATAATATATCTTAGTATGATATATATACAGTTAAATGTCGTTACAATGATAATCGTTACATATATGTCTCGTTTCGAAATCATTAAGTTAGTAGTCTTATTTTTACATATGTAGTTCATTGTTAATACACTTAATGATATATTTACTTATCATTTAACATAATTAACCAAGTGTATCAATATCTTAATATGATTCATATGTACTTAGTAATACGTTGATATAACGATAATCGTTATATATAATGTTTTCGAGTTTCTTAAATTCAATAGTCTCATTTTTATGTATATAACTCATTGTTAAAATACCTAATGAGATACTTACTTATCATAATATCATTTTAACTATATATATAATCATATATATGTCATCATATAGTTTTTACAAGTTTTAACGTTCGTGAATCACCGGTCAACTTGGGTGGTCAATTGTCTATATGAAACCTATTTCAATTAATCAAGTCTTAACAAGTTTGATTGCTTAACATGTTGGAAACACTTAATCATGTAAATATCAATTTCATTTAATATATATAAACATGGAAAAGTTCGGGTCACTACAAATGAATTGCAGGAGCTACTTGAAATTGATACCTCGGGGTTAACCCCGGAAAGTGAAAGTGAATATTTCAATATTGATGAGGATTTTGATGAGTTGATGAAGGTGGTCACGGATGATGAGACCATAGAAGAAGAAATTCCCAAGGAAGAGGAATCATTTGAAGATATCAAAAATAAAGATAGATTCTGAATAAAGAATTCCTTGGAGGAACCACCCGTACTAGAGCTTAAGGAGCTACCCAAACACTTGGAGTATGCTTATCTCGAAGGTACATCTTAATTACCGGTAATTATTGCTTCACATCTTTCCGGTAACGAGAAGGAAAGGTTAATCTCTGTTTTAAAAACCCATAAAAAGGCTATAGCCTGGAAAACGACCGACATTCCAGGGATAAACCCGTCTTATTGTACGCATAAAATTCTCCTTGAGAATGACTTCAAACCAGTAGTATAAAGACAATGAAGGCTAAATCCCAACATGAAAGAGGTTGTTAAAAAAGAGGTAGTCAAGCTTCTTGATGTCGTGTTAATCTACCCCATCTCCGATAGTCCTTGGGTTAGTCCAGTACAAGTAGTACCCAAAAAGGGGGTACAACCGTTATTGTAAATGAAAAGGACGAACTCGTTCCAACTAGAACGGTTACTGGCTGGAGAGTCTGTATTGATTACAGACGTCTCAATGATGCCACTAGAAAGGATCATTTCCCGTTGCCTTTTATTGATCAAATGATTGAACGATTAGCGGGGAAAGAATACTATTGCTTTTTAGATGGTTTCTCCGATTACTTCCAAATTCTAATTGATCCCAACGACCAAGAAAAGACCACATTCACTTGTCCTTTCGGTTCCTTTGCCTATCGCCGCATGCCATTTGGTTTATGCAATGCACCCAGAACCTTTCAAAGGTGCATGATGGCAATTTTTGATGATATGGTAGAGGATTGTATGGAAGTCTTCATGGATGACTTTTCCATGTTTGGAGACTCCTTTAAATCGTGTCTTTTTAACCTTGAACGTATACTTATCCGACGTGAGAAAGCAAATTTGGTCCTGAATTGGGAAAAATGCCACTTCATGGTGAAGGAGGGCATTGTACTTGGTCACAAGATATCTCGTGCGGGAATAGAGGTAGATAAAGATAAAATTGAAGTTATCTCTAAGCTACCTATACCGACGAATGTCAAGGCCATTAGAAGCTTTCTTGGTCACGCGGGATTCTACAGACGATTTATTAAAGATTTTTCTAAAATCGCCCGCCCAATGACCAAACTTCTTGAAAAGGATGCTCCATTTGACTTTGATTGTAATTGCGAGAACGCATTCTCCATTCTAAAGTCAAACCTCACACAAGCTCCCATTATCGTATCTCCGAATTGGAGTATGCCATTTGAGCTAATGTGTGACGCGAGCGACTATGACTTAAATGCTGTTTTAGAATAACGTCCCGATAATCATTTTCGCCCAATTTATTATGCGAGCAAAACTCTAACGGGAGCTCAAATTAATTATACCACCACGGAAAAGGAGCTCCTGGCGGTTGTTTATGCGTTTGATAAATTTTGGTCATATTTGGTGTTGTCCAAAACCATTGTTTACACGGACCATTCGGCCCTTAGGTACTTATTCTCGAAACTAGATGCAAAGCATCATCTCATACGTTGGGTTCTTTTACTTCAAGAGTTTGACATTGAGATACGTGACAAGAAAGGAGCCGAGAATCTAGCCGCCGACCATTTATCCCGACTTGAAAACCCCGAATTAGAAAAACTCGATGATACAATCATCAAGGACATATTTCCTGACGAATCTCTAATGAGAGTTGACAAGGAATCTGAAATCCCATGGTTTGCCCATTTTGCAAACTATCTTGCTTTAGGCATTCTTCAAAAAGGACTTTCTTATCAACAAAAGAAGAAATTCTTTGCGGATTTGAAGTCATATTTCTGGAAACACCCCGACCTATTTCGTGTTGGTGCGGATCAAGTGATTCGCCGTTGTGTGTACGGAAAAGAGGCTCAACAAATTCTTGAGCATTGCCATCAAGGGCCCACCGGCGGTCGTTTCGGACCAAACTAAACCGCAAGAAACAGCCTTGACTCGGGCTTTTATTGGCCCACGATCTTTAAAGATACCCATAATTTCGTTCGGACTTGTAATGCATGCCAACAAATGGGTAACATCACCAAAAAGGATGAGATGCCTCAAACCGGCATCCAAGTTTGTGAAATCTTTGATATTTGGGGAATCGATTTCATGGGACCATTTCCAAGTTCCCATAAGTGCAAGTACATCCTAGTAGCCGTTGACTATGTATCTAAGTGGGCTGAAGTGAAAGTTTTACCTACGAATGATGCTAGGGTGGTGGTAAACTTCTTGAAAAATCTCCTCTCGCGCTTTGGAATCCCAAAGGCGCTCATATCCGATCGAGGAACACATTTTGCCAACAACCTTCTTGAAAAGGTGTTGAAGAAGTATGGCGTAACTCATCGTTTCTCTACTCCGTACCACCCGCAAACGAGTGGTCAAGTGGAGAACACAAATTGTACCTTGAAACGCATACTTGAAAAGACGGTTGATAACAACCCTAAGATTTGGCAACGCAAATTAGATGATGCGTTGTGGGCCTTTAGGACTGCTTTTAAAACACCAACCGGTACCACACCATTTAGACTTGTATATGGTAAAGCGTGCCATCTTCAGGTTGAAGTGGAACATAGAGCATACTGGGCATTGAACCTTTGTAAATTAGACATGAAAAAGGCTGGTGAAAACCGATTCATGCAAATGCATGAATTGGAAGAGTTGAGGTTAGAAGCGTACGAGAATTCAAGCTCGTATAAGGAGAAAATGAAAAGGTAGCATGATGCCCAATTGAAAGAAGTGAAAGAGTTTAAAATTGGTGATAAGGTTTTGGTTTTTAACTCACGGTTTAAATTTTCTCCCAGAAAGTTGAAGTCCCGATGGACGGGACCTTATTTGGTGAAACAAGCATTTCCATCGGGATATGTTGAGTTGTTTGGAAACGGGAACACTTTTAAAGTGAATGGTCATCGATTAAAACTCTATTTTGATGGAGTTAATACCACGGTTCAAGATGACATCACTTTCTCCCCCAACGCTAATTAGCTTGGGAAGGAGTCGCGTGAACGACTCACTAATAAACTTCACAAATTATAAATAGTTCCATTCGTGTGTCTCATTTCTTAGGATTGATTGTTTTTAAGTGATTTTTCGAGTTTTAGCATGAACCAAGTTGTTTAGGGACCTTCCGCAATATTTAATACGCGAAAAAAACATCAAAAACTGGTGCAACAGGGCCAGATGCGCCGCATCTAGGCTGGATGCGCCGCATCTGAACACAAGAAAAATCCCGACAGTTTTTGATGCACTGAGAAATGGACATGCGCCGCTTTTGGGCCACCAGATGCGCCGCATCTGCTTCAGATGCGCCACATCTGAGCTAGATGCACCGCATCTGCTCCAGATGTGCCGCATCTTTGTCTGAATGTGGGAGTCTGCCTATTTTTTTGCACAAATACGGGAGTTTATCAATTTTACTCATTTTTTCACCTACAACTCCGAACTTCATCTCATTTTATCTCAAGGATTCCATCTCTAAACACTAAATCAACCGATTAAACACATCTTTGAGCATCTAATCCGTCTATCAACATGAGAAAGGTAAGATTAATCTTCATTTCTTCATGGTTCTTGTGTTCTTCATTCTCAAATTCGGATTTAGCTTGTTCTAAGTGTGGGGATGTTTAAATCTTCATGTTTTGGTCATTATATGCTTGTATTGTTGTTACTAATCCTTATTCATGCTCGAATTTCATGATTAATTGCTCAAAAAATTACTTTAGAAATTAGGGTTCTTCATGAATTTGGGGATTTCGAAAGAATGACTATTACTTGTTTGAATTGAGATGCTTTAGAGTTCAATTACTAGTATACATTAGCAAATCCGCATGAACCTTAGTTGAATTACAAGATTGCACAAATTATTGAATTTTAGGGTTCTTAAATTGGGGATTTTGACTTTTGTTGACTAGTAAGTGTTCTAAGTGGAATTAAAGCAATTCATTGATTATGCTAAACTCATATATGCCTTAACTTAGTGTTTGTTCGAATTGAAAAGTTTTATTTGCGGAAGTTAAGGATTGTATGCTTAAGCTTTTTGATGAAATTGTATACTTAAGTCGACTTTAGTGTCTAAATGTATGATAACCATTGATTGCATATTGTTTGACATGCTTATTGATGAATGCTAATGGTTTCATATACTTGTTTTGGTGAAACTAATTATGCTAGATATGATTGAACTTATGAAGTGATAAAGATTATGAGTCATACTAGTACATGTTTGACATGAGAGTTTGTGTAATACGTAAGATATAAGATGTTCTACATGGTTTTGGCTTGTGCAATATGAAAGATGTTTTGAATTTCTTTAACGCTAATCAACTTGGTTTGTTGTTTTGTTTGTTTGGTTTTGTTGTGTTTTTATGTAGACTAGAGCATCATCATCAAACCCAAAATCAAAGAAGCAAAAAGGCCCGGCAATTAGAGATCCGGACACGAGTGACGAAGAAAATATTGTGGAAGAAGAAATGGATATTGACAACCAGCAATTAAATGTTCGTGGATTAACCACTCTGGATCCATGGATCAATGCAGTTTTGAGGCATCCGGAATATCATGAACGGATGAAGGAACTTCTACACAAAGACGTATATCCGGGAAAATATATCGATTGGACACCATTAGAAGAAGCCGGTGAATATCAAAATTTTCGTAACCTTTTTCGAGTATCGTATCAAGGCCATCAAATATATGCATGGGAAAACCTGTTCAGAATGCAAGAAAGAGTGTACCCACTTTTAGTCAAAGAATTCGTTGGTTCACTTAGGGTTGATTACACGTCACCAACATCAGGTACCTTTATGAGATTTCGGCTTGGAGGGCAAGACCGGACATTAACACTGCTACAATTTGTAAAGGCACTGGATATTTATGAAGGTTTGCCACACCAATTGATGCAAAATTACTTTAATCAATGTATAGTCTACGTTTCTTCTTTTAATCATGCAGAAGCATGGGTGGACATGAGCAATAGCGCATATAGTGCAAGCAAGCAGACTTGTAGCAAGCTACATACTTACGAGCATCGATGCGTCCAAAGATTCATTTCAAGTACCATAAACTGTCGAAAAGATAGTAGCGAAAAAGTTACCAACTTGGATATCTGGTACATTCACGCAATAATGGATCACACCCATGTTCATTTTCCACGAATGATTCTCACTTTCCTTCTCGAAGAAAGGAAAAAGATTGCACCAATCATGGGCGACCATTTTGTAACCAGGATTACCTAACATTTTCGTATCAATACAAGTGGGTTAGAGGAGAAACATATGATTGCCTTTGATAGAGTAAGTTATACAAGGGCAAACATTTTGATGAGGGGGTCGAACGGCCTTCTAACTAGGTATGTGGATCCCGAGTACAGGTAACCGCAACAACCACAACCACAATCGCAGCCAGATCCACAGTAGAATGTTGGAAGTAGTTTGGGTCCGGGAAATGATTGGGAGGCTTACATGGCGCGACAATTTTCATATTTGCGACTCCATAATGATCGAAACACTCAAAAGGTAATTGATCACTACGATACAGGTAACAGGGAGATGCAACATTACATTGATGTAAGGAATGATAGAACGTGGTACACTCAAGCGGGGCAGCAAAATCAGCTTAACTGGATACATGAACAGACCGTGTCATACGCTGCAGATCCCGCTAACTATACCCCCTCTCCTTGACCTGCATACAAACCATGGGTTCGAATGGGTGATCCATACCCTGCGCCTTATCCTCCTCCTGCATACCCCCTAACCCACCAAATGAAGACACTGCTGTTGTCCCTGCTCAAGCAACCTATCAGGGGTACAACCCTTCAATATTCCAGTACGACGACGCGGTAAACCAAAATGAAGGTGGAGCTGGCCCAAGTAACTCTTTTTGGGGATCCTTCTGAAGTTGACGTGATTATTCGTGAAGTGTGTGAAAGGTTTGAATGATGTTGGTTTGTTTGAAAAACAATTTAATTTCATGTTTGGTGTGTAATAACTTAATAGTATGTTGGACGTTTGTAATTTGAATAACTTTGTTAATTAGGTGTGGGGTTTTCGGTACATGAAGTACAGCCCCATTGTTTCTATAAAATGTTTGCTTTGTTTGAATTGATACAGGTGAGCATTGTGCTATATGCTGCATTTTTTTACAAAGACTGGCAGTAAGTTCAGCACATACTTGATTGGTGATTGTTTTGTGGTTGCAAGAAGTGGATGATGTTCTTATGCTGGCATTCAGTTCAGCGCCATCATCCCGTGAACTTCAGTTTTAGACCTTGAAAGTAATAAACTCTCTTACACTCTTTAACCCTCCCGAATTTAAATTTTTCTGAATTCATGTAATGAGGGCGATACATGAACTCAAGTGTGGGGAGGAAGTTATAAATTCTTTCGGATTTTTGATTTTGGTTAAAAAGGCTTAAAATGGTGAAAATTTTTAAACTTTTATCTTCATAAATTCAAATTTTGTTTAAAATTTGTAGATTTTAAAACTAGGTGTATACACTGAAATTATTATCACAAAATAAATTAAGAAACAACCAAATGATTGAGTTTATTTTGTTAAAAATCATAAAACTAGTAGTCATATAAAAGATATAATCATCATGCTATACCACATTTTGAATGAAAAAAAGAATCATCAAGTAATTTGTTTTTCTAACAATCTAATCCAATGCTCATCTATGTAATGATTGTGAAGGAAGTCAAGTCTTCCAATATTACACACTTGCTAACTTATGTTAGAAGATGTAGTCCAGAACAGCTGTAGGTTGACGAAAAATCTTGAAAAGTCATCTCTATCATCGGCTGGAAATCCACCTCACCTCAGCATCAAACAGCGTTTTTGGTGGTCAGACTTATCCTAACCATGAGATGGATCTGTCTCGTACAATGGGGGGGGGGTACATTGCAAATTAGCTTTTAAGACTAATGAATCTAATCCCCAGATGGATGATCTCCGTAAAGATCAACCACATCTATGTTGACTGCGGCCAACATACATATGCCATAACAAATTGAGGTGTGCAAACTCATGGTTCACTGATGATATTTGGACATGATATAGTTTCTTCTAAAAACTTATGCTATTTTATGAACTATATTGTGTAAAACTATTTTTAGGACATCCGGTTTCAAGTTCCATGATACTTCAATCATGGGGGCGAGTAGCTTGCTAAGCACCAACTGAGGCTTCGATTTTCAGTTACCCTCAACCGGACTTTGAGGTTAAAACCGGAAAACTTGTTAGTGTAAAAACTAACATTTCTAATTTTCAAAATATAAAAGGTTTTTCGCAAAGGTCCTAATTTCCCTAAGGATCCAAATTTTTAAGAAATGTGGACTTTAAAACCCACCTTTCGACTTTAGTATAATTTTATTTCGTATATGTACTCAAAGTGTGCGTATTATATTGTGAAATAAATAAAAGCGTGTGTACTCCAAAGGTGTGTGTATACTCAAAACACGTGAGTGTGATATTATGTGTGAAATAAAAAGTGTGAGTGTGTACATTTTGTGATTCGTGTGTGTTTTCATCAATGTGTATTCACTATAGTAAATTTCAAATTCTTGTAAGTCTTGCTTGAGGACAAGCAAGGTTTAAGTGTGGGGATTTTGATAACGCCAATATCATACATGTTTATTGTCGTTATTCCGATCCGATTTAATATCAATTTGTATGTAATTGTTGTACGTATATATTGTAATTCATGTATATTTGTAAAAGTTCTTTGTGATTGAATAAATGAAGACCAACAGTGAAAACAGAGTTAAAACGAAGATTGAACGCTTAAAACAGCCCGAAACCACTGAAACAGGTCCAAATGCGGCGCATCTCCCTCAGATGCAGTGCATCTCTGCACCAAATAACTCTCGACAGTTTCAGATGCGGAGCATTAGGATTTCTGGACCAAAACAGCACCAGATGCAGCGCATCTGAGAGGGATGCGGCGCATTCAAGCCAGATGTGGCGCATCTGTCCCAGATGCGGCGCATCTGGTCCCCTGCTGACAGTCCTGAGTTGTGACGACTCCGTCAAAACACTTAACGGCTCCGTCACTTGGTCCCACAGCTTGATCGAAACTCTATATGAATTTAATAAAACAACCTTGCATTCTTTATTTAAAAAAATGATTTCCTATAAAGGAAATCTACTAAAATGTATAAGTTTAGAAAAACTATACATAAATACTTTAACCAAAGGTTGACCAAAACAGTGTCAACAAACACCCACTATTTAATGTAACAAAATAGAATGCAAGTTAATGTTTATCAAAAGCTGCCATCATAAATATGCAGACTCTCTAAGCACAGCGGAAACAATCAATCATGAACCTGAGAATAAAACATGCGAGTAACTGTCAACAAAAATGTTGAGTGAATTATAGGTTTAATATTGCAAACATTATTTAATTTAAACAATAAAAATTTATGTTTGAAAACATAAAACACCTTTTTAAACCACCAAATTATATGCTAGAAAACATATAATAAAACATTATTCCATTTTCCGTGAGCCACCTGGTAACCACTTAACCCTTTATTTACCCTTGCCAAACACAATAAATAATATACACCGAACAAGTGTATCTACAACAAAATACGAAGTACTAAACATTCCGATTATAAATTGCTAGCGCGACTAGCTCGAAATGGGGTTGTCAAACCCGATAGATCTATCCATAGGATTCGCGTTCACCAGTAGAAACCAGTGATTACAGTTACCAGACTAGGGAATATTTTTGTTCAACTCACAATGAATAATTTAAACCAACTTTCACATGTGTCCAAAATATAAAATAAATTGCATGTATTCTCATCCCAAAAGATTTAAAATAGAAAAATGGGACTATAACTCACCTTAACAGCAAACGAAGTAACCACACAATTATGCGAACAGCAAATGAAGTAAAGTGATCATGAATGATCACAACGCCGACCTATAAATAAAGCAGGTCGATATAAATAACTAACTTAGGTCAAGTCTTAGTATGATAGCTATTGTACATGTTGCAAGTAGACATAGAACAACACTCAACATGCATCGGTTTGATCGGAACAGCGTACGGACACACACTTTCTATTTTTAGAAAGTTTCTATTTTTAGCAGGTTTCCATTTTTGGAAAGTTTTCTATTTTTGGAAAGTTTCTATTTTTGGAAAGTTTCTATTTTTGGAAAGTTTCTATTTTTGGAAAGTTTCCAAATTTAGAAAGTTCTATTTTTAGAAATTTTTGAAGTTAGGAAAGTTTCCTTATTTAGAAAGTCAACAGAAGTCAACTGAAAGTCAAAGTCAACCGAAAGTCAACTCAAAAGTCAACCTTGGTCAAACATAGTCAACATTAATTTTAAAAGTGCATGTTATAATAATAACATAAGCTATAATGTTTATTAAAGTTAAAAGTGTATAATTAAGTCATAACATAAGTTTAATAAAATTAAAATGAATTACTAAAGTTAACATAAGTTGAAATGATATAATTAATATAACATAAGTATTTAATTAATTAATTAAATATTAGTCATAATATAAGTATTATTAATTAATAATAAATTTTAAATCATATCATAAGTATTATTAATTACTAATGAATTATTAATCATATCATAAATTTCTAATTAAAATTATTAAATCATAAGTATTTAATAATTAGATCATAATTAAATAATAATTAAGTCTTATAATAATTAAATAATTATTTAATCTTTATTATAAGTCTTAAAATAATATTCTCATAAAATAAATTTAATACTTATCATAAGTATTTTTCATTAATAATAAAAGTATTATTAATCATAAGTTTAATTAAAACGTTAATTAAATCATAAGTAATAATTAAATGATATAATAAATATATATCATAAGTCTTAAATGATAATAATTACTTCTTATATCATAAGTAATTAATCAATAATGAAAATCATTATTTTTATCATAAGTTTCAATATTTAACCATAAGTTTTAATTCAAAAGTTCATAGGGTCATAACTTGAGCCCCGGGAATCAGTTTTCGGCGAGCCTTATATATATCTTCGCCTAACCAACCCACCCGACACATTAGTGTGCTCAAGAACATCCCAAGAACAGTCACCAAGTCGTGACTTACATCTCTTAATCAGTTTGTACCTTTAATCCGCTCAAAAACGTATTTTAGTCATAACGGGTGATCCGTGGCTCGGATTTCGATGACCCGAACATGAAGGTTCATCCCATCATCAATCCTAACACACTAGTACACCCTAAAGACTCCAAAAATGGTCACAAAGTCGGACCATAACTGAACCAATTCGTTTTTACAATTTAATCTTAACAAAACACCATTTTAAGCATATCTTAAGCTCCGGGAATCGAAACGACACGAATCCGGAGTCTAAAATTAATGTCTTGATGAGAGGAACTCATCTAGATACTTTATTTCATGATCAACATCAGTTACATGTACAGAAAATAACAAATACTCCGCTGTCCCAAATTAATCAAACCGAAAAACATGAAATCGGGCAATTCTACGCATACAATCAACATAACAATAACAAATAACTAACATACTATTAAAATAGACATCAAATACAGAAAAAAATAAAGAAAAAAAATAAAAGTTCTAGGGTTAGGGTTTATACCCTAATCAATAATCAAGTAGTAAGATCGCGTAGAGAACGGAATGAGGAACGCGTTGGTGTTAATTAATCCTTGATCCAAATAATAAAAATTGATGAAGATGATGATGTTTGGGGAGTGCTAGTCGACGGCCAAAAAAAGAAAAAGAGGAAGGGAGAAAAAGTTAGAGAGAATTTAGGTTTTGATAAAAATAAATGGAATGTGAAATAATAAGATGGAAAATGGAAAAATGAGGAGTAAACCCCCCTCCCCCTTGAATGGTGCGGCCAAAACTGAATGGGGTGGGCCCCATTTGTGGGCCAACTTGCTAAAAGATTAATTCCTTATGGCCCGAAAGCCCGAACGAATCCCGAAACGCGAAAACGCACGTACGCGATTAAAAATCCGGAAAGATAACAAACGCGCGACGAAAAATAAATATAAATACACTATATAATAATATGATCTTAAAATATCATATTTAAAATATTTAGGATTTAAAAATCCCGAAAGCTCGACCGTTGGTTTGAAAACCGAAAAGATTCGCCGGATGGAAATCCGCGACACGTAGAAACGTATAGTTTAAAATATGAATACAAATATTCATATAACAAATAATAATTAATATATTACTATAAAATAATAATGTAGATCATAAAAATGACGTGGCACGAATAACAATTAACGGTCGTTAAATAATTAACGGCAAAAGATAACGGAAAAAGTAGGGTCGTGACAGTACCTTCCCGTTACGGAAATTTCGTCCCGAAATTTAAGCAGGTGCAGGGGTTGACTCAACATTTGGGAACAAATGCGGGTACTTCTGCCTCATCTAGTCTCCACGCTCCCAAGTGAAATCGGAACCACGTCGTTCCATCTAACTCGAACAATAGGAATTCTACTCTGTTTAAGAGTTTTAACCTTTCAATCCATAATTTCAACAGGTTCCCCAATAAAATGGAGTTGTTTATCAACATGAAGTTCCTCCAAAGGAATAGTTTCACCGGCCTAGGCCAAACACTTCTTCAAATTCGATACATGAAAAACATCGTGAACAGCACTGAGTTCTCGTGGCAACTTCAAACGATAAGCCGCCGGTCCAACTCTCTCAATAATCTCAAATGGTCCAACAAAATGAGAATTCAACTTTCCCCTTTTACCAAAACGTACTACACCTTTCCAAGGTGACTCCTTCAACATAACACGGTTGCCGACCTAAAATTCAATATCGTTCCTTCTCTTATTGGCATAACTCTTTTGCCTACTTCTGGCGGTTCTCAATCTTCCCTTAATCTGTATGATCTTCTCGGTAGTCTCGTGAATGATCTCTGGTCATGTGAGTTGAGCATCCCCAACCTCATTCCAACTGACAGGAGACCTACACTTTCTACCATACAGAGCTTCAAATGGTGCGGCTTTAATACTTGCATGATAACTGCTGTTATAAGAAAACTCATCCAGCGGCAAATATTTATCCCACCCATTTCCAAAATCAAGAACACACGCTCTTAACATGTTTTCTACGTTTGAATGGTCCTTTCACTCTGACCATCCGTCTGTGGATGATAAGTGGTGCTCATATCCAATTTAGTTCCTAGAGCACCTTGTTAGGACTGCCTCAGTCCAACATAATCGATACGGGAACACCATGTCTCGAAATAATCTCCTTCAAATACAAACGAGTAAACTTCTTCATTGAATATGTTTCCTTAATTGGAAAGAAAAGAGTTGACTTAGCGAGTCGGTAACAATCACCCAAATGGTATCATAACCACCCACAACTCCCGGTAACTTCGTAATAAAGTCCATCTTAATACCTTCCCACTTCCACTCGGGAATTTCAGGTTGCACCAAAAGTCCAGACGGTTTCTGATGTTCAGCTTTAACCTTAGCGCAGGTCAAACACTTAGCCACATACGTAGCCACATCAGCTTTCAAATTAGGCCACCAATACGGCTCCTTAAGATCATGATACATCTTTCCTGAACCAGGATGAATAGAGTACCTAGACTTATGAGCCTCATCTAAAACAAGTTTTCGTAGATCACCAAACTTCGGAACCCAAAGATGTCCCGCAAAATACCGAGTACCATCGGTTCGTACATCTAACTGTTTACTCAAGCCTCGGACCTTCCCGTTACAAAATTCTCATCCTTCAAGGCTTCTTGTTGAGCTGCAAGAATCTGCCTTGCGAGGTTTGTTCGAATGGTCATATTTAAGGCTCTAAACCTACGAGGTTCAGCCCTTTCTTTACGACACAAGGCATCAGCCACAACATTGGCCTTACCCGGATGATATAAAAGTTCACAATCATAATCATTCAACGTCTCAATCCATCTGTGTTGTCTCATGTTCAGCTGTTTCTGATCGAGGATATGTTGAAGACTTTTGTGATCTGTGTACACAGTACTCTTAAACCCATACAAATAGCGTCTCCAAATCTTAAGTGCAAACACAACAGCTCCTAACACTAAATCATGGGTTGTATAATTCTGTTCATGGATCTTCAACTGACATGACACATAAGCGATGACTTTCTTTCGTTGCATCAAACGCAACCAAAGCCTTGACGCGAAGCATCACAAGAAACAACTAGGTCATCATTATCCTCAGATAGTGACAATATCAGAGCGGTAGTCAACTTCTTCTTCAAAATCTGAAAAGTAGTCTCTTGTTCATCCTCCCACGCATACTTCTTCCCCTTGTGCGTTAAAGCAGTCAGAGGTTTCGCTATACGAGAGAAATCTTGAATGAACCTTCTATAACAGCCTGCCAAACCTAGGAACCAGCGAATCTGAGTAGGAGTTTTCGGAATTTCCCACTTTTCAATCGCCTAAATCTTAGGAGGATCAACTTGTATTCCCTGTTTACTAACAATATGTCCAAAGAATTGAACTTCTCTTAACCAAAAAGCACACTTAGAGATCTTAGCGTACAACTCTTCTTTTCTCAACATATCAAGCACTAACTTCAAATGTTTTTCGTGCTCTTCATCACTCTTGGAATTAATAAAGATGTCGTCGATGAAATCAATAACGAATTTGTCCAGATAGGGTCTATACACACGGTTCATGAGGTCCATGAACACAGCAGGTGCATTTGTCAATCCGAACGGCATAACAAGGAATTCGTAGCGACCATAACGGGTGCGAAAAGCGGCTTTCGGAACATCAGATTCTTTAACACGCAACTGGTGAATAGCCAAAATGAAGATCGATCTTAGAATAAACGGGCGGACCTTGAAGTTGATCGAACAGATCATCAATTCTCGGAAGAGGGTAACGATTCTTAACCGTAAGCTTGTTTAACTCGCTATAACCAATACACAAACGAAACGAACCATCTTTCTTCTTAACCAAAAGAACAGGAGCTCCCCAAGGGGACGAACTGGGACGAATAAAATATAGTTGCAACAATGAAGGGAGAACTATATGGAGTAGTCACATCGGTGACATAGATATATAAGGCAATTCTCTCAAAGGAGATAACGAGGATCATGGTCTTCAAAGTAAATTTTCATTACATTCCCGAAAGGAATGCGTACGAAAGGTGTGATATTTCATCGAGAGTGAACTTCCTTGTACAACGAGCGAGGAAATCTAGGATTCATCCATATTCTTAAATTTATGTGAGGATGAAAAAAAAATGCTAATCATGGGTTATAAAGAATGGCCGACTCCAGGTGAGATGAATCTCCAAAAATAATTTCGTGCACCCTAAAGTATCGAATCCTAGGATTGATGTTTACGAGGGTGTTGTGGTTGACAGCGAAAATTGAGAGTAGAAACTCCTCAAACGGTCTAGAGTAATATATATCCATGATACCCATTATAACAACAGTTGGGGTAGAAACCCACCTAGCGCCTTTTCTACAATAAGGTGACCATCGAGTGTACCCCAGAAACTTGATTTATCGGTCTGCGTTTCGGCCATGTCCAACCATAAGAGGGAAAAATTCTATGAGCGCAAAGACTTTCCAAAAAATTTTATAAAACCGGCATCCAAACTGGTGTAAGAATTTCTATCAATGGACTTAATGGTAAATTTTCATCCTTAAACGGAGGATGAGAAGAAATGTGATCCAAACACTCTGTAGAGTAATGCGAAAATTCTAATGTAATCAATCAAAGAAGTTTTGAAAAAAAGCTTTAAACGTCTAATGTAACCCCATAAATGGAGCGAAGCTCTTAGTAAATTTAGAAGTATGTACAACGTGTACCATTTTACGTAAATCAATTTGAGTTAACTAGACAACTCAATAAGAGTGGTTTTAAAATAATTTTGAAGGTATAAATTAGTGTATACTAGCCAAAATAGGTAAGGGTAAATTTGTCCATTTGAATTCATACGTACATATATGATTTTATAAATAGTATACATGACAAAGTATTTCATTACTTCTATTCGCCCATAAATCTCGTGAGAACCGCCCAATTACACAAATGTGTAAAATTTTTAATGAAAAGCAGGGTATCCGCATCACAGAGGTTACGAGTTGAAGTAAGATCGTTAAAGCTCGGGTGATGGACTTGAATCGTCTTGCGACATCTCTTCAATAAATGCTACGAGGTCGGAAAGCAATGAGTTAAATAATGTCTTGACTTTTATCAGAACACAAGTCCTTGGGTCAAAACTATTCACGTGCGAAGCTGTCACTAACAAGCGAGTTATAAATGATAAAACATGTGGTAGGTAGTTCGGTTAAGATGAGTCTCTCGCATATCAACAAATAAGATAATGAGTATCTTCCTTACTCATGTAATAACGTTAGAATTGCCGAATGAGTGGTGTACAAATTTTCTTTGACTAGCTTTCTATTCCTCATGTCACAATATTGGGACTTTTTATGAATTAAAGTAATATAATCACGTTGGCCTGACGCCATTCTATTTCACTAACTCATAGTTCCATTCCAATATCACTACATAAGGTCAGGACACGTGGTCAACCTCGAATTTCAACACAATTTCCCTAAAACAATTTCTTAACAATGTGCTAAGGATAGCACAAGAGACAAAGACATCGAAGGTAATGAATAGGAGTAACGATGACATAAGAATGTCTTCGAAGTACCAAGAATCTCTAAAAGTCAAGAATGACGTTTTCCGTTTCAAAAACCAAAGCACATAGGCACAACGGCACAAAGGCACGTAATATAACAAGAATGTTATATACCTAAGCAGAATAGCTGACATTGAAATGCCGAGCCTTTAGAAGTCAAGAATGACGTCTCGCGTAATATAACTCAAAAGTTATATACATATCCATAATAGATGACATAGAAATGCCTAGAATTCTAGAACACGTAATGTAACTCAAACGTTATATCAATAAACACAAATTATGACATAGAAATGTCGAGAATTTCAGAAGTCAAGAATGACACCCCCTCGGTTTCACTAACCGAGGTGTTCCTCTAAAAGATGAACTCGCATGAGTCAGAGAATACGTTCAAATCGGAATGGGAGTTCCTCCCGGATTCAGAACATAATAGAAATGTATGTATGATAACAATATACATACCAACACGATATTAATAATCACATATAATAATATATAATAGGCCGGGCTGTAGACTAGACTCACTAATGCACCCTATTGACTCGGGTAACGACATCAATGCAGCCTAATTCCCTACAACCAGCGCTCTGATACCAACTGTGACAACAGTTGGGGTAGAAACCCACTCAGTGCCTTTCCTGCAAACAGGGTGACCACTGAGCGTACCTCAGAAACTGATTTTACAGCCCGCGTTTCCGCCAAGCCAACCCCAACAGGGACCGCGAGGAGTAAGAGCCAATGCTTCGTCACAGGTTACACTGTGAGAACCCCCTCTACGGCTAACACGCCTCATTGGACATGTTCAAGCCAGCTCTGATACCAACTGTGACGACTCCGTCAAAACACTTAACGGCTCCGTCACTTGGTCCCACAGCTTGATCGAAACTCTATATGAATTTAATAAAACAACCTTGCATTCTTTATTTAAAAAAATGATTTCCTATAAAGGAAATCTACTAAAATGTATAAGTTTAGAAAAACTATACATAAATACTTTAACCAAAGGTTGACCAAAACAGTGTCAACAAACACCCACTATTTAATGTAACAAAATAGAATGCAAGTTAATGTTTATCAAAAGCTGCCATCATAAATATGCAGACTCTCTAAGCACAGCGGAAACAATCAATCGTGAACCTGAGAATAAAACATGCGAGTAACTGTCAACAAAAATGTTGAGTGAATTATAGGTTTAATATTGCAAACATTATTTAATTTAAACAATAAAAATTTATGTTTGAAAACATAAAACACCTTTTTAAACCACCAAATTATATGCTAGAAAACATATAATAAAACATTATTCCATTTTCCGTGAGCCACCTGGTAACCACTTAACCCTTTATTTACCCTTGCCAAACACAATAAATAATATACACCGAACAAGTGTATCTACAACAAAATACGAAGTACTAAACATTCCGATTATAAATTGCTAGCGCGACTAGCTCGAAATGGGGTTGTCAAACCCGATAGATCTATCCATAGGATTCGCGTTCACCAGTAGAAACCAGTGATTACAGTTACCAGACTAGGGAATATTTTTGTTCAACTCACAATGAATAATTTAAACCAACTTTCACATGTGTCCAAAATATAAAATAAATTGCATGTATTCTCATCCCAAAAGATTTAAAATAGAAAAATGGGACTATAACTCACCTTAACAGCAAACGAAGTAACCACACAATTATGCGAACAGCAAATGAAGTAAAGTGATCATGAATGATCACAACGCCGACCTATAAATAAAGCAGGTCGATATAAATAACTAACTTAGGTCAAGTCTTAGTATGATAGCTATTGTACATGTTGCAAGTAGACATAGAACAACACTCAACATGCATCGGTTTGATCGGAACAGCGTACGGACACACACTTTCTATTTTTAGAAAGTTTCTATTTTTAGCAGGTTTCCATTTTTGGAAAGTTTTCTATTTTTGGAAAGTTTCTATTTTTGGAAAGTTTCTATTTTTGGAAAGTTTCTATTTTTGGAAAGTTTCCAAATTTAGAAAGTTCTATTTTTAGAAAGTTTTGAAGTTAGGAAAGTTTCCTTATTTAGAAAGTCAACAGAAGTCAACTGAAAGTCAAAGTCAACCGAAAGTCAACTCAAAAGTCAACCTTGGTCAAACATAGTCAACATTAATTTTAAAAGTGCATGTTATAATAATAACATAAGCTATAATGTTTATTAAAGTTAAAAGTGTATAATTAAGTCATAACATAAGTTTAATAAAATTAAAATGGATTACTAAAGTTAACATAAGTTGAAATGATATAATTAATATAACATAAGTATTTAATTAATTAATTAAATATTAGTCATAATATAAGTATTATTAATTAATAATAAATTTTAAATCATATCATAAGTATTATTAATTACTAATGAATTATTAATCATATCATAAATTTCTAATTAAAATTATTAAATCATAAGTATTTAATAATTAGATCATAATTAAATAATAATTAAGTCTTATAATAATTAAATAATTATTTAATCTTTATTATAAGTCTTAAAATAATATTCTCATAAAATAAATTTAATACTTATCATAAGTATTTTTCATTAATAATAAAAGTATTATTAATCATAAGTTTAATTAAAACGTTAATTAAATCATAAGTAATAATTAAATGATATAATAAATATATATCATAAGTCTTAAATGATAATAATTACTTCTTATATCATAAGTAATTAATCAATAATGAAAATCATTATTTTTATCATAAGTTTCAATATTTAACCATAAGTTTTAATTCAAAAGTTCATAGGGTCATAACTTGAGCCCCGGGAATCAGTTTTCGGCGAGCCTTATATATATCTTCGCCTAACCAACCCACCCGACACATTAGTGTGCCCAAGAACAGTCACCAAGTCGTGACTTACATCTCTTAATCAGTTTGTACCTTTAATCCGCTCAAAAACGTATTTTAGTCATAACGGGTGATCCGTGGCTCGGATTTCGATGACCCGAACATGAAGGTTCATCCCATCATCAATCCTAACACACTAGTACACCCTAAAGACTCCAAAAATGGTCACAAAGTCGGACCATAACTGAACCAATTCGTTTTTACAATTTAATCTTAACAAAACACCATTTTAAGCATATCTTAAGCTCCGGGAATCGAAACGACACGAATCCGGAGTCTAAAATTAATGTCTTGATGAGAGGAACTCATCTAGATACTTTATTTCATGATCAACATCAGTTACATGTACAGAAAATAACAAATACTCCGCTGTCCCAAATTAATCAAACCGAAAAACATGAAATCGGGCAATTCTACGCATACAATCAACATAACAATAACAAATAACTAACATACTATTAAAATAGACATCAAATACAGAAAAAAATAAAGAAAAAAAATAAAAGTTCTAGGGTTAGGGTTTATACCCTAATCAATAATCAAGTAGTAAGATCGCGTAGAGAACGGAATGAGGAACGCGTTGGTGTTAATTAATCCTTGATCCAAATAATAAAAATTGATGAAGATGATGATGTTTGGGGAGTGCTAGTCGACGGCCAAAAAAAGAAAAAGAGGAAGGGAGAAAAAGTTAGAGAGAATTTAGGTTTTGATAAAAATAAATGGAATGTGAAATAATAAGATGGAAAATGGAAAAATGAGGAGTAAACCCCCCTCCCCCTTGAATGGTGCGGCCAAAACTGAATGGGGTGGGCCCCATTTGTGGGCCAACTTGCTAAAAGATTAATTCCTTATGGCCCGAAAGCCCGAACGAATCCCGAAACGCGAAAACGCACGTACGCTATTAAAAATCCGGAAAGATAACAAACGCGCGACGAAAAATAAATATAAATACACTATATAATAATATGATCTTAAAATATCATATTTAAAATATTTAGGATTTAAAAATCCCGAAAGCTCGACCGTTGGTTTGAAAACCGAAAAGATTCGCCGGATGGAAATCCGCGACACGTAGAAACGTATAGTTTAAAATATGAATACAAATATTCATATAACAAATAATAATTAATATATTACTATAAAATAATAATGTAGATCATAAAAATGACGTGGCACGAATAACAATTAACGGTCGTTAAATAATTAACGGCAAAAGATAACGGAAAAAGTAGGGTCGTGACATGAGTGCTAAACCTAGCTGTAATCTACTAAACGTAAAGAGATGCGGTGCATCCCAAAGAGATGCAGCGCATCTTGTCACTTTCTGGCCAAAATAGCTAACTTTTGAGCCTATTTAATGGAACCTTTGGTTACATACTTGAGACACCTTCATTTATTACGTTCTCCCTCAGTTCTAGTACGATTTTCAAGGTTCAAGGAAGGCTACAAGTCAATCTCCACTCTTTCAACATCAAGATTAAGTTAGGATCATTCATCACTATTGGTATTATTGTTCTATATCTTTTAAACATGAATTCAACTTGTATTTACTGTTCCATTAGTTCTATTATGATTATGTTAGGCTAAAAGCCTTGTGTGTTTGCTTCAATGTAAGATTTATGGCTTGGGATTGTTCTATACTTTGATGTTATGCTTGTTATATATGTGTTTGATTGATTAAATTATCTAGTTCAACCTTAAGAACCATTGTTATGCTTGCTTAGTTCATTACTTCAATTATATAGATTGCAAACCTATTAATGTGAGTTAACTAGGAAAACAATCTATACTTTAATACACCTAGTAATCTAGACGATTAGATGCATAAACTTAAGTGATTTTGTTATGTATTTAATTCGGTAATTGAATAAGTTCCAAAGCAACATAGTTATGAAATTACCTCAAGTGATTGTTGTAATTTAGGTTTTACGTGAGTTTAACCGGGTTGGATCTAGTTACTTAATCAATCTAAATCACCATGTTCTTTCAAAAGATCCATTGTTGTAATCACCCTTGTATCCTAGTTCAATTATGTAATTTATGACTTGGTTTATGTGAGTTTATCAAAGACCATAGCTTATACTTCAACACCTAGTGATCTAGCCACCTATATGTGAGTATAGGATGTTAATTGAACGATATTTAGGATATACAATCATGTAGTTTATTTAGAGTGATCTTAGTAAACTAGGTTTTATGTGAATTCAACCATGAAAGAATCTTGTTGATTAAACATAGCTCTTAAGTTTATAGAAATTGTGAAATTGATATAAACTGCTCTATTGTGACTATCAAATAACGGTTTTAATTAAAAAAAGAACAATCCCTGTCATTTATCAAGCATATAAGTAAACACCGCATTCTCATTCTTGTTATTCATTATATTTATTTACTGTTTCGTTAAACGAAAATACAACTTCAAACACAAACCCCCTTTTAGAATAATTAATCGTTGTAAAATCCTTAAAACAAACTTCTCCCTGTGGATCAAACTGGTCAATTTACTTGCTAGTTACTGCATGATCGGGTTTTAGTTGCCTGTATTATGTGTTAATTATTAAGCATATTGTCTATATTTTAAAGGTTACGTCTTGACACATCAACAATCAATACACGAGAGGCCTACTCTCTGACTAGTGTTTTTACCTACGGTTCCTTGTAGGCTTTTTCCCTTTGCCGCCAATTGGCGCTGTCCATCGACCGGCGGTCAGCCCTTAGCCACCCTCCCGAGATCATCATCTCGGCTAGGGTTATCACGGTAACCGAACCGGAGATTAACGTCGCTGAATCTAAAAACGCCTCTTCTTTTGCATTAAGTATGTTTCTAGCCTTAGGCGAAAATATGCTTGATCAATAAATAATAACATAACATAACAATAATTAAACGTTCAAAGAACTCAACCCAAAAAATAATTGTTAGCGATATCGAATAACAAACAAAAAGAAACACAAGACATCTAAAACTCGGAATATAAATACAATAATTCAAAGTAATTGATATGACAAATCGCTATCAATCTAATCATCGATTTAATAGGAAGTTGAAATAAGATGTGATTACCTGAGTTTCTAAACGTTAGGTTCAAGACTAAAACGATAATGTTCACGTAATAGTTGAATCGGAATCTCCAATTATATTGTTCTCTGATTAATATTGTTGTTTAATTGAGATTTTCATTCACTTTATAAATTTGAGATTTAGGTGAAGGAGGATGTAATCTCGATTTTATATTAAGTCATGGGTTATAATTTGGGTGAAAATTAGGGTTTATTTTCAATGTGAATGAACTAAAGAACCCATGTTTTCAATTTTTTAACCCGTGTTTTTTTAATGTTGAGGGTATTTTAATCACATTATCGTTAAACTTGGAGATTATGAGGTCATAATCATGACATGGTTTTTTTTAAGGGTTTAGATCTAATAGGAATTTATATATGAATAGATATGATTAGAAGTTTGAGATTTAGATGACTTATTTTTGTGTTTATTTTAATATAGAGTAAGTATAGATTACTCTTGATTATGTTTCATTTAAGATCTACTGTTACTTATGTTTATTGATTGATTTGATTGCAAGTTTGTTAGTTGAATTAATGACAGTTAATGAAATTGACAGACTTTCTTAGGTTATTGAAAGATAATTTGAATATCGTTAGATTGCAAGCGGGAAATCAGTGTAATCAGACAACGATGATTGAATTAATTAACTAACTAAAGTAATAAATAGGTTAAAGAGGAACATCAAATTAACTTGAATTGAACTATAGTCTTGAGTAATTAATTGATTTTGTTAGTTATTTGCGTGCAACGTTAATAGGCTACACTTTCATGATAAAATTGGTAGTTTAGGTGTGGGAAAATAGCCTAGATTGTTAACTGGTGAATTGGTTACTGAACTAGGATAACGAAAATTACACTTAGGGATCTAGTTAAAAATTGTGAGAATCGATAGACAATAGTAATGTCACTGTATAATCAATGAATATAATGATTTTAATTAAAGCAATTCGGATCCTTATAAATTGATATTAAGTGGATACTGTGACGCCCCGTACAAAATTAATGTGTACGGATCATCAACAACGGGATCATTACAAGGTCAAACACTATATGATGTTTTAAAATAAGTTTGCATTCATAAAACGGAGTGACGTCTTAACCAACATTAAAAGTTTTACAACCGATAAGGTGCTTCTACGAATAGAAGGCAATAATAATAGTACTTGCCCCATAGGTCATTACAAATACATTGTTCAAAGGCAATAAGATTTGTGAATGCAAGATAAACGTTTCATGCGAAGACATCTCTAATAAGCGCAGCGGGAGTCTACAAAGCATAGCAACTACAGCGGAAGCAATCAAACCTTAAGCACCTGAGAAAACATGTTTAAAAATGTCAACACAAAGGTTGGTGAGCTATAGTTTAACATAACAGTAATGTAAGGTAGGCCACGAGATTTCAGTGTTTCAAAACAGTATGAAAAGTATATGTATAACCGTGGGCACTTGGTAACTAACTTAACATAAATAACACCCCTTAAAAGTACACTTGGTGAGTGCGTAAGTTTATGAAGTATTAAACACCCATTAAATGCTAGCACTACTAGCCCGAGTGGGGATGTCAAACCCTATGGATCCATATCTAAGATTCGCGTTCACCGGTTCAAAGACCAATGACTAAACGTTACCGAGCTAAGGGGAAAGTTTATGCCGTTGTATAACCCATACATATATAAAGTTTAAGTTCTCGTGCCTAGTATGCAAAATGTAAAATGCGCATGTATTCTCAGTTCTCAAATTAGTTAAAGTAAAAAGGGATGCTATAACTCACAATGAAAGTAAAGTTGATTCGGGAAAGTAAGCAAGTAGTTGGTCCGGAAGGTCCTCAACCTAAGTCAAAAGTTACTAAGTCATTAAATCATTCCCAAAGGTTTAAAAGTATGTAAATTAGGTCTTAAGTATCATCATCATTCATCATTAATCAAAAAGTGTAAAGTAAGTTTCAATCAAAAATAGAGTTTGAAATAAAGGCTGACGTCGTTCAGTCTCCACGGCCTCTATACAAACTAAAATGAGGTGAGACCAGTGGCCATGGCTCCGTATATGAGTCCCCTAGAGGGTGACCAATTTCCAGAACCAAAATCGTCTTCATTTGACCGTGGCGACGGTTTAAGTGCGAGTAGGTCAGAAATTTCACCACAACATTAAAAGGGTGTAGTGACTTTCGGATGGCCATAAATCCTAAACCGTAACTCGGATTAAGACGAGGTCTAAATAGAAAATCATCTAATCGAACCTAACTATCTGGAAATCAGCTTTTCTAGTAGCCCAGATTACTGATCAGACCCAAAAAATAGTAGGTAAGGTGCTCCGGTGGGTTCTTGGTGCTTGATGCTCATCACGGTTCTCATCCTTGATGCTTATAGCTTCAAGTGTACAACTCGTTGATGTGTTTGCATCATCTTAACCAAGTTTTGACCATCATAACACTAGTGTAAGTCTAAGATATGTAGCACAACTCAATTAAGGGTTGTAAGTAGTTTGATGAACCAATGTTACATCAAGATCTTAGATCCGACACATACATGAGTTCTAATAGTAATATTAAGCTACAAACTTGAAAGTAAACTAAATAAACAAGATCTTAAGTTGTAGAACTTAGATCTTAGTTAGATCTTAAAGATCCTAGACTAGAAAGTCGAGATCTAGTGTTCTTAAGTTAGATCCTAAGTTATAGAACTTGGATCTTCACTTTAATGAAACCATAAGTTATGAAACTTAGATTTTCATCTTGTAAAATGTATATAAGCTTTTAAGCTCTTGTTTACAAAAAAATTAGAAGACCATAAGCTATAAAAACTTAGATCCAACATAAGTGTGTGAAGTTATAACTAGAAAGTTATACTTCCATGTTCTTGAACTTATAAAGTTAACTTTAGTTTCAAGAAATATGAGATCAAGTTTAACTAGTAATACTTGACCAAATTAACAATATTACAACTTTAAAGTACTTACAAAAGAAAGAAATAAACTAAAGTTACAAGTATTATGTTCATGTTTGTTTCATACTTGAGAAGATTCAAATCAAAGTTTGGATCTTAAGGAAATAAACTTCAAGTCTACAAAACATGAACACAAGTATGATTATAAAGCTTATGAACTTTAAATCTTATAACATTTTAAGTGTAGAACCATAAGTTATAGAACTTAGATCCTTGTTCTTGGTTCTTCATCAAACAAAGATGAAAGTAACCAAGATTACATGAAGATACAAGTTAGAAAACTTGATCTTTAACATAAACAAGTAACAAGTAACAAAACAAGTAAAATGATGATGATGTGTGTCGATTTTAAAGGAAGAAAAAGAAAGAAAATAAAGCTTTGTTACTTACAATATTGAGAGAAAAAGATGAGAGAAAGAGAAGTGTAAAATGAAGTGTGTGTAAAATGAAGGAATACTAGTGAATAAGTAACAAAAAAATTTGAAAATGAACTCCCTCCCCACCTCACAAAGGCCGACGGTATAGGGCTCAAAAGGGAAAGGTCAAGCTTCAACTTTCATGCATGGGGAGAAGGTGAAAGCTCAAAATGGATTAAAGTTAAATGTATGGGAAAGAGTTTCTAGCATGCTTGTAGTATTTGTCTCCTCATTAACTTAATTAATCTAAGTTTATCATTAATAAGTTACTAGCACAAAAGTGGGCTCCTAATAGTCCATTAAGAAAAGTAGGGTGGGCTTCCAAGTCCATTAACATAAAGCCCAAGTCCAAGTAAGTAACAAATAAATAAACAAAGCCCAAGTAATTAACTACTTGCATTTGTTAATTAAAAATAATTAAAAATAATTAATTATGAATGTAAATAATATTAGAAATATTATTCGTGAAAAGTACGTGTGTCACAAAGACAAGTCGGGACATGTAAAGTCAAATACGGTAACAAGTAAATGTATAAAAATACATTTGTTAAAACACAAGTATTAATAATAAATATTAATAAATATAAGTTGGAAAATCCAGGGTCGTTACATTACCCACCTGTTAAAGAAAATTTCGTCCCAAAATTTTAAGCTGAGGGAGATGGAGGAGCTGGGAAAAGGTGAGGATACTTCTGCATCATTTGATCCTCTCGTTCCCAGGTAAACTCAGGTCCTCGTTTGGCATTCCATCAGACTCGAACGATTGGAATCCTGTTGTGTTTCAAAGTTTTGACCTCACGGTCCATAATTTCGACAGGCTCTTCCATGAAGTAGAGTTTGTCATCAATTGTAAGTTCCTCCAATGGTATGACATGTTCCGGTTCAGCAAGACACTTCTTCAAATTTGATACATGAAAGGTAGGATGAACTGAGCTCAATTAAGTTGGAAGATCTAAATGGTAAGCAACGGGTCTAACACGCTCCAAGATTTCAAAAGGACCAATGTATCGCGGGTTTAACTTTCCGCACTTTCCAAAAGGAATTACACCTTTCCAAGGTGCGACTTTCAACATTACACGGTCACCCACGTTAAATTCGAAGTCTTTACGTTTAAGGTCGGCATAACTCTTTTGGCGATCACGGGCAGTCTTGAGTCTCGCTTGAATTTGGACAATCTTCTCAGTTGTTTCATGGACTATCTCGGGTCTGGTGATTTGCGTTTCACCAACAATGCTTTGAAAGGTGCAGCATTAATACTCGAATGATAACTGTTGTTGTAAGAGAATTCGGCTAGCGGCAAATGCATTTCCCATGCCTTTCCAAAATCAATAACGCAAGCACGCAACATGTCCTCCAAGTTCTGAATCGTGCGTTCGCTTTGTCCTTCGGTCTGCGGGTGATACACAGTGCTCATGTCGAGACGAGTTCCCAAGGCTTCTTGTAAAGAACGCCAAAATCTGGAAGCAAAATGAGGATCGCGATTCGAGATGATCGATAAGGGCACACCATGACGAGATACAACCTCTTTTATGTATAGTTGAGCGAGTCTCTCCATCGTATCTGTTTCCTTCATGGCTAAGAAGTATGCAGATTTAGTAAGACGGTCAACAATAACCCAGATGGTATCGTATCCGCCCACCGTCTTTGGTAACTTCGTAATGAAATCCATTGTTATCCTTTCCCACTTCCATTGCGGGATTTTCGATTGTTGAAGTAACCCAGAAGGTATCACACCCCCAGTTAGGGCCTGGGCAAAATGTGACTTAATATCAAATAAACCAACATATTATAATATACGAGAACAATAGTAAATGATAAAATAAACTTTATTGAGAGTACGCAGCGGAAAATGAAATGTCGTTACAATGATGGAAGTAACAATAATGTAAATGTTCAAATGCAAAAGTAAATAATGCGATATCTCTTGATCCTATGTCCAAGTAGCATCACATAAGTAGTAAGTAAGAAAGCTTGAATCAATCAGCACCTGAGATAAAACTTGCTAAAGTGTCAACCAAAAAGGTTGAGTGAAGTTCATAGGTTTAACAAATAAGTTTGACCGTTGTTTTAGACCACAAGATTTAGTTTGTAAAGTTGATCTCCCGCAGGATCAAAAAGTTATGACAATGTGTGATATTTAGACTAAACGTTCAAGTTTGCCCCAAAAACAAGTTGTAGTTTATACTTGTCGGTTTAATTTCATTATTAAGTAATACAAAGACTTAGTCAAATGTATCGGGAACGTTACTCCCGATAGGCCTACCCCCAATAATTAAGCATGCATTCAACTAGCAATTAAAAATATCACTGTAGGGACTTAGTCGGACATAGCCGGGTATAGCATAGTTTAGTAGTTTGGTACTTGTGTCTAAGTTGTAAAATGTAAAAACAGCATGTGTCTCACCCCAATAAAAGTAAATAAGTTGCGCAATAGTAAGTGGGGCTATGAATTCACCTTAGTAAGTAGAGAGAGAGTTATTCCTCGGAATAGAAAGTTGGATGAGTGAGCAGAAAAGTCAACCTATTGACATTTAAGAGTAGTAAGTGTTTTTGCCCAAGTTTAAGTAGATGTTTAAGTATGATAGTGTTGTAAGTATAGTTCGTTTTACTAAGTTTCCTTTCCTAGTAAGTTTCTATTTTTAGAAAGTTTCCACTTTTAGTAGATTTCTTATCTTAGTAAGTTTCTATAACTAGAAAGTTTCTACTTTAAGAGTGTTTTCCATTTTAGGATACTTGCCGTATTAGATAAGCTTCCAATCACCCCTTTCCCTTCGAATGGCCATTTCAGGTCTAGGGGCTTGAGTTATAGGATCCTTTAAATTAGAAATCCAAACTCTTCCGCTTAGAGTTTCGTAGAAACCATTCATCAAGAAAGTTCAAAGATCTATACATCTCTAATACATATCCCAAAATGTTTTTATGTGTTATAATATAAGTAGTAGGTTATAGGTGTTAGTAATAGTAATAGTGTATACATGTTAATTAATAGTATAAGTAGTATTAGGGTTTCATTAATTAGGGTTAGTTAATTAAAGTAGTATTTTAATGATTAGGGTTTAGGGTTTTGAGGATCTAAATAATATGAATGTTAAGATCATGCACGAATATGATTATGAACATGAATTGAAAGAAAGATTTAAAAGTTTTAAGATTTTGGATCATACCTTGTTAATGATGATGAAGATTAATAAGAAACAAGAAGAAAACTTGGTGATGAAGATCAAATAACCCAAATAATGAAGAACACGCTTGAAAATCTTGATGAACACGAAGAACAAGCTTGAAGATCTGAATACCATAAGAGAGGGAGAGGGAGAGATTGTTTTTAAGAGAGGATTTTGGTGTGATTTGTGAATAAGAAACTAGGAGTCTAGGGGTGTTTATATAGTGCAAGTATTAGAGTGTTAGTCAACATAAGGATGTTCTAATTAATGATTTTATTTTATTTTATAATTTTTAGTCAACAATAGGTGGTACTAGTTTATATATATATTTTATTTTATTTTTTTAGTCAACATAAGGATGTAGTTGTTTAAGATTCTTTAGTCTCATTATTATTATTATTATTATTATTATTATTATTATTATTATTATTATTATTATTATTATTATTATTATTATTATTATTATTATTATTATTATTATTATTATTATTAGTATTATTATTATTATTATTATTATTATTATTATTTTTTACATTTATACATGATAAGTATTATTTTCTTTTTACTAATTCATGACTTGTATATATATTTTTTTATTTAGTTCCCAATTGTTTTATTATTTATATAAATGTCACTTTTTATTTATTACTTATAGGTTATTAGTTATAATATTACATAAATGCATAAATTTTAATTAGCAGTGAGTGTCGACTAACAGTTTATTATTTTCATCTTTTATTAACTTGTCAATTATTGCACAAAGTTAATTAATATGTTTTATAACTCTTAACACTTAACAATTGTTGATTAAAGTTTAATCATTAAGTTTTAATTATATTGTTTGGGCATTTAATATTGGAAAAAAAATATGGAATGGAAAAATGAGGGTCGTTATAGTACCTCCCCGTTATTAGAAACTTCGTCCCGAAGTTTTAAGTAGATTTCTTGTTTGCATCAGCAGTTGAGAAGAGATGGGGATATTTCCGTATCATTTGGTCTTTGCATTCCCAGGTATATTCGGGGCCTCTACGCAAATTCCAACGGACTTTAATGATAGGTATATTGCTTTTACGCGTTTGTTTGACCTCTCCTTCCATGATTTCTATAGGTTCTTCAACGAAGTGTATTTGTTCATCAATGCGGATATCATCCAAAGGAATAACAAGTGTGTCATAAGCAAGATACCTTTTAAGATTTGAGACATGAAACACATCATGTACTTGGCTAAGTTCAGTTGGTAGTTCTAATCGGTACGCCACGGGACCGACTCTTTGAGTGATCGTGAAAGGACCAACATATCGTGGACTGAGTTTGCTTCGTTTACCGAAATAGATAACACCTTTCCAAGGGGATACTTTCAACATGACTTTATCTCTAACTTGGTATTCTATATCCTTTCGTTTCTTATCGGCATAGCTCTTTTGTAGCTACGGGCAGTTTCTAATCGCTGCTTAATCTGAGCGATCTTTTCGATAGTTTCATGAATAATTTCGGGACCAGTTAAATGCCTGTCCTCGAGTTCGTCCCAACACAAAGGGGATCTATATTTCCGTCCATATAAATCTTCAAAAGGTACAGCTTTAATGCTGGAGTGATAACTGTTGTTGTAAGAAAATTCGACCAAAGGTAGATGTCTATCCCAACCTTTGCCGAAATTGATTGCACAAGCACGTAGCATATCCTCCATGGTTTGGATAATTCGTTCACTCTGACCATCAGTTAGCGGATGATAGGCTGTACTCATGTCGAGTTGAGTTCCAAGAGCAGATTGTAAAGTTTTCCAGAATCTTGAAACGGATCGACTGTCGCGATCAAAAATAATCGAGATAGGAACTCCATGACAAGAGACAATTTCTTTAATATAAAGCTGTGATAATTTCTCCATCTTGTCAGTTTCCTTGATCGGTATGAAATGTGCAGATTTAGTAAGACGATCAACTACGACCCAAATAGTATCGTTACCGTTCGAAGTCTTAGTAACTTAGTAACGAAGTCCGTAGTGATGCACTCCCACTTCCACTGCGGAATACCAGGTTGTGTCAATAGACCAGAAGGCTTTTGATGTTCGGCCTTGACTTTCAAACAAGTGAGACACTTGCTAACATAAGTAGCAATGTCGGCTTTCATATTAGGCCACCAGTAGAATTACTTCACATCGTGATACATCTTACTGGAACCGGGATGAATAAAGTACCTAGTCTTATGTGCTTCATCCAAGACTAGTTCGCGGGGATTTCTGAAGCGAGGAACCCAAATTCTGTTACCAAAGTACCGTGTACCATTAGTTTTCACTTGAAGTTGGTTCTCAAAACCTATAGGTCCTTCACCTTCGATAAGTGTCGGTTTAATAGCTTCTAATTGAGCTTCACAGATTCGTGATATAAGATTCGATTTGATTTTCAGATTTAGAGCACGAACGCATTTAACATCATCTTTTCGACTAAGATCATCGGCAACTACATTTGCCTTGCCGGGATGATATTTTAGCTCACAATGATAATCGTTCGGTAACTCGAGCCATCGGCTTTGCCTCATATTTAGCTGTTTTTGATCAAAGATGTGTCGAAGACTTTTATGGTCAGTGTACACCGTAAAGTGAGTACCATATAGATAATGTCTCCATATCTTCAATGCAAATACTACGGCACCTAACTCAAGGTTATGTGTGATATAGTTCTCTTCATGTTTCTTCAGCCTGTCTAGATGCATAGGCAATAACCTTTTCACGTTGCATTAAAACACAACCAAAGCCTTTCTTTGAGGCATCGCAGTAAACAACGAATTCGTCAGTACCTTTAGGTAAAGATAGAATCGGGGCTGTGGTCAACTTCTCCTTCAGAATCTTGAAAGCAGATTCTTGTTCTTCGGACCACTCAAATTTCTTCCCTTTTTGAGTCAGCTTTGTAAGAGGTTTAACAATGAGAGAAAAATCTTTTATGAACCTTTGATAGTAACCGGCAAGTCCCAAAAATTGACGAATATGCTTTGCAGTCTTTGGTATCTCCCAGTTCTGAATAGCAGATCTTAGCTGGATCGACATGTATTCCGTTTCTATCAACAACATGTCCAAGAAATTGTACGGTTTTGAGCCAAAACTCGCACTTAGAAAATTTAGCATAAAGTTGTTCCTTTCGTAAGAGTTCAAGAATCATGCGCAAATGTTGCTCATGCTCTTTCTCACTCTTCGAATAGATCAAGATGTCGTCAATTAACACGATGACAAATTTGTCAAGATACGGTTTACAAACATGATTCATGAGATCCATGAACATGGCAGGAGCATTAGTTAAACCAAAAGGCATGACACATAATTCATAGTGCCCATAACGAGTGCGAAAAGCAGTCTTAGGAATATCGGATTCCTTGACTTTAAGTTGGTGATAACCGGACCTTAAATCAATCTTTGAATAAACACTTGACCCTTGAAGTTGGTCAAATAGATCATCAATACGTGGCAATGGATAACGGTTCTTAATAGTAAGCTTGTTAAGTTCGCGGTAATCAATGCACATCCTTAACGTACCATCCTTCTTTTTAATAAACAAAATAGGAGCTCCCCATGGGGACGAGCTTGGATGAATGAAACCTTTATCCAATAGTTCTTGGAGCTGATTGGAAAGTTCCTTCATTTCAGAAGGTGCTAAACGGTATGGTGCTTTAGCAACAGGAGCTGCACCGGGAGCTAAATCAATTTGGAATTCAACTTGTCGAGGAGGTGGAAGACCAGGAAGATCTTTGGGAAACACATCGGGAAAATATTTAACCACTGCTACATCTTCAATACACTTCTCTTTCGATTCAATCATCTTAACGTGGGCTAGAATAGCTGGATAACCTTTCATAAGGTATTTGCGGGTCTTAATATAGGAGATAATGTTGAGATTTGAATCACTCTTTTCACCTTGGATAATAAGAGTCTCTCCATTTCCCAATGGAACATGAACGGTTTTATTGTAACACATGATTGAAGCTCTTAATGGACGTAACCAATCCATTCCAACTACAACATCGAAACTTCCTAGCTCGACCAGCAAAAGGTCTATCTTAAATTCTTTGTTGGCTAAGATTAGGTTGCAGTTTTTATAGATTTTATCGACTTTCATGATCTTTTCATTGGCTACTTCTACTAATCGTTTAGTTTCTAAGGGTTGAGGCTTTTCAGTAAATAGGGTACAAAATTCATTAGACACGTAACTTCGGTCGGCACCAGTATCGAATAAAATAGTTGCGTAACAATTATTGACAAGATACGTACCCGTGATGACCTCATCTTCATCTCGGGCTTCAGCAGCAGTAATAACAAATGCACGACCCTTTACAGCAGTAGTATTGGCTCCAGTAGCGGGATTATCTCTCTTATTAGGGCAATTTGGACTAATGTGTCCCTTTTCCCGACAAGTATAACAAGTAGGAGGAGCTTTGGCAGGAATAATAGCTTTATCCTTTGGAGGAGTCTTACACGTCTTAGCTACGTGTCCCACTTTCTTACACAACAAACAAGTGGCAGTACACTTCCCCGGGTGATGCCTCTCACAACGAACACAGAAAGGATAGGTACCCTTATAATTTGACCTTGTACTATCCGTAGGCTTCTTACTAATATTCTAAGTTGAACCTTGAGACGGCTCAAACTTCCTTTTACCTTCATTACTCTTAGTATCAATCTGCTTACTAGCCGACGCTCTTCTTCTCTTGGCCAACATCAGATTTTGTGCCATGAGAATCACAGCATCAAGAGTAACCTTCTCGGCAGCAATAACATTCCCCTGAACATCCTCGAGGAGACCTTCAATATATCTTTCAATCCTTCTAGCTTCGGTAGGAAACATCTCGGGACACAAAGTAGTAAGCTCAAGAAAACGGATGGTGTAGTTTTAAATATCAGTACCCTTCACCTTGAGCTCCCAGAACTCAGCTTCAAGTTTCTGAACTTGACCTCGAGGGCAGAATTTATTAATCATCATGCTTTTAAGTTCGTCCCATGGAATTCCATTAGCATTGTCAATCCCTACGGACTTGGCATGAGCAGACCACCAAGTTAAAGCATTACCACCTAATGAGCTAGTGGCATACTTTACTCGATCGTCATCACCACAGTTGCAAATACGAAAAATGGACTCCATCTTTATAACGACCTGTCCTAATCCATCTGGAAAAATACATTACATTTGGTTACATCGCGAGGTACTTGACCTCTATATGATACATTTTACAAACATTGCATTCGTTTTTAAAAGACAAACTTTCATTTCAACGAAAGTTGACGGCATGCATACCATTTCATAATATATCCAACTATAATTGTCTTAATAATAATCTTGATGAACTCAACGACTCGAATGCAACGTCTTTTGAAATATGTCACGAATGACTACAAGTAATATCTCTAAAATGAGCAAATGCACAGTAGAAGATTTCTATCATACCTGAGAATAAACATGCTTTCAAGTGTTAACCAAAAGGTTGGTGAGTTTATTAGTTTATCGTAAACATTCATTTCCATCATTTTAATAGACCACAAGATTTTCATTTCCATTTCTCATAAATATACGTCCCATGCATAGAGACAAAAATCATTCATATAGATTGAACACCTGGTAACCGACCTTAACAAGATGCATATAGAATATCCCCTATCATTCCGAGACTCCCTTCGGACATGATAAATTTGAAGTACTAAAGCATCCGGTACTTTGGATGGGGCTTGTTGGGCCCAATAGATATATCTTTAGGATTCGCGTCAATTAGGGTGTTTGTTCCCTAATTCTTAGATTACCAGACTAAAAGGGGGCATATTCGGTTTAATAATCCAGCCATAGAATGTAGTTTTAAGTACTTGTGTCTATTTCGTCAAACATTTATAAAGCAGCGCATGTATTCTCAGTCCTAAAAATATATATTTCAAAAGCATTTAAAAAGGGAGCAAATGAAACTCACAATACTGTATTTTGTAGTAAAAATACATATGACGATACTGAACAATGCAAGGTTGGCCTCGGATTCACGAACCTATATCATTTGTATATCTTATTAAAACATATAATGGAAATCACATAATTTCATCTATTAATTATATAATATTTATATATATATTTGTTGTTGTAGTTGATATAGAATTTGTACCCGATTTTGTCTATATATTATATTATATACTACATATATGTTAATATGCTTAATATATAATTATAGGTAATATAAATATATTTAATGTACAAAATCTTTATTTGTTATAATATAATGATAATAATGAATATGATAATTTTAAATAAATAAAAATGGTATTTTTTAATAGTTATGAGAATTTTAATAATAATAATGATACTATATCTAAATATGATAAAAATGATATTACTAATAAGAATGATATTAATAATAATAATAACACTAATACTAGTAATAATAATAAAAACTATAATAATAATAAAAATAATACTTCTTAATGATAATATTAGTATAACAATAATGATATTACTATTAATTAGATTAATGATATTAATAATTATATTTTTAAATGTTAGGAGATAATAACAATTATCATAATAATAACAATAATAATAATAATAAATAAATAAATAAAACTACCTTAAAATCTTTCCTAAAAAGGAATGGCAGAGACCGGACTCGAACCCACAACCTCTTACTAAACACAAACACTCCTAACCAACTACTCTATCTATGCTTTTCTGAAATTATTCGTATCTTAATTATTTTAAATCCGTATTAATCGTTTCATTTTCTATATCAAAACTCCATCATCCTTTCTCACCATCATCATTATTCTTGCTGTAATACCATATCAACCATCAATGTCTAGTTCATCTTCATTTTATCATGTTTTATTTCGTCATCTATACATCGTCTCCTTCATCATAATCATTATTATTTTTCAGTTTATCATTATCTTGTTATCATTTTATGTGTTCCCACCATCATCGTTTAACAGAAACGCGTATCATTAACATTTATTGGCCTAAAATCATAGCATCTTTACTAGAATATCATTATGGTCTATCATCTTGATATTCATTATTCTTAGCTTGCTATTACTATACATCATCATCCAACTTCTTCCCCCATCATACTCGCTGTACAACCATGGTATCATCATTACACAGATAATCATAACAAACCCGAATAGTAGGTGGTCAGGAAGGGGAGTTTTCGGGGTTTTGAATGACAAAGCAAATCAAAAAGAAGTCCAATAGGTGTAAAGGAGCCCATCATAATAGTCCATTAGATGGATCCATCAAGCTAACCTATTTTCATAAGTCTAAAAGGGTTTTCGGTTTTTCTTTTTTTTTCTTAAAGAAATAAAAGGGACCATCGATTAGCAGCAGTCTTCGTTGTCCTTTTTCTTTATAATAATCGAACTTTAAAGATAATCAATTGTTAAACAGCACCCAACAACTTTATCATTACCTTTATATCATTATTGTCGCCATTATCTCATCAATAATAACATTATCTCCAATCGTTACAGTGTCAAAAGGAAACAGAAAAGAAACAGGAAAAAAAAATGAGGGTGGTGAATTGATGGTGTTATAGGGTTTCGGTTAGCGAGTAGCAGGAGTAATAACTGCAGTTGCAGCTCAAAAACTAGGCAGAGATGACAACAATATTTGATCACGGTGGAGGTGATATGGTGCTCATGGGTTTGATAGTTCATGAAGAAGAAAGAAAATGGAGAGACAGGGGGAGAGACGATGAGAGGAAAAGAGATGGAAGTAGGTTTCGATTATTATGGTGGTGCTCTATAATGGATTATGGTGGTGATGTGATTGAAGGATAACCGAAAGAAAGTAGTAAATATGAAACAACCCAACCCGTATTAAAGCCGGCCCATAAAATTTTTTCCTTTTAATACGCGTTAAATAATACTTTAGGTCCCAATTGTGTTTTCATAAACATCTTTAATATAATAATAAGTTTAATAACTTTAAAACATTTAATACATTGATTAATTGTTCAAATGGACATACACGACCCGACTAGTTTAGTTTCCAACCAAAACCGAGCATGGTGATTTGGGACTACGCTACCCAAATCCTAATCGAATACAAAAGCAAGATCTTCTTAGTAACCTAGCCAAGATCTCTAATCCCCAAGTTTACCCGAGCCGCCAAGCATGCGATCCTATAAAAATAGCAACAACGAGAGGGTAAGCTAACGCTTAGTGAATGATAATATACTACATACATATATATGTATAAAATGGACACGCCACACAAATATCAAATACCGCATACCGAAGCATCCATGTATAAGGCAACTACACTAAGCATACCGTACGATCTCTAAGCAACAAGCTAAAGATATCAACAAAGTGTAAGTTCACCACGACGATGTGAACAACGCCAATAAGCTACACCCGGAGGGTTAGCTACAACACAACATTACATTAATATACATATATAACAATATATAAAATGAATAAGGTTAACCCCTTAACCCGTTACCGAATACCAAATGCCACAATGAAGATTGGCCGAACTACACGAGCCTTAGTAATCCAAACCCACACGAGATTACTATCTTCACAACATCGAGGTTGGCAGAACTACACGAGCCTTAGTAATCCGAAACCACACGAGATTACTACCTCAATAAGATGACCGAACTACACGAGTCACCATGAATCTGAACTACACGAGATTCATTTCCAATAAGATGACCGAACTACACGCGTCATCGTGAATACGAACTACACGAGATCCACTTCTCCAATTCAAAACCCACGGTCACGGGATTATAAAATCCACCACATCGGGGTTATCCACATCACGACAAATCAACCCTTCGCCATTGGGGTTATAACATCCAAATCACAACCACGTGTAATAACGTACACACAAATGTATACCTCACCAAAGGTGGTCAACCAAAATGCACAACCGTTCCAATTGGACTCATACCAAAGTCCATCAAATCCACCTATATGTGAAGTGAGCTCTAATAGTCGAGAATCACTTCACCCGACTCGCACCCATCCTACACATACATATGCATATAGGATATTAACACTCACATTGTCGCCTTGAAGAATGCTTCCGAATAATCCGCAACTCGCCGAAGGAATGTACCTATTCCATTATCACAAATTCAACAACACACTTAGATTGGATCTACAAACCAACCCAATTCGACACTTAGTGCAATTTCGACCCAAATGCACTTCCAATTATAAACCGCGCCCAAACTAACCAATAATCACTAACATAAGTGAAAATGGTCCTAATATGCTAATTAAACCCGAACACAAGTGTTAAACACTTATCGTTCTCAAAATCGCCCATAAACCCTAATTTTGACCCATAAGGTCAAAATCTCACCATTTACAAGTTTTGACACCAAAACATGTTTAACTCGGTTTCATACTTCAACTTAATCCATTTTAAGTTTACAAACCTCATTAAATCAACAATCGGGTCATAATCCTCAACAAACCCTAATTTTGACTCTAGTCAAAATTAGTCAACCACTAAAACCCTAAAAGTCTCCAAAACACCAATAATCACTAATGCTAGTGATTGTACACCATTTACAAGTCTTAAACATGGTTAAATCATTAACCAACCCAAAACCCGCCTTTAACAACAATAAACCCGAATATTGGTGTTAATCTCCAATTAACAACTAAATGGGTTTCACCTATGAATCATACAATCAAAAGCCCCAAATTTGAATGATGAACACGAAAATGAAATTCGGAGTTAGAGCTTACCACTAGTATCACCTTGTAGCCAAGAACGAGGAGAATAAACTAGTCAACTATGCCAAAGATCAAAACCCGCTTCTTCCTTTCCAAAATCCCACTTGAATCACTTGGGGTATTTGAGTTTCTTGGGAGAAAATGAAAGAAAAAGGAAAAGAAAATAAGAAATGAAATGAATGGATGAGGTTAAATCCTCAAATCTGGCTCAAACGCGAAAAGACTAAATTGCCCTTAAACTTCATTTAAAATTACAAGAATCTGGTGCCAGTTCGTGCAGTTTGCCGCGTCGCGACATTTGACTTAGTCTAGTGCCTTCTTTACCACACTTTCTGATCTGAATTCTAGTTGATTGCCGCGCCGCGGCCTCATTTGTCGCGCCACGACACACGGCGTGATCTGAGTCATTTTCTTGCATACAAGACCTCAACACCCGAACATGTCCCGAACCCTTCATACGCCTATCGTACATACACAATACACCTATAAATAATATACGGGGAAAACAGGGTGTTACAACTCTCCCCCACTTAGATTCGATCACGTCCTCGTGATCCTCGTCACTTAACCAAACGGACCACACTTCACGGTCCTCAAACATAAGTCCCAACCGACTTTCCTAAGCAATTCTTCCCACTGAAATGCCTTTAACAACTAAATCGTCACCCGCGATTTATCAAATCCACAATCCGAGCACTAAAACCATGCTCATTCCCTAACATCGGGAAAACTCAACCAATCTCGTACCGAGATATCAACCCCTTAGCGTACCCTTACCGAGTACAACGCTAAAAGCAACCAAGTCTCAACCTAAGGTCAACAATCCGAAAAGATGAAGACCGAACCAAACGAATCCTGACGGATAACACCAATCACTAAACATCCCTTGTAGTGCGCAATACGACCAATACGCAACTACCGTAACATCATAATCCAACGGCTAAAACCGATAGCGCCCAAAACAACTATGGAAACGCAAATCTCAAGGTATACAAAATCAACTATTGTCACACCTGTAACAACACGTGAGCGAAGCACGGCTATCGCATCACTAATCATACAACATGGTCCTCACGACCCCACCATCGGCGTATAAAACAACCGATAGTTCCCACAACATGGTCCTTACGACCCCACCATTGGTGTATCAAACAACCAATAGATCACACGACATGATCCTTACGACCCCACCATCGGTGTATAAAACAACCGACAGATCACACAACCCGAAGGCTGGCCGAAAACACACGCGCCTTAGTGAATCCGAACTACACGCGACTCACTACCTTCACCACAATAACAATCGGGATTGGCCGAACTACACGCGCCTTAGTGAATCCGAACTACACGAGAGTCACTATCCCGGAGGAATGACCGAACTACACGAGTCATTTGTGAATCTGAACTACACGAGACTCACTCCTCAATACAATGACTGAAACCACACGATTCATTTGTGAATCCGAACTACACGAGACTCACTCCTCAATAAGATGACCGAAACCACACGCGTCATCGTGAATCCGAAACCACACGCGATCCACTACCATGATGAAGTCAGCGGACCCGAAGATCATGCTTCACCAATCTCAAAACTGGATGAAGTCAGCGGACCCCGTCAATGGTCATGCTTCACCGATATAACACCTCGCTCATGTTGAAGTCAGCGGACCCCGAAGGTCATGCTCCACCAATCTCATACTCCCATGATGAAGTCAGCGGACTCCGAAAGTCATGCTTCATCTATCAACGCCCTTTTGGCCTCGAACGACGAGTAGCGTAACATCGCGCTCTGCTACGCCATAGTGAATCCTAACGGATACCACTAACCATTCACACACTCGAGCAAGAACCACCTATATCAAACATAGGCACAAAACAATAATTCTCTAGAGGAGAATCTGACACACACCTCCCTTAACCGAAGGATTTCACCTTGCTCACCAAACACGTCCATTATCTCTCAACGAGATTTACCGCATTACCACCTCGGTGATAATTCAAATCCAAACCATAAGTACAATTTATCCGAAATTGTAATCTACCACAAATCGACCAAAACCAGGTCTCGACAACATTTTCCTGATCTACCAAAAGCATCATCCGAAATCTCACACTAAAACTTCCTCGTGCGGGAGTGTAACTCCCCCACTTGGAACTACGTCCCATATCCACAACTCGTATAACCGTACAATGCTACCAAAGGTAGACTTTACAAACGATTAGGCTCACACGACCCATCACCATATCTTGCTCCAGCCTTAAGCACACGAAGGATTTCAATCAATCCTTAAACACTTCGAACAAAAGTGTACCACGATTACAAAACCACACCCTTGCAATCATCCAATTGCTTTAGTTTGTCAACTTCCACCTAGTCACTCATGTACCTAAGGGTTTCACTTCGGTACCCTAAGTACAATGTAACCATAACACAATCGGAGTCGAACACTAAGCTAGTAGGTATAAAAGAGGCACCTAATGTCGCGTCTTATATACTCCATTACCAACATACATCGAGATCCAAAACACTCGATCTCAAGGTTTTCAGCCCACCCGTCGAACCTCACGGTTCATCGACCTCCACACAAAAGTGAACACGCGCTTAACAACCGAACACCAAAATCCATTTCCATGGTTTGGTAGAAACATTTCCCAATACTAAGGAATGCTTGGTGGCACCAAGTCTTACGCCCTTCGCCCGACAATCAACGTCACCATTGGGTACTTCCATTAGGAAGGTCACCCATAACAACATGCACAACACAATGCATTTAATAAACTCAAACTCAACGGCGCATAATAAATAATCAAAGGGCATATTTATTAAAACGAAACGTACCTTAACGTCTCCTTGCCGCACCCGTCCCCGCTAACTTGGGACATTCCGACTTACGATGTCCTTCTTCTTGGCAATTGAAACACACCATACCATCACCCTTTGGTACCGAACATTCCCAAGACTTGTGACCCCTCATGCCACAATTGTAACATCTAGATGCACTAGAATCCGGTATACCCGTCCACGTACCACCCGTGCTCACACTCGGACCCTTAGTCCTCTTACTCGGAGCACCATACTAAACAACCCTTCTCTCACTTGAAGGTTCACCAATCTTTGATCGCGTATACGACTCGAAACCTCTAGCCAATGCGAATAATTCCGCAAACAATTTCGCGTGACCCCGGCTAATCTTATTCTTCAAGTCATCATTCAAGGTTCGATAGAAATCTTGCATCAACAAATTATCATTCCCCAAATACTCCGGGCAAAAACGAGCCTTCGCCATAAAGGTCGTCTTGAGAGTATTCAAATCCATAGAACCCTGTTGCAAATTTCGCAACTCATTACGCATTTTCGACAAATCGGCTGAAGTCCGGAACTCCTCGAAGAATTCCTTCTTAAACCCGTCCCACGATAACGCCATAAACGGTTCACCACCGACAAGATCAATCTTACCATCCAACCAATCCTTTGCCCTACCCCGCAACAAACTAGTAGCGAGTCTCGTCTTCTTCTCAGGAGGGCATTCAATAGTACGAAAACACCCTTCGACATCCGAGATCCAAGTTGTGCTTACCAAAGGATCCGGTTTCCCGTCATACATCGGGGGTTTAGTCCTCATGAAGCTCTTAAGACAACGCTCCATTTCACTACTACCCCCAAATTCAGAATACTTCCTATCCATTTCTTCTCGAAACGCACTCATTTGCTCCGCAACGGCGGCCGTAACTCTATAGTTAAACTCAGCATTGTTCGTCTCGATCCCACTTCCCGTCGCCATTCTAAGGAATGCAAAGCGATTAGATCACGAACGTATAAAGCACACACACAACACCGCCCCATCTTGCTAAACACTCGTCGTGCATCACTTGATAGACACGATTTGCACCCGTAATAAGGTTTGCAAGTCCTTATTACGCACACACGTCGTCTCAACTCGTTAGTACAATGACCGCCTCGCTCGATGATATAACCAACACAACGACGATTCCACGCGATATAAACACACGCAAGGGAATAGCATCACAACACAAGCCAAACATCCTAGTTAGTCCACCTACAAACAAGGCACTAACTATAACCCGTTCCGACCCGTTCACCTACAAGTCCCGCAATAAATAAGCACACACAAAAGTCTAAGTCTAGGCACATATCTCAAGTCACCTAAATCCCTTAGACCATGCTCTGATACCACTTGTAACAACCCAACCCGTATTAAAGCCGGCCCATAAAAAATTTTCCTTTTAATGCGCGTTAAATAATACTTTAGCTCCCAATTATGTTTCCATAAACATCTTTAATACAATAATAAGTTTAATAACTTTAAAACATTTAATACATTGATTAATTGTCCAAACGGACATACACGACCCGACTAGTTTAGTTTCCAACCAAAACCGAGCATGGTGATTTGGGACTACGCTACCCAAATCCTAATCGAATACAAAAGCAAGATCTTCTTAGCAACCTAGCCAAGATCTCTAATCCCCATGTTTACCCGAGCCGCCAAGCATGCGATCCTATAAAAATAGCAACAACGAGAGGGTAAGCTAACGCTTAGTGAATGATAATATACTACATACATATATATATATAAAATGGACACGCCACACAAATATCAAATACCGCATACCGAAGCATCTATTTATAAGGCAACTACACTAAGCATATCGTACGATCTCTAAGCAACAAGCTAAAGATATCAACAAAGTGTATGTTCACCACGACGATGTGAACAACGCCAATAAGCTACACCCGGAGGGTTAGCTACAACACAACATTACATTAATATACATATATAACAATATATAAAATGAATAAGGTTAACCCCTTAACCCATTACCGAATACCAAACGCCACAATGAAGATTGGCCGAACTACACGAGCCTTAGTAATCCGAACCCACACGAGATTACTATCTTCACAATATCGAGGTTGGCCGAACTACACGAGCCTTAGTAATCCGAAACCACACGAGATTACTACCTCAATAAGATGTCCCAACTACACGAGTCACCATGAATCCGAACTACACGAGATTCATTTCCAATAAGATGACCGAACTACACACGTCATCGTGAATCTGAACTACACGAGATCCACTTTTCCAATTCAAAACCCACGGTCACGGGATTATAAAATCCACCACATCGGGGTTATCCACATCCCGACAAATCAACCCTTCGCCATTGGGGTTATAACATCCAAATCACAACCACGTGTGATAACGTACACACAAACGTGTACCTCGCCAAAGGTGGTCAACCAAAACGCACAACCGTGCCAATTGGACTCATACCAAAGTCCATCAAATCCACCTATATGTGAAGTGAGCTCTAATAGTCGAGAATCACTTCACCCGACCCACACCCATCCTACACATACATATGCATATAGGATATTAACACTCACATTGTCGCCTTGAAGAACGCTTCCGAATAATCCGCAACTCGCAGAAGGAATGTACCTATTCCATTATCACAAATTCAACAACACACTTAGATTGGATCTACAAACCAACCCAATTCGACACTTAGTGCAATTTCGACCCAAATGCACTTCCAAGTACAAACCGCGCCCAAACTAACCAATAATCACTAACACAAGTGAAAATGGTCCTAATATGCCAATTAAACCCGAACACAAGTGTTAAACACTTATCGTTCTCAAAATCTCCCATAAACCCTAATTTTGACCCATAAGGTCAAAATCTCACCATTTACAAGTTTTGACACCAAAACATGTTTAACTAGGTTTCATACTTCAACTTAATCCATTTTAAGTTTACAAACCTCATTAAATCAACAATCGGGTCATAATCCTCAACAAACCCTAATTTTGACTCTAGTCAAAATTAGTCAACCACGAAAACCCTAAAAGTTTCCAAAACACCAATAATCACTAATGCTAGTGATTCTACACCATTTACAAGTCTTAAACATGGTTAAATCATTAACCAACCCAAAACCCGCCTTTAACAACAATAAACCCGAATATTGGTGTTAATCTCCAATTAACAACTAAATGGGTTTCACCTATGAATCATATAATCAAAAGCCCCAAATTTGAATGATGAACACGAAAATGAAATTCGGAGTTAGAGCTTACCACTAGTATCACCGTGTAGCCAAGAACGAGGAGAACAAACTAGTCAACTACGCCAAAGATCAAAACCCGCTTCTTCCTTTCCAAAATCCCACTTGAATCACTTGGGGTATTTGAGTTTCTTGGGAGAAAATGAAAGAGAAAGGAAAAGAAAATAAGAAATGAAATGAATGGATGAGGTTAAATCCTCAAATCTGGCTCAAACGCGAAAAGACTAAATTACCCTTGAACTTCATTTAAAATTACAAGAATCTGGTGCCAGTTCGTGCAGTTTGCCGCGCCGCGGCCTTAAATGTCGCGCCGCGACATTTGACTAAGTCTGGTGCCTTCTTTACCACACTTTCTGATCTGAATTCTAGTTGATTGCTGCGCCGCGGCCTCATTTTTCGCGCCGCGGCACACGGCGTGATCTGAGTCATTTTCTTGCATACAAGACCTCAACACCCGAACATGTCCCGAACCCTTCATACGCCTATCGTACATACACAATACACCTATAAATCATATACGGGGAAAACGGGGTGTTACAAAATAGGATGGTGTCGGCTTGATGGTGCTGGTTGTTTAATGAAGATGATTTACGATTAACCGTAGTAAAAAATAAAATTAATAATCGAATATAGTTATGGTGTTTGGGTCGATCAAAACTAGAAGTACATGTTCTATGTTACTAACTTGGTGGTGGTTCTTGGCTGCCATACAATTCGGACAGCAGTAGTTAGTAATCATAGCATCAGGAGCAAAGTTTGAAGGTTTCGGTTATGGTTCGATCACAATTGAAAACAGAAATATATTATAGCGGCTGCAGCACTTTAGTTCATAACTAGCAATAGCAGGTGTTCACAATGATGATGTCAGGTAGATGAACGAGATAATATCCATATCAGATGTATAGTATAAGCATTAATAGTAGCGAAATATAATTGGTTTTTGGTTGTTGTTAAAACAGGAGAGTAATCGAATACATGGTTGATGTGGTGGTGGTAGTGAAGTGATGAAGGATGGTGGTCTCAGCTTCAATTAAGAGAGAGAACGAGAGATATGATGAGATGAAGGTGTCGGTTTACATGAGTTCAAGGTAATGGTGACTTTGGTGGTGTAGTCGTGGTGAGGGTGATGATGAAGAGGTGGCGTAGGATGGTTCTCAAAGTTTGGATGAAAGTGGTGTTGGATGTTAAGTATCATGTAGTACATGTATATATAAATATCTATATAATCTGTATGAGTGTGATTGAGATGAAGGAAAAGCAAAACAGTGACACTTGTTGTTTAATCAATTCATGCTTTTGGTAAATAAAAGATACTTTATAAATAGTATAACAGTCATTAAATTAGAATTATGTGCCGACACTTTCAAAATACTGTATTAATTCGAACACAGTTGATAATTAGTGGCGGATAAAAGTCTTCGGAAAAATCCTAACTTTTTAGATTAACTATAATTATTTATTTTGGTCATTATGTTATAAAATTCAATCACAAATTATTAAATAAAAATTACATTAATTATTCACTCCCATCCCCCAAGTAAAATATAAAAAGTTTTAAAATTTGACAAACAACTTCTAAATATATTATTAATAAGTCTAAAATTTATAAAACTCATTTTCGGATCACCGTTTATTTTAAATTATATAAGTTTGAATCTAACTTACTTAATATTAATCGACTGACGAACGAGTGCTTTTATCGTTTACTACATAAATTCGAAACCATATAAATATACATTCAACATACCTTACATATATATCTAGATTTATTTTAATATCATATATTATTTTATTTGCATACTTAATTAACTCATATAATATTTTAATTTATAATAATTAATGTATATATATATATATATATATATATATATTTATTTATATATTTATTTACACATAATGGTTCGTGAATCATCGGGAATAGTCGAAGGTCAAATGGATATATGAAATAGTTCAGAATTTTTGAGACTCAACAGTACAGACTTTGCTTATCGTGTCGGGAACATATAAAGATTAAGTTTAAATTTGGTCGAAAATTTTCGGGTCGTCACAGTACCTACCCGTTAAAGAAATTTCGTCCCGAAATTTGATCGAGGTTGTCATGGCTAACAATAAAAAATATTTTCATATGAGTTGTAAAATAGAGTTTTATCATCATTGATTAAGACAATTCGATTACTCGAAAAGTACGAATGAAGCTATCACTAAATAGTGAAATGAGAAAGACAAGTTTCATCATAACTTTTGACTAGTCATGGTTGAATTCCGGAATTCAAGGGATTTAAAGAAAATTTTTGAATCTATAAAAGATCTGATTCTTTGGTAATTCAGGAAATTAGGATTCTCTTTAATTTAATGTGATCATCTGCCTCGATCGCTACGTTTGATATTTCACTATAAATCCACCCTCTTTGTTTCCTTTATATTTTGGAGTTCCATCCCTTTTAGTTTTCTCTTCCTGACTTTAAATCAAGCGAAAAATGGTCCAGAATTCATAGGTATGAAGTTTGAAATGAACATAACTAATGTTCTGAGAAAGAGATTGCAATAGCACGATCTTGATTGGTCAAATTACCAGAATTCAAGAGAAAAGATTATACTATCAAGAAAATCTGTTCTTGATATGTTTGGAGATTAGATAGAATATAAGAGTCGTGTAACATGGTACATGATGATGTTATGATTCTGTGAATCATCACATCCATTAAAAACTCAGCATGACTTACTGTAATATAATCACGTTGATCAAGTGTCATTATATTATACTAACTCATGCTTCAGTTCCCAGCACTACTCCAGAATTCATTCATAGTTTATACTTAGATTTTACATAAACTTCCAATATAATGTATTACAGATAGCACGGAGAGGTATATAATTTTGGATGAGAATATTTATGAAAATATCTTCAAAAGTATCAAAGATATTTATGATGATATTTTGGAATTTCTAAGTTCGAAAGTTGATAAGGAAAATTTTTCCACAAGATTTTAACATGACTTCGGAGCAAGATATTCTCTAAAGATTTCAACGGATCCAGAATTTCCTGGATTCTTTGAATATAGGGTATGGTCCTTGTATTTGTCCTTGGTCTCCTTCGTGGTTAGCTCAATCCGTTTTCCAGTTCCAATTTTTCTGAGCTTTTCCAACATACTATTCTTTATCATCAAACTTCCGACGATTAAGGTCGTTTATGGTTGTCTACGGTTTTTGCTGCTTCATTCAGCTTTTTCAACATTCAGAGTATTGATTTGTAGACTAAGTGCTTTTCAGAATTTCAGAATGGAAGATCATAATTCTAAGAGATAAATGTTATATGTATACATATAACTGTTGATGTAGACATACTGTGAGTTTTCAAAGTACTGATTGTTGATTCCCGGTATTTGGTATGGTAATTCTCGTTACAAGATGCGGATGAGTATATGATAGGGTTTCAATAGATAAATATAGTGATTTATCAGAGAGATTTAAGCCACAGAGCGACGAGGTTACTGATACGTCTGTGGTTATAAAGGTGGAATATAAAAGGTTCCCCGGTAACAATAAAAGAGTACGCATATATATCAAGGTTATGATATGGTTGTTTCGAACGAAAAGTAGAAGTTGACTTGCTGGAGCTGTGACAAAATTGGCTACCTTGAAAAGGGATTGTAAAGTTATTTTGGGTAATAATGCTAAAGGATCTAGCACAGATACATGTTAAAAGTTTACTCAGGTTCTGAGAGTTTTCCAGATGCATGCCTATATGCATCAATCTTTTCTTCCGTAGGTGCGGTTGGTTGATCCTCTCGTTTGAAGTGTTTTCAAGAATCATGAAAGGTTTGAACGCAGATTGTAATCGTCAAGATACAAATGAGGTTTAAGATGAAATCAAGTGGCAAACTTGAAGAATTGTTTAGTTTCATATGTTATAATCAATATTTTAATTCATTTTAATTGTCCAATCTTGGTAGTCCACAGTTAACAGTCCACAGTTACTAATTCAAAAATTCATATATAGTTCATAATATTCGAATTAATTAATACGTATCGTGACCCGTGTACATGTCTCAGACTCGATCACAACTTAAAGTATATATATTATTATAGAATCAACCTCATCCCTGTATAGTTAACTCGATCATTACTGCATATAGAGTGTCAATGGTTATTCCAAATAATATATATAGATGCGTCGATATGATATGTCAAAACCTTGTATACGTGTCCCGATATTTAAAGTGCGTAAAATAAATAACAGAAATTAAATGACGATAATTAAAATTGCGAGAATATAAATTGCGATAAATAAATTGCGATAAATAAAATGTAATCAGTTAGCTAAGAACAGTTAGCTGGGAACAGTTAGCATGAATTCTTAACAAAAATTTTCTCATAGTTAATTTGTTTGTTTCTAACAAATTTTATTTTGTCCAATGTTTTCTTCATTATGCCACTTGTTAGATTTTGATATGTAAAAATCCAAATATGAAATTGAATGAAAATGGTTATTCTGCGGTGAACGGATTCGTATCTCTGTAGATGTAAGTAGGATAGTAAATGAATGTTGAATCAGATTTGAATAATGTATAGTGTAACTTATTAATGTGAAATTTAAATATTTCTCGGGTATTACCTACCCGTTAAAATATTCTCATCATTAACAGTTTATACGATAGAGTTTTTAATTACAATCTTTATGAAAATAAACTTTCATATATATTTTCTTCAGATGTAATCATGGATTTAATGAGTTAATATAATATTAATCTCATTTAATTTACCGTTAGAACTGAAATACATAATCTCTAAAACCTTAGAGATTACATAATTGCCATATAGAACGAAGAGAAATGATGTAGAACGATAATTATACTCGACGTACAGAATGAGATGTTGAGGTATGTGGTGTTGAAACTTGGTTTGTTGGTGGTACTAGTGTTGATGTTGCTGGTACTGTTGGTGCCGGCGATGTTGCTGAAGCTGGTACGTTTTACACCATATTTTCCAAGGCTACAACTCGGGCGCGAAGCTCGTTGACTTATTACTCCGGGATGATTGTCGGTAGGAACGAGTGAATGAATAAGGTTTAGAATCTGAGTTGTGATATAGTCGTGGCGAGACACTCTGGAGATGAGAGAGAAAATGGTGTTTCGAATAGGTTCGCTGGTAAGTGTCTTAGGTTTTTCGCCAAGAGTGCAGGTTGGTGGGTGGAAGGGATCGCCTTTTTCTCGTCTCCATCGGTTAAGTCGACTACAGACCCATCCTCAATTCATCCAGAATTAAAGATGACTAGTTGGTTGATCCATTTCATTTATACTGCTTTCGGAGCTCAGGTGAATATCCATATCGGAATATTTGTCAGAATAGCTATCGGAGTAGATATCGGAATCTGAGGAACTGGAACTGGTTGAGGGATCCATCTCGTACTATCAGGGAATTGATTTTCGATAAGAAATAGATTATAGGATGTAGATTAGTACCCTGTAATACATAATTTACATATGCATATATAATACTAAAATCCCATAAGTTACGGAGGAATTTACAGATGTTGTCAGGCAAAGGTAACAATAACAGATACGCTAAGATATGAATTTATCTATACACTGTCTATGCAATAGAGGTAGTAAGACGTGTCTAGACTTTTAGGATGATAAGCAAATAATTTTCAACACTAAATGATAAGCAAAACTTTTGACATGCAGACACGGTCAAAGTTCAGACCCACTAATGTATCTAAACAACTATCAGTTAGACACACTAATGCAAGACCTGGTTAGCTAAGACCACTGCTCTGATACCACCTATAACGACCCGTCCTAATCCATCTGGACGAATACATTACATTTGGTTACATCGCGAGGTACTTGACCTCTATATGATACATTTTACAAACATTGCATTCGTTTTTAAAAGACAAACTTTCATTTCAACGAAAGTTGACGGCATGCATACCATTTCATAATATATCCAACTATAATTGTCTTAATAATAATCTTGATGAACTCAATGACTCGAATGCAACGTCTTTTGAAATATGTCATGAATGACTCCAAGTAATATCTCTAAAATGAGCAAATGCACAGCGGAAGATTTCTTTCACACCTGAGAATAAACATGCTTTCAAGTGTCAACCAAGAGGTTGGCGAGTTCATTAGTTTATCGTAAACATTCATTTCCATCATTTTAATAGACCACAAGATTTTCATTTCCATTTCTCATAAATATACGTCCCATGCATAGAGACAAAAATCATTCATATTGATTGAACACCTGGTAACAGACCTTAACAAGATGCATATAGAGTATCCCCTATCATTCCGGGACTCCCTTCGAACATGATAAATTCGAAGTACTAAAGCATCCGGTATTTTGAATGGGGCTTGTTAGGCCCAATAGATCTATCTTTAGGATTCGCGTCAATTAGGGTGTCTGTTCCCTAATTCTTAGATTACCAGACTAAAAAGGGGCATATTCAGTTTAATAATCCAGCCATAGAATGTAATTTTAAGTACTTGTGTCTATTTCGTCAAACATTTATAAAGCAGCGCATGTATTCTCAATCCCAAAAATATATATTTCAAAAGCATTTAAAAAGGGAGCAAATAAAACTCACAATACTGTATTTTGTAGTTAGAATACATATGATGATACTGAACAATGCAAGGTTGGCCTCGGATTCACGAACCTATATCATTTGTATATCTTATTAAAACATATAATGGAAATCACATAATTTCATCTATTAATTATATAATATTTATATATATATTTGTTGTTGTAGTTGATATAGAATTTGTACCCGATTTTGTCTATATATTATATTATATACTACATATATGTTAATATGTTTAATATATAATTATAGGTAATATAAATATATTTAATGTACAAAATCTTTATTTGTTATAATATAATGATAATAATGAATATGATAATTTTAAATAAAAAAATGGTATTTTTTAATAGTTATGAGAATTTTAATAATAATAATAATAATGACACTATACCTAAATATGATAAAAATGATATTACTAATAAGAATGATATTAATAATAATAATAATAATAATAATAATAATAATAATAATAATAATAATAATACTAGTAATAATAATAATAACTATAATAATAAAAATAATACTTCCTAATGATAATATTAGTATACCAATAATGATATTACTATTAATTAGATTAATGATATTAATAATTATATTTTTAAATGTTAGGAGATAATAACAATTATCATAATAATAACAATAATAATAATAATAATAATAATAATAATAATAATAATAATAATAATAATAATAATAATAATAATAATAATAATAATAATAATAATAATAATAATAATAATAATAATAATAATAATAAATAAATAAATAAATAAAACTACCTTAAAAGCTTTCCTAAAAAGGAATGGCAGAGACCGGACTCGAACCCGCGACCTCTTGCTAAACACAAATACTCCTAACCAACTACTCTATCTATGCTTTTCTGAAATTATTCGTATCTTAATTATTTTAAATCCGTATTAATCGTTTCATTTTCTATATCAAAACTCCATCATCCTTTCTCACCATCATCATTATTCTTGCTGTAATACCATATCAACCATCAACGTCTAGTTCATCTTCATTTTATCGTGTTTTATTTCGTCATCTATACCTCGTCTCCTTCATCATAATCATTATTATTTATCAATTTATCATTATTTTGTTATCATTTTATGTATTTCCACCATCATCGTTTAACAGAAACGCGTATCATTAACATTTATTCGCCTAAAATCATAGCATCTTTACTAGAATATCATTATCGTCTATCATATTGATATTCATTATTCTTAGCTTGATATTACTATACATCATCATCCAACTTCTTCCCCCATCATACTCGCTGTACAACCATGGTATCATCATTACACGGATAATCATAACAAACCCGAATAGTAGGTGGTCAGGAAGGGGAGTTTTCTGGGTTTTGAATGATAAAGCAAATCAAAAAGAAGTCCAATAGGTGTAAAGGAGCCCATCATAATAGTCCATTAGATGGATCCATCAAGCTAACCTGTTTTCATAAGTCTAAAAGGGTTTTCGGTTTTTCTTTTTTTTTCTTAAAGAAATAAAAGGGACCATTGATTAGCAGCAGTCTTCGTTGTCCTTTTTCTTTATAATAATCGAACTTTAAAGATAATCAATTGTTAAACAGCACCCAACAACTTTATCATTACCTTTATATCATTATTGTCACCATTATCTCATCAATAATAACATTATCTCCAATCGTTACAGTGTCAAAAGGAAACAGAAAAGAAACAGGAAAAAAAAATGAGGGTGGTGAATTGATGGTGTTATAGGGTTTCGGTTAGCGAGCACCAGGAGTAATAACTGCAGTTGCAGCTCGAAAACTAGGCAGAGATGACAACAATATTTGATCACGGTGGAGGTGATATGGTGCTCATGGGTTTGATAGTTCATGAAGAAGAAAGAAAAAGGAGAGAGAGGGGGAGAGACAATGAGAGGAAAAGAGATGGAAGTGGGTTTCGGTTATTATGGTGGTGCTCTATAATGGATTATGGTGGTGATGTGATCGAAGGATAACCGAAAGAAAGTAGTAAATAGGATGGTGTCAGCTTGATGGTGCTGGTTGTTTGATGAAGATGATTTACGATTAACCGTAGTAAAAAATAAAATTAATAATCGAATATGGTTATGGTGTTTGGGTCGATCAAAACTAGAAGTACCTGTTCGATGTTACTAACTTGGTGGTGGTTCCTGGCTGCCATACAGTTCAGACAGCAGTAGTTAGTAACCATAGCATACGGAGCAAAGTTTGAAGGTTTCGGTTATGGTTCAATCACAATTGAAAACAGAAATATATTGTAGCTGCTGCAGCACTTTAGTTCATAACTAGCAATAGCATGTGTTCACAATGAAGATGTCGGGTTGATGAACGAGATAATATCCATATCAGATGTATAGTATAAGCAGTAATAGTAGCGAAATATAATTGGTTTTTGGTTGTTGTTAAAACAGGAGAGTAATCGAATACATGGTTGATGTGGTGGTGGTAGTGAAGTGATGAAGGATGGTAGTCTTGGCTTCAATTAAGAGAGAGAACGAGAGATATGATGAGATGAAGGTGTCGGTTTACATGAGTTCAAGGTAATGGTGACTTTGGTGGTGTAGTCGTGGTGAGGGTGATGATGGAGAGGTGGCGTAGGGTGGTTCTCAAAGTTTGGATGAAAGTGGTGTTGGATGTTAAGTATCATGTAGTACATGTATAGATAAATATCTATATAATCTGTATGAGTGTGATTGAGATGAAGGAAAAGCAAAACAGTGACACTTGTTGTTTAATCAATTCATGCGTTTGGTAATTAAAAGATACTTTATAAATAGTATAACAGTCATTAAATTAGAATTATGTGCCGACACTTTCAAAATACTGTATTAATTCGAACACGGTTGATAATTAGTAGCGGATAAAAGTCTTCGGAAAAATCCAAACTTTTTAGATTAACTATAATTATTTATTATGGTCATTATGGTATAAAATTCAATCACAAATTATTAAATAAAAATTACATTAATTATTCACACCCATCCCCCAAGTAAAATATAAAAAGTTTTAAAATTTGACAAACAACTTCTAAATATATTATTAATAAGTCTAAAATTTATAAAAACTCATTTTCGGATCACTGTTTATTTTAAATTATATAAGTTTGAATTTAACTTACTTAATATTAATCGACTGACGAATGAGTGCTTTTATCGTTTACTAAATAAATTCGAAACCATATAAATATACATTCAATATACCTTACATATATATCTAGATTTATTTTAATATCATATATTATTTTATTTGCATAGTTATTTAACTCATATAATATTTTAATTTATAATAATTAATGTATATATATATATATATATATATATATATATATATATATATATTTATTTATTTATTTATTTCTTTATTTATTTACACATAATGGTTCGTGAATCATCGGGAATAGTCGAAGGTCAAATGGATATATGAAATAGTTCAAAGTTTTTGAGACTCAACAGTACAGACTTTGCTTATCGTGTCGGGAACATATAAAGATAAAGTTTAAATTTGGTCGAAAATTTTCGGGTGGTCACAATCTTCTCGAACCAACGAACTAGTTCGATAGCTTCTTCATTTCCCTTGAATGCGGGAGGGTGACAGTTTGTAAAGTCCTTGTATGAACAAGATTTCGGTTGAGAATTAACATTATTAGCTTGAGCATTGCCTTGTGCGGCAGTGAGTAACTGTTGGAATTGCTCAGTGGTCAACACTATGTTGTTAACGGTAGGTGCAGCTGGACGACCCATGATGTCACTACATAGAAGTGAACGTAAGTTTAATAATTTGACAAGTTATAGGTTTGAGCAATTTCAAGAAGTATTGATATCACATGATATAAATGAAGCACTCGATATTATTAGAAACGAGGCATTAAATAAGCCTTTATTACACGAGAATGAAAAAAGGAAATAGTTTAAGGCATAGCCTTTACATCGATGGAAAATGGAAAAATAACTAAGAAATATTAAGATTAAAGTAGTCTTCATATTTCTTCTTCTCGTCCTCAAACTGCTTCATCACTTTTTCCATGTTATCCTTCACAAGTTTCTCTAGCCTTTCGGTTTGAGAGTTGAGAGACTCTTTCATAAACTTCTCATATCACTCGTTCTTTTCTTTTTGCTTTTCGTAGAGGTACTCGAGATTGTCGTAAAGGTTGGTAACACGACTATTAACGGTATTGGTGTCGTACTCTCTTAAAGCAAGTTGTTTGTCGACTCGACTTCTCTCCATTTTCATTTGGACGTCAATATCCTCCTTGAGGTAAGCAAGGGATTGCTTCCCCCAACGGGTGTTGCGTTCTTCTTCACACCTTAGCATCATTAACTCTTTTCTTAGTTTGACGTTTTCTTCCATAAGTTTCTCCATTTTAACCTGCACTCTCGCCACGTGGCGAAGCAAACCTCCAATGTTCCTCTCGGTATCATTTTGTAGACTCATGATTTCATACTTAGCACCATCATAAAAAGGAGATCGGGCTCTCTTTCTTGACGGACCAAACTCTTCATGACGTTTTCCTTTATCTTCGATTCTCGGAGTTGGGTAGTATTGAGGAGACCCATTAGGAATAATATTTGGGCTATAGTTTGGTGACGGTGAGGCAGGACTGTAGAAAGGACTTCGAACAGGTCTCGAAGTTGAAGAGTGTCCAACACCTACTTCGATGGTAGGGTTGTGAGTTGCCTTGTTGGGCTTGTTAACACTTGAGCTTGACATCCTATCATTAGGAAAGAGACTTTGATTAGAATCTTTAAGTCAAGTTTAGTAAAGCATAAGTGTTAAGATTATAGGGCAATCCTAAGTGCTTTAAGTCTAAGGCAGGAAAGGTTATAGTTTCCTAGATTGCTAAGGCACCCTAGCTAACAAGTAAGGCACACATAAAAATGCAATCCTGGTTCTCTATAATAGCCTGTTATGCTCTGATACCAATCTATCACACCCCCAGTTAGGGCCTGGGCGAAATGTGACTTAATATCAAATAAACCAACATATTATAATATACGGGAACAATACTAAATGATAAAATAAACTTTATTGAGAGTACGCAGCGGAAAATGAAATGTCGTTACAATGATGGAAGTAACAATAATGTAAATGTTTAAATGCAAAAGTAAATAATGCGATATCTCTTGATTCTATGTCCAAGTAGCATCACATAAGTAGTAAGTAAGAAAGCTTGAATCAATCAGCACCTGAGACAAAACATGCTAAAGTGTCAACCAAAAAGGTTGAGTGAAGTTCATAGGTTTAACAAATAAGTTTGACCGTTGTTTTAGACCACAAGATTTAGTTTGTAAAGTTGATCTCCCGCAGGATCAAAAAGTTATGCCAATGCGTGATATTTAGACTAAACGTTCAAGTTTGCCCCAAAGACAAGTTGTATTTTATACTTGTCGGTTTAATTTCATTATTAAGTAATACAAAGACTTAGTCAAATGTATCGAGGACGTTACTCCTGATAGGCCTACCCCCAATAATTAAGCATGCATTCAACGAGCAATTAAAAATATCACTGTAGGGACTTAGTCGGACATAGCCGGGTATAGCATAGTTTAGTAGTTTGGTACTTGTGTCTAAGTTGTAAAATGTAAAAACAGCATGTGTCTCACCCTAATAAAAGTAAATAAGTTGCGCAATAGTAAGTGGGCCTATGAATTCACCTTAGTAAGTAGAGAGAGAGTTATTCCTCGGAATAGAAAGTTGGATGAGTGAGCAGAAAAGTCAACCTATTGACATTTAAGAGTAGTAAGTGTTTTTGCCCAAGTTTAAGTAGATGTTTAAGTATGATAGTGTTGTAAGTATAGTTCATTTTACTAAGTTTCCTTTCCTAGTAAGTTTCTATTTTTAGAAAGTTTTCACTTTTAGTAGATTTCTTATCTTAGTAAGTTTCTATAACTAGAAAGTTTATACTTTAAGAGTGTTTTCCATTTTAGGATACTTGTCGTATTAGATAAGCTTCCAATCACCCCTTTCCCTTCGAATGGCCATTTCAGGTCTAGGGGCTTGAGCTATACGATCCTTTAAATTGGAAATCCAAACCCTTCCGCCTAGAGTTTCGTAGAAACCATTCGTCAAGAAAGTTTGAAGATCTATACATCTCTAATACATATCCCAAAATGTTTTTATGTGTTATAATATAAGTAGTAGGTTATAGGTGTTAGTAATAGTAATAGTGTATACATGTTAATTAATAGTATAAGTAGTATTAGGGTTTCATTAATTAGGGTTAGTTAATTAAAGTAGTATTTTAATGATTAGGGTTTAGGGTTTTGAGGATCTAAATAATATGAATGTTAAGATCATGCACGAATATGATTATGAACATGAATTGAAAGAAAGATTTAAAAGTTTTAAGATTTTGGATCATACCTTGTTAATGATGATGAAGAATAACAAGAAACAAGAAGAAAACTTGGTGATGAAGATCAAATAACCCAAATAATGAAGGACACGCTTGAAAATCTTGATGAACACGGAGAACAAGCTTGAAGATCCGAATACCACAAGAGATGGAGAGGGAGAGATTGTTTTTGAGAGAGGATTTTGGTGTGATTTGTGAATGAGAAACTAGGAGTCTAGGGGTGTTTATATAGTGCAAGTATTAGAGTGTTAGTCAACATAAGGATGTTCTAATTAATGATTTTATTTTATTTTATAATTTTTAGTCAACAATAGGTGGTACTAGTTTATATATATATATATATATATATATATATATATATATATATATATATATATTTTATTTTATTTTTTTAGTCAACATAAGGATGTAATTGTTTAAGATTCTTTAGTCTCATTATTATTATTATTATTATTATTATTTTTATTTTTATTTTTTTTACATTTACTACATGATAAGTATTATTTTCTTTTTACTAATTCATGACTTGTATATATATTTTTTTATTTAGTTCCCAATTGTTTTATTATTTATATAAATGTCACTTTTTATTTATTACTTATAGGTTATTAGTTATAATATTACATAAATGCATAAATTTTAATTAGCAGTGAGTGTCGACTAACAGTTTATTATTTTCATCTTTTATTAACTTGTCAATTATTGCACAAAGTTAATTAATATGTTTTATAACTCTTAACACTTAACAATTGTTGATTAAAGTTTAATCATTAAGCTTTAATTATATTGTTTGGGAATTTAATATTGGAAAAAAATATAGAATGGAAAAATGAGGGTCGTTATAGAAGGCCTCTGATGTTCGGCCTTAACTTTCGAGCAAGTCAAACACTTCCCAACATAAGTTGCAACATCCTTCTTAAGATTAGGCCACCAATACTGTTCCTTAAGATCGTGATACATTTTACCGGCTCCTGGGTGAATCGAATATCTCGACCTGTGGGCTTCATCTAGTATAAGGATCCGTAGATCCCCATAACGAGGTACCCAAATCCTTCCGGCATAGCATCGGAGTCCAGTTTCCTTAACTTCAAATCGAGAAATGAGAATGTTCAAGTATTCATGAGATATATTATCCTCCTTGAGAGCCTCATCTTGGGCTGCTCGGATCTGGCTATTGAGGTTCGAATGAATGGTGATGTTCAAGGCTCGGACACGAAGAGGTGTCATCCTCTCCTTTCGGCTCAAAGTGTCAGCTACAACATTGGCCTTGCCAGGATGGTAACGAAGTTCACAATCATAGTCGTTTAGCGTCTCGATCCATCTACACTGTCTTATATTCAGTTGCTTCTGATCGAAGATGTGTTGAAGGCTTTTATGATCGGTGAAAATAGTGCTCTTAGTTCCATAAAGATAGTGTCTCCACAGCTTTAATGCAAAGACAATGGCTCCAAGTTCGAGATAGTGAGTAGTGTAATTTCGCTCGTGAATCTTTAGTTGACGAGAGGCGTAAGCGATAACCTTTGTTCATTGCATCAGTACACAACCAAAACCACTTTTCGAAGCATCGCAATAAACGATGAAATCGTCACTGCCTTCAGGAAGTGATAAGATAGGTGATGTGGTTAACTTCTTTTTCAAGGATTGAAATGCAGATTCTTGTTCGGGTTTCCAAATGAACTTCTTCCCTTTGTGAGTCAGCGCGGTCAAAGGACGTGCAATCATAGAGAAACCTTCAATAAATCTTCGGTAGTAACCAGCGAGGCCTAAAAATTGGCGGATATGATTTGGAGTAGTGGAGGTTTCTCACTTGCTGATAGCTTCAATCTTTGTGGGATCAACTTTGATACCTTGATCACTCACAATGTGACCCATAAATTGAACTTCCTTCAACCAAAACTCACACTTGGAGAATTTTGCATAAAGTTGCTCTTGTCTCAAGAGTTCCAACACTAGACGAAGATGTTGTTCATGTTCTTCTTCGCTTTTGGAGTAGATGAGGATATCATCTATGAAGACGATAACGAACTTATCCAGGTATGGCTTGCATACACGATTCATGAGGTCCATGAATACGGCAGGTGCGTTGGTTAAACCGAATGGCATCACGAGAAACTCATAATGACCATAACGAGTTCTGAATGCAGTCTTCATCACGTCGCTCTCTTTCACCCTCAACTGGTGATAACCGGATCGCAAATCGATCTTAGAGTAAACGCTCGATCCTTGTAGTTGATCAAAAAGATCGTCAATTCGGGGAAGAGGATACCGATTCTTGATCGTCAATTTGTTGAGTTCACGGTAGTCGATACACATGCAGAATGATCCATCATTCTTCTTCACAAATAAAACAGGTGCGCCCCAAGGCGAGAAACTTGGTTGGATAAATCCACGGTCTAGCAGTTCTTGTAATTGGCTCTGCAACTATTGCATTTCAGAAGGTGCAAGTTGATAAGGTGCGCGAGCTACAGGTGCAGCCCCTGGCACTAAATCGATCTGAAACTCCACTGCTCTCGGTGGCGGTAATCCAGGCAATTCTTCCAGAAAGACATCGGAAAATTCGTTCACAATTTGTACATCGCCCACGCTCTTCACTTCGGTTTCTAACGTTTTCACATGTGCTAAAACAGCAAGACATCCTTTCTTCATGATCTTTTGTGCTTTCATGCAACTAATGAGATTCAGTTTCGAGCTACATCTCTCTCCGTAAATAATCAGTGGCTCACAATCTCCGTGCGGTATACGAAGAGCTTTATCTCCACAGATAATGTCGGCCCTTATCTTGGTCAACAAGTCCATACCGACAATAACATCAAAACTTCCCAACTTAATGGGTATCAAGTCAATCTCAAAATCCACACCAGCTATATTGATAATAGCTCCTCGGCTAATTTGGTCAACTTTTTCAAGTTTTCCATTGGCTACCTCAACAAGCATACTCTCCTTTAAAGGAACTAACGACCAATTTATCTTAGAGCAAAAGTGTCTACATACATAACTTCTATCGGCACCAGTATCATAAGGACAGAAGCTAATAGATTGTTGATAGTGAATATACCTGTAACCAAGTCGGGGTTCTCACGGGCATCCCTTGCGTTTACATTGAAGGCTCTTCCACGCGGTGGTCCGCCGTCCTTTCGCTTGTTGGGACACTCATTTTTGAAGTGGCCCGGTTGTCCACACTCATAGCACTTTCTCGGTCCAGTAGGGTTTGTCTTCACATTCATGGTGGTGATCTTGCAGTCTTTGCCAATATGCCCAGTCCTTTTACATTTTTTGCAGACCACGTTGCAATACCCAGTGTGATGCTTGTATCATCTCTTGCACTGCGGCAGACTACCCTTGTAGTTAGAGTTCGAGCTAGGGTTCAGATTGGGGTTTCTCCCATCGTTGTTTCCCTTGAAACCCTCATGTCGCTTAGCCGGGTTTTGATCATAGACTCTCCCCTTGTTGTTGTCCCACTTACGCTTCTCACTACTAGCCCCCAATTCGGATTTAGCCTTTTCTGGTTCTTTGCTGGTGATTTGGTTCATCGGGGTATGCGCCATGCGCATAGCTTCTGGGACATCAGCTGATTTTGAAGAGGTGACATTTTCTTGGATGGACTTGGGAAGTCCCCATAAATACCGTTCCATGCGCTTAAATTCCGGGGTAACCATCGTGGGACACATCAGAGCTAATTCCAGGTACCTACGGTTATAACCATCGAGATCGGTTCCCACAACCTTCAAATCCCAGAACTCAGCCTCCATTTTCTGTATCTCTGTCCTGGGGCAATACTCTTCAATCATGGCCCCCTTAAATTCCTCCCACGGGGTAGCATACGCCTCATCAATACCCTTAGCTTGAGCAAGTGTGTTCCACCAGGTTAAGGCGCCGTCCGACAGTGTACAGGAGGCATACTTGGTTTTGTTCATTTCTGAACAGTTGCTTACACGAAACACAGCTTCTAATTTCTCAAACCACCTTGTAAGTCCAACTGGCCCCTCAGTACCACTAAAATTGTGGGGCTTGCAGCTTTAGAATTCCTTATATGTGCACCCGTTATGATTGTGCTGGATAACCGGTGGAGCTTGGAGGTTCATTTCCGTTATAGCTGCAGCTACCCGTTCGGCTATCATTTCTTCAATCTGTGCTACTGTGGGTGTTGATCTTCTATTGGCCATTGATCTTCTAAACAAAAGTTTTAACTCAAGTCAAAATCCAGCATTTAAATAATAATAATAATACATTATATGGTAACCAACATGGAATCAACACAACATATGCTAATTAAGTAATGCAACTAGATACAGATACCACAAAATCATCATACAGTAACGTAAATAGAACACCGTACAAATATTAAATAACACAAAGTCCCATTCATTAATTAAAAGTTGCATACATCCGCATAAGGTTCGTACAATACATTAGAAAAACATGAAACTACAAACGGGATTACATAAAGAAGCCTAATACAAAAGCCCTATGGTGACGGTGGGTAAAGGATGTCCATTATGTGGGACATCTGGTCCTCGAGCTCAGTTACCCGAGAACGGAGGGTATCCACCTCCCTCGTCAGTTCCTCAACAGACGGAGAGGCTGGTGGAGCAGGCGGTGCTGATGGTGCAGGTGGTGCCGGTGGTGCAGATGATGCTCGTGGAGCTGGTAGTGCAGACGGTCCAGCACCAGAAGTAGATGCTGCGTAACGGGGATCCTTACGTATGAATGGATCAGCAGGATACGGCACAAGCCGCTTACGGGCGGTAACTCTAACCTTCAGTCCATGTGCGTTAACGAACGACCTACCTCCGTTAACCCTAGGAATAACAATACCATCAAAACGATACCGCTTCTTCGGCGGGGTAGAGGGCGGCTGCACGGGCGTCTCCTCCGGGTCCTCGTCGGAATCCTCGTCAGAATCATCCTCGCTGGAATCGTCGGATGATGAGTCATCGGATGATGAGTCGTCGGAATCATCGGAAGGTGGATGTGCTCGGCCAGTAGTCATCAGTCGGTATCTGCCGGGTGGAATCGGCACGACACATCCATCAAGAAGGCGTCTAGCCCAATGACCATGCTCATTCCGGAAAGGAATGTCCCCATATTCCCCAGGAATCACAGCACCACCGGAATGGTGCTGTGGCTCAGGGAGTCCTGAGATGAGTGGAGCTGGAATCTCCGGTGGATCCTCGTGTCCATCTGAGATGATCACTGGGTCGGGTGTGTGGCTACTGGCTCCAGAGGACGAAGCGCCAGAGTCGCTAGAGGGTGTCAATGACGGGATCTGTGTGTCGGCAGTAGTAGCAGGCGAGGTGGTGGATGAGTCTGAGTCGCTCTCCAAAATGATAACGGGCGGGATATCCGACATCTGAACAAGGAAAAATAACTTTTTCCATGTCATTAAGTCATAAAGCAAGTACGTATTAGGCAAAGTAACTACGACAGTCTAGATCATCTATAGCAGTAAGTAGCATGGCAATAACGACAAGTATCATGCAATCGAAAGCAGATAGTAGCATGCAGTAGTGAAAACAAGTAGCAGTATACGACATATAGCAGTAAAAGTAAGTAGCAGCATGCAGCAAGTTCCGCAGAAACAAGTAAACTAGCAAGTTGTAGATTAGTCCTATTAGTGAATCCTACTCGGTCCGGTCTAGACTTACTAATGCAACCTAATTCCCTACAACCAATGCTCTGATACCAAATGTGACACCCCGTACAAAATTAACGTGTACGGATCATCAACAACAGGATCATTACAAGGTCAAACACTATATGCTGTTTTAAAATAAGTTTGCATTCATAAAACGGAGTGACGTCTTAACCAACATTAAAAGTTTTACAACCGATAAGGTGCTTCTACGAATAGAAGGCAATAATAATAGTACTTGACCCATAGGTCGTTACAAATACATTGTTCAAAAGTAATAAGGTTTGTGAATGCAAGATAAACGTTTCATGCGAAGACATCTCTAATAAGCGCAGCGGGAGTCTACAAAGCATAGCAAATACAGCGGAAGCAATCAAACCTTAAGCACCTGCGAAAACATGTTTAAAAATTTCAACACAAAGGTTGGTGAGCTATAGTTTAACGTAACAGTAATGTAAGGTAGGCCACGAGATTTCAGTGTTTCAAAATAGTATGAAAAGTATATGTATAACCGTGGGCACTTGGTAACTAACTTAACGTAAATAACACCCCCTAAAAGTACACTTGGCGAGTGCGTAAGTTTACGAAGTATTAAAACCCCGTTAAATGCTAGCGCTACTAGCCTAATTGGGGATGTCAAACCCTATGGATCCATATCTAAGATTCGCGTTCACCGGTTCAAAGACCAATGACTAAACGTTACCGAGCTAAGGGGAAAGTTTATTCCATTGTATAACCCACACATATATAAAGTTTAAGTACTCGTGCCTAGTATGTAAAACATAAAATGCGCATGTATTCTCAATTCCCAAAATAGTTAAAGTAAAAAGGGATGCTATAACTCACAGTGAAAAGTAGTAAAGTTGATTCGGGAAAGTAAGCAAGTAGTTGGTCCGGAAGGTCCTCAACCTAAGTCAAAAGTTACTAAGTCAGTAAATCGATCCCAAAGGATTAAAAGTATGTAAATTAGGTCTTAAGTATCATCATCATTCATCATTAATCAAAAAGTGTAAAGTAAGTTTCAATCAAAAAATAGAGTTTGAAATAAATTCTGACGTCGTTCAGTCTCCACGACCTCTATACAAACTGAAATGAGGTGAGACCAGTGGCCATGGCTCTGTATATGAGTCCCCTAGAGGTTGACCAATTTCTAGAACCAAACTCATCTTTGTTTGACCGTGGCGACGGTTTAAGTGCGAGTAGGTCAGAAATTTCAGCACAACGTTAAAAGGGTGTAGTGACTTTCGGATGGCCATAAATCCTAAACCGTAACTCGGATTAAGACGAGGTCTAAACGGAAAATCATCTACTCGAACCGAAATAGATGGAAATTAACTTTTACAGTAGCCTAGGTTACTGATCAGACCCAGAAAATAGTAGGTAAGGTGCTCCAGTGGGTTCTTGGTGCTTGATGCTCATCACGGTTCTCATCCTTGATGCTTATAGCTTCAAGTGTACAACTCGTTGATGTGTTTGCATCATCTTAACCAAGTTTTGACCATCATAACACTATTGTAAGTCTAAAATATGTAGCACAACTCAATTAAGGGCTGTAAGTAGTTTGATGAACCAAAGTTACATCAAGATCTTAGATCCGACACATACATGAGTTCTAATAGTAATATTAAGCTACAAACTTGAAAGTAAACTAAATAAACAAGATCTTAAGTTGTAGAACTTAGATCTTAGTTAGATCTTAAAGATCCTAGACTAGAAAGTCTAGATCTAGTGTTCTTAAGTTAGATCCTAAGTTATAGAACTTGGATCTTCACTTTAATGAAACCATAAGTTATGAAACTTAGATTTTCATCTTGTAAAATGTATATAAGTGTATAAGCTCTTGTTTACAATAAAATTAGAAGACCATAAGCTATAAAAACTTAGATCCAACATAAGTGTGTGAAGTTATAACTAGAAAGTTATACTTCTATGTTCTTGAACTTATAAAGTTAACTTTAGTTTCAAGAAATATGAGATTAAGTTTAACTAGTAATACTTGACCAAATTAACAATATTACAACTTTAAAGTACTTACAAAAGAAAGAAATAAACTAAAGTTATAAGTATTATGTTCATGTTTGTTTCATACTTGAGAAGATTCAAATCAAAGTTTGGATCTTAAGGAAATAAACTTCAAGTCTACGAAACATGAACACAAGTATGATTATAAAGCTTATAAACTTTAAATCTTATAACATTTTAAGTGTAGAACCATAAATTATAGAACTTAGATCCTTGTTCTTGGTTCTTCATCAAACAAAGATGAAAGTAACCAAGATTACATGAAGATACAAGTTAGAAAACTTGATCTTTAACATAAACAAGTAACAAGTAACAAAACAAGTAAAATGATGATGATATGTGTCGATTTTAAAGGAAGAAAAAGAAAGAAAATAAAGCTTTGTTACTTACAATATTGAGAGAAAAAGATGAGAGAAAGAGAAGTGTAAAATGAAGTGTGTGTAAAATGAAGGAATACTAGTGAATAAGTAACAAAAAAATTTGAAAATGAACTCCATCCCCACCTCACAAAGGCCGACGGTATAGGGCTCAAAGGGGAAAGGTCAAGCTTCAACTTTCATGCATGGGGAGAAGGTGAAAGCTCAAAATGGATTAAAGTTAAATGTATGGGAAAGAGTTTCTAGCATGCTTGTAGTATTTGTCTCCTCATTAACTTAATTAATCTAAGTTTATCATTAATAAGTTACTAGCACAAAAGTGGGCTCCTAATAGTCCATTAAGAAAAGTAGGGTGGACTTCCAAGTCCATTAACATAAAGCCCAAGTCCAAGTAAGTAACAAATTAATAAACAAAGCCCAAGTAATTAACTACTTGCATTAGTTAATTAAAAATAATTAATAATAATTAATTATGAATGTAAATAATATTCGAAATATTATTCGTAAAAAGTACGTGTGTCACAAAGATAAGTCGGGACATGTAAAGTCAAATACGGTAACAAGTAAATGTATAAAAATACATTTATTAAAACACAAGTATTAATAATAAATATTAATAAATATAAGTTGGAAAATCCAGGGTCGTTACAGATACCCTTATCTCCACTGAACTTTTGTCATTTACTTGCGTTAATTAGTTTATTTAATTTTAAAATAAAACTTCCCCGTCTACTAAGGATAATTAATAGTTTGATATTCTTAATCACATGTAGAATGAACCAGGACTTGCTATTAGCTTTTACTGCACGATTATGATACTTTCCTACTTGTGTGTTAATCTTATTATTAACTTAACATGTTAATTGTGACAACCCAGAAATTTTTGACCAAATTTAAACTTCATCTTTAAATGATTTAATGTTTTCGACATGATAAGCAAAGTCTGTAATGTTGAGTCACGAAAGTTTTGGAACTATATTCATGTAATCAATTATTCTTTGACTGTTCTCGAAGATTCACGAACAATATATATAACTTTATATATATATATATATATATATATATATATATATATATATATATATATATATATATATAATATATATATATATATGATTTCAAGTTATTTAGTAAACGATAGTAACATTCGATTATTGATTCGATTGATATTTAGATAAGTTAACTAAAACGTTTAAGATGAACCAGTAAAACACTAATTTGCTACAGTATTTTTGAATTGCTACAGTACCCGAAAAGCTACAGTGTTTTCGAAAATCACTATTTGCTACAGTAAAAAAAGTTTGCTACAGTAACTTTCCTACAGTAAAACACTATTTTAAAATGAAAATGTATATATGTATATGTATATACTACGAGACGATGATTTATAGAAGCAAATAACCAAAATACTTAATTGATTAAAGTTACACTTCGAGTGACATAGTTTATCAATGATTAAGTTTAATTTTTGATAAAGGTACACGTCGCGTAACGAAAAGTACTAGTTTTCTAAGTGTACAAAAATGCATTCGAGAAACCGGAACCGGGACATAAGTCGAGTAACAACGTACGAGTCAACGGACCAAAAATTACAAGTCAACTATGCACGTGAATATAATATAATATATAATTAATTATATAAATTAAATATATTATATTTATATTATAATAATATGTCGACAAGCTAGTGTACAAAACGATTGTGAGCTGGATCCCATAGCCATGCGATCGCATGGCCAAGGAGGCTAAACCCCATGCGATCGCATGGGGTACCGTTTCAAGTCAGGTACTATAAAAGCTCGATCTGGTTCCAGCTGAATCTATCTATCCCTCTTTCTCTAATATTACTCTGTATATTTATTTAATTTTTTTTATATTATTATTATTATTATTATTATTATTATTATTATTATTATTATTATTATTATTAGTAGTAGTAGTAGTAGTAGTAGTAGTAGTAGTAGTAGTATTATAATAATTATTAGTATTATACATAAAATACTACGACGAGGTTATGTCCAAATGATTTCAAAATGGTTTTCGAGCAAGATAGAGCTAAGGAAACTATGGGTTATAACTATGGTCGTAGGCATTGTTCGCAAGTCAAACCTAGTGTTTATCATCTTCGTTGCGTCTACGTACTTTCCTGTAATATTGAATCACAATATTGATACGTGAGCATTCATATCTTATCTTTTATATATTAAAAGTGTATCCATGTCTAGTGCTCGAGTATATATGTTTATGCATGCTTGTATGCTAAATTTTGTCGTTAAACAGTTTATGATGAATCAGGAATTAAATACATAAATTACTGATAAAAGGTATATGATATGTATGTTTTTGGAAAGCTGGCGAAAAATCAATAACTTTTCATTTAGAAATCGCGTAATTTCGATGAACGAATTTAAAGATATGGTCAACTGAATTATGATTGACATTAATTGAATTGCTTTTGAATCTACAATTGATATTTAAGAAATTTGTTTATAAGATTGATAAATTGGATTTTCAAATATTACTAATCGATTAAATGAATTTCTATATAAGGCACGTCTCGTCTTGTTGAGCAATTGTCAAAATTGATTGTTTTATCATATTTTAAAGCCTTATAAAAACTATAGTTTAATTTTACAAGAATTAGGAAACTATGTGAAATGTTAGAATGTTTCGATTGCCATGATCATTCAACTATAGTATTGAGTCAGATTGACTTTTTAAAACGACTTTTGATAACTTTTGTATGTTGGTCTCGAGCATTAGGATTGTGATACACTATGACCTGACCTAGCTTGATAGACATTTATTGACCAACATATGTTCTCTAGGTTGAGATCTACGGTTATTTGGTATTTCGAGTTTCGGTCACATTTCGGTGAACGACTTTATGTGCTGCTAAGGTGAGTTTATAGATCCCCTTTTTAATTGCTTTTGCAATATATATATTTTTGGGCTGAGAATACATGCACTTTATTTTAAACACAATGGACACAAGTACATATTAAATTATATACTGAGTTTGAACCGAAAATCCCTTAGCTTTGGTAACTAGTAACTGACGGTTATAAGAACTGGTGGGCGCGAGTAGTAGTATATGGATCCATAGGGCTTGACATCCCCGTCTGTTCCAGGTATAGAAACCCTAGCCTGAACTATAAAACAGACGTATGCTATTTGAGTTTAGTACACGTTGGTTTGCGTGTATTGTACATGTTGGTTGCATGTATGTTAAAACATGGGTACTTATTATATAGACGTTAAAGTTTAGTTACCAGGGTGCTCAATCTTGTAGAATATTTTGATAAACGTTTCTGGATGAAACAACTGAAATCTTGTGATCCACATTTATATACAGATTATACGAAACATTAAAACTATGAACTCACCAACCTTTGTGTTGACACTTGTTAGCATGTTTATTCTCAGGTTCCCTAGAAGTCTTCCGCTGTTTGCTTATATGTTATACAAGATATGTGCATGGAGTCATACATGCTTTATTCGAGAAAACGTTGCATTCACAAATTATCATCATCTATCTTATTTTGACTGCATTGTCAACAGAAGTATTATTGTAAACTATTATATTACGGTGATTGTCTATATGTAGAAATCATCAGATGTCGAAAACCTTTGATTTAAATATTCATTTATGGTGTGCCTTTTCAAAAGAATGCAATGTTTACAAAACGTATCATATAGAGGTCAAATAACTCGCAATGAAATCGATGAATGACGTGTTCGTCCAAGTGAATTTGGAGCGATCGTCACATTAATAAAGTAATTTTCAATTCATATCGTTTATTCAAAAAGATTATCAAAAATTTTATTTTCATTCACAACCAAATCTATAATAACATATATAAAGCTCTAAAATGATGATGTCATCATTAAGCTAATTATCCTTTAATTTTCATAATGATGATGTCATAATTATATATTAATTTAATTAAAAAAATAATACGAAATCTTTTATAAAAGAAAATATTAATCTCTCATAAATTGTAATTTTTTTTTCTAAAAAAATTTAAAAGACGTTAATTATTATTAATAATATTTATTATTATTATTAAAAATGTAAATATAAATATTCAACTTTGAGCGAACTTTATGTTTCTAAAATCAACGACAAGTTTCTTAGTCGGAAGCCGTGGTTCCACGGGGCAATAAACTAAATGACTTTAACATTTACATTCACTTAATACCTAAAACATATCATTAAACTGTTTCGTTTAAACAAACCCGGCGTGTTTTTACGGGTCATTTCACTAGTTTATCTTAACTTTGAATTATTTATTTTCATTCACCACTAAATTTATTTACACTTTGAATTATTTAAATTATGAACTATAGTTTTATTAAACATAATTTTTTAGACCATATATTTGGTTAAAAACTACGAGTAGTATAGACTTTTAACAAGGGAAGGTGATACTTATATACCAGTTTTTAATTCATACACATTTTTTACTATAAAACTTACAATTATAATCTTAAATTTATCTTGAGACTTGAACTTCTATTATTGTAAGTAAGGACATAATAATCAATTCTATATGAGTGTACGAGTATAATCATCATCCAATTAGCGATATCTCCTCATTTTACAAAATTCATCAAGTGCGATATTTAATCCTAAACGAAGCATCCATTTAACCCGATCCATTTAGCTCACAATCATCCTCTCTTTTCCACTGCGGCGACTGTCGACTGTAAAACCCTAGTTCTCATACACCATGATTTGCTCAAGTAAGCATCTCTTTCTATATGTATACTCTTATGTATGTAAATATACTCCTACATATGCTTACATAACTTATAACTTATTCTCGCCTGATTAAATTATAATAATTGATGTTTATCTGATATTTTTCTCCTATTTCCGTTCGTTGTTTTTCTCTCAGTTTCCGGCGAGGTACCGGAAGTACCTGTTGTTTCTAAATCATCCGGTCTACTTTTCGAGAAGCGATTGATTGAACGACACATTCTGGTAAGTATTTTTTTCTTAGCTAGGGTTTATGTTATTAAACAAAATACAGGAGTTTGAGATTTGTTAATCTGCCAATTTGACCTAAATATGACTATCAAGGGGCTTCTTTGGATGTAGATTTTGGAAGTAGATATATACGATTGAGTTTATGACAGACACTTGAATTAGAATAACGCGGTGTTGATATTGGAATGAAAGTTAAATCGAATTGTGAATGTGTGATTACTGTTGTTATTATTGATTGTGATGTATTTTGATGCTTTTTTTTTATGTGACCAGGATTATGGAAAGTGTCCTGTTACTGGCGAAGCTTTAACAATGGAGGACCTTGTTCCAATTAAAACTGGCAAGGTTTGGTTCCGATGGACTTTAACTACGTTTTTAAGATTTATATCATAATCTGTTACTTATAGTTGGAAACTTATGGTTTAAATGGATGCACATGCAGGTGGTGAAGCCTAGACCAGTGCAGGCTGCAAGTATTCCCGGGATGCTTGGAATGTTTCAGAATGTATGCGTATATTTGTTGGTGTATTATATAGTTTGGTTCTGGTATTCTAATTTGTGAATAAATTAAAAATGTTGTTCTTAATAGCTGATTTTGGTCGTAATCTAGTTCTTTTGTATACGTGATGCCAGGAATGGGATGCCTTGGTGCTATCAGCTTTTGCATCAGAGCAACAACTGCATACAACAAGGCAAGAGCTTAGTCATTGTTTATACCAGGTAATGCTAATAACTAGTTCACCTTATTTATATGTCGTTTGTGTTCTCTAGCTAATTATGCTCAGCAGGCCTTGTCTTTTTAATGTTCCTTCGATCTTCTGAAACTAGGATGTATTATATATTTGACAACACATCATGTTTTTTAAAGTAAGTCCAGTTTAAGATACCAGACATAGCATTCATGCACTGTGGCCTACCTTGTACAAAAAGATAGTTTAACATTCAGAATTTTTCAGAATTTGAAAATATGTAGGCCGCTGCATCTTTGTAGATGATCTTTGCAAGTTGGGTTATGTTTGTCTTCGTGGTTTTCATGTTAATTCTTTTGTGTATAGATTATGACATACACGCATGTAACTGAGCTGCTAACAAATTCAAGCCTACGGTTTTATTTCAGTTCTTAATGTTTTAGCTTTTGGTTTGTGTGTTCTTCTTTAAGTTATTTTTCTTTGTTGGCAGCATGATTCGGCGTGCCGTGTAATTGCAAGATTAAAGAAAGAACTTGACGAAGCCAGGACATTGCTGGCACATTTAGAAAGGCAGGCACCAATGCCAGCATCAACAGCTATGACAGTAGATGCTTCTACTTTAAGCAACGGGAAGAGAGGTTTTTGTTTGCTTAGCTTTTGAGCTATATTACGTACTTGTTTGTGCTCTTTGATTACGCATCAGCAATATTCATATTATTATCTAATGTGACAGCTGCCGATGATAATGAGTTGGGTCCAGATGGTAAGAAAATCCGCCCAGGAATATCAGCAAGTATAATTACCGAATTAACGGACTGCAATGCTGCACTTTCACAACAAAGGAAGAAAAGACAGGTCTCGGCTCCATTTGTGCTGAATTTTTTTTATCTGTTTTCCAGAGTTGTTGGGGGTGGTACCACTATGCAATTTTGAAACCTGTTTTATATTTGATGTTAATGTTAATTTCTTTTCTTTTCTTTTCAGGTTCCTCCCACATTGGCCCCCTTGGATGCTATTGTAAGGTATACTCAGCTCAACAGTTATCCTCTGCACAAAACCAATAAAGCCGGGATTTTGTCAATTGATATACATCAATCTAAGGTATACATTTTATTTAGTACTGCATTTTTGCATACGCTCTTTATCTTTTCTTTTCTTTCTTTGCTCGATTAAACGCATTCGAGTACTCTATACTCTTGATGGTTTATTAGTTTTATGTTCATGAACCTGATATCATGCTAGGGATTTGGTCCTTTATCGTGTATGATATTCACTGAATGTTTTCCGAGTCAAATAGATTACATTTTGGAAATCATGTTCATAAAGTTATCTAGCTATACTGTGTTGGAGATGCTGAGCAGATTTAGTTATGATATTTGAATACCAAATTTACAGCTTCGTTCTAGACAATTTTATTTTTTCCCTGCAGTCTTGGAATGACTGACTGAATTTTACAGTTAAGGGCCATGCGTTCCTAGATCAATGGACTACCTTCTAGAACTAAGTTTGGATTTGTCAAATCGGTTTTTTTCTTCTAATGACATTAAATTTGAAATCTAAATCTTTCCGGGAGTTTTAGGCTAACAATAACATAATAACATTTACTTTTGTTACTAGAGTTGATTTATTTTTCTAGTGTCAAACTTTATACTCGTTGCTTGAGGAGTTCTCTGTTTTGCACTTCAGGATATTATTGCCACTGGTGGAGTAGATACAAATGCTGTAGTATTTAATCGATCATCAGGAGAGATCTTATCTACACTCAGTGGTCACTCCAAGAAGGTGTTCACTTTTGACATTTACATTTAATATTTAATATCATGTTTAGATGTTGTTAACAGTTGTTGAACTTCTGTTTATCTCGTTGTTAGGTAACCAGTGTCAAATTTGTTGCCGATGGAGAGTTGGTTGTTACTGGTTCAGCTGATAAGGCAAGCTTTTTCTTTATTGTCTATTTTTGCGTATGATTGTTCTAATAATTCTTCAACTTTCACTGAACTAACTTTTTTGATAATGCGACAGCAAACTATATGATCGTTTTGATAAATTGTTCAACCTTAACTGAAAGTTAACTGTTAATTTTCTTTCACTAGCTTTTTTGATAATGTAACAGCAAAATATCAAGGGTCTCTGAGCTCGTTTGATTAGACAAAAACTAAGATGCTCAGTGTGTATATGGTTCTGTTTTTTGTAATTAAATTACTATTTTTGTATGTGCAGACAGTTCGTGTGTGGCAAGCGTCTGAAAATGGAAATTATGATTGCAGGAACGTCCTAAAAGATCATACAGCCGAGGTAATTAAGTCATATTAGTGCTTGGAGTACGGAAATACACTCTGATTGCATTGCTGTGTTTTTCTTTCCTTTTTTCTTTAATTTAGCACTCTTTCTGTGTGTGTTTCTATCCGTTGGGTTGTATTTATTTTGGAGGTGTTCTAATGTAATATCAGATAGTTAATCTACATATATTTATTTTTATTACAAGCATAAATGATACATGGCCTTGTTAAATACAATCACCAAGCTTGGCGTTATTATCATGCCTTGGATTCATGTTGTTTACCCATGCATCTTGTGCATGACCTGAAAACATTTTTTGAGTAGTACTAGTAGGTGCATCTAGTAATGCTATTATGTTTTCAAAACGGGTGTGGATATACTGATTATATTTGAACTTCATATGTGTATACCTTGATATATAATGGTAATGTATGGTTTGATTGCTAGGTGCAAGCTGTTACGGTCCATGCTACAAATAACTACTTTGTGACAGCTTCTCTTGACAACTCATGGTGCTTCTATGAGCTTTCATCCGGCTTATGCCTGGCACAGGTTTCTTCACTACATGGGATAATATATATCAGTCTTAGATGGTAATGACTTATTGACCAGTATTATATTATGTTGGGGTTTAATCGTAGGTTGAAGATTCATCTTCATCCAATGGATATACATCTGCAGCGTTCCATCCTGATGGGCTCATTCTCGGAACAGGCACCTCTGGATCCATTGTTAAAATCTGGGATGTAAAAAGTCAGGTATTTCCGAATTCTCGTTGGATTCACCGAGTAAAGGTGTCAAAATGGGCTGGGTTTGAGCTGGATATTGGGTTAAATAGGTTGTGGGCCAAGCCAGTTAACTTTTTGTAGCTTGAAACATCAATACTTTGTGTATATCAAGATATAAACATAAAACCTATAATAAATAGATACATATTGTTATTGAACTACGGGTTAGGTCATTGTAAGCATGTAAATTCTCCATGTTTGATTCGTTTGATCCCTGATCTCTAAAATACAACATTTTGACAAGCTTTTCATATCAATGGTTAAAATTTACTGCATTTACCTTTGAATTGTTTTTTTCTCATATTCCTGTCTGTTTTTTGTGTTTGTTTGTAGGCAAATGTTGCAACATTTGATGGACATGTTGGGGCGGTGACTGCAATATCCTTTTCGGAGAATGGTTACTTCCTTGCTGTAAGTGTATTTTTTGTGAATGTCTCGTGAAACTTATGCTTACCTCCAGATAAACTAATAACAGCTCGTCTCAAATTGTCAGACTGCTGCTCAAGATGGTGTTAAGCTGTGGGATCTACGTAAATTGAGAAACTTTAGGACTTTCTCAGCGTATGATGAGAACACCCCGACACAATCTGGTAATTTTCAGCCTATAAAAGTTTACGTTCAGTAGGTATGCGTTGAAAGAGAGTTTTGTTGAGATGGGTTAGTGTTTCATGTTTGGCTTCTGCTAGAGTCTAGAGATGCATTCAGGAAACATCTACACGCTGTTTAGAACATCGATTTTATACTTATATTGTTAGAAAGGTTTTTTGCAATATGATGTCAATATAGTCAGTAGCTCTGCTTGGTGGACGTATCCACTTACGTGATTAAGTATTAAGTATTAAATGCAAACCTGTGTCATTCTACTAGCTTTTGTCAAATCAATTTTTCCAAAAAGTCTTTAGCTTTTGCTGGTTTTGTTTTTATTTAATCAGATGCACCTACTTGCCTAGATTGTAAGTTTTAAATTCTGGAACATTGTAATTTATCTGCTGTTCTTGGTTTATTTGCAGTGGAATTCGATCATAGTGGAAGTTACCTTGCAGTAGGAGGTTCAGACATAAGGTATGTCTCTGTTATCTCTTCATCCTTGTTAGTGTTGGAGGTGGCACTTTTGACTCATTTACTTATAATTTGTCAACATGGGGTTTGGTTTTTAGTTCCATCGGGTCAAAGAAAATAAGGGAACATGTCAAGCGGGTTAAAAAGTTGTCCACAAGTTTGTTCTAATGAGCACTAATCTAGAAAACCCGATTATTCCCCGATTAGTTATTTTTAAGTGCAGTCCCTTCCGATTTTCCAAAATCCGTTTAATTAATTGGTCAACACCGAATGATGGGCCAAAATTGAATTTTGGTAATCCTAGTCGGTCAAAGTCAAAATTGGTCAACATTTTAACATGAACTCAAACTAGAACTTTAGAGTTTTTGAACAAATTGAACAAATTTAGACAATCATATTTAAGTTTTTTGTTTATTTCTATCGTTCTCTTCTATATTTACACATATGGAATTTAATATTTAAATCTATAAAGTACAATTCGATTAATCCCCGATTAATCCTCGGATTACCGATTACTCCTTTCCAAAGTTTCAACCGATTAGCCCCCGAATAGCGAATTTTGGTAAAAAGTCCACCTATCTTTGGTTGTTATCAATGATTTATTTATTCCTTCCGTATATAGAGTTTATCAAGTTGCTAGCGTGAAGTCTGAATGGAACTGCATTAAAACGATTCCCGATTTATCTGGCACAGGTTTCTTTCACTCTTGAACGCCTCTGCTGACAATGTTTCTTATCGTTATCGTTATCATATTTAGTGACTTTGTATGTAAAATTTGAATGCAGGTAAGGTAAACTCTGTACGATTTGGTCCTGATGCAAAATACCTAGCAGTTGGATCAATGGATCGAAACCTACGCTTGTTTGGCTTGCCTGAAGAGGATGGTGCAATGGAATCTTGAAAACATCTCCTCTTGTAATCGGAGAGTTTTAGGAAATTTCAGAGTTGGTCATTTGTATTATTCAGGTGTCGCATTCTAAAATGTCCCTGCATCATATGTTCATGAGATTTGTTACTAGAATTTTACAGTTGTGCAAGAACTGAGTTGACGTAAAGACGATGCTTTTATCTATCAACTTCACATTACTATATCCATCTATTATCTATTTCATTGAAAACAAATATAAGCAAAAATACATGCTAGCTATATCTATCTACAATTGTAGCCTTGTAGGCTCCAGGCTTCTATGCCAAATATAATTGAAGTAAACATCTTACCATGGCAAATAGAAGATATTTTAAATAATAGACTACTTGGAAATGGATTTTCCGAACCAACTGAAGCTGACGAATGGGATGACTTGGAATCATTAACAAGTTTTTTAGGAGTTTTTAAAGAGCCAACGACAAAATTATCGGGTGTTTATTACCCAACTAGGATACTAGTTTTACAACAATTTTATATAATGACGGAATAACAATTTTATATAATGACGGAATAAATATGTGAATTTGCAAACTCAAATAATATTATGTTTAGACAAGCCCACTTTTCATATTAGGAAAAAACTAAAAAAATATTTTGGAGCGATACCGAAGACATTTTTATCTGCAGCAACACTTGACCCACTATTAAATTTTAATGGGGTCGAACGATTGATGACAACGAGATATAGCAACTTTGATTGTATCTATGGTTTCGAAGATAACCAAGCCAATTATTTATATACCCAAGTACACGAATTTAACGAAGTTTTTGAGAAAATATCTGGTATTTATGCTACAAAATATGGTCAACAAACAAACCCAATCCAATTGTTGACCAAACCCCGGCCGGATCATCTTCTCGAAGGGTCCGAAACATTAATATAAGTCTTTTTAACCTAGTACATGAAGACCCTTCCAAGCGTGCACAAACATAGACACCCACAAGCGAGTTGGGAAAATGAAGAGAATACCGACAATGATTTGGATGAAGATGATTATGAACCCGTTATTGGAGAAGATAATGTATCAAATTACCAACTGAGTTTTTTTTGCGGGTGTAGTTAATGCTCTAGAATTTGAAGAATCCGAACTGTGATGACCCGGAAATTTCTGACCAAATTTAAACTTAATCTTTGTATGATTAACATTTCCGATACGATAAGCAAAGTCTGTAAAACTGAATCTCAAAATTTTTGAACTACTTTTATATATTTAAATACCCTTCGGTTGTTTTCGACGATTCGCGAACAATTATATGTAAATAGATACATATATACAATAACTTGAAAAGGTAACAATGTATTAATTATTTGATACCGTACATTAAACTTATTGGTTTAAATATCTATTTGAATATATATGATAAGTTGAAATATTTATTATTAAAATTTATTTATAAATAACTTCCAATGTGTATTTAAAAACTAATTTATGTATATTAAAAAGATATATACATATATATAATTTCAAGTTATTTAGTAAACGATAGTAACATTCATTTATTGATTCGATTGATATTTAGATAAGTTAACTAAAGCGTTTAAGATGAACCAGTAAAACACTAATTTGCTGCAGTATTTTCAAATTGCTACAGTACCCAAAATGCGACAGTGTTTTCAAAAATCACTATTTGCTACAGTGAATTGCTACAGTAAAAATTGACTTTGCTACAGTAACTTTGCTACAGTAAAACACTATTTAAAATGAAAATGTATACATGTATATGTATATATAACGAGGCAATAATTTATAGAAGTAAATGACCAAAACACTCGAAAGTTTAAGATATACTTTGAGTGATATAATTTAGGGATAATTTAAGGCTATATTTTGACAAAGGTACGTGTCCCAAAATGTAAATTACAAGTTTTCTCAGCGTATGAAGGGACACTCGAAAAATCGGAACCGGGACATAAGTCGCGTGATGACGTACGACTTATCGGAACAAAATTTACAAATCAACTGTGCACGTGAATTTAATATAATATATAATTAATTATATAAATTAAATATATTATATTAATATAATAATATGTCGACGAACTAGTGTACAAAACATATGTGAGCTGGAAATTGGTCCCATGCGATCGCATGGGAATAACCCATCAAAGTCATGCGATCGCATGGCTAAGGGGGACAGGCCACATCTATAAATTCGAGCGTTTCTCTGATTTTTTTGATTCATTCTTCATTCTTCCTCCGTATTATTAGTTATATTTATTATTATTATTATTATTATTATTATTATTATTATTATTATTATTATTATTATTAAGATTAATAGTATTATTAATCTTATTATTATTAGTAGTATTATACATAAAATACTACGACGAGGTTATGAGCGTGTCACTTTCAAAATGAGTTTTCGAGCGGGATAAAACTAAGGAAATTATGGGTTATTGCCAAGGAGGTTATGGGTAATGTTCGGGGGTATATTTGTGAATCAAACCTAGTGTTTATCATCTCCGTTACGTCTACGTACTTTCCTACAATATTGAATCTCAATACTGATACGTTGAGATCTACGGTTATTTGGTAATCCGAGTTTCGGTCACATTTTGGTGAACGACTATATATGCTGCTAAGGTGAGTTTCATTTGCTCCCTTTTTAATTGCTTTTGCAATATATATTTTGGGGCTGAGAATACATGCAATTTATTTTAAACGCAATGGATACAAGTACATACTTAATTCTACACTGAGTTTGAACCGAAAATCCCTTAGCTTTGGTAACTAGTAGCTGCCAGTACATAGGATATGGACTGGTGGGCGCGAATAACAGTATATGGATCCATAGGGCTTGACATCCCCGTCCGAGCTAGAGCGCTAGCCTTTTAACGGATGTGTGTTATTTGAGTTTAGGACACGTTGGTTTGCGTGTATTAAAACGAATGGGGTATTTATCATTATAACGTTAAAGCTTAGTTACCAGGGTGCTCTGTTATGTAGAATCTATTGACAAACTTTTGATAAACGTTTCTGGATGAAACAACTGAAATCTTGTGATCCACTTTTATATACAGATTATGCGAAACACTAAAACTATGAACTCACCAACCTTTGTGTTGACACTTGTTAGCATGTTTATTCTCAGGTTTCCTAGAAGTCTTCCGCTGTTTGCTTATATGTTAGACAAGCTATGTGCATGGAGTCGTACATGGCATATTTTTCAAGGAAACGTTGCATTCACCAAATCATCACCATGTATCTTATTTTGACTGCATTGTCAACGGAAGTACTATTGTAAACTATTATTTACAGTGATTGTCTATATGTAGAAATCATCAGATGTCGAAAACCTTTGATTCAAATATTCATTTATGGTATGCATTTTCAAAAGAATGCAATGTTTACAAAACGTATCATATAGAGGTCAAATACCTCGCAATGAAATCGATGAATGACGTGTTCGTCCATATGGATTTGGAGCGATCGTCACACGAACGAAGGCAAAACGCTTCTCGACAACAAAGCTCTTTAACGACATTATAACTTTTGTTTATATTCATTATATTATTGTTGTTTAAATGTTAATAAAATCGAATCGGTAAAAATATAACCGGCAAAATCGAATCCTAGTCCGGAAAAAATTCGGTCGAGAACCAAAAAAATCTGATTCCGGAAAAAATATCCGAAAAAACATACGCCGAGAACCGAATCCGGAACCGGTTCCGGAAAATCCGGAAAAAATCCGGTTTTTATTTGTCGGAACCCGGTTTTTCATCTAGTTTGTGCACTTCATTAAGGGTAAGTATGTTGTGTAACTGAGTTGTTATGTAACTTTGCGCCTTTTGGACACCTCTAAGTATTTTACATCTCAATAAGTTACAAAAGAGGGTATCTTTTGATTTAGTATCGGTTTGTGTCAAAACCACAAAATGAAGGGAACTATGTTTTTCTTTCTGCAAAATACAAAAACTTTATCACACGTGGATTTTTCATCATAAATGAAAGAACCAACCGTATCATATCATGACAGCTAAGACCAGCGAGCCTTGGTCCTCGGAAACAGTAAACAATCAAACCCAACAATGCTAACTAGGTCCAAGCCTCGCCTAATCCAAAACCAACCAAACAGAGAGAAAGCTAGAAACAAACAACGAAGAAAGCACACCAAATAAAAACGCACACCCCGACCCGACACTAACCGCCCCGAAATACACCGCCTAACAGGTATAATTGAATGTGTTTGATATCTTCTGGTGTTGGCACAAAAACTACGGAGTTACTGAATGTGTTTGAAACAGTAAACAATCAAACCCAACAATTTACAAATATTTTTTGGGGCAAGTAGGAACACTAATACATTTTTCTTAAACTTTAAACCACAGATCATGTGTAACTGGGCTACCCCTTGGGGTTCACATAGTACAGTCTTTACATGCTTCGTCTATAAAAGGTATAACAAAACAAACACCAACTAGTAATAAATCTCATAAAATATGTAGTAAAACGAACTGAACACATAACTTAGTGTTTAATACCGTTACAACTGTAGATGATCAAACAATCAAATAAATGGGAATAAACACATCCCGCCTATGATTCGATGCAAGGATGGTACATTGTACAAATTAATAATGAAATATGACCACCCTACTACACAACTTCATAACCTACGAGAGGAATTCCTTCTCGGGAAGCTTGATCTTTGAACTTTAAACGTCACAATTGAAGAATGAATCATGTTCCTCTATGAACAATCACTTGCTTATAAATTTAAGGATATCTAGAAGAATGTGCAAAACCCCACAACTACAAGAAGAAAAAAAAAACTATTACAATTGTATATAGTAGATGTACTTTAAACCGGAGCAAAACACAATATCATTGGCAACAATACAATACGAGAAAAAATGACATTATGAGGGGACTATTGGTTTAAAAACACGAAATGGTTCCAATAACATCAATGAAAAGATCATTAATCAATAAATACATTGAATAGTACCTCAACATTCTTCACTGCAAACGATTCGTCATGAGCCAAACATTGATTCCCAAACGTATCACAAGATCCACTTGTTCCTGTTAGCCTTTTTTCATGAAAGACATAATCAGGATCAAAAACGTAATTGATGGTATCTTCATCATTCGGAAGAGTACCAACACGAAAATAAATACGGATATATACTAAAAAAAAAAACTTACAAATCTTCATCTAAGGATAAAGCAAATTTTCCGCCTCCTCCAAGTGCCAGCATATCATTTAAACACATGTAATAGTACCTGTTTGCACCTACTCAAGATAAATCAAGAAAATAATTAGCTTTTAGACATGATAATTCCAATAAACAGATGGTCCAACTCATGTGTGCATTAAATGCTTACCGGTTGGTCTAAACAGCCTTGGTGCACCATACAACGTTGTGAAAACGAAGGTTTCGTATGTCCCCTAACACAATAACGATTCGGTGTTTTCAACATTAATTCATCGTGAATTAAAGCCTTTTTACACATAACCCTATCAATTTCAAGGAACATGCTAACTTACTTGATATTTCCTTTTGGGAGTAGGTATCAGTGGGCCATTTAGCAACCCACCAAATACAGCACCTTTTGTATCTCCAGTTACCTAGTACCAGTGTATGACTTTCATCAGTTACATGAACATTTGTTAATTTCAAGTAGTTACAAACACATTCAAAAAGGAAAAGAAAAGAAAAAAAAGCAAAAAACTTGTTGAAATGGTAAGCATGACATTACCAGCAAACAAGGACCGGAAAGATCAGAACTTTTTCGAATAAGCGTCCGTAATGATATGCCATGTCTCAACGTACTGCCCTTAATTTGATAGAGAAAAAGTAAATACATGTATACATGTCAACACTCGAATTTAAAAAGAAATTTCAACTAGTAACCATAACCCGTTAGATATTACCTATACAACAAGACCCATCGGCAGCCTTTAACGATATTAGGAATTGAAGACTGGAGACATTGATATAGTTCCGGAAATATGAAAGACGAATCAATAGTGTGGTCGATTGTAGCATTCATTGAAGTATTTGGTTCGCTGACATCATCAGATACTTCCGAGCTGCTACTGCTCCTCCCTACAGAAACCTGGTCTTTATTATCTCCTCGAGTATTTGAAACTTCCCGGTTCTTTACAGATTCTTGTTCGAAACGTTGCTCAAGAGGATCAGAATCATCGTTGGCGTCATCGTAGGTATCTACGGGTATTTGTTGCCATGAATAATCTTTACTTTTCCATCGTTTAGGAAGAGATTGAATTGGCTTAAACTGATTATCATGCTTGTCTGAATCAGACTCATCTGGGGAACGCATGAAAGTGAGTACTGAAGAAAAGTAACTGCCATTCTTCGTGTTAGACCTGGCCTACATGTTAATAAACCCATGTTACAAATCAACCTTTTGGTTAAATGAACAGTACCGACTATGGCAGCCAAAAACTGGTTCAACCTTCAAAAAATTTAAATCTGATAAAACAAGGAGTCGAGATAAACTTAATTGTCTAAGCAGGAATCAAACCAGAAGCATTAATGACACAAGATGAAGCTTATAAGCTCAACGGTTGGATTAATAAGCTTATTGGCTTAACACATATGCAAAGAAGCTCCAATATCTTGCCCAGAAACACATCAAGCTTTTTGGTCATGTTTGGCAACAAGCTTTTTGGAGCTTTTAGCTTTTATGAAAAAGCCCCTATAAAATGAAAAGCTTCGTTTGGTTGCAAGAGCATAAAGCTTTTTGAGGGAGGGAAAAATCTAAAAGCTAAAAGTACTCCGTACTAGAACTAGCGTTTAGATTTTAGCTTCTAGCTTTTTGTTATTTTACTCTTTATTTTAAGAGTTTCAGCTATTATGCCAAATAACAAAATACATATATAAAGCTAATAGCTACAAGCTACAAGCTAAAACTACCGGGTAACAGCTAAAACTACCCGCTATCAACTAAAAGCTACCAGCTAGTTTTTGCCAAACATAAAAGTAAGCTTAACCAAACACTTCAACTGACCTTATTAGCTTATAAACAATGAGCATAAGCTCATTAAATAAGCCGATCCTATCACCCTCCTAAACAAATATTTTAGGTTTTTCCAAATTTCAATAAGCCCATAAGCCAAGAAAATAAGCTTTACCCAAAACCACACCCTCTTAAACTTTTTGCACCACAATTCTAACTTATTTAAAAACTTGATCAATACCTACACTACAAGGATTACAGATCTAGTCAGTTTCTTCAATCACATAACAATTACAACAAACCAAAACATCATACGCAAATTAAATTAATCAAATAAACAATGCGTATGCGTATATGCAGATCACATCTTTCTAAAGGTACCAACATATCTAAAATCAATTCATACATATGTACATGGAACATAAATAAATTATTGGAAATGAAAAAGTTTTTTACCTTTTGATGATGAGGAGAGGCAGATGAAGGTGTAGAAGAAGGTGAATCAGAGAAAAGATTTGTTAGCTTGTCTGTAACTTTGTTTTTCCACGAATGCATTTTTAGATTTAAATAAAAATATTAAATATATAAGGTTTTGATATTTATTGATTTTAGAATTGGGGATTTAGAAACCCTAGAAAGGGAGAGGATGTAGGAGGTGAAGATGATAACTAGGATTTAAGATTCAGGGGGAAAAGGGAATGAAAAAATGCGTTTCGTCGGTGAGCAGCAAAAGGAGAACACCGTGCCAGCTGTCAATTAACTAAATAAATCTAAGTTGTGATGTGGCCGATGGTTGGTTGGTGGTTTGTCTTCTTTAAGCGAGTTCAGGAGTTTGACCACCGTTAACTACATATTAAACACACAATTTCATTTATGTCATGAAGTATCCGATCATGGCACCTTTCTCATAAGGGAGTTATATGTACACCACCTTTTTTTTATTATGTACACAACCAACATGTTTTACATCACCCTTTCGCATATGAAGAGGGGGGGTACTTGTTCGTGCCCTTGGATCGGTTTCAAGGTTTCCTCTCAGGCAGCAATAGGGGCGGGGTTATTATCGCTGCATCGGCAAATTCGAAACGGGAGATGATCGCAACGGGTGGTTTAGTCCCCTTCAGGTGATCTCAATCATTGTTCAAAAAAAAAAAGATTAACTATATAAATCCTATAATATCTTTAAATAATTTTAGGTTGTATTTGGGTGAAACTAGCTGGAGCGGAGTTTTTGTGTGTGTGTTGGCATTGAATACTTTCATTTGCCACGCGCGCACGTGCTTTTAAACAGGAAATCCGAATCGCATTACAGGGATCTGAACCTTATACCATCCCGAGGGGCAGGTGGTCGGACTTGGGTCCTGAATACGGGTCGGTAAAACCTTCCCCGAGGCAATTCGACTTTCAGGAAATAAATCCTACGAATATTTTTAAGAAAAGAGACTCGAACTTGAGACCTTCTCACCCTGATTTCAATGCACAAGTGCAAAGGGGTGAACCACTGGACCACAAGGGTGAGTTCAAGCTGGAGTGGAGTTAGAGTTAGTAGTTGGAGCTGAGCTGGTATGTAGCGACCCGACAAATCGACGTTTGATGGCGCCGTCTACTTAGGTCCCATTATGAAATGTCCCGTTCTTATTGATTAAAAACGTTCCATATTAATTGATTTCGTTACGAGGTTTTGACCTCTATATGAGACGTTTTTCAAAGACTGCATTCATTTTAAAACAAACCATAACCTTTATTTCATCAATAAAGGTTTAAAAAGCTTTACGTAGATTATCAAATAATGATAATCTAAAATATCCTGTTTACACACGACCATTACATAATGGTTTACAATACAAATATGTTACAACAAAATAAGTTTCTTGAATGCAGTTTTTACACAATATCATACAAGCATGGACTCCAAATCTCGTCCTTATTTAAGTATGCGACAGCGGAAGCTCTTAATAATCACCTGAGAATAAACATGCTTAAAACGTCAACAAAAATGTTGGTGAGTTATAGGTTTAACCTATATATATCAAATCATAATAATAGACCACAAGATTTCATATTTCAATACACATCCCATACATAAAGATAAAAATCATTCATATGGTGAACACCTGGTAACCGACATTAACAAGATGCATATATAAGAATATCCCCATCATTCCGGGACACCCTTCGGATATGATATAAATTTCGAAGTACTAAAGCATCCGGTACTTTGGATGGGGTTTGTTAGGCCCAATAGATCTATCTTTAGGATTCGCGTCAATTAGGGTGTCTGTTCCCTAATTCTTAGATTACCAGACTTAATAAAAAGGGGCATATTTGATTTCGATAATTCAACCATAGAATGTAGTTTCACGTACTTGTGTCTATTTTGTAAATCATTTATAAAACCTGCATGTATTCTCATCCCAAAAATATTAGATTTTAAAAGTGGGACTATAACTCACTTTCACAGATTTTTACTTCGTCGGGAAGTAAGACTTGGCCACTGGTTGATTCACGAACCTATAACAATATATACATATATATCAAAGTATGTTCAAAATATATTTACAACACTTTTAATATATTTTGATGTTTTAAGTTTATTAAGTCAGCTGTCCTCGTTAGTAACCTACAACTAGTTGTCCACAGTTAGATGTACAGAAATAAATCGATAAATATTATCTTGAATCAATCCACGACCCAGTGTATACGTATCTCAGTATTGATCACAACTCAAACTATATATATTTTAGAATCAACCTCAACCCTGTATAGCTAACTCCAACATTCACATATAGAGTGTCTATGGTTGTTCCGAAATATATATAGATGTGTCGACATGATAGGTCGAAACATTGTATACGTGTCTATGGTATCTCAAGATTACATAATATACAATACAAGTTGATTAAGTTATGGTTGGAATAGATTTGTTACCAATTTTCACGTAGCTAAAATGAGAAAAATTATCCAATCTTGTTTTACCCATAACTTCTTCATTTTAAATCCGTTTTGAGTGAATAAAATTGCTATGGTTTCATATTGAACTCTATTTTATGAATCTAAACTGAAAAAGTATAGGTTTATAGTCGGAAAAATAGGTTACAAGTCGTTTTTGTATAGGTAGTCATTTCAGTCGAAAGAACGACGTCTAGATGACCATTTTAGAAAACATACTTCCACTTTGAGTTTAACCATAATTTTTGGATATAGTTTCATGTTCATAATAAAAATCATTTTCTCAGAATAACAACTTTTAAATCAAAGTTTATCATAGTTTTTAATTAACTAACCCAAAACAGCCCGCGGGGTTACTACGACGGCGTAAATCCGGTTTTACGGTGTTTTTCGTGTTTCCAGGTTTTAAATCATTAAGTTAGCATATCATATAGATATAGAACATGTGTTTAGTTAATTTTAAAAGTCAAGTTAGAAGGATTAACTTTTGTTTGCGAACAAGTTTAGAATTAACTAAACTATGTTCTAGTGATTACGAGTTTAAACCTTCGAATAAGATAGTTTTATATATATGAATCGAATGATGTTATGAACATCATTACTACCTCAAGTTTAGTAGGTAAACCTACTGGAAGTGACAAGAAATGATATAGCTTCAAAGGATCTTGGATGGCTTGAAAGTTCTTGAAGCAGAATCATGACACGAAAACAAGTTCAAGTAAGATCATCACTTGAAATAAGATTGTTATAGTTATAGAAATTGAACCAAAGTTTGAATATGTTTATTACCTTGTATTAGAATGATAACCTACTGTAAGAAACAAATATTTCTTGAGGTTAGATGATCACCTTACAAGATTGGAAGTGAGCTAGCAAACTTGAAAGTATTCTTGATTTTATGAAACTAGAACTTTTGGAATTTATGAAGAACACTTAGAACTTGAAGATAGAACTTGAGAGAGATCAATTAGATGAAGAAAATTGAAAAATAAAAGTGTTTGTAGGTGTTTTTGGTCGTTGGTGTATGGATTAGATATAAAGGATATGTAATTTTGTTTTCATGTAAATAAGTCATGAATGATTACTCATATTTTTGTAATTTTATGAGATATTTCATGCTAGTTTCCAAATGATGGTTCCCACATGTGTTAGGTGACTCACATGGGCTGCTAAGAGCTGATCATTGGAGTGTATATACCAATAGTACATACATCTAAAAGCTGTGTATTGTATGAGTACGAATACGGATGCATACGAGTAGAATTGTTGATAAAACTGATCGAGGATGTAATTGTAAGCATTTTTGTTAAGTAGAAGTATTTTGATAAATGTCTTGAAGTCTTTCAAAAGTGTATTAATACATATTAAAACACTACATGTATATACATTTTAACTGAGTCGTTAAGTCATCGTTAGCCGTTACATGTAAGTGTTGTTTTGAAACCTTTAGGTTAACGATCTTGTTAAATGTTGTTAACCCAATGTTTATAATATCAAATGAGATTTTAAATTATTATATTATCATGATATTATGATGTATGAATATCTCTTAATATGATATATATACATTAAATGTCGTTACAACGATAATCGTTACATATATGTCTCGTTTCAAAATCATTAAGTTAGTAGTCTTGTTTTTACATATGTAGTTCATTATTAATATACTTAATGATATGTTTACTTATCATAATATCATGTTAACTATATATCTAACCATATATATGTCATCATATAGTTTTTACAAGTTTTAACGTTCGTGAATCACCGGTCAACTTGGGTGGTCAATTGTCTATATGAAACATATTTCAATTAATCAAGTCTTAACAAGTTTGATTGCTTAACATGTTGGAAACATTTAATCATGTAAATATCAATCTCAATTAATATATATAAACATGGAAAAGTTCGGGTCACTACAATACCTACCCGTTAAATAAATTTCGTCCCGAAATTTTAAACAGTTGAAGGTGTTGACGAATCTTCTAGAAATAGATGCGGGTATTTCTTCTTCATCTGATCTTCACGCTCCCAGGTGAACTCGGGTCCTCTACGAGCATTCCATCGAACCTTAACAATTGGTATCTTGTTTTGCTTAAGTCTTTTAACCTCACGATCCATTATTTCGACGGGTTCTTCGATGAACTGGAGTTTTTCGTTGATTTGGATTTCATCTAACGGAATAGTGAGATCTTCTTTAGCAAAACATTTCTTCAAATTCGAGACGTGGAAAGTGTTATGTACAGCCACGAGTTGTTGAGGTAACTCAAGTCGGTAAGCTACTGGTTCGACACGATCAATAATCTTGAATGGTCCAATATACCTTGGATTTAATTTCCCTCGTTTACCAAATCGAACAACGCCTTTCCAAGGTGCAACTTTAAGCATGACCATCTCTCCAATTTCAAATTCTATATCTTTTCTTTTAATGTCAGCGTAGCTCTTTTGTCGACTTTGGGCGGTTTTCAACCGTTGTTGAATTTGGATGATCTTCTCGGTAGTTTCTTGTATAATCTCCGGACCCGTAATCTGTCTATCCCCCACTTCACTCCAACAAATCGGAGACCTGCACTTTCTACCATAAAGTGCTTCAAACGGCGCCATCTCAATGCTTGAATGGTAGCTGTTGTTGTAGGAAAATTCTGCTAACGGTAGATGTCGATCCCAACTGTTTCCAAAATCAATAACACATGCTCGTAGCATGTCTTCAAGCGTTTGTATCGTCCTTTCGCTCTGCCCATCAGTTTGTGGATGATAGACAGTACTCATGTCTAGACGAGTTCCTAATGCTTGCTGTAATGTCTGCCAGAATCTTGAAATAAATCTACCATCCCTATCAGAGATAATAGAGATTGGTATTCCATGTCTGGAGACGACTTCCTTCAAATACAGTCGTGCTAACTTCTCCATCTTGTCATCTTCTCTTATTGGCAGGAAGTGTGCTGATTTGGTGAGACGATCAACTATTACCCAAATAGTATCAAAACCACTTGCAGTCCTTGGCAATTTAGTGATGAAATCCATGGTAATGTTTTCCCATTTCCATTCCGGGATTTCGGGTTGTTGAAGTAGACCTGATGGTTTTTGATGCTCAGCTTTGACCTTAGAACACGTCAAACATTCTCCTACATATTTAGCAACATCGGCTTTCATACCCGGCCACCAAAAATGTTTCTTGAGATCCTTGTACATCTTCCCCGTTCCAGGATGTATTGAGTATCTGGTTTTATGAGCTTCTCTAAGTACCATTTCTCTCATATCTCCAAATTTTGGTACCCAAATCCTTTCAGCCCTATACCGGGTTTCATCTTCCCGAATATTAAGATGCTTCTCCGATCCCTTGGGTATTTCATCCTTTAAATTTCCCTCTTTTAAAACTCCTTGTTGCGCCTCCTTTATTTGAGTAGTAAGGTTATTATGAATCATTATATTCATAGATTTTACTCGAATGGGTTCTCTATCCTTCCTGCTCAAGGCATCGGCTACCACATTTGCCTTCCCCGGGTGGTAACGAATCTCAAAGTCGTAATCATTCAACAATTCAATCCACCTACGCTGCCTCATATTCAGTTGTTTCTGATTAAATATGTGTTGAAGACTTTTGTGGTCGGTATATATAATACTTTTGACCCCATATAAGTAGTGCCTCCAAGTCTTTAATGCAAAAACAACCGCGCCTAATTCCAAATCATGCGTCGTATAATTTTGTTCGTGAATCTTCAATTGTCTAGACGCATAAGCAATCACCTTCGTTCGTTGCATTAATACACAACCGAGACCTTGCTTTGATGCATCACAATAAATCACAAAATCATCATTCCCTTCAGGCAATGACAATATAGGTGCCGTAGTTAGCTTTTTCTTCAATAACTGAAACGCTTTCTCTTGTTCATCATTCCATTCAAATTTCTTCCCTTTATGCGTTAATGCAGTCAAGGGTTTTGCTATTCTGGAAAAGTCTTGGATGAACCTTCTGTAGTAACCAGCTAGTCCTAAAAACTGGCGTATGTGTTTCGGAGTTTTCGGGGTTTCGCACTTTTTAACAGTTTCTATCTTTGTCGGATCCACCTTAATACCTTCTTTGTTCACTATGTGATCGAGGAATTGAACTTCTTCCAACCAAAATGCACACTTTGAAAACTTAGCGTACAATTCTTCCTTCCTCAATACTTCTAACACCTTTCTCAAATGTTCACCGTGTTCTTGGTCATTCTTTGAGTAAATAAGTATGTCATCAATGAAAACAATGACAAACTTGTCAAGGTATGGTCCACACACTCGGTTCATAAGGTCCATGAACACAGCTGGTGCATTAGTTAAACCAAACGGCATGACCATAAACTCGTAATGACCGTAACGTGTTCTGAAAGCAGTCTTTGGAATATCATCTTCTTTCACCCGCATTTGATGATACCCGGAACTTAAGTCAATCTTTGAATAAACAGACGAGCCTTGTAGTTGATCAAATAAGTCATCGATTCTCGGTAGTGGGTAGCGGTTCTTGATGGTAAGTTTGTTCAACTCTCGGTAGTCGATACACAACCTGAATGTACCATCTTTCTTCTTGACAAACAAAACAGGAGCTCCCCATGGTGATGTGCTTGGTCGAATGAAACCACGCTCTAAAAGTTCTTATAATTGGCTTTGTAGTTCTTTCATCTCGCTGGGTGCGAGTCTGTAAGGAGCACGAGCTATTGGTGCAGCTCCTGGTACAAGATCTATTTGAAATTCAATGGATCGATGTGGGGGTAATCCCGGTAATTCTTTCGGAAATACATCGGGAAATTCTTTTGCAATGGGAACATCATTGATGCTCTTTTCTTCAGTTTGTACTTTCTCGACGTGTGCTATAACAGCATAGCAACCTTTTCTTATTAGTTTTTGTGCGTTCAAATTACTAATAAGATGTAGCTTCGTGTTGCTCTTTTCTCCGTACACCATTAAGGGTTTTCCTTTTTCTCGTATAATGCGAATTGCATTTTTGTAACAAACGATCTCTACTTTCACTTCTTTCAACCAGTCCATACCGATTATCACATCAAAACTCCCTAACTCTACTGGTATCAAATCAATCTTAAATGTTTCGCTAACCAGTTTAATTTCTCGATTCCGACATATATTATCTGCTGAAATTAATTTACCATTTGATAATTCGAGTAAAAATTTACTATCCAAAGGTGTCAATGGACAACTTAATTTAGCACAAAAATATCTACTCATATAGCTTCTATCCGCACCCGAATCAAATAAAACGTAAGCAGATTTATTGTCAATAAGAAACGTACCCGTAACAAGCTCCGGGTCTTTCTGTGCCTCTGCTGCATTAATATTGAAAACTCTTCCGCGGCCTTGTCCATTCGTGTTCTCCTGGTTAGGGCAATTTCTAATAATGTGGCCCGGTTTTCCACATTTATAACAAACTACATTGGCATAACTTGCTCCGACACTACTTCCTCCACCATTACTCGTTCCGACACCATTTGTTCCTTTCGTTCTATTAACCCCTGGTCCGTAGACCTCACACGTCGCCGCGCTATGACCATTTCTTTTACACTTGTTACAAAATTTGGTGCAGAACCCCGAGTGATACTTTTCACACCTTTGGCATAGCTGCTTCTGATTGTTGTTTTTGTTGCGGTTATTATTGTTGTTGGGATGATTGTTGTAGTTGCTGCTGTTGTTGTTGTTGTTATTGTTGTTGTTGTTGTTGTTGTTGTAGGGCCGTTTGTTGTAGTTGCGATTGAAGTTGCGATTGTTGGGATAATTGTTGCGATTATTGTTGTAATTGCTGTTGTTGTTGTATTGGTGATTCTTATCACCGTTTTCCTCCCACTTTCTTTTGACTTGCTTCACATTGGCCTCTTCAGCAGTCTGTTCTTTAATTCTTTCTTCAATCTGGTTCACTAGTTTGTGAGCCATTCTACATGCCTGTTGTATGGAGGCGGGCTCGTGTGAACTTATATCTTCTTGGATTCTTTCCGGTAATCCTTTCACAAACGCGTCGATCTTCTCTTCCTCATCTTCAAATGCTCCCGGACACAATAGGCACAATTCTGTGAATCGTCTTTCATACGTGGTAATATCAAATCCTTGGGTTCGTAACCCTCTAAGTTCTGTCTTGAGCTTATTGACCTCAGTTCTGGGACGGTACTTCTCGTTCATCAAGTGCTTGAATGCTGACCACGGTAGTACGTACGCATCGTCTTGTCCCACTTGCTCTAGATAGGTATTCCACCATGTTAACGCAGAACCTGTGAAGGTATGCGTAGCGTACTTCACTTTGTCCTCTTCAGTACACTTACTTATGGCAAACACCGATTCGACCTTCTCGGTCCACCGTTTCAATCCGATCGGTCCTTCGGTTCCATCAAATTCCAAAGGTTTGCAGGCAGTGAATTCTTTGTAGGTGCATCCTACACGATTTCCTGTACTGCTAGATCCAAGGTTATTGTTGGTATGTAGCGCAGCCTGTACTGCGGCTATGTTTGAAGCTAGAAAAGTACGGAATTCCTCTTCATTCATATTCACGGTGTGTCGAGTAGTCGGTGCCATTTCCTTCAAAATAGTCAAATGGAACAAGTTAATCATACAGAATATTAAGAGTAGTTAATAGTATTTCGTAGCATAATATGAACTCATTTATAAAAGCTTTTTCTTCATATTAGCGTTTTATAAGTTTAAATTCGGGTAGTACCTACCCGTTAAGTTCATACTTAGTAGCTAATATACAATTCAACTACTACAATTCTATATGAAAAACTGATTATAATAATATTTCGCGTTCAAACTTTTACACAATATTTTACAAACTTACAATACCGCATATAGCATGAAATATAGCACACAATAAATTTGATACAAGATGGTTGTGAAGATAATTCTAGCTAGTACACAAGTCGTTCAGCAAAGGCAAAAAAGACACGTAATTCATACGTCCAGAAACAAGTCATGCATTCTGGTTTTACTAGGATTACTTCTCATCCTTGGTCTTGTGGAACATAACCGTTATGGCCGTTGATAAGACAGCGTGTTGTAACGTCGTCAAAGGGACGAGGGTTACGTAATGTCCAACAGTCCCGTAACAATCTAAAAACCTCATTTCTTACCCCAATTACCGACTCCGTCACTTGTGGGAACGTTTTGTTTAATAGTTGTAGCCCGATGTTCTTGTTCTCACTTTGGTGAGAAGCGAACATTACTAATCCGTAAGCATAACATGCTTCTTTATGTTGCATGTTAGCCGCTTTTTCTAAATCACGAAGTCCAATATTCGGATATATTGAGTCAAAATAATTTCTTAACCCATTGCGTAAAATAGCATTTGGGTTCCCCGCAATATATGCGTCAAAGTAAACACATCGTAACTTATGGATTTCCCAATGTGATATCCCCCATCTTTCAAACGAAAGCCTTTTATAAACCAAGGCATTCTTGGAACGTTCTTCGAATGTCTTACAAACTGATCTCGCCTTAAATAGTTGTGCCGAAGAATTCTGACCGACTCTAGACAAGATTTCATCAATCATGTCTCCGGGTAGGTCTCTTAAAATATTGGGTTGTCTATCCATTTTGTGTTTTTATACTGTAAAATAGACAAGAGTTAGATTCATAAAAAAAAATAATTATTAATACAAGCAATTTTTACATATATCATAAAGCATAAGCACACTATATTACATATATTACACCACACGAATACAACTATCTTATTCCGACTCGCTTGTTTCTTCTTCTTCGGTTTTGGTTCGTTTTGCCAAGTTTCTAGGGATATATGATGTTCCCCTAATACGAGCCGTCGTTATCCACATTGGTTTAGAAAAACCTAGTGGTTTAGAGGTTCCCGGGTCATTGTTACAACTTAAGGACTTCGGGGGTTGACGATACATATAAAGTTCATCGGGGTTGGAATTAGATTTCTCTATTTTTATGCCCTTTCCCTTATTATTTTCTTTTGCCTTTTTAAATTCAGTTGGGGTAATTTCTATAACATCATCGGAATTCTCGTCGGAATCCGATTCATCGGAGAATTGGTAATCCTCCCAATATTTTGCTTCCTTGGCGAAAACACCATTGACCATAATTAACCTTGGTCGGTTGGTTGAGGATTTTCTTTTACTTAACCGTTTTATTATTTCCCCCACCGGTTCTATTTATCATCCGGTTCCGATTCTTCTTCCGGTTCCGACTCTTCTTCCGGTTCCTCTTCGAGAACTTGTGAATCAGTCCACGAATCATTCCAATTTACATTTGACTCATCATTATTATTAGGTGAGTCAATGGGACTTGTTCTAGAGGTAGACATCTATCACATAATATCAAACGCGTTAAGAGATTAATATATCACATAATATTCACATGTTAAAAATATATAGTTTCCAACAAAATTTGTTAAGCAATCATTTTTCAAGTAAACACGGTCGAAGTCCAGACTCACTAATGCATCCTAACAAACTAGATAAGACACACTAATGCAAAATTCTGGTTCTCTAAGACCAACGCTCGGATACCAACTGAAATGTCCCGTTCTTATTGATTAAAAACGTTCCATATTAATTGATTTCGTTACGAGGTTTTGACCTCTATATGAGACGTTTTTCAAAGACTGCATTCATTTTAAAACAAACCATAACCTTTATTTCATCAATAAAGGTTTAAAAAGCTTTACGTAGATTATCAAATAATGATAATCTAAAATATCCTGTTTACACACGACCATTACATAATGGTTTACAATACAAATATGTTACAACAAAATAAGTTTCTTGAATGCAGTTTTTACACAATATCATACAAGCATGGACTCCAAATCTCGTCCTTATTTAAGTATGCGACAGCGGAAGCTCTTAATAATCACCTGAGAATAAACATGCTTAAAACGTTAACAAAAATGTTGGTGAGTTATAGGTTTAACCTATATATATCAAATCATAATAATAGACCACAAGATTTCATATTTCAATACACATCCCATACATAAAGATAAAAATCATTCATATGGTGAACACCTGGTAACCGACATTAACAAGATGCATATATAAGAATATCCCCATCATTCCGGGACACCCTTCGGATATGATATAAATTTCGAAGTACTAAAGCATCCGGTACTTTGGATGGGGTTTGTTAGGCCCAATAGATCTATCTTTAGGATTCGCGTCAATTAGGGTGTCTGTTCCCTAATTCTTAGATTACCAGACTTAATAAAAAGGGGCATATTTGATTTCGATAATTCAACCATAGAATGTAGTTTCACGTACTTGTGTCTATTTTGTAAATCATTTATAAAACCTGCATGTATTCTCATCCCAAAAATATTAGATTTTAAAAGTGGGACTATAACTCACTTTCACAGATTTTTACTTCGTCGGGAAGTAAGACTTGGCCACTGGTTGATTCACGAACCTATAACAATATATACATATATATCAAAGTATGTTCAAAATATATTTACAACACTTTTAATATATTTTGATGTTTTAAGTTTATTAAGTCAGCTGTCCTCGTTAGTAACCTACAACTAGTTGTCCACAGTTAGATGTACAGAAATAAATCGATAAATATTATCTTGAATCAATCCACGACCCAGTGTATACGTATCTCAGTATTGATCACAACTCAAACTATATATATTTTAGAATCAACCTCAACCCTGTATAGCTAACTCCAACATTCACATATAGAGTGTCTATGGTTGTTCCGAAATATATATAGATGTGTCGACATGATAGGTCGAAACATTGTATACGTGTCTATGGTATCTCAAGATTACATAATATACAATACAAGTTGATTAAGTTATGGTTGGAATAGATTTGTTACCAATTTTCACGTAGCTAAAATGAGAAAAATTATCCAATCTTGTTTTACCCATAACTTCTTCATTTTAAATCCGTTTTGAGTGAATAAAATTGCTATGGTTTCATATTGAACTCTATTTTATGAATCTAAACTGAAAAAGTATAGGTTTATAGTCGGAAAAATAAGTTACAAGTCGTTTTTGTATAGGTAGTCATTTCAGTCGAAAGAACGACGTCTAGATGACCATTTTAGAAAACATACTTCCACTTTGAGTTTAACCATAATTTTTGGATATAGTTTCATGTTCATAATAAAAATCATTTTCTCAGAATAACAACTTTTAAATCAAAGTTTATCATAGTTTTTAATTAACTAACCCAAAACAGCCCGCGGGGTTACTACGACGGCGTAAATCCGGTTTTACGGTGTTTTTCGTGTTTCCAGGTTTTAAATCATTAAGTTAGCATATCATATAGATATAGAACATGTGTTTAGTTAATTTTAAAAGTCAAGTTAGAAGGATTAACTTTTGTTTGCGAACAAGTTTAGAATTAACTAAACTATGTTCTAGTGATTACGAGTTTAAACCTTCGAATAAGATAGTTTTATATATATGAATCGAATGATGTTATGAACATCATTACTACCTCAAGTTTAGTAGGTAAACCTACTGGAAGTGACAAGAAATGATATAGCTTCAAAGGATCTTGGATGGCTTGAAAGTTCTTGAAGCAGAATCATGACACGAAAACAAGTTCAAGTAAGATCATCACTTGAAATAAGATTGTTATAGTTATAGAAATTGAACCAAAGTTTGAATATGTTTATTACCTTGTATTAGAATGATAACCTACTGTAAGAAACAAAGATTTCTTGAGGTTAGATGATCACCTTACAAGATTGGAAGTGAGCTAGCAAACTTGAAAGTATTCTTGATTTTATGAAACTAGAACTTTTGGAATTTATGAAGAACACTTAGAACTTGAAGATAGAACTTGAGAGAGATCAATTAGATGAAGAAAATTGAAAAATAAAAGTGTTTGTAGGTGTTTTTGGTCGTTGGTGTATGGATTAGATATAAAGGATATGTAATTTTGTTTTCATGTAAATAAGTCATGAATGATTACTCATATTTTTGTAATTTTATGAGATATTTCATGCTAGTTTCCAAATGATGGTTCCCACATGTGTTAGGTGACTCACATGGGCTGCTAAGAGCTGATCATTGGAGTGTATATACCAATAGTACATACATCTAAAAGCTGTGTATTGTACGAGTACGAATACGGATGCATACGAGTAGAATTGTTGATAAAACTGATCGAGGATGTAATTGTAAGCATTTTTGTTAAGTAGAAGTATTTTGATAAATGTCTTGAAGTCTTTCAAAAGTGTATTAATACATATTAAAACACTACATGTATATACATTTTAACTGAGTCGTTAAGTCATCGTTAGCCGTTACATGTAAGTGTTGTTTTGAAACCTTTAGGTTAACGATCTTGTTAAATGTTGTTAACCCAATGTTTATAATATCAAATGAGATTTTAAATTATTATATTATCATGATATTATGATGTATGAATATCTCTTAATATGATATATATACATTAAATGTTGTTACAACGATAATCGTTACATATATGTCTCGTTTCAAAATCATTAAGTTAGTAGTCTTGTTTTTACATATGTAGTTCATTATTAATATACTTAATGATATGTTTACTTATCATAATATCATGTTAACTATATATCTAACCATATATATGTCATCATATAGTTTTTACAAGTTTTAACGTTCGTGAATCACCGGTCAACTTGGGTGGTCAATTGTCTATATGAAACATATTTCAATTAATCAAGTCTTAACAAGTTTGATTGCTTAACATGTTGGAAACATTTAATCATGTAAATATCAATCTCAATTAATATATATAAACATGGAAAAGTTCGGGTCACTACACATTACATGGTCATAAGTCTTTAAAACAGACGTTTGACCAAAAATATGTCGCATTCATTTCAAAAGTTAAGATTTGTTCCCAAGTTTACAAGAATTGTTCATCCAAAAGTTACGTTACAAAGTTATAAGTACAATTGAAACCTATGCGACACGGTTTTAAGTAAAGTCAAAAGACGCTCCATGTATGCACATATACTCGACATCCAATGCAAATATAAATAATGAGCGGAAGCATGTTTCACATATCGTTCAAAGACCTGAGAAAAACATAGAAATCTGTCAACGAAAACGTTGGTGAAATCATAGGTTTAAGTAAGTAAGTGAGTAAAAGTAAGTCGAACCACAAGATTTGCAACATTGATAAAATAGTAATACATTCTAAAAGTTAATATTCACGAGCACCAATTATCAAGGCTTAACATTCCGTCCGTTGAACCCCATTAATAGTGCTAGAACAACACTGTTTCTCGAAAATATATTTCATCCGTAGACGGTAGCGAACCGTCCGAGTTGAGGGTTTGTCAAACCCATATGGCCATACAACATAAGTTCACGCCTACACTTACACACTGCAAGAGTAACTAATGATAATCGAATTGAGGATTTTGTTCTAAACTCGTATGTAGAATGTTTGTTTTCCTCTACTTGTGTTCACTTAGTTAAAAAGAAATGTTTATGTTTTCTCATCCCAAATGTAAGTTCAAAAGAGTAAAAGTGGGACTATGATCTCACCTTGAGTGCACGAGTAAAAATACTTCGACAAGTAAACGTGTGCAAAGAACAAATGATAGTCTTGACCTAAACAAGTAAGTTGTATCAATAACGGTAAACACGATTGGTCAAAGATGTTCAATTAGTCCTATGGCTCGTTACGACTCGATTATGTAGCATGTGAATCAAATTGTCAAGTTTCATGCAAGATACAAGTATAGGATCATGTTAGAAAGATTGCATAATCATTTGGTTAAGTTTGACAAAAAGTCAAACTTTGGTCGGTCAAAGTCAACGAAAAAGTCAACGCGTTCGGGTCAGGTCCCGAACTATTTTTCTGTGCTAATTATTCATATATAAGTATGTTAGAACAAGTCTCATGTGAATCGGAGGTCCATAGCGTGCCAAACATTTTCCGTATAATTGACAAGTAGGTCAGAAGCTGGACACGGCTTAGGTCGCGCCGCGACCCAGGATTGCCGCGCCGCGGCATTGGTCGTGTGCTGGTACCTGGTCAGTCTCAATTGTTCAAGTCTCAAATCAAATTTCATTTTCACATAAATCACAAACCGTAAACTCTTACGACACGCATTTTATATCGTTGGAAAGCTAATTTGACAAAGAATACAATTAAGAATATATCATCAATCAAAACATGCATTAACAATAACCGAAATCTAGGCAAGTGATCATTAAAGGTTTATTTTCAAAGTTTCAAGTTCACAAAAATGCGTTTTAAGATTCGGGAATCCAATCCACACATATGATATGCCGTTTCGAAGATAATTAAACATACAATGCGACTAAATACTTACTAACAACATTTCATAGCATTCGAATCATCAAAAGTTCATTTCAAGTCCATCAAACCCTAATCCAAATTCACCAAAATCAATAATCAAGTTTATGAAGTTTTCTTAATTAACCTACGCATCAAAACGAAGCTAGTGATACTAGTAACACAATTAAAACATGAACTTTAACAATTTAACAACATTAACTCATCCACAATCAAAGATTAAGCACACCCATTTTCAAGTTCTTGTTAGTTACTCCAAAACAACAAATCGAGCAAACAAATCATATATTCATGTTAGACTTGAGCCATAGACACTAATTAACACTTTATAACTCAAAAACATCAAGAACACAAAATCTAGTGATTTTAGAAAGTTACCCAAATGAGATGAAATTGGTATCAAATTGTAGAGGATGAAGAGAGGATTCTAAATATGTAATTTGTTTTGTTGCTAGCTTCCTAATCCGAATTTAGATGATGAATTCTTGTTTTGGTGTTTGAGAGAGTTTAGTGAAAGTATTTATAAAATGGAAAAAGAAAAAGGAAATAATGAATGGATGAGGAAGAGTGTTGACTAGTTGACCTAGTCACCTCTTTGCCCTTTTGGCAACTATGGTCCCTCTAGTTTCATTTGGGTGCGTGAATTACCTAAACGAGATATTTTAGATACGTGCATTAACGGAAGATGTTATAATCCAATAATGAAATTATTAAGAATCTTAGCTAGCGGAGGATACGAATCTAGTTACGAAGGATACTATTAAAATGAAAAGACGGGCGTTAAAATAATTTAACGGAAAAATACGGGATGTTACATTACCCACACCTTAAAAGAAATTTCATCCCGAATTTTAGTTGGAAGCAATAGTCGATGTCTTTTCCTCGAGACCTTGCGTTGTCAATGCTATGAATAAGTGAAGATATATCCTTGGGCATTCTCATGAACTTTGACATTAGGGATCTCACGTTGTATTAAGGCGTGGTTTCACGATCCACATTTTCAACCGGTTTTTCTACAAAGAGGAGTTTGTCATCGATAGTAAGTTTATATAGAAGAGTAGCACGTTCCTGTTCCGCAGGACACGTCTCTAAGTTTGTTACACTGAACGTAGGGTAAACGAAAACTTAATTGAGTCGGAAGTTCTAAACGGTAGGAAGCGGTTCCAATACGCCCCAAGATTTTCAAAAGGATCGATATTGCGAATATAACTTTCCTCGATTTCCCGAAACGGATTACACCTTTCCAAGGTGCGGTTTTTCAATGTTACGTGGTTACTGACTTTGAACTTGAGAGATTTTCATCTAATATCGGTATGACTCCTTGGTGACTACGGGTCGTCTTGAGCCCTTCCCGGACTTGAACTATCTCAACGGTTATTTCTTAAATGATTTCGGATCTGATGTTTTACTTGTCACCTACTTCGGTCCAACGAATAGGAGAACAACATTTGTGGTGAGGTAAGGTTTCGAAGTGTGCGGCGTTAGTACACGAGTGGTAACTACTGTTGTGAGAGTAGACAACTAAAGGCAACAATACAAGTTTGTAACGTGTCCTTCCAAGATGTAAATCGTTCATTTGCTTGACTCGTCTGTTTGTGGAAGATACGCGGTACTCGTGTCTAAACGTGTTCCCAAGGCTTCTTGCAAAACTAGAAGTGAAACGAGTATTTTGATCCAAGATGATTGACAATGGTACACCGTGTTGGAACAGAATTTCTTAAGATATGTTTGAACAAGTTAGTTAGGGCTTAAAAGCGTTAGTTAGAACAAGTTTCTGTTTCTCAAGAATTTCGCACCGCGGAAGATTTATCGGTTTCTAAAAACGTTCGTTAAGACTATTCTCCCTCGTGGTGAATACTAATATAATGTGAAGAGCTTCTCTCTCCATTGAGAAATTTTATAAAAAGTTTCCTTATAAGGAAGTGCGAGCGAAAAGACATGAGTGAAATGAGAACTTAGAATAGGATTAGCTCACACCTTGAGGTAATCATGTCGCACATCTAGTGGTCAAATGTTGAGACTTGATGGGAAAACGAGATAGTACACGTAGTTGTATAGTTCGGAGTTGAGTAGTAGTTGGCCCTATCAGGAGCCTGAGGACGATAAGTCAAAGAAGAAGGAAGTATCCTGGGATTGTGTTATCTTAAGTTTCAGTAATATCAGACGGTAACGGTGAAATAACAGAGTTATGTAACGTGGTACGTGATGACTAGAAGATTGATCGGCTCCATAATTAAGCATTCAATTTTTTCGTGCAAAAATAACAAATTCCAGTTTCGTTGATTTCGAATCGAGAGAGTATGCCCTTCAGGCGTTCAAGTAGAAATATTTTTATATTTGGATTCCATCGTACTACATGAAGTTAGCTAGTAAAGTTGGTGTGAGTAATCACATTCAGAGTTCGGACACGGAGAGGTGTGATTCTTTCCTCAGTGAGTTATCAGGGTTAAAGGACGAGCAACACGAGAAAAGTCGGAAATGAATCTTCGGTAATAACCGGCGAGATCTAAGATTTTATGAATACAAGTCAGAGTCGTGAGGGTTTCCCGATTACGTGTGGTTCCGATTGCGAGATGTGTTGTAATGCCTTGACCACTAACAACATGGTCTAGAAATTTGACTTCGTTTAACCAAAATCCACACTTGGAGATTTTGGCATGGTGTTGCTCTTTTCTCAAGAGTTCAAACGTATGACGGAGATGTTGTTTGTTTCCTTCTTTCCGATTGAATAGATTAAAACATCAAATATAAGTACGGTAACGGATTTGTCTAGATTAGTTTGCATACGCGGTGCCGGAGGTCTATGAATACAGACGGAGCCTTAGATAAACTGAACGGCACTAAAAGAAATTTATAACTATCATAGCGAGTTCGAAAAGCGGTTCATGAGACATCGTCTCCCTTAACCCTCAATTGATGATAACCAGACTGAAGGTCGATTTTGGAATACACGCGAGATCCTTGTAATGGTTCAAGAGGTTGTTGATACGGGGAAAGGATATCGGTTCTTAACCGGAAATTATTTAGTTCACTATAATCGATACATATGTGGGGAAACATTTCCTTCCTAACGAATAGGTTCTGGGCTCCCTAGTTCTATAGGTGTCAAATTGAAGTTCAAATTACCTACCCAATAAGTTTTACGTACTCCTCTGATAAAATTTGTCGGCACTTAATAGTTTTCCGTTGGTCACTTGAATGGCCTAAGTAATATCTAGGGGGGGGGGGGGTGGAGTGCAAATAGTAGGCTCTAAAGCCTTGGATACAAAACATTTATCGACATCCAAATCGGATAAACATGAATCATAAGAGTTGTTGAGAGAAAACGTACCCGTGACTAGTCCTTCGTCGTCCCGGGCATCCTAGGTGTTAATGTTGAAAGTTCAACGGCGTGCGTTGGGGTTGGTTTCTTCTTTGGGTAAACATTCCTAAAATGACCCAGTTGGCCACATTCGAAACAAGCACCCGTCCTGTGTGCATTGGGCACCTTTCGAGCGACGGTAACGGTACTCTTACAAACATGGGCCACATGGACACTTCTTTGACACTTGATGCAAAATGGTTTGCCACATTCACCCAAATGATGTTTGTGACACTTGTTACAATAGGGTAGGTTTCCGGCATACCCCTTCTTGCCACCGGGGGTGAAAGGCTTCTTGGTGACGTCGTTGTGGTTGTGGTTGCTTGATTGTGAGGCTTCCCATTTTCTTTTGTTGTTACCCGGGTGGTCCTCGGTCGTTGGTGCAAGCGCTTCAATTTCATTTACCGTTTTTATAGATTGGCGGGCCATCGTTAAAGCCTCTTGTAGGTTGGCGGGTTTGGATGACATTACCCCGTGTTGAACGCTCTTCGGAAGGCCATCCATTTAAAGTTCGACTCTTAGGGATTCGGGAGTCATGAGGTTTGGACACATTAAGACTAGTTCGGCAAACCGTTGATTATAAGCTTCGAGATCATTCCCGACCGTTTTTAAATTTCTTAGCCCCTGTTCGAGCCTTCGAGTCTCGTTACGCGGGAAGTATTCGGTGATCATTCTTTCTCTTAATTCGGTCCAAGAGAGTGTGTGGGTGATAATGCTAAAAACGAACATATATTTCATAGCATTATTCCTCAAGAAAGACAAGCTTTTAGTTTCAATTGTTCTATTTACAAGTGATATTCGGTTAAATAATAAAAGGTGAAGACAAAAGACATATTTGACGAATTGAAGACGCAAACGACCAAAAAGCTCAAAAGTACAAAATACAATCAAAGAGGTTCCAATTATTGATGAGAAATGTCTCAAAATTACAAGAGTACAAGATTCAAAACGCAAAGTACAAGATATTAAATTGTACGCAAGGACGTTCAAAAATCCGGAACAAGGACCAGAGTCAACTCTCAACGCTCGACGCAACGGACTAAAAATTACAAGTCAACTATGCACATAAATATAATATAATATTTAAATAATTCTTATAATTATTTATATATTATATAATATAATATATTATAAACCGTCGGCAAGCTAGGTTCCCTGGACGAAAATTCATATAAAAGGCAACACATTTTGATCGTAAAAATATCCAATAATCTATCTCTCTCTCAATATATGTAAACGTATATATATATATTTATATTTTAATTTTAATTTTAATTTTAAATCCTAATAATAAGGGTATGTTAGCGAATATTGTAAGGGTGTAAGTCGAAATTCTGTCCGTGTAACGCTACGCTATTTTTAATCATTATAAGTTATGTTTATATTATTTTCATTAATGTCTCGTAGCTAAGTTATTATTATGCTTATTTAATACTGAAGTAATCATGATGTTGAGCTAAAATTATTAAAATTGGGTAATTGGGTTTTGTACCATAATTGGGGTTTGGATAAAAAAACTACACTTGTGGAAATTAGACTATGGGCTATTAATGGGTTTTATATTAACTAAACAATACCTTGTTAATTTAATATACAAACTTATAATTTGACGTATTTATATATAACCACATACGCTTGACTGGGTACGGTGGGCGGGATATCTATAAATACCAATAATTATTCATTTTACCGGACACGGAACTGGATTAATAGTTAATAGACTTGTTGAAACAGGGGTGAATTACATTCAAGGGTAATTGGTGTAATTGTTAACAAAGTAGTAAAACCTTGGTTTACACGCAGTCGATAACCTGGTGTATTCATTAAACAAAGTATTAAAACCTTGTTACAATTCGAATCCCCAATTAGTTGGAATATTTGACTTCGGGAATAAGAATAATTTGACGAAGGCTTTCGCTCTTTATATTTATGACTGATGGACTATTATGGACAAATCCGTATGGACATATTAAATAATCCAGGACAAAGAACAATTAACCCATGGGCATAAAACTAAAATCAACACGCCAAACATCATGATTACGGAAGTTTAAATAAGCATAATTCTTTTATTTCATATTTAATTTCCTTTATTTTATATTTAATTGCACTTTTAATTATCGCACTTTTATTTATTGTTATTGTATTTAATTGCACTTTTAATTATCGCATTTTTTAATTGTCGCAAGTTTATTTTATCGCACTTTTATTTATTGCAATTTCATTATCGTTATTTATTTTACGCTTTAAATTAAGTCTTTTATTTATTTAATATTTTACATTAGGTTTTAACTGAGACTAAAGTTTTTAAAATCGACAAACCGGTCATTAAACGGTAAAAAACCCCCTTTATAATAATAATATTACTTATATATATATTTGTATTTTTATAAATTAAAACTAATATAGCGTTAAGCTTTGTTTAAAGATTTTTTCCCTGTGGAACGAACCGGACTTACTAAAAACTACACTACTGTACGATTAGGTACACTGCCTATAAGTGTTGTAGCAAGGTTTAAGCATATCCATTCTATAAATAAATAAATATCTTGTGTAAAATTGTATCGCATTTAATAGTATTTCCTAGTAAAATTTAATAGTATTTTATACCCCTTAGCTTTAACATCAAGTATTTTTGGCGTCGCTGCCGGGGATCGCCGAAGCGAAACGCCACACATATAAAAAAAAAATTTATTTTAAGTTTACTTTTATTAAAAAATTTACGCTTTCGTAAAAATACGTTCTAAAAAAATCCAAAAATATAAAAAGAAAAACAAAAATATTAATATTTTTAAGAGTTTGTTAAATATTTAAGTTTTATAAAGTTTCTTTATTTTTGTTTTTATAAAAAAATATAAAAAAAAAACTAAAAAAAAATAAATATATATAAATCTATTTTTTTTAAGATTTTTATTTATAAAATTATAAAGTATTTTATTTCTATCTTAGTTTTTAAAGATAAGTTTTATTTAAATTATATAAATATATTAATTAAATTAAAAATAGAAAAATAAAATATATATATATATATAAATAAATAAAAAACCGAAACCTGTCGAAACCAGCCTGTCATCTGAATTTTCATTTCCCGCGACTCGCGGTATTTGCTGGTACGTGTCACCGCAACTCGCAGAGCCGTCTGACATGGGCACACAGGAAGCCCTAATCAGGCATTAATTACGTATAATTATTATTATTCTTATTTATTATTTAATTTAAAACCCTAAATAGGTTTTAATTATTATTATTTACTTTAATTAGTTTAATTAGTTTATAAAATTAATAGTTTTAATAAATAAATAATATAAAAATAATATTTTTATAAAAAATTGTACTTTTTACAACTTTTAGTATATTTTTTTATTTTGTCCCTTTTTATTCGTTTTAGCATAATTTTTTGTATTTTTCGCCCATATTTAGTTTTAAGTCATAGTTTTTGCCATAGTTATTTTTATTTCTAGATTTTTATGCTTTGCCGTAAAATCCCTTAAGTGTTTTTTCTTTAGACTAAGATCTAGGTGCTTTAGAATTTTGCGACGCCTTTTTAAGTTTTAGTACCTTTTTAAGTTATTGCCATTTGGGATATAGTTTTACTTGTAAGCTTTAATATTTTTAGACGCAACTTTTAGTTTTTAGTTTTTAGTTCCTTTTTAAGTTTCAACGTACTACTTTCTTATTTTTATTTTTCGACGCCTTTTACCTATGTATCAATTATCACTCCAATTAGTAATCTCAATTTGATATTTTAATTTTAAGTTAGTGATAGTAATAAGGTTGGGTTAGTCGAGTGTTTTTAAGTTTTATAAGTCACTCTTTTTCTTTCTTATTTTTCGACGCCTTTTATTTTTCAACCTTTTTCGACCTTTTTCGACGCGCTCTTTTTCTTTCTTATTTCTCGCCATTCTAGTTTTAGGACATAGATTTTTATTCTACTTATTATCTAAATTTCTTAAAATTACGAAAATTTATTTTAAGTGGTTAAATTGATAGACATCAAAATTTTCTGGTTCGTAGTAATATTTGGATTTGTACGTGGACCGGGTTATTGGAGCCAAAGAGTACTCAATTATATTGAGACCAAACGAATCATGCCCCTCTGCTGCATCTTTTGGCTATTCGAAACGTGGGCAAAATCAGAAAAGTCTATTAATTGGATAACTTATATAATTTTTCTTTCCTTTTAAAAACTAATAGGATATTCAGTGAATGCACCGAGCAAGACGTTCACCACCTTTTGTACGTTCACCACCTGTAACTAGTTCAAGACATTTAGCAAATATTACCGTCGTTGATTTTTCTTTAGAATCTTCATCCAGTCGACCAAGTACTCCAATTCAAATTTCCGATAATCCATTTTTTGAACCCGACCTCACAATTGAGAATCCGGAAAATATTCAGGGACAATTCATAGATCCTGAACCATTAATTTTTCCTCCGGAACCACCAATCATTCAAACAGAGATTGTTGAGGAACGAACCATTAAATCAGAATCTTCTAGTGATTCCGATTCAACAAATTCAATCATGGAGAATCTGGAACCTTTAAGTATGGAAGACCGAATGAGAGCTAAACGCACTGGCCAAGGTCACGCAATTACTCATCCAGACATTAATGCGCCAGATTATGAAATCAAAGGACAAATTCTACACATGGTGACTAATCAATGCCAATTTAGTGGTGCGCCGAAGGAAGATCCAAATGAACATATTCGTACCTTTAATAGGATCTACACACTATTTAAAATCCGAGAAGTTGAGGATGAACAGATATATCTCATGTTATTTCCCCGGACTTTAAAGGGAGAAGCCAAAGATTGGTTGGAATCGTTACCTGAAGGGGCGATTGATACATGGGATGTTTTAGTTGAAAAATTTCTTAAACAATTCTTTCCGGCATCTAAAGCCGTAAGACTTCAAGGAGAAATTGTTACGTTCACACAGAAACCAAATGAAACTCTATATGAGGCATGGACAAGATTTGGAAAGTTATTAAGAGGATGTCCGCAACATGGTTTAGACACCTGTCAAATAGTACAAATATTCTACCAAGGATGCGACATTACTACAAGAAAAGACATAGATATAGCAGCTGGTGGTTCTATTATGAAGAAAACCGAAACTGATGCTTACAAAATTATTGATAACACTGCTTCCCACTCACATGAGTGGCATCAAGAAAAAGATATCGTTAGATCATCTAAAGCAGCTAGAGCCGATTCTAGCCATGACTTAGATTCCATTTCAGCAAAGATAGATGCTGTCGAGAGACGAATGGAAAAGATGACTAAAGATATTCACTCAATACGAATTAGTTGTGAGCAGTGTGGAGGACCACATTTGACAAAAGATTGTCTCAGTATTGAACTAACAATGGAACAAAGAGAGAATGTTTCATATCTAAACCAAAGGCCTGGAAATAATTATCAGAATAATTATCAACCGCCAAGACCAATTTACAATCAAAACCAGAATTATAACCAAAATATTCCGTACAACAACCAACAAGGTCCTAGCAATCAACAAGTATCCAATAATACTTACAATCAGCAAAGACCTAATTTTCAAAACAAACCACCACAAACCGATGATAAAAAGCCGAATTTAGAAGATATGATGACGAAGCTAGTTGAAACTCAAACGCAGTTTTTCACATCTCAGAAACAAACCAATGAACAAAATGCTCAAGCATTTAGAAATCAACAAGCTTCTATTCAAAATTTGGAACAAGAAGTAAGTAACCTAGCAAGGTTAATAGGTGAAAGAAAACCGGGAAGTTTACCTAGTGATACAAATGCAAACCCCCGGAATGAAACAGCTAAAGCCATTACCACAAGAAGTGGTATGACACTTAAACCACCTGAAATACCTGAAATTTCTGATGAAGCTATTCCTACTCCACAAGAACCACAACCTGAACAAGATAAGGAAAAAGAACCGGTAGTTGAAAAGGTTAATGAAGATAACACAGTTAAGGCTAAACCTTATGTTAAACCATACCAACCACCACTTCCTTACTCGAGTAAAATGAAAAAAGAGAAACTTGAAGCCGAGCAATCCAAATTCTTGGATATGTTTAAATAGATAAATGTAAATCTTCCTTTCATTGATGTGATTTCAGGAATGCCTAGATATGCTAAATTTCTAAAAGATCTAATATCAAATAGAAAGAAAATGGAAGAACACTCGGCCGTTACTATGAATGCTAATTGTTCTGTAGTGCTGTTGAATAAGATACCAGAAAAACTATCTGATCCAGGAAGTTTCACAATTTCATGTTTTCTGGGTAGTCTTAGTTCAATAGAAGCATTGGCAGACTTAGGTGCTAGTATAAATTTAATGTCGTATTCATTATACGCTAAACTAGACCTTAGAGAATTGAAACCAACAAGAATAAGCATACAACTAGCCGATAGATCAATAAAATATTCTAGAGGGATAATGGAGAACGTGCTAGTTAAAGTTGGTACTTTAGTATTTCCAGTAGATTTTGTTGTTCTGGACATGGAAGAAGATTCTCAAGTTCCTCTCATATTAGGAAGACCATTCTTAAACACGGCTAAAGCAATGATAGACGTGTTTGGTAAGAAACTGACCCTAAGTATAGAGGACGAGAGTGTTACCTTTTCAGTTGATAGAGCAATGCAACAACCGCAATCTGCAGATGATACATGTTATTATATTCAAACTATAGATTCACATGCAGAATTGTTAGAAGAATTTCCAGAATTACAAGGAACAGGAGAATGTTCTTTAGGAGAAGGAACTGAACCAATTGATGAAGCTGAAATGTTAGCTACACTAATAGCTAATGGATATGAACCAACAACAGAAGAAATTCAAATGCTAAAAGAAGAAGACAGATATCGATACAAATCATCGATAGAAGAACCACCGATATTAGAGTTAAAGCCACTTCCAAACCATTTGGAATACGCTTATTTACATGGTGAATCTGAATTACCTGTAATAATATCGTCTTCTCTTACTGAAAATGAAAAATCTCAACTCATTTCTGTGTTGAAAGCTCATAAACCAGCCATTACATGGAAGATTCATGATATTAAAGGAATAAGTCCTTCGTATTGCACACATAAAATCCTTATGGAAGAAGATCATAAAACGTATGTGCAACGCCAACGAAGACTAAATCCTAATATGCAAGATGTAGTTAAGAAAGAAATTATTAAACTGCTTGATGCAGGTTTAACTTATCCAATTTCTGATAGTCCATGGGTAAGCCCAGTTCAATGCGTACCTAAGAAGGGTGGCATGACTGTCATTACAAATGAGAAAAATGAGCTTATTCCTACTAGGACTGTAACAGGATGGCGTGTATGTATTGATTATAGAAAATTAAATGACGCCACCAGAAAAGATCACTTTCCCTTACCTTTTATTGATCAAATGTTGAAAAGATTAGCCGAAAACAGTTACTATTGTTTTCTTGATGGTTTTTCCGGATATTTTCAAATTCCAATAGCACCCGAGGACCAAGAGAAAACCACGTTCACGTGCCCTTATGGTACTTTTGCTTACAAACGCATGCCATTTGGACTTTGCAACGCCCCTGCAACCTTTCAAAGGTGCATGATGGCGATTTTTCACGACATGATAGAAGAATGCATGGAAGTTTTCATGGATGACTTTTCAGTCTTCGGTGATACATTTGAAACATGTCTAGTTAATCTTGAACGAATGCTTATTAGATGCGAACAATCAAATCTAGTACTTAATTGGGAGAAATGCCATTTCATGGTTAAAGAAGGCATCGTTCTTGGACATAAAATTTCAAAGGAAGGAATTGAAGTGGATAGAGCTAAAGTAGATGTAATTGCTAAACTTCCACATCCCACCAATGTTAGAGGAGTTAGGAGTTTTCTAGGGCATGCCGGTTTTTACAGACATTTCATAAAAGATTTTTCTAAAATTGCCACTCCTATGAATAAACTCCTAGAAAAGGATGCTCCATTCATCTTTTCAGATGAATGCATCAAATCTTTTAATATTCTTAAAGAGAAACTCACTAATGCGCCAATCATGATAACACCAAATTGGAATCTACCATTCGAACTTATGTGCGATGCAAGTGATTTTGCAATGGGAGCCGTTTTAGGTCAAAGGATTGAAAAACGATTTCAACCTATATATTATGCTAGTAAGACGTTACAAGGAGCACAAACAAACTATACAACTACTGAAAAATAACTCCTTGCTATTGTCTTTGCTTTTGACAAATTTCGATCATATCTCGTTCTAGCTAAAACGGTGGTCTATACCGACCATTCTGCTCTTAGATACCTATTTTCGAAACAAGATGCCAAACCAAGATTAATCCGTTGGATCTTACTCTTACAAGAATTCGATATTGAAATCCGAGATAAAAGAGGAGCAGAAAATCTCGCCGCTGATCATCTTTCTCGTCTTGAAAATCCCGAATTAGAAGTTCTAAATGAATCGGCCATACAAGACAACTTTCCTGATGAATATCTATTGAAGATAGATTATAATGAAATTCCATGGTTTGCAGACTATGCAAAATACTTAGTTTGTGGATTCCTTGAAAAAGGATTATCATACCAAAAACGAAAGAAATTCTTTAGTGATATAAAACACTATTTCTGGAAAGATCCACATTTGTTTTAAAGTTGTCCAGATGGAATAATACGCCGATGTGTATTCGGAGATGAAGCTAGTAAAATTTTAAGCCATTGTCACACAGGACCAACAGGAGGGCATTATGGGCCTCAACTAACAGCAAGAAAAGTTTATGATGCTGGATTCTATTGGCCTATAATTTACAAAGATGCACACCTTCTTTGCAAATCCTGTGATGCTTGTCAAAGGGCCGAAAAAATAAGTCAACGTAGTGAAATGCCACAAAATGTCATTCAAGTATGTGAAGTATTTGACATTTGGGGTATTGACTTTATGGGTCCATTTCCAAAATCTCATAATAATCTCTACATTCTCGTAGCCATTGATTATGTATCTAAATGGGCGGAAGCACAAGCTCTCCCAACTAACGATGCACGAGTTGTAGTCAACTTTTTAAAACATCTTTTTGCAAGGTTTGGACACCGAAAGCTTTAATAAGTGATCGGGGAACTCATTTCTGTAATAATCAACTTGAGAAAGTTCTCAAAAGATATGGAGTAACTCATAAAATCTCCACCGCATATCATCCACAAACAAGTGGACAAGTTGAAAATACCAACCGAGCTTTAAAACGTATTCTAGAAAAAACCGTAGGATCAAATCCGAAGGAATGGTCCATAAAATTGGAGGATGCACTCTGGGCTTTTAGAACAGCCTACAAAACTCCAATTGGAACCATACCTTTTAGACTCGTTTATGGAAAAGCATGTCATCTTCCAGTAGAAATTGAACACAAATCATTTTGGTCTTTGAAAACATGTAATCTTGATTTACATGAAGCTGGACGTCTACGGTTAAGTCAATTAAACGAATTAGAAGAATTAATACATGAAGCATATGAAAATTCCTTAATCTATAAGGAAAGAACGAAGAAATGGCATGATAAAAGAATCAGAAGTTCAAAAGATTTCAAAGAAGGAGACAGAGTTCTTCTTTTCAATTCACGATTCAAGCTATTTCTTGGAAAATTGAAATCAAGATGGTCTGGACCATTTATAGTCAAAAGAGTTTTCCCATACGGAACAATAGAATTAATAAATTCAAATGGGATTGAATTTAAAGTTAATGGTCACAGAGTTAAACATTACATACATGGTCCGATGGAAGTTGACAACGAAGTTAATCACAATTTCAACACCACAGCTAACTAAGTGTGGGGAGAATCAAGTCTTTAAAGGATAATATGTATTTCTGTTAGAGTTAGATTTTCTGTTTTCGTGTAGTTCTCGAAAATGGAACCCGAATGGTCTTTCCCTAGCAGACCCTAAAGAACTAGTCTTCTCCCCCCATTCTGAATTTTTATTTTTTTTAGATTTTTACGAAATGAAGACTTCCTGTGAATTAAACCATGGTCTAATGCTACACGCTTTGATCACTAAACGTAATAATGACACACTTCCAAGTGAAATAGTATCATTAATCAGAGGTAAATTGGACGGAGTAAGAAAAGAATCCAGATGCGAAGATAATAAGTTACAATTTGGTAAAGGAAAATCAAAATCCGCAGCGAAAAGGAGAGCACGACACCTTGAAAAATGTCACAAATGCGGAAAATGGTCACACGAAGGTAAATGTTCAATAATCAAACCTATTCAAACACCGAATTTGTTACTTTATGCAGAGATGGACCATTCATATGTTTATAAGAAAAAACATTAAATGCTCGAGGTTACGCCTATGTAGCCATGGAAAACCAATTAGTCCGACTATCTTATGAGTGGACTAGAGCATATCACTAAGAAATCTATTTCACAGGTAAGTTTGTACAGTTTTTATTTTTATTTTTATTTTTAACCTTTTGATAATAAACGCTAATTTGTTCGCTATAAAGTATTAAATTGGTATTCGATGAAATTAGGTCCTGCGACCGAAAATGTTGATATCATACAAAAATTTATTACATCACTGCGAAATTTAACGTTTATTCTTAAGGTATAAATATCTTTAATCAATCAACCAAAAATATTTCAAAAATTCGTCATGAGTTAAATTAGGTCATGGAACCGAAATTACTTTATCGAAAAGAGGGGCGTATATTTTTTATAATATTTGATTATTTAAAGTGGGATAAAAGCCAAAAAGATTTTTAATTTTATTTTTACCATGTTTTTAAAATTAATATATAAAAATTAAAATAATATTGTAAACTTTTTAAAATTAATATATTTAAAATTGTAAATATTTGAAAAATTGATATTTTTAATGTATAAAAACAAAAATATAATATAAGTTTGGTGTGAATTTTGAATTTTAATTTTATGCATTTTAAAATTAAGTTTGGTGTGAATTTTTAATTTTATGCATTTTAAATTTAAAGTTTGGTGTGAATTTAAAAACAAAAATTTACTTTATTTCGCTAAGTTAAAAATATAATTTTTAAAATTCGTCGTGAGTTGAAGACTAGGTCGTTGAACCGAAATTACTTTACCCGAGGGAGGGACGAGAACTTTTATTATCACTATTTTTAATCTTATTGAATTAAAGTATGCCAAAAACATTAAAAAACCCAAAAATCTTTGCTTTTAAAACCGCGTTTTAAATTGACAAATTTTAAAATTTTGTCAAGAGACGGACTAGGACATCGATTCGAAACGACCTCGTCCTAAATAACAAGGGAAACAAAATTTTAAAATTAATTAATTAATTGTTTTATAAGTTAAGGTTTATAAAAAAAAAAAAAAAAAGGTCAAACTCCGCGACTTGCGGAGTTTGAAGAACAAAAGTGCCGCGACTCGCGGAGGGTCTAAAATCCAGAAAAAAAAATATAACGGCCAAACAGATCATTATCCTCAACACCCACACCACAAAACTGCGAAAAACCAACCAAAAACACACACGAAAATCGAATTTTTCACCAAAAATCATCATATTTTTTACTAAAATCATGTTGAGAAGAATGCTATCAAGGAATTACTCAAGGAAAACGGTAAATTTCTACACCTAAACACCATTTAATCCGAAAATTAGTGTTCTTCAGCAATTTTATACCCAATTTGATTTTGATGCTTTTTAGTGTAATTATGCTTAAATTGCTTATGTATTATGCTTGTATAACCTAGATTGATGCTATTTAACATGATTAGAAGCCTTAAACTTCAAATTTAGAGTAATTTAGGGTTTGTGTTCTTGAGCAAATTTGGGGCTTTTTGATATAAACAGGTTATGGTCGATTTTTTCATGAATTATTGCTAAATTAAGTAGTGTAACATGTTTAGGTAGTTAAATTATCCAAACTTTGAGCCTAAACATGATTTTTGAGAATTAAAGTGGACTTTTTCAAGTCTAAAATTCATGAACTTGATTTTTGAGAGATAATGCCATTTGAAACTTGTTTAATTGCTAATAATGATTATTTTGACATGTTATTTGAGTTGAATGCTTATGAACTTGGCGAACATTTTCGAATATGCTTATTTGAAAAAGTGTAGATTTGATAAAAATATGAAAATGAGCATAAGTTTGATATAAATTGAACATGTCATTGTAATTATTTTGATTGATGATTTTGCTGACACTAATGCATATTTGGATGCACAAAAAATTGTGTTTGATGTGTTTTGCAGACTGAAAGGGGTGAATCTTTATCCCAAGCTCGCATTGTTCCTCCTGAGAATGCGGAACAACGGGATGTTGATAGCTATTATAAACAAGATATACCTCATCCAGTTATGACATTTTCAGATATGCACGTGGAAAATTTGCACCCGAACTTGAGATTAGACAGACGTTGGATAGATTATCCAAAATACCAAAGGGGCTTGCACACTCTTCATTCTAAAGCTGTTGAAGTACCTAGGGTAATAGAATGGGAACCGTTAGAAGCCGTAGAATTGGCCGAGCCAATTAGGGAATTACTTACACAGAGGTATGGTAATTCTACTTTTAACGATTGGGTACGATTATTCAACATGCGTAGACCTGTATATAAAGTATGGTGTGAAGAATTATTGTGTAGTATAGAAATAAATGATCGGGTAGCTAGTTTAACCGATCGAAGTTTTATTAGATTTTTGTTAGGAGGTTTGATGCGCCACATGTCTCTACTAGACATGGCTCAGGCCTTACGTATATATACGCCTGAGGAGCTAGCATCTGCCGATTGTCGTGGGTTGATATTAAATGGTAGGAAGATTGATGAAAATTTTGATACGCATGGTGTATGGAGTCAAATGACTAGCCATCACCGATTTAAAGGGGGAAATTACTCTTATTTGGATATAGATAGAGCTGAGTTAAGAGTAATTCATAGGTTTCTAGCGAACTCGATTACACAGCGAGGTAAAAATAAGGAAAAGGTAAATGAGCAAGATTTATTTTACCATATGTGTATTCGAGACCCACAAAGCGCTGTAAGTATACCTTATTGTGTGGGTTATTATTTATCAGCTATGGTTAGGGGGATGAGACCGCACAGTATAATAGGAGGTGGTATATTTATTACATTAATTGATGAGTATCTCAATGTGGATATAAGTCAGGGGGGATTATTAATCGAAGAACTAGAACCCCACGATACAATTGGTTTAAATGTATATCATGGTGCTAAAGTTTTGAAGAGGCAAAATAATGCCGCAGTAGCCTATAATGGAAGACATCCACAGGTTGAGAGAAATCAATAGCCAGGTAATGTGGGAGGGGGAAATGAAATGACAGAAATGCAAAGGTTTATAGCTTCACAAGAATATGAAAATGCTAGACATCGAGCATTTGAAGATTGGCAAGTTCATCAAAACCAAATCATAGCATATTGCCAACATGTAGGTAGAAACTATATTCCTACTCCAACGCCCATATTTCCTCCCTGGTCTATCGAGATGCAACCACCGTATCCTACTTATAACCCAGCTGAAGCATTCTATAACACATACGATTATGCATGGAACCCCTACTGGTATCAGTAACAACCCTAGTTTATTTAGTTTTATTTATTTTATTTTTGTAATGTTACTACATTTAGCACTTATGTTAGTATTGTAATAGTTTTTATAATTTTCTAACTTTTATTATTAGATTTTAATAATTTTTGAATGTGGGGTAATATACCAAACTTCAAAAATATGTATATATGTTTGCAGTTTATCTTATGTACACAACAGGGTAAAACAACGTATTTTCAAAGACTGGCATTAAGTTCAGCAAAAGCAACAAATTTTGACGACAAGATGCAAAATATATGTGAAATAACAACAAGACGGAATGAACAAATGATGTGCACCATTTATCATTCAACACAAACAACAATATGTTTGGAAACTTTGGTAAAATTTAATCATTTTTCTACACTAAACACCCTCAATAATTTAAATTGTTACTGATTTCTTGCAAATGAGGGCATTGCAAGATCTTAAGTGCGGGAAGGGGTTAAATTCTTTCGAATTTTTAAAATTTTTATCTTAAACACTTGGTTACCATTAAAAATACTAGTAAAGCAGTAGTTGTATTAGAATCTAGTGCTCTCTGATAATAAAGAACAGCCCTAGTCTTATATATTGACTACCCAATTCTAGTAAAAATTTTCAAAATTTTCAATTAAATGAATTCAAAATCATGTTTATACATATTTATGAACGATGAAAACTAGGTGTTAATACCAAAATTATTGTTACCTCGGAAAGGACATAAATTGAGAAACAACCCAAAATGTTAGAATTCATTTAAAATGGAATAGAGGACAATAAAAAGGAAAATAAAAGCCAAGTGTGAGAAAATTTACCAAGTTATTTTAAACATATGTCACACATTTCTGTAACAAATAACTGAAAATACTTTTGCTTTGGACTAAACTAAAAAGTTTTACCCGATTTACGGTAATATATTTGAAAGAAAGATGGATCTACACGATGAATTAATTCCATCATTAAAAGGAAGTAAAGTCTTCCGAAAAAGAAACGCGCTTCTTGATTTAGGTCATGAAGTTGTCGTCCAGACCAGCTGTAGGTTGACGAAAAATCTAGAAAATTCATCACTAAAATCAGCAGGAAATCCACGGACCTCAGCATCAAACAGGGTTGCCAAGTGGTCAGACTTATCCTAACCATGAGAGGATCTGTCTCGTAAAATGGGGAGGACGCCGTGCAAATTAGCTGGATAAGACTAATGAATCAGATCCCCAAAAAGGATAATCTCCTTAAAGATCAAAAATCAGCTTTTAAGCCTGATATTACTCAATCCTTAAGATTGAATTTAAAGATTGAGAATTACAAACTCATGGAATTCGATGATATCTAAACTCGAGCTTGAACGAGAAAATATTTTGATCAAAAATTCAAACCGATTTGTTTTCTAAAAACCCATTTTCAATGCGTTCATTACCATTGAACGTAAAATCCTAGGAATTCACCTGGAATTCATTAGGTCATCTGAACCAAATCGGGTGTCAACCGTAAGAACGGTGGTTGCATAGCATGGTCAAAGACAGGACCTTGTGCCAGACCGAAAAATTATAAGGGTGAGCTTTACTATTGCTCCTACCAAGGATAGTAATTGCGTCCGACACGTTATAGACCATAATTAAAAGCATGTCAGGAGACATTGCCTTAACAGTTGCTTGTTCAATGCTTTCCTTTACAACCGGACGGTAGTTTATCGAAAGGTAATATTCGGAGCAAGTATACTGGACGTGTTGCTTTCCCAATACAAGGTTAGCAAGTGGGTGACACAAAACCGCAAGTTCTGAGCTAAAATTTTCAAATCTGAAACCCACCAAACCCACAAAAAGAATTTGCAAACATCGGTGAAGGGTTATTCCTGAAAACTTATCTAGGGTAAAAGCTAGAATGAAATTTTCAAAAGATCAAATGTTTTCATAAAGATCCTATTTCTTTAAGGATCTAAATTTTTATAAGTCATGTGGGACTGTAAACCACATCGTTACTATCATTGTTCATACCACCGTAAAGAAATCACTGATGTACAATGTGTGAAGAATAAAGAAGTGATTCTAGTATTTCAAGACTATATTGCTTGAGGACAAGCAACGCTCAAGTGTGGGAATATTTGATAATTCTAAAAACGAACATATATTTCATAGCATTATTCCTCAAGAAAGACAAGCTTTTAGTTGCAATTGTTCAATTAACAAGTGATATTCGGTTAAATAATAAAAGGTGAAGACAAAAGACAGATTCGACGAATTGAAGACGCAAACGACCAAAAAGCTCAAAAGTACAAAATACAATCAAAGAGGTTCCAATTATTGATGAGAAACGTCTCAAAATTACAAGAGTACAAGATTCAAAATGCAAAGTACAAGATATTAAATTGTACGCAAGGACGTTCGAAAATCCGGAACCAGGACCAGAGTCAACTCTCAACGCTCGACGCAACGGACTAAAAATTACAAGTCAACTATGCACATAAATATAATATAATATTTAAATAATTCTTATAATTATTTATATATTATATAATATATTATAAACCGTCGGCAAGCTAGGAGCCAAGGCTGTGTGAGCTGGAAATACGAACTCCGCGAGTTGCGGAGTTTGAAGGCCAAAAATACCGCGAGTTGCTGAGCTTCCCTGGACGAAAACTCCTATAAAAGGCAACGCATTTTGATCGTAAAAATATCCAATAATCTATCTCTCTCTCAATATATGTAAACGTATATATATATATATATTTATATTTTAATTTTAATTTTAATTTTAAATCCTAATAATAAGGGTATGTTAGCGAATATTGTAAGAGTGTAAGTCGAAATTCTGTCCGTGTAACGCTACACTATTTTTAATCATTGTAAGTTATGTTTATATTATTTTCATTAATGTCTCGTAGCTAAGTTATTATTATGCTTATTTAATACCGAAGTAATCATGATGTTGGGCTAAAAATATTAAAATTGGGTAATTGGGTTTTGTACCATAATTGGGGTTTGGATAAAAAAACGACACTTGTGGAAATTAGACTATGGGCTATTAATGGGTTTTATATTAACTAAACAATACCTTGTTAATTTAATATACAAACTTATAATTTGACGTATTTATATATAACCACATACGCTTGACTGGGTACGGTGGGCGGGATATCTATAAATACCAATAATTATTCATTTTACCGGACACAGAACTGGATTAATAGTTAATAGACTTGTTGAAACAGGGGTGAATTACATTCAAGGGCAATTGGTGTAATTGTTAACAAAGTAGTAAAACCTTGGTTTACACGCAGTCGATAACCTGGTGTATTCATTAAACAAAGTATTAAAACCTTGTTACAATTCGAATCCCCAATTAGTTGGAATATTTGACTTCGGGAATAAGAATAATTTGACGAAGGCTTTCGCTCTTTATATTTATGACTGATGGACTATTATGGACAAATCCGTATGGACATATTAAATAATCCAGGACAAAGAACAATTTGTAACATCCCGCGTTTTTCCGTTAAATTTTTTTTTTTTTATATAATAATATCTTTCGTATTTAAATTCGTCGACTCCGTTGACGAACGTTCATAATATTCTCGTTATTTAATTATAACATCTCTCGTTAACTTGCGTTTTAAAATATTCGTTTGGTTAAATCCCGCACCCGCTTCTAAACTCGAGGGACTAAAATTGACACGGGGCAAACTAGTTGACTAGTTCAACTAGTCCACCCCAATCACCACCATTCAATCACCTCCATCTCTCTCTCTTTCTCTCTAGCAAGAACACACACACAAACACCCAATTCAATCATTCATCATCTAAATTCGATCTAGGAGGCTTACAACAAAACAAATTACATATTTGGAATCCTCTCTTCATCCTCTACAATTTGATACCAACTTCATCTCGTTTGGGTAACATTTCTAAAACTCTAGATTTCTCTAAATTCGTGTTTTTGATTTGAAATGGTGTTAGTTAGTGTCTATGGCTCGTGTCTAGCATGAATATATGATTTACTTGCTCGATTTGTTGTTTTGAGTAACTAGTTTGAACATTTGAAATGGGTTTGCTTAATCTTGCATTTTGGAAGATTAAATGTTGTTTGATTGTTAAAGTTCATGTTTTAATTGTGTTACTAGTATCACTAGCTTCGTTTTGATATATAGGTTGATTTAGAAAACTTCAAAAACCCGATTAATGATTTTGTGATGTTTGACTAGGGTTTGATAGTTCTTGACATGAACTTTTTGATGCTTAAATGCCATGAAATGGTAATTGTTAGTGTTTAGTGGTAATGTATGCTTCATTACCTTCAAAACGGCATATCATATGTGTGAATTGGATTCCCGAATCATAAAATACGTTTTACGAACTTGAAACTTTGAAAATAAACCTTTCTTGATCAATTGACGAGTTTTCGGTTATTGTAATTGATGTTTTTGCTTGTGAAAGGTTGTTAATTGTATTCCTTGTCAAAATACCTTTCCGATGATATAAGATACATGTTTAGGAGATTTGCGGTTTGTGAGTTAGGAATTTTTGAAGTTGGATTCATGCATAAGTTGAAAACTGCAGAAAATAGCTGAACAGCATGGTGCGCGGCGCGCACCTTACCCGCGCGGCGCGCAGATTATGCTGGACAGATTCTGACCTCTTGGTCCCAATTCACGCGAAATGATTGACTAGTTCCCGACCTCCGATTCACATGAAACTTGTTTTAATATACTTGTATATGAATATTTAGCATAGAAAAATAGTTCGGGACCCGACCCGAACGCGTTGACTTTTTCGTTGACTTTGACCCGACCAAGTTTGACTTTTTGTCAAACTTAACCAATTAATTATGCAATCATTCTAACATGCTTTTATACTTGTATCTTGCATGAAACTTGACAATTTGATTCACATGCTATATTTAATCGAGTCGTAACGAGCCATAGGACTAATTGAACACATTTCGCCCGACCTTGTGTCGTAACCGGTTAATTGATATAACTTACTTGTTTAGGTCAAGGCTAAGCAACTTTCATGCACACGTTTACTTGTTGAAGTACTTTTATACTCGTGCACTCGAGGTGAGATCATAGTCCCACCTTTTCAACAACTTTTATACTTTTAAATCGTGGGCTGAGAAAACATATACTTTGTTACATCTTGTACTACTTACTTTTATGTTTTGAACACAAGTGTGAAAAACAAACATTCCACGTGCGAGTTAGAACAAAAATGCCTCAATTCGATTATCATTAGTTACACTTGCAGGGTGTAAGCGAGAACTTATATTGTGTGGCCATACGGGTTTAACAAACCCTCATTCGGACGGTTCGCTACCGTTATGCGGATGAAATATATTTTTGTGTTTTAGTGTGGGTTCTAGCACTGTGTGATGGGGTAACGTTGGTTAAGTTTTGATAATTGAGTGCTCGCGTATAACAACACTTTTGGAATGCAAATGATTTGGATAATCTACGTTATGGAAATACAAAATCTTGTGGTTCAAAAACAACGTTTAATACTTACTAAACCTATGATTTCACCAACGTTTTCGTTGACAGATTCTTCTATGTTTTCTCAGGTTTATACATGGCTACTTGATACATGCTTCCGCACTCTTTGATTACTTGATTGGAGTCTACCATACATGCATATGCTAGGGATAGCATTTTTGGATTCAAACTTTTGTCTACTTACTTACGCTATTTATAGCAACTGTGGTTTCAAACTAATTATGTCGCAAGTTATTTCATTCATACTTTATAACTTTGTAAACTTAAACTTATTGTCGATCCATTTGTTAAACTAAACTTTGTACCTTTCAAATGAACGCGACATAATTTTGGTCAAACGAGTCTCATATAGGGACTACGACCACGCAACGGGACCTAAGTTAACGGCGCCGTCAATAACGGTTTTGGTCGGGTCGTTACAAGTGGTATCAGAGCGTTGGTTGTAGGGAACTAGGATGCATTAGTGTGTCTAACAGAGTCGTTAGGACGCATTAGTGAGTCTAGACTACAACCGGATAGTAGACATTGCACTCTGACATGCATTTGCTATAGATAGCACTTACTTGACTACCTGTGCATTATACTTGAATCATTCTTAGGCAAACTTTTTAATGGTACCCAACCTTCATCATACGAACTCGTATTCCGCCACTTTTTGGTAACACACGTAAATTCATGATTCATACACGTATGGATGACGACGACTTCATTAGTCACACTTATTCGGGAACTCTGTCTCCCGGATTGTTATTTGCCACCGTTTCAACTTACTATCGGTTTCCCACTGGTGTTTCTTACTATCTACTTTTTGGTGTTACTACCATCACTACTCTAGGTGAGTATCGTCATCAACATTTATCACTACGGTTGCGTGCTACTCGTTATCATGACTCGTTACTCTTTTCATACCTGAATACCTTATTGTCTGACTCGAACCACATTGACGTGAACAATCATTTATACACTTCCCTCGGGGAACGCTTCTTTATAGTTGCACTAATTCTTTCGATTCAATACGAGTCACGTTAGAGACGTCGTTACACTTTGTTTATTTTAAACTTCACGATTACACGAACTTGAATCTATAGAGTGATGTGGGAATGGAGGTATGAGTTAGCGTAATATAACGACACTCGATCAACGTGGTTATATTACGGTAAGACATACCAAAGTTCTAGTGACGCGTGATGGTGGTTAGACTCGATCAACCTAAACACCACCATGTGCCATGTACATGACTTCATCTTTTCATGTTTGGACATCCGAAAACTCCGAGAATATTTATAACAACCATACCGGGGACACACCTTCAATTATTGTCAAATTATATTTATGCTTCCGAATGAATTACCTATTCCATTCGACTTCAACCGTATGTCGCACGGGTATACTAGCTCGTCCTCGCGCAGTCTTATTGACTAACTACAATTTACTCGTTATGCTCACATCGGGGCGGAAACTTCTCTTGCATCACCCTCGTACTTCCGGTTCAGGAGGTCCTTATTCTAAATTCTCAATGGAGAGCGACTCTCCACGTCATACAAGTATTCGCCGCGAGGGTGGATAGTCCTAACAATCGTTTTCAAAACCCGATAAGAACTTGCCCCGACGAACGTTTTTGGAAACTGATAAATCTTTCGCGACGCGAATTTTCTTGAGAAACTTGTCCTAACAAACTTGTTCAAATATACCTTACGGAATGTACTCCGTTTCGGACCGAGATCCTCGTTTCACTTCTAGATTTTGGAGTGCCTCACAAAAAGTCTCGGGACCACGTTTAGACATGAGTACCGCGTACCATCCACAACCCGACGGACCGAGCAAACATACGATTCAAACCTTGGAAACCGTAATACGAATTTGTGTTATCAACTTCAAATTTACTTGAGAAAAGTTTTTACCTTTAACCAAATTCTCTTACAACGATGGTTATCATTCAAGTCTTAACGTCACACTTTTCGAGGACCCGTATAGCCGTAATCGTCGTTTTCTTAATTTGTTGAACCGAAGTAGGTGACAAGCGAACCACCGGACCCGAAATCATTCATGAAACAACCGGAAAATTTTTCAATTCCAAGAAAGGCTCAAGGCGGATCGTAGTCGCCAAAAGAACTATGCCGATGTTAGACGTGAACCTCTCGAATTCCAAGTGGGTAACCGCGTCACTTTAAAAGTCGCACCTTGAGGAGGTGTAATCCGTTTCGGAAAACGTAGAAAGCTAAATCTGCGATATTTTAATCCTTTTGAATTCTTGGAGTGTTTTGGACCCGTCGCTAGCCGTTTAGACTTTTTCGACTCATTTTGGGTCTCCGTTTATCCTACATTCGATGTATCAACTTAAAGACGTGTTTTGCGAAACAAGAACTTGTCATTCCTTTTCGATAAGCTTACTATCGACAATAAACTTCATTCCTAGGAGGACCGGTTGAAACCATGAATCGTGAACCCAAACTCTAAGACGACGTTAAACCCCGACCGTCAAAGTTCGTTGAAATACCTTAGAACGTACTTCTCCCTCATTCGTAGAATTGGCAACACAAGATCTCGAGGAAGATTCAACAACTATTACTTCCAACTAAATTTCGGGACGAAATTTCTTTTGAGGTGAGGATAATGTAACATCCCGCGTTTTTCCGTTAAATTTTTTTTTTTATATAATAATATCTTTCGTATTTAAATTCGTTGACTCCGTTGACGAACGTTCATAATATTCTCGTTATTTAATTATAACATCTCTCGTTAACTTGCGTTTTAAAATATTCGTTTGGTTAAATCCCGCACCCGCTTCTAAACTCGAGGGACTAAAATTGACACGGGGCAAACTAGTTGACTAGGTCAACTAGTCCACCCCAATCACCACCATTCAATCACCTCCATCTCTCTCTCTTTCTCTCTAGCAAGAACACACACACAAACACCCAATTCAATCATTCATCATCTAAATTCGATCTAGGAGGCTTACAACAAAACAAATTACATATTTGGAATCCTCTCTTCATCCTCTACAATTTGATACCAACTTCATCTCGTTTGGGTAACATTTCTAAAACTCTAGATTTCTCTAAATTCGTGTTTTTGATTTGAAATGGTGTTAGTTAGTGTCTATGGCTCGTGTCTAGCATGAATATATGATTTACTTGCTCGATTTGTTGTTTTGAGTAACTAGTTTGAACATTTGAAATGGGTTTGCTTAATCTTGCATTTTGGAAGATTAAATGTTGTTTGATTGTTAAAGTTCATGTTTTAATTGTGTTACTAGTATCACTAGCTTCGTTTTGATGTATAGGTTGATTTAGAAAACTTCAAAAACCCGATTAATGATTTTGTGATGTTTGACTAGGGTTTGATAGTTCTTGACATGAACTTTTTGATGCTTAAATGCCATGAAATGGTAATTGTTAGTGTTTAGTGGTAATGTATGCTTCATTACCTTCAAAACGGCATATCATATGTGTGAATTGGATTCCCGAATCATAAAATACGTTTTACGAACTTGAAACTTTGAAAATAAACCTTTCTTGATCAATTGACGAGTTTTCGGTTATTGTAATTGATGTTTTTTCTTGTGAAAGGTTGTTAATTGTATTCCTTGTCAAAATACCTTTCCGATGATATAAGATACATGTTTAGGAGATTTGCGGTTTGTGAGTTAGGAATTTTTGAAGTTGGATTCGTGCATAAGTTGAAAACTGCAGAAAATAGCTGAACAGCATGGTGCGCGGCGCGCACCTTACCCGCGCGGCGCGCAGATTATGCTGGACAGATTCTGACCTCTTGGTCCCAATTCACGCGAAATGATTGACTAGTTCCCGACCTCCGATTCACATGAAACTTGTTTTAATATACTTGTATATGAATATTTAGCATAGAAAAATAGTTCGGGACCCGACCCGAACGCGTTGACTTTTTCGTTGACTTTGACCCGACCAAGTTTGACTTTTTGTCAAACTTAACCAATTAATTATGCAATCATTCTAACATGCTTTTATACTTGTATCTTGCATGAAACTTGACAATTTGATTCACATGCTATATTTAATCGAGTCGTAACGAGCCATAGGACTAATTGAACACATTTCGCCCGACCATGTGTCGTAACCGGTTAATTGATATAACTTACTTGTTTAGGTCAAGGCTAAGCAACTTTCATGCACACGTTTACTTGTTGAAGTACTTTTATACTCGTGCACTCGAGGTGAGATCATAGTCCCACCTTTTCAACAACTTTTATACTTTTAAATCGTGGGCTGAGAAAACATATACTTTGTTACATCTTGTACTACTTACTTTTATGTTTTGAACACAAGTGTGAAAAACAAACATTCCACGTGCGAGTTAGAACAAAAATGCCTCAATTCGATTATCATTAGTTACACTTGCAGGGTGTAAGCGAGAACTTATATTGTGTGGCCATACGGGTTTAACAAACCCTCATTCGGACGGTTCGCTACCGTTATGCGGATGAAATATATTTTTGTGTTTTAGTGTGGGTTCTAGCACTGTGTGATGGGGTAACGTTGGTTAAGTTTTGATAATTGAGTGCTCGCGTATAACAACACTTTTGGAATGCAAATGATTTGGATAATCTACGTTATGGAAATACAAAATCTTGTGGTTCAAAAACAACGTTTAATACTTACTAAACCTATGATTTCACCAACGTTTTCGTTGACAGATTCTTCTATGTTTTCTCAGGTTTATACATGGCTACTTGATACATGCTTCCGCACTCTTTGATTACTTGATTGGAGTCTACCATACATGCATATGCTAGGGATAGCATTTTTGGATTCAAACTTTTGTCTACTTACTTACGCTATTTATAGCAACTGTGGTTTCAAACTAATTATGTCGCAAGTTATTTCATTCATACTTTATAACTTTGTAAACTTAAACTTATTGTCGATCCGTTTGTTAAACTAAACTTTGTACCTTTCAAATGAACGCGACATAATTTTGGTCAAACGAGTCTCATATAGGGACTACGACCACGCAACGGGACCTAAGTTAACGGCGCCGTCAATAACGGTTTTGGTCGGGTCGTTACACAATTAACCCATGGGCATAAAACTAAAATCAACACGCCAAACATCATGATTACGGAAGTTTAAATAAGCATAATTCTTTTATTTCATATTTAATTTCCTTTATTTTATATTTAATTGCACTTTTAATTACCGCACTTTTATTTATTGTTATTGTATTTAATTGCACTTTTAACTATCGCATTTTTTAATTATCGCAAGTTTATTTTATCGCACTTTTATTTATTGCAATTTCATTATCGTTATTTATTTTACGCTTTAAATTAAGTCTTTTATTTATTTAATATTTTACATTAGGTTTTAACTGCGACTAAAGTTTTTAAAATCGACAAACCGGTCATTAAACGGTAAAAAACCCCCCTTTATAATAATAATATTACTTATATATATATATTTGTATTTTTATAAATTAAAACTAATATAGCGTTAAGCTTTGTTTAAAAAATTTTCCCTGTGGAACGAACCGGACTTACTAAAAACTACACTACTGTACGATTAGGTACACTGCCTATAAGTGTTGTAGCAAGGTTTAAGTATATCCATTCTATAAATAAATAAATATCTTGTGTAAAATTGTATCGTATTTAATAGTATTTCCTAGTAAAATTTAATAGTATTTTATACCCCTTAGCTTTAACATCAGTGGGCTTCATCGATACCCACCAATTATACATACATGTTCCACAATGAGAGAGCAGCACCGGTGAAAGTGAGGGTGGAAAACTTGACCTTATCTCGGTCCCGACAACCGCTTATGCCAAAAACGACTTCCGTTTGATCAAACCATCGGGTGAGAGCAACCGGTCCCCCGGTTCCATCGAAAGTGGGAGGTTTGTATCCCATGAAGTTTTTATAGGAGCATCCCTCGTTCGAATCACCGGCTCTATAATTGTTGTTGTTGTTGGAGAAGTGATCGGCCACGGCCTCACCCACGGTGGTGGCTATCATTCGTTGAAGAGTTTGTTCGAGAGTTTCGGGAGGAGTGTTGTGTTGACCTTGGTGAGCCATTGTTCCTTCATGACACAAGAATATCGTTGATTAGTATTCTCAACAATACTAACCGTGATATGGAATAAGGATAGAGAGAAAATTTTCCTTGACTCGCCTTAAATTCTTTATGTCATAATGTCGGAACGTTCATATGAGTCACCGTAATATAATCCCGGCAATTATATTACCCTGATTCATATGTGCATTCGACATTATTCTATATAGTCAAGGTGGCGTGTCAATCAAATTAAACAATGTGAGATTAAGATGAAGCAAGAGTTAGTTATGAGTAGAAACGTTCGAGTATAAATGCACAAATAGTCAAGTAATTCCTACTTCGAGTCTATAAGCCGGTTGTAGTCTAGATTCACTAATGTACCCTATGACTCGGGGTTGACACCAATGAACTTTAAATCCCTACAACCAAGGCTCTGATACCATCTGTAGCGACCCGACAAATCGACGTTTGACGGCGCCGTCTACTTAGGTCCCATTACATGGTCATAAGTCTTTAAAACAGATGTTTGACCAAAAATATGTCGCATTCATTTCTAAAGTTAAGATTTGTTCCCAAGTTTACAAGAATTGTTCATCCAAAAGTTACGTTACAAAGTTATAAGTACAATTGAAACCTATGCGACACGGTTTTAAGTAAAGTCAAAAGACGCTCCATGTATGCACATATACTCGACATCCAATGCAAGTATCAAATAATGAGAGGAAGCATGTTTCACATATCGTTCAAAGACCTGAGAAAAACATAGAAATCTGTCAACAAAAACGTTGGTGAAATCATAGGTTTAAGTAAGTAAGTGAGTAAAAGTAATTCGAACCACAAGATTTGCAACATTGATAAAATAGTAATACATTCTAAAATTTAATATTCACGAGCACTCAATTATCAAGGCTTAACATTCCGTCCGTTGAACCCCATTAATAGTGCTAGAATAACACTGTTTCTCGAAAATATATTTCATCCATAGACGGTAGCAAACCGTCCGAGATGAGGGTTTGTCAAACCCATATGGCCATACAACATAAGTTCACGCCTACACTGACACACTGCAAGAGTAACTAATGATAATCGAATTGAGGATTTTGTTCTAAACTCATATGTAGAATGTTTGTTTTCCTCTACTTGTGTTCACTTAGTTAAAAAGAAATGTTTATGTTTTCTCATCCCAAATGTAAGTTCAAAAGAGTAAAAGTGGGACTATGATCTCACCTTGAGTGCACGAGTAAAAATACTTCGACAAGTAAACGTGTGCAAAGAACAAATGATAGTCTTGACCTAAACAAGTAAGTTGTATCAATAACGGTAAACACAATTGGTCAAAGATGTTCAATTAGTCCTATGGCTCGTTACGACTCGATTATGTAGCATGTGAATCAAATTGTCAAGTTTCATGCAAGATACAAGTATAGGATCATGTTAGAAAGATTGCATAATCATTTGGTTAAGTTTGACAAAAAGTCAAACTTTGGTCGGTCAAAGTCAACGAAAAAGTCAACACGTTCGGGTCGGGTCCCGAACTATTTTTCTGCGCTAATTATTCATATATAAGTATGTTAGAACAAGTCTCATGTGAATCGGAGGTCCATAGCGTGCCAAACATTTTTCGTATAATTGACAAGTAGGTCAGAAGCTGGACACGGCTTAGGTCGCGCCGCGACCCAGGATTGCCGCGCCGCGACATTGGTCGTGTGCTGGTACCTGGTCAGTCTCAATTGTCCAAGTCTCAAATCAAATTTCATTTTCACATAAATCACAAACCGTAAACTCTTACGACACGCATTTTATATCGTTGGAAAGCTAATTTGACAAAGAATAAACTAAGAACATATCATCAATCAAAACATGCGTTTACAATAACCGAAATCTCGTCAAGTGATCATTAAAGGTTTATTTTCAAAGTTTCAAGTTCACAAAAATGCGTTTTAAGATTCGGGAATCCAATCCACACATATGATATGCTGTTTCGAAGATAATTAAACATACAATGCGACTAAACACTTACTAACAACATTTCATAGCATTCGAATCATCAAAAGTTCATTTCAAGTCCATCAAACCCTAATCCAAATTCACCAAAATCAATAATCAAGTTTATGAAGTTTTCTTAATCAACCTACGCATCAAAACGAAGCTAGTGATACTAGTAACACAATTAAAACATGAACTTTAACAATTTAACAACATTAACTCATCCAGAATCAAAGATTAAGCACACCCATTTTTAAGTTCTTGTTAGTTACTCCAAAACAACAAATCGAGCAAACAAATCATATATTCATGTTAGACTTGAGCCATAGACACTAATTAACACTTTTATAATTCAAAAACATCAAGAACACAAAATCTAGTGATTTTAGAAAGTTACCCAAATGAGGTGAAATTGGTATCAAATTGTAGAGGATGAAGAGAAGATTCCAAATATGTAATTTGTTTTGTTGCTAGCTCCCTAATCCGAATTTAGATGATGAATTCTTGTTTTGGTGTTTGAGAGAGTTTAGTGAAAGTATTTAGAAAATGGAAAAAGAAAAAGGAAATAATGAATGGATGAGGAAGAGTGTTGACTAGTTGATCTAGTCACCTCTTTGCCCTTTTGGCAACTATGGTCCCTCTAGTTTTATTTGGGTGCGTGAATTACCTAAACGAGATATTTTAGATACGCGCATTAACGGAAGATGTTATAATCCAATAACGAAATTATTAAGAATCTTAGCTAGCGGAGGATACGAATCTAGTTACGAAGGATACTATTAAAATGAAAAGACGGGCGTTAAAATAATTTAATAAAAAAATGCGGGATGTTACATTACCCACACCTTAAAAGAAATTTCGTCTCGAAATTTAGTTGGAAGCAATAGTCGATGTCTTTTTCTCGAGACCTTGCGTTGTCAATGCTATGAATAAGTGAAGATACGTCCTTGGGCATTCTCATGAACTTTGACATTAGGGATCTCACGTTGTATTAAGGCGTGGTTTCAAGATCCACATTTTCAACCGGTTTTTCTACAAAGAGGAGTTTGTCATCGATAGTAAGTTTATATAGAAGAGTAGCACGTTCCTGTTCCGCAGGACACGTCTCTAAGTTTGTTACACTGAACGTAGGGTAAACGGAAACTTAATTGAGTTGGAAGTTCTAAACGGTAGGAAGCGGTTCCAATACGCCCCAAGATTTTCAAAAGGATCGATATTGCGGATATAACTTTCCTCGATTTCCCGAAACGGATTACACCTTTTCAAGGTGCAGTTTTTCAATGTTACGTGGTTACTGACTTTGAACTTGAGAGATTTTCATCTAATATCGGTATGACTCCTTGGTGACTACGGGTCGTCTTGAGCCCTTCCCGGACTTGAACTATCTCAACGGTTATTTCTTAAATAATTTCGAATATGATGTTTTACTTGTCACCTACTTCGGTCCAACGAATAGGAGAACAACATTTGTGGTGAGGTAAGGTTTCGAAGTGTGCGGCGTTAATACACGAGTGGTAACTACTGTTGTGAGAGGAGACAACTAAAGGCAACAATACAAGTTTATAACGTGTCCTTCCAAGATGTAAATCGTTCATTTGCTTGACTCGTCTGTTTGTGGAAGATACGCGGTACTCGTGTCTAAACGTGTTCCCAAGGCTTCTTGCAAAACTAGAAGTGAAACGAGTATTTTGATCCAAGATGATTGACAATGGTACACCGTGTTGGAACATAATTTCTTAAGATATGTTTGAACAAGTTAGTTAGGGCTTAAAAGCGTTAGTTAGAACAAGTTTTTGTTTCTCAAGAATTTCGCACCGCGGAAGATTTATCGGTTTCTGAAAACGTTCGTTAAGACTATTCTCCCTCGTGGTGAATACTAATATAATGTGAAGAGCTTCTCTCTCCATTGAGAAATTTTATAAAAAGTTTCCTTATACGGAAGTGCGAGCGAAAAGACATGAGTGAAATGAGAACTTAGAATAGGATTAGCTCACACCTTGAGGTAACCATGTCGCGCATCTAGTGGTCAAATGTTGAGACTTGATGGGAAAACGAGATAGTACACGTAGTTGTATAGTTCGGAGTTGAGTAATAGTTGGCCCTATCAGGAGCCTGAGGACGATAAGTCAAAGAAGAAGGAAGTATCCTGGGATTGTGTTATCTTAAGTTTCAGTAATATCAGACGGTAACGGTGAAATAACAGAGTTATGTAACGTGGTACGTGATGACTAGAAGATTGATCGGCTCCATAATTAAGCATTCAATTTTTTCGTGCAAAAATAACAAATTCCAGTTTCGTTGATTTCGAATCGAGAGAGTATGCCCTTCAGGCGTTCAAGTAGAAATATTTTTATATTTGGATTCCATCGTACTACATGAAGTTAGCTAGTAAAGTTGGTGTGAGTAATCACATTCAGAGTTCGGACACGGAGAGGTGTGATTCTTTCCTCAGTGAGTTATCAGGGTTAAAGGACGAGCAACACGAGAAAAGTCGGAAATGAATCTTCGGTAATAACTGGCGAGATCTAAGATTTTATGAATACAAGTCAGAGTCGTGAGGGTTTCCCGATTACGTGTGGTTCCGATTGCGAGATGTGTTGTAATGCCTTGACCACTAACAACATGGTCTAGAAATTTGACTTCGTTTAACCAAAATCCACACTTGGAGATTTTGGCATGGTGTTGCTCTTTTCTCAAGAGTTCAAACGTATGACGGAGATGTTGTCTGTTTCCTTCTTTCCGATTGAATAGATTAAAACATCAAATATAAGTACGGTAACGGATTTGTCTAGATAAGTTTGCATACGCGGTGCCGGAGGTCTATGAATACAGACGGAGCCTTAGATAAACTGAACGGCACTAAAAGAAATTTATAACTATCGTAGCGAGTTCGGAAAGTGGTTCATGAGACATCGTCTCCCTTAACCCTCAATTGATGATAACCAGACTGAAGGTCGATTTTGGAATACACGCGGGATCCTTGTAATGGTTCAAGAGGTTGTTGATACGGGGAAAGGATATCGGTTCTTAACCGGAAATTATTTAGTTCACTATAATCGATACATATGTGGGGAAACATTTCCTTCCTAGCGAATAGGTTCTGGGCTCCCTAGTTCTATAGGTGTCAAATCGAAGTTCAAATTACCTACCCAATAAGTTTTACATACTCCTCTGATAAAATTTATCGGCACTTAATAGTTTTCCGTTGGTCACTTGAATGGCCTAAGTAATATCTAGGGGGGGGGGGGGGTGGAGTGCAAATAGTAGGCTCCAAAGCCTTGGATACAAAACATTTATCGACATCCAAATCAAATAAACATGAATCATAAGAGTTGTTGAGAGGAAACGTACCCGTGACTAATCCATCGTCGTCCCGGGCATCCTAGGTGTTAATGTTGAAAGTTCAACGGCGTGCGTTGGGGTTGGTTTCTTCTTTGGGCACACATTCCTAAAATGACCCAGTTGGCCACATTCGAAACAAGCACCCGTCCTGTGTGCATTGGGCACCTTTCGAGCGACGGTAACGGTACTCTTACAAACATGGGCCACATGGACACTTCTTTGACACTTGATGCAAAATGGTTTGCCACATTCACCCAAATGATGTTTGCGACACTTGTTACAATAGGGTAGGTTTCCGGCATACCCCTTCTTGCCGCCGGGGGTGAAAGGCTTCTTGGTGACGTCGTTGTGGTTGTGGTTGCTTGATTGTGAGGCTTCCCATTTTCTTTTGTTGTTACCCGGGTGGTCCTCGGCCGTTGGTGCCGGCGCTTCAATTTCATTTACCATTTTTATAGATTGGTGGGCCACTTACCGCTTCAATTTTATGAATGCAAAGTTTTCTTGAATAAAGCATGTATGACTCCATGCACATAGCTTGTATCATATATAAGCAAACAGCGAAAGACTTCTAGAAACCTGAGAATAAACATGCTTAAAAGTGTCAACACAAAGGTTGGTGAGTTCATAGTTTTAATGTTGCGCATAATCTGTATATAAAGGTGAATCACAAGTTTTCAGTTGTTTCATCCAGAAACGTTTATCAAAATATTCTACGAAATTGAGCACCCTGGTAACTAAACTTAACGTATATATATTTTATACCCTTTGTATAATCATCTTAAAAATACACGCAAACCAACGTGTACGCTTCTCAAATAGCATACGTCCGTTAAAAGGCTAGTGCTCTAGCTCGGACAGGGATATCAAGCCCTATGGATCCATATACTACTACTCGCGCCCACCAGTTCTTATAACCGGCAGTTACTAGTTACCAAAGCTAAGGGATTTTCGGTTCAAACTCAGTGTAGAATTTAGTATTTACTTGTATCCATTGCGTTTAAAAAATAAAGTGCATGTATTCTCAGCCTAAAAATATAGATTGCAAAAGCAATTAAAAAGGGAGCAAATGAAACTCACCTTAGCAGCACATAAGGTCATTCATCAAAAAGTGACCGTAACTCGGAATGCAAGATTAACCGTAGATCTCAACCTAGAGAACATATGTTGGTCAATACATGTCTAATAAACTAGGTTGAGTTATAGTGTATCACAATCCTAATGCTCGAGATCGACATACAAAAGTTATCAAAAGTCATTTCAAAAAGTCAATTTTGACAATTGTTCAACAAAACGAGACGTGCCTTATATAAGGATTCATTTACTTGGCTAGTAGTATTTTATCAATCTCATAAACAGGTTGTTTAAATATTAATTGCAGATTCAAAAGCAATTCCAATTAACGTCAATTATAATTCAGTTGATCATATCTTTTGATTCGTTCATCGAAATTACGCGATTTCTAAATGAAAAGTTATTGATTTTTCGCCAGCTTTCCAAAAACATGTATATCATATACCTTTTACCAGTAATATATGTATTTAATTCGTGATTCATTATAAATTGTTTAACGACGAAATTTAGCATACAAGCATTTACAAATATATACTCGAGCACTAGACATGTATACACTATTAATATATAAAAGATAAGATATGAATGCTCACGTATCAATATTGAGATTCAATATTGCAGGAAAGTACGTAGACGCAACAGAGATGATAAATACTAGATTTGACTTGCGAACAATACCCATGAACATTACCCATAACCTTCATAGCTATAACCCATAATTTCCTTAGTTCTATCCCGTTTGAAGTTTGTTTTGAAAGTGACACGCTCATGACCTCGTCGTAATATTTTATGTATAATATTACTAAAAATATTAAGATTAATAATAATAATAATAATCTTAATAATAATAATAATAATATAATAATAATAATAATAATAATAATAATAATAATAATAATAATAATAATAATAATAATAATAATAATAATACTTATAATAAATAAATACTTACGGAGTAATATGTGTAAAAAAAACATGCGCAAGAAACCTGGTATTTATAGCCATAATTCCTGATTCTGATGCCCATGCGAGTGCATGGGATTTTAGTGCAAATCTCATGCACTTGCATGAGCTCATGCACTCGCATGAGTTTTATGCCTATTTCTCAAGCGATCGCATGGCCGTCAGATCCAGCTCACATATTTTTTGTTTTCTTGTTTGTCGACATAATTAAATATAATATAAATAATATATATAATTTAAATAATTAATTATATATTATATTAAATTTATGTGCATAGTTGACTTGTAATTTTCGTTCCGATGACTCGTACGTTGTCACTGGACTTATGTCCCGGTTCCGGTTTCTCGAACGCATTTTCATACGCTTAGAAAACTCGCAATTTACGTTTTGTGACTCGTACCTTTGTCAAAATATAGTCTTAAATTATCAATAAACTATATCATTCAAAGTGTATCTTAAACTTTCGAGTGTTTTGGTCATTTACTTCTATAAATCATTGTCTCGCTATTTGTTGATATATATATAATAACAAATCGTTTTATGACCAAGTTAATATATATTTTCAACATTCATAAACATGTTTTAAATATACGTCGCAAGTTATTCATACAATTAATATTCCAACTTATCATATATATTCAAATAAATATTTAAACCAATAAGTTTAATGTACGGTATTAAACAATTAATACATTGTTATGTTTTCAAGTTATAGTATATATATGTATCTATACACATATAATTGTTCGCGAATCGTCGAGAACAACCGAAAGGTATTTGAATAGTTCAAAAATTTTGAGATTCAGTTTTACAGACTTTGCTTATCGTGTTGGAAATGTTAATCATACAAAGATTAAGTTTAAATTTGGTCAGAAATTTCCGGGTCATCACAGTACCTACCCGTTAAAGAAATTTCGTCCCGAAATTTGAGTGAGGTCGTCATGACTAACAATAAAAATGTTTTCATGCCGTATATGTGTTGATAAATAGAGTTTTATCACCGTCAAATAATATGGATAAAAAAATCCGATTATTCGAAGCGTATGAGAGAAGTTATCGTAAAAGAGTGAAATGAAGAATAGAGATTCGTCTTAACTCTTGACGTATTTACGATTGATTTCCGTAATTTAAGGAATAGAAAATCTTCATAATCTAAATAAGATTTGATTCTTCGGAATTTAAGGAAATTAAGATTTCTTTTGATTAAATGCGTAATTTGCCTCGATTGCTATATTTGATATTTCGCTATAAATTGACCTCTTCCGTTTCATTATTTTCATCACTCTTACATCTTCTTCCTCATTTCCTATTCTCAAAAGATTGTAAAAATGCTTCATCCAGTTCTGATTCTTGATATACTCCTAACTTTCATATCTGTCATTCTTCTTTTTCATCTACCACCGGAGGAAGTTATTTTCTTCTACCATTACCTTGGGGTTATAGTGTTTTTCATTCTTCCGTGTCTTTATATTGCTATACGCATTGATATACATGGTTTGTAATTTTTGGGTGGTTGTTGGGTTTTATATCTTCCCTTCTATTTCGATGTCTCTGCTTCTGTCTTTCCATAATCATTGACATCCACAGTTAATACTATCTCCAATTTACTGTGATTTATATATACTCCCATTTATATTTTGAAGCTTCATGCTTTTGTTTTATCTTCCCGACTTTAAATCAAGCGAATAATGGTCCAGAATTCGTAGGTATGAATTTCGGAATGAACATAATTAATGTTCTAAAAAAGAAACGGTAATAGCACAATCTGACTTGTCAAATTACCAGAATACCTCGAAAAAGACCGAATCATTATGAAAATATTTTCTTGATAGTTTAGAGGTTAAATAGAATGAAAGAGTTATGTAACATGGTTTATAATGAGGGTATGATCTGTGAACCTTTATCACGTTTCATTAGAAACTCAGCATGACTTACTGTAATATAATCACGTTGATCAAGTGTCATTATATTATACTAACTCATGCTTCAGTTCCCAACACCACTTCAAAAATATTCATATTTTAAACTCGAAGGTTTCAGAATTTAGAAACTAAAATAGTTTCTTTTATGATGTTACACAGATATCGCAAGGAGAAAATTGATTTCCGATAAGAATGATTATGGAATTATCTCCAGAAATATGGAGGATATTTATAATGAAAGATACGATGATATCTTAGAATTTCTAATATCAGAGGATGATGAAGAATATTGTCCGCAAGAGTTTAGATTCGAAAGCAAGGTGTTCGTTAATGGCTTCAGCAGATACTGAATAATTTGGATTCTTTGAAGGCAGGTTTAGTATTTGTGATTTATCCACAGCCTCCTTCATACTTTGCTCAATCCGTTTTCCAGTTCCAAACCTTCTCTTTTTCTGAGCTTTGCCAACACACTATTCTTTATCATCAAACTTTTGGCTGTTAAGGTCGTTTACAGTTTTTGCTGCTTCATCAGCATTCAAAGTTATCATAACCGAATCGTTGGTTATCAATCCGAGGTGTTTTCAAAAGTTTGAAGGGTTTGCATGAAGATTGTAATTGTCAAGATACATATGATGTTCTAGAATTTTGAACGATACAATTTTTTTTCCTTTTTTCTGGGTTTATGAATAGAAGTGATGTTCTAGCACAGTTTTGAAGTCAAAGTATAGCATTTGAAAGATGTAAGAATATAAGAGTGATGTTTTCTGTTAAATCTTGGCTTGGATTCTGATTTTTCAAAATCAGAATATGTAATTGAATTTGTATGGAAACGATTGTATATCTCTGTGAGCATAGTTAATAATTTTTGAATCAAAGTTGAAGAATGTACAGTATAACATATTAATTGTGAACTTATATATTTCTCGAGTATTACCTACCCGTTAAAGATTTCACAGTTAATACTTTGTACAAAAGAATTTTTTTTTATTACCGTCTTTATGAAAATATATGTATGTATATTTTCTTCAGATGTAATACAGATTTGATGAGTTAATATCATATTAAGCTCATTTGATTTTTGAATTGAATGAATAATCTCTAAAACATTAAGGATTACATAATCTTCGCGGAGTATTTCACTAATGAAATCAATACTTCATTATTTATTCTTATTCCTCAGTGAAGGATGTTGATGCTCGTGGAATTCTTATGAACTTCATAAGATATAAATGATGTTTTCTAGAAAGTTTCGAGTACATCGAAGATAAAAGTGTAAAATCAAACATGTAATTGATTAATACACTAAGTTCATTATGAAATGGAATTCATTGAGTTGAAACAGATATTTGTAGTTAACGATGGTTAAGTTGTTAACGAAGGATGTACATCATAGCATATTAGTAATATGAATTAACCGAGTAGTATCTACCCCTTAAAATTCACACGTAATAGCTTAGTACGAAAAGATTCATGATGGTTTTAAAATTTATATATATAAGATATACATATAAATTCTTTAGATGAATTGAGTTATTACTTCATAACTCATTGATACAATATACTCGTTGTTGACTCGTAATGATGTCCACAGTGCTTTCTTGAACTGACGGAGCTTGTGATGTTAGAGGTGCTGCTGATTCTGACGATGTTGACAGCACTGACTGTGCTGGTGAGGCTAAGGGTACTGTTGATGCTGTTGGTAAAACAAGTCTAGCTTGTATCTTACACCATTCGGATAAGGGTTTCTACTCTGTCTAATTTAGGGTTAAGGCTAGAATAGATAATCTCTAAACTTTAGAAATTACATAATCGCCGTAGAATGTTTCTCCGATGAAGTTATGAATCCATACTTCATCGTTTGTCATTGCTGGTACTTCTTGGTACCTATGGTGCGTATGATGTTGATATCCGAGGTACAAATTGTGATGTTGAGGCGTGTGATGTGAATGTGGTTGTTGGTGGTGGTAATGATCCTGTTGGTGTGGATGATGGTGGTACCGGTTATGCTGCGGGTGCTGCTGCTGGTGTTCGTAACCCTTGCACCATATTCTCCAAAGTCACTACCCGAGCATGAAGCTCGTTGACTTCTTCTATTATACCGGGATGATCGGTGGTTCGGACAATCGGATAAATAAGATTTATAATATGGGATAGTATATAATCATGATGAGATACTCTGGAAATGAGAGAGAAAATAGTATTACGAATAGGTTCGCCGGTAAGTGCTTCAGGTTCTTCGCCAAGAGGTGAATGTGATGGATGGAAGGGATCACCTTCTTCTTGTCTCCAATGATTAAGTAGGCTACGAACCCATCCCCAATTCATCCAGAATAGGTGATGGCTGATTGGTTGATCCATTCCGGTTACACTTTCTTCAGAGTTTAGGTGAATATCCATATCGGAATAGCTGTCGGAATTTAAGGAATTTGAACTAGATACGGGATCCATCTTGTATAATTAGAGAGATGATTTTTGATATGAAATAGATTATAGAATTTGATTGGTACTCTTCAATACATAATTTACATATGTATATATAATACCAAAATCCCGTAAATTACGGAGAAATTTTCGGAAGATGGCAGTCAAAGTTTACTATAATAGATATGTCAAGATATGAATTTTGTCTATACATTATCTATGCAATCAATGCAATAAGACGCTTTTAGACTTAAGATGATAGACAGGTAATTTCTGACAAGAAATGATAAGCAAAACTTTTGACATGCAGACACAGTCGAAGTCCAGACTTACTAATGCATCCTAACAACTATCAGTTAGACACACTTATGCAAGACCTGGTTCACTAGGACCAACGCTCTGATACCAACTGTGACGATCGCTCCAAATCCATATGGATGAACACGTCATTCATTGATCCATATACCCTATGGATCCATATACTACTACTCGCGCCCACCAGTTCTTATAACCGGCAGTTACTAGTTACCAAAGCTAAGGGATTTTCGGTTCAAACTCAGTGTAGAATTTAGTATGTACTTGTATCCATTGCGTTTAAAAAATAAAGTGTATGTATTCTCAGCCCAAAAATATAGATTGTAAAAGCAATTAAAAAGGGAGCAAATGAAACTCACCTTAGTAGCACATAAGGTCATTCATCAAAAAGTGACCGTAACTCGGAATGCAAGATTAACCGTAGATCTCAACCTAGAGAACATATGTTGGTCAATACAACAACAACAACAACAACAACAACAAAACTCAATACCACATGAGTGGTGTATGGGGGAGGTGAGATGTAGACAATCCTTCCCCTATCCTAGAATAAAAACAAGTCATTTCTCCACCCAGAGTGAAACACTCTCAAAAGTAGAGAAAGTCATCCCTCTCTCTATTCGACGGATAAAGAGATTGCTTCCGAGTGGACCTCCGGCCAATTAGTAGGAAATTTTTTTTTAAAAGTAAAATAAAATTAAAAATAAAATTGAGACGCCATGAAAATGGTAGAATCAAATTTCCATGGGTTTTAAATCCTGCCTGGAATTCAATTTAGGCTCTAAACGGCAGTCAAGACGCCAATAAATCGACGCTTGATGTTGACTGAAAAATAGAGCCGAATATGTTGGTCAATACATGTCTAATAAACTAGGTTGAGTTATAGTGTATCACAATCCTAATGCTCGAGATTGACATACAAAAGTTATCAAAAGTCATTTCAAAAAGTCAATTTTGACAATTGTTCAACAAAACGAGACGTGCCTTATATAAGGATTCATTTACTTGGCTAGTAGTATTTTATCAATCTCATAAACAGGTTGCTTAAATATTAATTGCAGATTCAAAAGCAATTCCAATTAACGTTAATTATAATCCAGTTGATCATATCTTTTGATTCGTTCATCGAAATTACGCGATTTCTAAATGAAAAGTTATTGATTTTTCGCCAGCTTTCCGAAAACATGTATATCATATACCTTTTACCAGTAATATATGTATTTAATTCGCGATTCATTATAAATTGTTTAACGACGAAATTTAGCATACAAGCATTTACAAATATATACTCGAGCACTAGATATGTATACACTATTAATATAAAAAGATAAGATATGAATGCTCACGTATCAATATTGAGATTCAATATTGCAGGAAAGTACGTAGACGCAACAGAGATGATAAATACTAGATTTGACTTGCGAACAATACCCATGAACATTACCCATAACCTCCATAGCTATAACCCATAATTTCCTTAGTTCTATCCCGTTTGAAGCTTGTTTTGAAAGTGACACGCTCATGACCTCGTCGTAATATTTTATGTATAATATTACTAAAAATATTAAGATTAATAATAATAATAATAATCTTAATAATAATAATAATAATAATAATAATAATAATAATAATAATAATAATAATAATAATAATAATAATTATTATTATTATTATTATTATTATAATAAATAAATACTTACGGAGTAATATGTGTAAAAAAAAACATGCGCAAGAAACCTGGTATTTATAGCCATAATTCCTGATTCTGATGCCCATGCGAGTGCATGGGATTTTAGTGCAAATCTCAAGCACTTGCATGAGCTCATGCACTCGCATGGGTTTTATGCTTATTTCCCATGGGATCGCATGGCCGTCAGATCCAGCTCACATATTTTTTGTTTTCTTGTTTGTCGACATAATTAAATATAATATAAATAATATATATAATTTAAATAATTAATTATATATTATATTAAATTCATGTGCATAGTTGACTTGTAATTTTCGTTCCGATGACTCGTACGTTGTCACTCGACTTATGTCCCGGTTTCGGTTTCTCGAACGCATTTTCGTACGCTTAGAAAACTCGCAATTTACGTTTTGTGACTCGTACCTTTGTCAAAATATAGTCTTAAATTATCAATAAACTATATCATTCAAAGTGTATCTTAAACTTTCGAGTGTTTTGGTCATTTACTTCTATAAATCATTGTCTCGCTATTTGTTGATATATATATATAATAACAAATCGTTTTATGACCAAGTTAATATATATTTTCAACATTCATAAACACGTTTTAAATATACGTCGCAAGTTATTCATACAATTAATATTCCAACTTATCATATATATTCAAATAAATATTTAAACCAATAATTTTAATGTACGCTATTAAACAATTAATACATTGTTATGTTTTCAAGTTATAGTATATATATATGTATCTATATACATATAATTGTTCGCGAATCGTCGAGAACAACCGAAAGGTATTTGAATAGTTCAAAAATTTTGAGATTCAGTTTTACAGACTTTGCTTATCGTGTCGGAAATGTTAATAATACAAAGATTAAGTTTAAATTTGGTCAGAAATTTCCGGGTCATCACAAATGTTTTCACAAAGCAACATGTAAAGGTGAACTATTCACAACGATGGGTAGAGATGAAAATAATCAAATTTATTTAATAGCATGGGTCGTAGTTTGTGTGAAAAATAGAGACTATTGGCGCTGGTTCCTTTCTTCATTGCCTAATGATCTTGATTTGGGCAATAGAGAGTATCTGACTACCATATCTGATGGTCATAAGGTATGTTATTTATCCATTAGTATGCTCGTAGTTATTAAACATTACATAATTTCACACTTTAATTGATGGGGTTAATACTTGATGATCTTAACATGGAAGTGTACTATGGACTTTGTTGGAGTGTTCCATTCTGGATGGAGAAATGACGTCTCTTTATTTTAGGATAGAAGAAGAATTGTCTACAGCTCACCTCTTCAGTATCTCACGAGCACGAGATGAAGTATCGTTGTTGCTGTTGTACCGTGGACTCTATATAACTTATACTCACTTTGTCCCATAATATGTCCACCAAGAAAAAAAAAATTAGATTTATGATAGATTGATGAATTGATAATTTTATACTTGTATTTAAAGTAAGTGTGACTAAACTTTATTAAGAAGTAAATGATTAAGAGTAATTAAATAGCATAAAATAAGAAGTTTAATATTTTTTATCGATTATTTCTCGTAAGAAACATATTTAAAAAAAAAAAAGGCCCAACATATTAAGGTCAACAATTAAAATGAACTAGTGAAATGACCCGTGAAATCGCGAGTTTGTTTAAACGAAACAGTTTAATGATATGTTTTAGGTATTAAGTGAACGTAAATGTTAAAGTCATTTAGTTTAATGACCCGTGGAATCACAGAGTCCGAGTAAGAAACTCGTCATGAACATTTCATCAAACACCTAAAATTTATATTAAACAATTCACATTCAATCATAAGAGATAATATTGGTTGTCATTTTATAATAAAAGTGTAAATTAAAATATAAATTTAGAATTGGTTTCCTTCTGCTTAGCTTTTATACATTCTCGTACCCAATTCAAAATAATTAATTAAAATAATTCAAAATTATTTAATTATAATAATTAAAATAATTATTAATAAGATTTAATAATAATAATAATTAATTAATAATATTTAATTTTAATTCAAAATTATTTAGATTAATAACAGCACCCACCATGCTTAAATTTTTTTCTTTTGTTTTTTAAATTTTTTTAACAAATGAATTAACCTAATAATGACATCATCATTTTAAAATTTTAATAGAAACTATAGATAGATAGATGTGTATTTTTTTTCACTGACACGTTTTATTAAACACTTGCAAAATATGTGTATTTTTTTAAAGGCAAAATAATAATAATTATTAATATGGAAACTGTTACATTACGAAGCATGCGATAGCATACTTGCAAATAAGCGAAAAAGCCGAAACTACTTTACATAGAGACTATCGAAATTGAACATGAATACATGAGTGATTAGCAGTTGTTTTGAGGTTAGCCAGCGACATCGAACGAATTGGGATTTAACAACCATTGGTTCCAATCGAGAGTGAGTTTTTTCGATCGTTTCGAGATCCATTCGTATGATTTTACTTGAATCTCATTTAGAGACATCGGCCCGTTTCCTTTTTTCTTTTGAAATAGAGCGAGATTTCGATTTTTCCAAATCATATATCCGACTGCCCACTCAACGGCCTGCCATACTCTCGATTTGTTGCCTGATGTGGATACACTTTTCCTTCCCATAAATGCTTCTGCCAAGTTCGAACGAGGCACATTAACTAGGCTCCAGTAACGGTACACTCTCCCACAGATCCTTTGCGAACTCACAGTTAAGAAGGATGTGTTCCACCGTTTTGACATCATTATCGCAAACGAGACATCTCACTGAGTCGAGATCGATGCCACGCTTGTCGAGCTCAACAAGAACGGGTATTCTCTTCATCAATGAACGCCAAATGAAGATTCCGATCTTTTGTGGTAGAAAATTATTCCACATAGTTTCGCTAGCATTTGATGGTTTGGGTAGTATCTTTTCGTCAATCAAATGGGTAAGAGCAGAGGACGAGAAAAGCCCGTTTGCATGCAGGTTAAACATCCAGCTATCCTTTTCCATATTTCCAAAATAGAAGGTGCTGAGCATACTTTTTGTCGGGGTTGGCATGTCGAGTAAATTTCTTAGAGACGGGTGAAGAAATTTGGTCCTATATGTGGGGTCAAGACGAAAGATAAGGTTAAGAAGAAAATTGCGATGGATAGTTCATTTTGTTTACAGGATAGCAGTGATGATGATGAAGTGGGGGGTGCGATTCAAAAAACCTTCATAGATACTCAAAAAGACGGGGATTGTATGTGGTCTTATGTGGGCTCGGGGTCGGGACGTGCGTTAGAGAAAAGGGTTTCTTTTTACGAGTTTAAGAAAGGCGGTTTGAATCCCCTGTCGGCGGGAACTTCCACCAGTGACGGGTTTGGAAACGAGTCGACCTATTTTTTTTATCGACTTGAGAGGCATCGAATGCTCTCATTTGCACCCACGCATGCTAGGTAGGAAAATCCAAGGATCGAACCTGGGTTGCTTGGTAACTAATTTCGGGTCCCGAGTTGCTTGGCAACTAATCGCGGGAATCCTGGAGAAAACCTCCCATTCCTCGGAATCGAACCCGGGTTGCTTGAAAACTAATTGCGGGACCGCCCTACTAAGGCTCGATACCACTCAACTGGAAGGCCGGTGGTGAGTTGGCCTATTTGTTCAAGGCTAGTGTGGGCAAAGGCGTTGACACTAACAACATTGTCGACAGATACTAGAAGTCGTCGTCGTTAGCTTAGTTGGTTATCCATGTTTTCTCAATTCTTGTGTTCGTAGGTCGTGTAGTTCGTTTCCTTGGGGTGAGACTTAAGTTTAGTTAGCTTTAGGTCGTGTTTCGTCACTGGGGTTAGTTTATTGTTTTCGAACCTTGCCCGTGTTTTCTATTTGTATCTTGTTTTCTTTTTTTCTTCCCAAGTTAAAGAATTGTTATAAAGTTTCCGTTTTTTCGCGCAAAAAAAAAAAAAAGGAAAAAAAGAAACAGTGATGAATGAGTAACATTTATGGATGTTTGTTGAGTTTGAAGACATCAGTGGTGTTCACAATGCTATCAAGGTGTGAATATTATTATTGTTACTGGTGTTCTACTGTATCTCAATTAGTATGTTACAGGTTCACTAAAGGTTCAGAATATTATGTTTTACATATACACAACAGAAAATAATGCAGTATAACTTGTCATATAAGCCATAACTTACTGGTTGAAGCTCAACCTTATTGCTGTGCTATTGAATGTCTGGTTAGTTGGTGAAAGCACCAAAAAAGTTACAAGTAGTGCATAAGTGTTCGATCCTTGAACAACGTGTGTTTAAACATTTTCTAGATTTCATAAGCGTCTTCATCTGCTTCCCAGAGAAACTTGGCATACGCAGCTAGAACGTCACTGAAAAACAACATGATATTATTTATATTTATCATTATGAGAATATAAGTCAACACAACTTAATCAAATTCAAATACATATATACATTACATATACTATAGATTTGGTGATTTTATATATCTAAGGAGATTTAGATTAGGTTTCTTTTCCAACAAGTCAAATGGATAAATGTATAAATATTAACTAGAAATCATTTAAAAGTTACCAGATGCATACACGTCACTAAATGTTTGGACATCAGAAGAAAACTTTTCTGACCCAACCCGTTTTGACCCATCACATTGTTGAGTTAATTGGTTTATTTGATGGTATTGAACGCGTCCGTGGAAGTAGCGTGGAATGAATCGATTAAGGGGATGATTGTTGGAGCTAATCGATTCATTGTGTCCCACATCGGAAAGTGAAAGAAACAAATGTGCATATATAAGCTTATGGGAACCTCCCTCTATCACCAATTGGTTTTAGAGAAAAGAGGGACTCATGAGCTTATATACATGGCATGTTGGTGGACCTAAATCGATCCTACAACCTGGTTATAACCCAGATGTCTGGACGGTGCGAAATGGTAATGGCGGTTCAAACTGAGATGACTATGGACGTGACCGAGGAGGAGGTCCGGTGTCCGGGAAGAGTCGAGATGGTATTGAACGCGTCCGTGGAAGTAGTGTGGAATGAATCGATTAAGGGGGGTGGTTGATGGAGCTAATCGATTCATTTTGTCCCACATCGGAAAGTGAAAGAAACAAATGTGCATATATAAGCTTATCGGAACCTCCCTCCCTCATGAGCTTATATGTTGTACATGTTGGTGGATCCGAAATCGATCCTACACACATAATGACCCAAATTGGCACCTTAATTTTTACCTATTGGCTGGAGCAACTTGTACTGATTGTTCAAAGAAACTAGTGGCCTTTTCTTGATCGTGATGAAGTTCCCACATCAACTGAGCGTATTGTGAAACCACTAAACCGTCCCTAGGATCAGCTTGCACTGCACGTAAGTAATATTTCTCAGCTCCTTCAAGGTCTCCCTTAGTCTGTGAATCAACGGTAAGAAAATATAAACGCCGATTCATAAATGTTTGCTACATTACATAAATCCTACAACCTCAAGGCCAAATGCTGTTTTGGGGCTAAGAAAGTATATGAACCTGTTGAAGAAAGCGAGCGTAGTTTCTAAGAAGCAAAGGGTCACAACAGTTTTCATCTACCGCCAAAGATTCCTAAAATTCAATGCAATTTCATTCATGTTAAATGAAAAACAAATGATTTAAATGTAAATTTTAAACTTACGTGAATTTACCTGAATGGGTGTAGCTGCTTCATTGCTCTCTTCATCTTCATCTATTTCCCACATCAAGCTCGCATATGCTGCAAGAACATCACTGCAAAAACAGATATAATTCAATCAGAATGTATACCGTTTTCAAGAACGTTATCATACAAAGCTTCGGGGTTTTCATGGGTTACCAACTACAACATTAATATGAATTTACAAATATTTGAACTGAAATTCTTCAAATGTATTAAACTTAAACTCATATTACTGCTTTAAGCTTGTATAATAATCCATATCCATTTTAAAAATGGGTTGCCATTAAAGGGGCAATTTAGAATGTCAAATTGGGTTATGTTTATCTCAAGTGGGTAATGTAACATCCCGAAATTTCATTCAATGTGAAGAGTAGGGAGTATGTCGTGAGATTATGCGCACCTTCACCGTCTACATCATATCTCACTCATACAAACTCAGAACTCAGAATGTGGTGATTCAAAAGCCCAGATGACATAACTTGTGCACGAACGATGTTATAAAATCTAAAAGCTGAAATTGGTCAGATGCGCCGCAACAGGACCTGAGGACTGATTCTTGCAGTTTTTGTTAGTTGAGGGAAAGTGAAGAAAATGGAAGAAAAAAGGGGTAATCTTGACCCAAAGGGAGCGCTCTCTTGTCCTTGCAACCTAGACCTCCATTTTTACCCATTTGGTAAGTCCCGATCCGAATTTTGTTGCTCTTTATTCTGATTTTTGGGAAGGGTTAGGGTTAGTTGATGATTATAAACCCCAAATTACATGGTTGTTGGTTTAGATTGTTCAGTAGAAAGAGCATGTAAGTACATAGTTTGGCCTTGGCTAAATTTCTTGTTTTGGCTAGAGAATGAGATTTAAGATGAACTCAAGTCATCTTGTTGGTAACTTTGAAAGATTAAATGTGGTGTTTTGAGTTTGAAATTTGTAAAAATGGAGGATGGAAGTCTAGAAATCTTTGGAAGTAGAACTTCATAATTTTGGTTAAAAATTAATAAAATGTGCTTGAATATGTTGTAAATGTAAAAGCTAGATTTAGAAAGAATTAAGTAATTGGTAACAAGTCAAATGGGGTTAGTGAAATGGTTTGGTTGACATGAGTGTCAATCTTGTGGTTAACCAAGCTGGCTATGTTGGTAAGGGGTGAATCATATGTATTGGGATGGTCTTGATAGACAAGTGAGTTGTATGTGTTGTTTTTATGATTGTATAGGTTGATCCTTTTTATACGCTCGGGTGCGGACAAAGGGAAAGGTAAGCTAGGTGATTAGCTTGCTTATATGTTGATAGACCTTGGAATTGTATAGAAGGATGGCTTGTAGTTTCTGAATCTAGTTGGCTTTTAGTAAGGGGTAGCAACCCCGACATTATGCCCATGATACTTGTGTCTTTTGTGGTAAAAAGGGTCATAATGTTATTGTCGAGTCTTGGTGTCAGTTATTGTCGTTATTGGTATTGTATGCTATCTTGTTGTAGTGTAACATGTTTTATAAGATGGTTAAGTGGTTTTGAGCAGATTGTGTATGTGTTTGATGTTGAACTTGTTAACATGGGTCAAAACATCAAGTTTTAAGCTGCAGGGGTAGATGCGCCGCGTCAGGGTACATGCGCCGCAACTGATTATGGTGTGGGAGTTCTGAGAATGTTTAGATGCGGTTGCGTTAGCTGGATGCCGCATAGGTCGAGATGCGCAGCATCTATCTACGATGCGCCGCATCTGAGTATGAAAGTAATAGAAAAAGAATTTGGTCGGCATTTTGGTTGTCGGGTGTAAATACATTTGAGGTAATGGCTAGGAGTGGAGCAAATCAAAAGTCAACCAACGTGTATTATCTGATAACCCCTAAATCACTTCATATCATGACGGAAGAAATAAATAATACACAAAAAGTGTTTATGGATCAATATGAACTGTACTCAAAAGGTTACCTATTTTGACATGTTATCCAACCAGTTTAACCCGTCATTAGTCACAAAAGTACTAATTACTCACCTGTCATTCGGGGCAGCAGAAACAGCAGCTTCAAAATAACCCAAGGCTCTATCTTGGTCATGATGAAGCTCCCACACCAACTTAGCATATTTCATAAGAATCTCACCGTCTTTAGGATCTGCTTGTGTTGCACGAAAATAGTATTCTTCAGCTCCATTAACATCTCCGTTCGACTGTCATGCCAACAAAGCTAAAAATGTATTGAATCACTAAATAAACTCGTGACCAAATTAGACTCCAAATTACGAATTGTGTATCGATGTCGATCAGATTGAAAGAATTTGGTGAAACTACCAATGATCGATAACCAAATGAAGGTACTTAAACATCGATCAACGATCATCAACCACCCAAAACTTTAACCATGAAGCACTACTATCTTAGCATAAGAATAAGAAAATATCCTTAAAAGACATCCCTTTTGGACTTTCATTAGCATATCCATTTAAACGCAATTAACGGGTGAATTCAATTTAATTATTTTCTGATAACTTTAATAAAATAAATATAAAAACTGATTCTTAAATTAGCGATATTCACTAGAAGTGTTCTCTATATCACTATATGCCTATTCTGTAGTTCTAGTTTCATCTTTAGTGGCAAAATGCTTGCTAGTTTTGAGACAAAATTTGTAAACAAAGGTTGTTTAATATAAAAATTAAATCTTTTTAATTAACAAGAAGAAAAATATTATTTATATATATCCTCAATCTAAATAACTTAACTCTAGAAACAATACAGTAATAATTACATTACATTCAATATGAAAATTTAGTAATTTTCACCTGCAAAAGATGAGCATATTTCTTCAAGAACACAGGGTTTGAAGGATCTTCTTTTATCATCTTCTTATAATGCTCCAAAATATCACCACTTTCATCAAATGTTTGATTTTTATTGTCCATAATTTTCAAATTTTCAAATGAACCAATTGTCTTTCCAAAACTAAACTCACTACTAGCTTGTTGTTTGACTTTTGAATTTTGTTGTTTCTGAATCCCAATTTCAATCAACCCTTCTTCATCAGCATACACAGAAAAAGATGGCTCACTATGCAACATTAATATTCTTTTTTTTTTTTCTTTCTCTTGACAAGTAAAGATGCAAAATCTTGATTTAGTGGACGGAAAACAAACTATCAAACTGAAATTATGGGATCTAATTATGGGAGTTGAAACCCAAAAGTGGATTATGTGAAATTTGCTATGGGAATTTCAGTGATGAAGATGTGGTGAGCAATTGAAGAAGTGATCCGTAGTGCAAGTATTTATTTTGTTTTTTATATTTTCTAGCTTGGATAAGATCCAAGAAAAGAGGTACGAAGGAGCACTTCACTGAATTCTTATTTTCTTATTTTACATTATTTTTTAATAAATTAATATCGAAAATTACCGATTCAGTCTTTTTTTTTTTTTTTTTTAAATTATGTTAATGTTGATGTTAATATTCTTTTAACTAGAAAAATTTTGATCCGCAAATTGAAAGACTCGAACCCAAGTCATTTATCTTAACAATTCATGAACTTACCATTTATTCTAGCTATCCACTCGTTATAATAAGTTCAGTTTCTTTATTTTATATATATGCTTTCCTCAAAAAAAAAAAAAAAAAAAAAAAAAAACTGTTTCGAATATCGTTAGTTGCGTTTTGTTTGTAAAATTATTTCGAGTAGAACGATGATAATGGGGAAACCTAGCTCGCGACGGAAAGAAGATAAACCCCGTAAAAAAATTGTGTGAAATGTTTTTGATGATTATTACTCTGTATATTAAAATAGAAGTTACATTTAGTACCCTATTTGAGGGGTGAAACTATTGAGGGGGTGAAACTGTAAATATTGATCGAAGGTTGAATTTGGTGTCAAAAGTTGAGGGGCTGAGAGATGTAATGTTGGGATGGTGGTTAGGTTGTCGACTTGTCGTATGGATGCTTTGAAGGACCAAAAACGACCAAAATTATGCCCTTTAATATATAAGGGTAATTAACATTTGTATCTAAATACTCCGTGGTCTTTTAATTTATATAAATAATAATATTAATCATTAAAAATTTAAATGTAAGTAATATATAGAAGGTTTTTTTTTTTTAAAGGCAATATAATTTTATTAATAACTCAAGGTAGCGCAATAACGCAAAACTACCAAGTACTCAAGGTTACATCTCAAGTAAACACAAAGATGTCAAGATGGCAACAAGAAGAATATATATAAATATCTCACAAGTGATTACGAATAAATACTACAAGGATTATGAAGCCAAGCATTCCAATCGATGATTTTTTCTTTGCACCTTCTCGCAACCCATTCAAAACTTTTAACTTGAATTTCACAAACCGCAACCGGAACGGTCCAATCTTTGTTTTTGAAGACTTTTTCGTTTCGGTTTTTCCACAAATAGTATATACACGTCCATATCACCGCTTGCCACATATGTTTACCTAAATTCGAATTAATATGCCACGAGTTGTCGGATAGTAGAGATCGTAAGTCCAAATTTGGAGGACGTGGTACGCTCCACCAATCGAAAATCTTGTGCCATACGTTACGAACTTTCTCACAAGATAAAAGGGAGTGACAAATGCTTTCGATGTCGTTGTCACAAATTGGACAGCGGACCGAATGTAATTCAACTGCCCTCTTATCCTATAACGACCCGCCAAAATCGCTATTGACGCGGTACGTTATCTACGGTCCCACAGCGAGGTTTCGACCTCTATATGATACGTTTTGATAAAATATTGCTTTCATTTTTTTTTAAATACTTTCTATACATTGAAAGTTTACCAAAATATAGACATATCCCAAATATATATGACAACTTATACAAAATGACTAAATCATCAATTTATTTAATAACAGATTATAACAATAATATTTGAATGCAATGTCTTTTTGAAAATATGGCATAAAAGACTCCATGCAGCACCTTGAGCAAATAACAAGCAGACAGCGGAAGCACTTTTGAAAAACCTGAGAATAAACATGCTAAAAGTGTCAACCAAAAGGTTGGTGAGTTCATAAGTTTATCGTAACAACCGTTATCGATAGTTTCAATAGACCACAAGATTTCATAATCATAAACATAATACACTCGCAAGTGTATGTAAAGCTTTCTAAGTGGTTGAGCACTTGGTAACCATACTTAACATTTAATCAACGTCGCATATTCCATTTATTATGAAATCTCACTACACCGTACCAAGTGTAGTCACCAAAACGAAGTACTGTGCAACTGGTCGTCCAGTCCGGTTGGGGTTGTCAGGCCCGATAGATCTATCAACAGGATTTGCGTTTACAATACCCATGTAAATAGTAGTTACCAAGCTACAGGGAAATATGCCAGTGGTACAACTCAACGTAGAATATATTTTTAAGTACTTGTGTCTATTTTGTAAACATTTATAAAAGCAGCGCATGTATTCTCAGCCCAAAAATATATATTGCAAAAGCAATTAAAAAGGGAGCAAATGAAACTCACCTGACAACTTCAGAAATAAATCACAGAGATGTGACCGAATATCGGAATGAAAGTAACCGTAGACCTCAACCTAGAGAACATATATTGGTCAATAAGTGTCTAATAAGCTAGGTCGGTCCATAGGGTAAGTATAGTCCTATTGCTCAAGTCCGACTCATAAATTTAGCGAAGTTTAGCAAAAGTCAACAAAAGTCAACCGAAGTCAAAGTAAGTCAAATGTAAGTCAAACGCAAGTCAAACACAGTCAACATGGTCAAGACAAATAAACAATCTCATAATATTACCCAAGTTGGTCAAATAGTCAAACATAAGTCAAACTTAGGTTATCTATTTTTACTTAGATAAAATATTATTTACATATATGTATTATTTAGGTATTTTGCAGCTGATTTCGGGTCCCATCAACTTTGATATAATACCTTAGGTCATGACCATTGGAAAGTATATCATCCCACCTTTCTATAGACAGTTTATTTGACGAAAACGGAGTTACGGTTTAAAAGTTATGGCCTCGCGAAAACAGCCTCCCGAAACATAAACTGCTGATAAAATGTAAACTGCTGATAAAATGCCAAGTGTTCAAAATCAGCAACGATTACCCATTTTCACGCTTGTTTTAAACCTGTTTAGACTTAAACAAAATCATACATATAATATATCGTTTTAAAGCATGTCGTAAATACTTTCAATGCCAATTAATAGTTTTTATCCAGACTTAACTGATTTCAACTTACGAGTCCGCAAAGTAGACCCAAGAGTCATTTTTGACACTTTACCAAAACTAAAAGTCAGCCCCAACATCCTGTTTTCAGGCTCGTTTTAAACTAGTTTTGACTCGACAAAATCATACATATCTTATATCATTTTGAAGCATCTCATATCTACTGTCTGACCCAATTAATAGCTTTCGCCATAACTTAATCATTTATAATTTACGAGCCTACAAATTGAGCCCGAGAGTCATTTTGACAATTTCACTAAAATAATAAAAAAATTTCATTGACAACTCAAATTCCAAACCATAATACTTGAGCATGTAAAAATCATGTCATAAGTTTAAAAATGATATTTTAGACGTGTTACATACCTTTGATCCTCAAAATTTCGCATATTGGTCAGAGTAGACGCGTATGACTCAAATGGGTCATAAATACCCATTTTGATCAAAACATGCCAAAATCATTTTTAAAATATTACAAACTTCAAACTTACTTAAATTGATATATCGGACGTGTCCTCGGTGCCCGTTACCCATTTTGACACTTTTTGGCTTAAACGGGTTAAATGTCCAAACGAACGGTTTAAATTACATGGTTTATACATATACAAAATTACCACTTTAGAACACCCCACACTATATGAAATAGTTAATATAAGTGTATTAAGTTCATACAAAAAGTTTCAAGTCTCAAGTATTGGTCATTATTTTTATAACCCGAAACATTTGCAAAAACACAAGTTTAAAACAAGGTTTACAGCAGCAACTTCTGTGATTTTTAGAAAAATCATCGCAACTCCAAATCAGTCACTGCTAATTGGAGATGCGGCGTTTTTAAGTAGAGAATCTACCTAATTTTTCGTATAGTCTGATTTGTCCCAGAATAGCCCCAGTTACAGAATACGTTAAACTATGTTCGTGTAGTTTTCAGAAATCAAACAGCATTTTTATTAACATGTACCAAACTTTGAACGAGCGTAAAAGTCTAAAGAAAATTCGAATCGACCCGATTCTTGAGTCTAATATCAGTGGTTTTTCAAGTCCAACAACCCTATGAACTTATATTATCAGTTATATGTCATTTAGCATGCCAAAAACGTTCACCTTTATTCATACAAAAACATAACTTCAATCGTTCATAACTTAAGTTCTATAAATCGAAAACATATGATATCTAAACGAAAAGTTAATAATTTTTCAAGATCTTTTAAAATATTATCATGCCAAGAACAGATTGTAAACTCAACTTTTCCAGATTAGCAATATCAAATACGAATTTTCAAATCAAAATCAATTAATCACAATTTTTGATCTAGAAATCAAAATCGCGCAATATCTATATGAAAAATTAACTACTCTTCGATAGCAATTCAATTATGAACTTTGATTAACTGTATTTAACATGTAAGAATGAGTTCATATCAGTTCAAAAATGGAATTTCATTATAACTACTCAAATGATCAATTAAACACCATTTCATTTGTAAATATTCAAGGACTTGAGCACTAGACACTATATCTACCCTAATATGTATCAAAAACATGAAAACTCAAAAATTAGAGTTTTTAAAACTTACCCTAATCAAGAAATTATTAGTATAGATGTGTAGAGCTCTTCGAGAGGAGTCCGAATATGTAAACGATTTTATGATCAAGTGATTTCTTGAAGGTGTTTTTGAGGAAAGAAGATCGATGAAGATGATGAATAGTAGATGGGTGTTCTTAAGAGAAAAATTGTGTACGTGGTTGTTTGATGAAATGAATCTGATGTAGATAATATAGATAAGACAGAGTCACGGGTAAATATCTATCTCAATAATAGATATCACGGGTATTAACTTTATAGTCACGGGTATAGATATATCATGGGTGTAATATTAAATAAACACGGGTTATAAATTTTTGTAGTCACGGGTTTAATAGTAAGGAAATATAGATATAATATATAGTCAAAGGTAATTATCAATGGCATTTACGGGTATCCCTAAAATATATATATTAGATTTTTATTAGATTTTTATCCGTTATCTAAAACCCAATGTATTTTGCCTTAACATGTTTCTGTGATTGATAAATTTTATATTTAAAAAAATACATCTATGTATATTGTTCGAAACCTTTTATATTTAATTCCAGTCAATTATTAAGATTATGTTTAAATATCACTATAATATTTAAATTGTATGATAGAGTAATTATAATGTTTATAAGTCATTATTACGTAAATTATGGGAGTAGTTGGCAAGTGGGTTACGAATTTTTATATCCATTATATAATATAAAATATTATAATAATAAACTGAATTATTAGTTTGAATTATTAAACCGAATTATTAATTTGAATTATTAATTCATTTATTAGTTTGAATTATTAGTGTATAAAACTATATATCTAGAAACGTTCGTATAATACGCGTATAAATACTTGTTGAATAAAAATATAAGTATCATCATCCTACTTAATTAAAATGATTTTCAAAACTCAATTGTTATATAACCTAATTAATAAAATTAATAATCATACATTTTGTTGTCTTAAAATTTATTTTTTTTTCGTTTTCACTAACCGTAGTGTTTTCAAAAAAAATATAACCAATATTAATAGAAGTATATTATAAAAAAAAATTTACATATAAAATTGTAGATTTTAAGTAACGGTTGTTATGTTTTTTTAACGGAAAGTTAACGGAAAAAGTCGGGTTATTACAGTACCTACCCCTTAAAGAAAATTTCGTCCCGAAATTTTGGTTAGTGCGATTAAACGGCGTTTAGGAAAACAAGTGAGGATAGAAATGTTTGTCTTGACGTAGTAAGATCGAGCATCTTGTAGTTAAGTATGAAAGTTGGGTAAAACGAGATCATATTCCTTTGGTGACGAATACCTTCGAATAAACTGCTCGGAGTGCAAGTATGATATGACAAAGATGGGAAGGAAATCAAGTGTGACCTCAAATGATGTCACATATATAGTCAGAGTATATTCAGATGTCAGCAGAGAAAATAAATGAGTCATGTAACATGATACGTGTTGAAGGTAAGGTTGATCAAGCATTACCACCATCACGTTCCATTAGAACTTCCGCATGACTTACCGTAATATAACCATGTTGATCGGGCGTCATTATATTACACTAACTCATGCTTCCATTCCAACACTACTCCAAAATATTTATGGATATAAAACAAGTGTCATTTTCCAGAATTTATAAATTGAAATGATTTCAAAAAGGGGTGTACTAAAAATAGTACGAGAATATAATATTTAATTTAATTAATAATATTGAAAGGGTAATGACGTAAGAATGTCTTTGAAACTATTGAGAATCTTCGTGAGTCGGATAAGACTTCTTCCGAATTACAATTCGAGATGTCGGGAGTTTCTGAATCGAAGCACATAAGCACATAATATAACACATATGATATCTATAAAAATATATAAGTAATAACTCACATAGGAATGTCGGGAATTTCGAAAGTCCTGAATGACACTTCCTAGTTTTTCACTAACCGGGGTGTTGAAAATGACTTGAGCAGGAGAAGGCTTGTAATCAGAAGGAGAAGTACTTTCTCACCGATAGTAATAATAATATTATATTAATGTCAGAATATGCACATAATCACGTATAAGTGTAACGACACGGTTGTAGACTAGACCACTAATGTATCCAAACAGTCCAGGTCAGACACACTAATGCACCTAACTCCCTACAACCAACGCTCTGATACCACATATAACGACCCGCCAAAATCGCTATTGACGCGGTACGTTATCTACGGTCCCACAGCGAGGTTTCGACCTCTATATGATACGTTTTGATAAAATATTGCTTTCATTTTTTTTTAAATACTTTCTATACATAGAAAGTTTACCAAAATATAGACATATCCCAAATATATATGACAACTTATACAAAATGACTAAATCATCAATTTATTTAATAACAGATTATAACAATAATATTTGAATGCAATGTCTTTTTGAAAATATGGCATAAAAGACTCCATGCAGCACCTTGAGCAAATATCAAGCAGACAACGGAAGCACTTTTGAAAAACCTGAGAATAAACATGCTAAAAGTGTCAACCAAAAGGTTGGTGAGTTCATAAGTTTATCGTAACAACCGTTATCGATAGTTTCAATAGACCACAAGATTTCATAATCATAAACACAATACACTCGCAAGTGTATGTAAAGCATTCTAAGTGGTTGAGCACTTGGTAACCATACTTAACATTTAATCAACGTCGCATATTCCCTTTATTATGAAATCTCACTACACCGTACCAAGTGTAGTCACCAAAACGAAGTACTGTGCAACCGTTGAATACTGGTCGTCCAGTCCGGTTGGGGTTGTCAGGCCCGATAGATCTATCAACAGGATTCGCGTTTACAATACCCATGTAAATAGTAGTTACCAAGCTACAGGGAAATATGCCAGTGGTACAACTCAACGTAGAATATATTTTTAAGTACTTGTGTCTATTTTGTAAACATTTATAAAAGCAGCCCATGTATTCTCAGCCCAAAAATATATATTGCAAAAGCAATTAAAAAGGGAGCAAATGAAACTCACCTGACAACTTCAGAAATAAATCACAGAGATGTGACCGAATATCGGAATGAAAGTAACCGTAGACCTCAACCTAGAGAACATATGTTGGTCAATAAGTGTCTAATAAGCTAGGTCGGTCCATAGAGTAAGTATAGTCCTATTGCTCAAGTCCGACTCATAAATTTAGCAAAGTTTAGCAAAAGTCAACAAAAGTCAACCGAAGTCAAAGTAAGTCAAATGTAAGTCAAACGCAAGTCAAACACAGTCAACATGGTCAAGACAAATAAACAATCTCATAATATTACCCAAGTTGGTCAAATAGTCAAACATAAGTCAAACTTAGGTTATCTATTTTTACTTAGATAAAATATTATTTACATATATGTATTATTTAGGTATTTTGCAGATGATTTCGGGTCCCATCAACTTTGATATAATACCTTAGGTCATGACCATTGGAAAGTATATCATCCCACCTTTCTATAGACAGTTTATTTGACGAAAACGGAGTTACGGTTTAAAAGTTATGGCCTCGCGAAAACAGCCTCCCGAAACATAAACTGCTGATAAAATGTAAACTGCTGATAAAATGCTAAGTGTTCAAAATCAGCAACGATTACCCATTTTCACGCTTGTTTTAAACCTGTTTAGACTTAAACAAAATCATACATATAATATATCGTTTTAAAGCATGTCGTAAATACTTTCAATGCCAATTAATAGTTTTTATCCAGACTTAACTGATTTCAACTTACGAGTCCGCAAAGTAGACCCAAGAGTCATTTTTGACACTTTACCAAAACTAAAAGTCAGCCCCAACATCCTGTTTTCAGGCTCGTTTTAAACTAGTTTTGACTCGACAAAATCATACATATCTTATATCATTTTGAAGTATCTCATATCTACTGTCTGACCCAATTAATATCTTTCGCCATAACTTAATCATTTATAATTTACGAGCCTACAAATTGAGCCCGAGAGTCATTTTGACAATTTCACTAAAATAATAAAAAAATTTCATTGACAACTCAAATTCCAAACCATAATACTTGAGCATGTAAAAATCATGTCATAAGTTTAAAAATGATATTTTAGACGTGTTACATACCTTTGATCCTCAAAATTTCGCATATTGGTCAGAGTAGACGCGTATGACTCAAATGGGTCATAAATACCCATTTTGATCAAAACATGCCAAAATCATTTTTAAAATATTACAAACTTCAAACTTACTTAAATTGATATATCGGACGTGTCCTCGGTGCCCGTTACCCATTTTGACACTTTTTGGCTTAAACGGGTTAAATGTCCAAACGGACGGTTTAAATTACATGGTTTATACATATACAAAATTACCACTTTAGAACACCCCACACTATATGAAATAGTTAATATAAGTGTATTAAGTTCATACAAAAAGTTTCAAGTCTCAAGTATTGGTCATTATTTTTATAACCCGAAACATTTGCAAAAACACAAGTTTAAAACAAGGTTTACAGCAGCAACTTCTGTGATTTTTAGAAAAATCATCGCAACTCCAAATCAGTCACTGCTAATTGGAGATGCGGCGTTTTTAAGTAGAGAATCTACCTAATTTTTCGTATAGTCTGATTTGTCCCAGAATAGCCCCAGTTACAGAATACGTTAAACTATGTTCGTGCAGTTTTCAGAAATCAAACAGCATTTTTATTAACATGTATCAAACTTTGAACGAGCGTAAAAGTCTAAAGAAAATTCGAATCGACCCGATTCTTGAGTCTAATATCAGTGGTTTTTCAAGTCCAACAACCCTATGAACTTATATTATTATTTATATGTCATTTAGCATGCCAAAAACGTTCACCTTTATTCATACAAAAACATAACTTCAATCGTTCATAACTTAAGTTCTATAAATCGAAAACATATGATATCTAAACGAAAAGTTAATAATTTTTCAAGATCTTTTCAAATATTATCATGCCAAGAACAGATTGTAAACTCAACTTTTCCAGATTAGCAATATCAAATACGAATTTTCAAATCAAAATCAATTAATCACAATTTTTGATCTAGAAATTAAAATCGCGCAATATCTATATGAAAAATTAACTACTCTTCGATAGCAATTCAATTATGAACTTTGATTAACTGTATTTAACATGTAAGAATGAGTTCATATCAGTTCAAAAATGGAATTTCATTATAACTACTCAAATGATCAATTAAACACCATTTCATTTGTAAATATTCAAGGACTTGAGCACTAGACACTATATCTACCCTAATATGTATCAAAAACATGAAAACTCAAAAATTAGAGTTTTTAAAACTTACCCTAATCAAGAAATTATTAGTATAGATGTGTAGAGCTCTTCGAGAGGAGTCCGAATATGTAAACGATTTTATGATCAAGTGATTTCTTGAAGGTGTTTTTGAGGAAAGAAGATCGATGAAGATGATGAATAGTAGATGGGTGTTCTTAAGAGAAAAATTGTGTACGTGGTTGTTTGATGAAATGAATCTGATGTAGATAATATAGATAAGACAGAGTCACGGGTAAATATCTATCTCAATAATAATAATAGATATCACGGGTATTAACTTTATAGTCACGGGTATAGATATATCATGGGTGTAATATTAAATAAACACGGGTTATAAATTTTTGTAGTCACGGGTTTAATAGTAAGGAAATATAGATATAATATATAGTCAAGGGTAATTATCAATGGCATTTACGGGTATCCTTAAAATATATATATTAGATTTTTATTAGATTTTTATCCGTTATCTAAAACCCAATATATTTTGCCTTAACATGTTTCTATGATTGATAAATTTTATATTTAAAAAAATACATCTATGTATATTGTTCGAAACCTTTTATATTTAATTCCAGTCAATTATTAAGATTATGTTTAAATATCACTATAATATTTAAATTGTATGATAGAGTAATTATAATGTTTATAAGTCATTATTACGTAAATTACGGGAGTAGTTGGCAAGTGGGTTACGAATTTTTATATCCATTATATAATATAAAATATTATAATAATAAACTGAATTATTAGTTTGAATTATTAAACCGAATTATTAATTTGAATTATTAATTCATTTATTAGTTTGAATTATTAGTGTATAAAACTATATATCTAGAAACGTTCGTATAATACGCGTATAAATACTTGTTGAATAAAAATATAATTATCATCATCCTACTTAATTAAAATGATTTTCAAAACTCAATTGTTATATAACCTAATTATTAAAATTAATAATCATACATTTTGTTGTCTTAAAATTTATTTTTTTTTCGTTTTCACTAACCGTAGTGTTTTCAAAAAAAATATAACCAATATTAATGGTAGCATATTATAAAAAAAATTTACATATAAAATTGTAGATTTTAAGTAACGGTTGTTATGTTTTTTTAACGGAAAGTTCACGAAAAAAGTCGGGTTATTACATATCCAATTCGACTAACACCGGGATTCTACCTTTTAGCACCCTCCAAAAAAATACCTCCACCTTTTTGGGAACTAGTGAATTGCGTATAGTACCCGAAGAGATAGAAGCATTCAAAGGAAGAAGCGTTTCGTCAATGAGATCCGAAAGAAATTTAGTTGTAAAAACTCCTTTACTGCTCATGTCCCAATACCACCAATCAGGCCGATCAGGACCAACTGGAACCGAAAACATTAGCTGTTGTAGTTCGGCTAGCTCGCTTCCTGCCCGACCCGTAGGTGTTCTGACCCAGCATCCATTTAAACACACTTCAGACCCGTTAACTGATAGCCTTAATCCCACCTTCGCATCCAGATCTTGTTCCAAATATGAGAGCCTCTTGAACCTATTAAAGACATATTCCCGACCCAAATATCGTTCCAAAATGAAGTTGACATCCCGTCCCCAATCTTCCGGATGAAAGAGTTAGGGAAAGGAATACCAAGATCATCAATGTAGTTCCCTGCTTTAATAATATTAGTCCACACCGAAGTGTAAGGAAATGAAATGGTTTCAAAATTGGGAAGTAAACCCCTCGAAGACCTAAAAATGCTAGAAATAACTTTGACCCACAAAACGTTTGGCTCGGATTTAAACCTCCACCACCACTTGCCGATCAAAGCTAGATTCATGCTTTTTAAAGAACCCAAATTTAACCCTCCTTTCTCGAAAGGAAGAAGGGTTTCCTCCCATTTAACCAATGAATTTTTTTTATTTGTACCCGACCCACCCAAAAAAAAGAACGTCTTACACACTCAAGTTTTTTTTACCACACATGGCGGGGCACAGAAGAGAGAGAAGTAGTACAACAGGAGACTATTCAACACCGATTTCACAAGGGTCAAGTGTCCACCATATGATATCGTACGTGCCTTCCAATCCGAGAGCCTTTTTGAAAACTTATCAAACACCGAATTCCAACTTTCGATTTTATTCATTCTACCTCCAACCAGAAGATCGATCTAATGCCCCGTCCTAATCCATCTGGACGAATACATTACATTTGGTTACATCGCGAGGTACTTGACCTCTATATGATACATTTTACAAACATTGCATTCGTTTTTTAAAAGATAAACTTTCATTACATCAAAGCTTGAAGGCATGCATACCATTTCATAATATATCCAAAATATAAATGACTTGATAATAATCCTGATAAACTCAACGACTCGAATGCAACGTCTTTTGAAATATGTCATGAATGAATCCAAGTAATATCTCTAAAATGAGCAAATGCACAGCGGAAGATTTCTTTAATACCTGAGAATAAACATGCTTTCAAGTGTCAACCAAAAGGTTGGTGAGTTCATTAGTTTATCGTAATCAATCATTTTCATATTTTTAATAGACCACAAGATTTCATTTTCATAAATAACATTACACTCGCAAGTGTATAAAATCCATTCGTATGATGAACACCTGGTAACTGACATTAACAGAATGCATATAGAATATCCCCCGCATACTCGCAAGTATGCCATAAATATTGGCAATCGCAATCACCATTTAAATCGAAGTACTAAAGCATTCCAAATTCCAGAATGGGGTTTGTTAGGCCCATAGATCTATCTTTAGGATTCGCGTCAATTAGGGGCCATTTTCCTAATTCTTAGGTTACCAGACTTGAAGGGGCGATATTCGGTATAGTAATCCAACCATACAATGTAGTTTCAAGTACTTGTGTCTATTTCGTCAAACATTTATAAAAGCAGTGCATGTATTCTCAGCCCAAAAATATATATTGCAAAAGCATTTAAAAAGGGAGCAAATGAAACTCACACTACTGTATTTTGTAGTAAAAATACATATGATGACATTGAACAAATGCATGGTTGGCTTTGGATACACGAACCTATATCATTCATATATGTATTAAAACATATTCTTGTAATCGAATAAATTTATATATTATTATTAGTGATATAATTGTTATTTTTAATAATTTATATGTTTCATTATTTATTTTTATATCTTTATTTTATATATAGTAATATTAATATAGTTAAGTTAAGTATATTAAATATATCATTTATGTAAAGATCATTTGTTTATGAATTTGTTAATTTTGATAATACTAAGGTTAGTAAAAATAATGATATTATATAATTATATTGATAAAAGTGATAATAATAATAATGTTAATAGAATTAAAGATATTAATAATGATAATAATACTAAATTGTACTATGATAACAATAGTTATAATAATTTTAACAATTCCTTTAAATCATAAATTAATAAATTTTAATTTTTCCCATTTTTTACTAATCTTTATATCCAAGATTTCTCTATTTATAATCGTAATAATAATATTATTAAAAGCTTTATATTCCTAATCATCATAATCTTCGTGTCAACTTTCTACGCTACTGCCTATAGTTTTGTAATACATTAATTTGTACAAAAATCATAATTTTTACACGTATTCGTATACCTATAACTAATTTCTATAAACTCTATCCTATCATCTTTTATTATGTGTTTATGTTAATAATATGTTTAGTATCATTATGATAATAATAATAATAATAATAATAATAGTAATGATAATACTAACAATTTATAAGTTTAATACTAGTAATAATAATGTTAATATTATAAATTGTATTAATAATCATTTTGTTAATAATTATATTTTAACATAATAACTATAATAATAATAATAATAATAATAATAATAATAATAATAATAATAATAATAATAATAATAATAATAATAATAATAATAATAATAATAATAATAATAATAATAATAATGATAATAATAATAAATAAAAGAAGGCTACCTTTCAATGTTTTCCTAAAAAAATGCCCACAACCCAGCTCGAACCCGAGACTCCTCGGTTATACACAACAACACTAACCATCCGTCTGACTGATTCTTTTCTCAAATATTACGCGTTTTAATTTCTTTTATCTTTTTATTATTATCCTCTTCTTCAACGAATGGATCGACCAGGGAAAACAAAACAACTCATCTCAGCAAATTTCCTTATTTAATTTATGACTTGAATTAAATCAGAAAGAACAAATTATTGTTGAGTTGATTTAAACAGGAAAAAAAAATGCAGTAGCAGAACATAAAGAACTTGTTTTTTGTTAATAGAATTAAAGATATTAATAATGATAATAATACTAAATTGTACTATGATAACAATAGTTATAATAATTTTAACAATTCCTTTAAATCATAAATTAATAAATTTTAATTTTTCCCATTTTTTACTAATCTTTATATCCAAGATTTCTATATTTATAATCGTAATAATAATATTATTAAAAGCTTTATATTCCTAATCATCATAATCTTCGTGTCAACTTTCTACGCTACTGCCTATAGTTTTGTAATACATTAATTTGTACAAAAATCATAATTTTTACACGTATTCGTATACCTATAACTAATTTCTATAAACTCTATCCTATCATCTTTTATTATGTGTTTATGTTAATAATATGTTTAGTATCATTATGATAATAATAATAATAATAATAATAGTAATGATAATACTAACAATTTATAAGTTTAATACTAGTAATAATAATGTTAATATTATAAATTGTATTAATAATCATTTTGTTAATAATTATATTTTAACATAATAACTATAATAATAATAATAATAATAATAATAATAATAATAATAATAATAATAATAATAATAATAATAATGATAATAATAATAAATAAAAGAAGGCTACCTTTCAATGTTTTCCTAAAAAAATGCCCACAACCCAGCTCGAACCCGAGACTCCTCGGTTATACACAACAACACTAACCATCCGTCTGACTGATTCTTTTCTCAAATATTACGCGTTTTAATTTCTTTTATCTTTTTATTATTATCCTCTTCTTCAACGAATGGATCGACCAGGGAAAACAAAACAACTCATCTCAGCAAATTTCCTTATTTAATTTATGACTTGAATTAAATCAGAAAGAACAAATTATTGTTGAGTTGATTTAAACAGGAAAAAAAAATGCAGTAGCAGAACATAAAGAACTTGTTTGACCCCGTTTGAAACTCAAAATCAATTTCAAATATCGAGGCTGTTTTAGACCACGATTACTTCATGAAAAAGGTTTCAATTCATTATTAGAAACTATCTGAATCGTTAATTTAACTTAAAACGTAAAAACGGACTCAAATTTCCCCATGAACAATCTGTTTGACTTTTGAATTTATAACTTTGACTTCAAAATTCTTACACGATACTAAAAATTGGGATTTGGATCTTTCCAGAAAGTTGAAATGGGAGATTTAGAGTAGAACTGCATTAACAAAATTTGGAATTGATTATGATTTCGTTTGGTTTGAAAAATGGAGTAAAAACAGGACATGGACATGGGTTCTTCCTCTTTCCATTTAAATTCGCAAATTTGAAGGCTGTAAAAGGGTCGTTGTAGTTGTTAAGTGGTATTGTAAGTCGACTGGTAACAATTAACACTGAATGTATTCGATTATATAATGAATTTAGGGTCGACAGGATAAATTTAGCCAGTACAAAAATATAAAAAAAAAGGTGAAAGAGATAGCAAACTGATTTTGGATATTACTGTTATTGAAATCGTTCAGTACAGATTTTAAAGGCAAAATTCCAAAGTACCTACAGGTTGATAATGATATAAAAAAGATTACATATTTATTTATTTTGCATAAATATCATGTTTATATTCATATATATATATATATATATATATATATATATATATATATATATATATATATATATATATATATATATATATATATATGTATATATACCGTATTTATTTATATATTTATATCTGTACTAATATATTTAAATCTGTATCTGGTGCACGTACATTTAGGGGTATATATATCTGTATTTGTATCATATATATATATATATATATATATATATATATATATATATATATATATATATATATATATATATATATAATGGATCATAATAATATTAAGTATACACATTTTAATATCTAGTATTAATGAAACAAATAATAATAATAATAGAAATAATAATGATAATAATACTAATATTAATAATAATACTATTAATAATAATATTAATCAGAGTAGATAATAATGATAACAATAATAAGATTTTTAATGAAATTGATAATACTAATATCATTAATGATATGATAATAGTACTAATTATATTAGTATTGATATTAGTAATAATAATATCCAATAATAATACTAATATTAATCATAATAACTAAAATTATATATATATTTTTTACTAATAATAATAATAATAATGATATTAACAATGATAATAATAATATTAATAATAATGTAACAAATCAACTGTATCAAATATAATATTATTAATAATAATGATATTAATTTGAATATTAATATCAATATTTATCATAATACTGATAATGAAGGTAGTAATATTATGATAACAATTATATTATTACTTATGTAATGTTTAATAATCATATAATAACTTTTATTGAATATTTATTATTTATACATTTTTATATATATTATAATATAATCATATATATTCATATATAGTTTAATTTTTAATTTACACTTATTTATTTTATATCTTATGTTACTTATATAATTCTAATGTTTAAATTATATTTTCAAATTATTATATACTTACATTTATATATATGTATACATATTTATTTATAATTAATTGTTCGTGAATCGTCGAGAATAGTCAGGGTTAAATGTTTCCATGTAAACAGTTCAAAATTTTTGAGATTCAATAATACAGACTTTGCTTATCGTGTCCGAATCATATAAAGATTGAGTTTAAATTTGTTCAGAAATTTCCGGATCGTCACAGTACCTACCCGTTAAAGAAATTTCGTCCCGAAATTTGATTGGGATGGTCATGATTGACATTAAGTATGTTTTCATGACGAATATTAGCTAATAAATAGAATTTTATCAAAATAGAGTAATATAGAATAAATAATTCGATTACTCGAAGCGTGCGAGTGAAATTATCACAAAAGATTGAGATAAAGATTTAACTTTTGACGTAGTCGCGGTTGGATTCCGAATTCAAGGGATTTAGAGGAATTCTTTGTAATAAGATTTGATTCTTTGATAATCAAGGAAATTAAGACCCTCTTTGCTTAAATGTGATAATTTGTTTCGATTGCTTTGTCTGATATTTCACTATAAATCCATCCTCTTCTTTTCCTTTATATTTTGGAGTTCCATCCTTTTGTTTTCTCTTTTTGACTTTAAGTCAAGCGAATAATGGTCCAGAATTCTTAGGTATAGAGTTTTGATGTTTTAGCAGAGTAGTATATAAAATAGCTTATATTTTTACAGAAAATACTATTAAATACGATACAATTTTACACAAGATATTTATTTATTTATAGAATGGATATACTTAAACCTTGCTACAACACTTATAGGCAGTGTACCTAATCGTACAGTAGTGTAGTTTTTTAGTAAGTCCGGTTCGTTCCACGGGGAATCTTTTTAAACAAAGCTTAACGCTATATTAGTTTACTTTTATAAAAATACAAATATATATATAAGTAATATTATTATTATAAAGGGGGGTTTTTACCGTTTAATGACCGGTTTGTCGATTTTAAAACTTTAGTCGCAGTTAAAACTAAATGTAAAATATTAAAAATAAATACAAGACTTAAATTAAAGCATAAAGTAAATAACGATAATGAAATTGCGAATAATAAAAGTGCGATAAAATAAACTTGCGATAATTAAAAAGTACGATAATTAAAAGTGCAATACAATAACAATAAAAATGCGATAATTAGAAGTGCAATTAAATATAAAATAAAGGAAATTAAATATGAAATAAAAGAATTATGCTTATTTAAACTTCCGTAATCATGATGTTTGACGTGTTGATTTTAGTTTTATGCCCATGGGTTAATTGTCCTTTGTCCTGGATTATTTAATTTGTCCGTCTGGTTTTTGTCCATAACAGTCCATCAGTCATAAATATAAAGTGCGAGTGTCCTCGTAAAATTATCCTTATACCCGAAGTTAAATATTCCAACTAATTGGGGACTTAAATTGTAACAAGATTTTAATACTTTGTTTAATAATTACACCAGGATGTCGACTGAGTGTAACCCAAGGTTTTAATATTTTGTTATCAATTATACCAAGTGTCCTTGTACATAATTTCACCCCTGTTTTAATTATTCTAGTGGCTATTAATCCATTCCCGTGTCCGGTTAAATGAACGATTATTCGTACATATAAATACCCTGCCCATCGTGTCCGATTGAGTGTATATGGTAATTTATAGGGACGCCCAATTGTAAATCTTTATATTAACATTAACAAACTATCATTTAGTTAAACAAATATAAAGCCCATTAATAGCTCATAGTCTAATTTCCACAAGTGTCGTTCTTTTGTCCAAACCCCAATTATGGTACAAAGCCCAATTACCCAATTTTAGTAATTAGCCCAACATCATGATTACTTCGGATTAAATAAGCATAATAATAACTTAGCTACGAGACATTAATGTAAAAAGGTTGAACATAACTTACAATGATTAAAAATAGCGTAGCGTTACACGGACAGAATTTCGACTTACACCCTTACAATATTCGCTAACATACCCTTATTATTAGAATTATAATTAAAATTAAAATTAAAATATAAATTATAAATATAAATATATCGTATGAATGGAGAAAAGAGAAAGATAGATGGATTTGTGGTGCACCAAAGCTCGATTTTTATAGGCATGTGGGCTGGAACTGGGGCTCATGCGATCACATGGATTTATGCCTTCCAGGCCATGCGATCGCATGACCAGCTAGGGAGGCTCATATTTGGTTGTTTTCTTCTGCCGACGGTTTTATAAATAATATAATATATTAAATAATTATAAGAATTATTTAAATATTATATTATATTTATGTGCATAGTTGACTTGTAATATTTAGTCCGTTGCATCGAGCGTTGAGAGTTGACTCATGTCCCGGTTCCGGATTTTGGAACGTCCTTGCGTATAATTTAATATCTTGTACTTTGCGTTTTGAATCTTGTACTCTTGTAATTTCGAGACGTTTCTTATCAATAATTGGAACCTCTTTGATTGTATTTTGTACTTTTGAGCTTTTTGGTCGTTTGCGTCTTCAATTCGTCGAATCTGTCTTTTGTCTTCACCTTTTATTATTTAAACGATAATTACTTGAAATTAGAACAATTGCAACTAAAAGCTTGTCTTTCTTGAAGAATAATGCTATGAAATATATGTTCGTTTTTAGCATTATCAAATATTCCCACACTTAAGCGTTGCTTGTCCTCAAGCAATATCGTCTTGAAATACTAGAATCACTTCTTTATTCTTCACACTTTGTACATCAGTGATTTCTATATGGCGGTATAAACAATGATAGTAACGATAGAACCATGGTTAAAGGTGGGTGTGTCATCCACAGTTGCCTCGGGTTTAGGTCAACGACACTTGCAATCAAATAGCCGATTTACTTTCGGTTTCCAAAGCAAAGTGCACATTTGAAAGGCGGTTTACAGTCCCACATGACTATGAAAATGTAGATCCTTAAGGAAATTGGATCTTTATGAAAATATTTGATCTTTTGAAAATTCAATCTAGCTTTTACCCTAGATAAGTTTTCCGAAATAACCCTTCACCGGTGTTTGCAAAATATTTTTGTGGGTTTGGTGGGTTTCAGATTTGAAAATTTTAGCTCAAAACTTGTGGTTTTGTGTCACCCACTTGCTAACCTTGTATTTGGAAAGCAACACGTCCAGTTTACTTGTCCCGTATATTACCTTTCGATAAACTACCGTCCGGTTGTAAAGGAAAGCGTTGAACAAGCAACTGTTATGGCAATGTCCCCTGACATGCTTTTAATTATGGTCTATAACGTGTCGGATGCAATTACTATCCTTGGTCGGAGCAATAGTAAAGCTCACCCTTATGATTTTTCGGTCTGGCACAAGGTCCTGTCTTTGACCACTATGCAACCACCGTTCTTACGGTTGACACCCGATTTGGTTCAGGTGACCTAATGAATTCCAGGTGAATTCCTAGGATTTTACGTTCAATGGTAATGAACGCATTGAAAATGGGTTTTCAGAAAACAATTTGGTTTTAATTTGATCAAAATATTTTCTCGTTCAAGCTCGAGTTTAGATATCATCGAATTCCATGAGTTTGTAATTCTCAATCTTTAAAGTCAATCTCAAGGATTGAGTAATATCAGTCTTAAAAGCTGATTTTTGATCTTTTAAGGAGATTATCCTTTCCGGAGATCTGATTCATTAGTCTTATCAAGCTAATTTGCACGGTGCCCCCCCATTGTACGAGATAAATCCTTCTCATGGTTAGCATAAATCTGACCACTTGGCGACCCTGTTTGATGCTGAGGTCCGTGGATTTCCTGCTGATTTTAGAGATGACTTTTCTAGATTTTTCGTCAACCTACAGCTGGTCTAGACGACAACTTCTTGACCTAAATCAAGAAGCGCGTGTCTTTTTCGGAAGACTTTACTTCCTTTTAATGATGGAATTGATTCATCGTGTAGATCCATCTCTTCTTTTCTTTCATCGGGTAAAATGGTTTAGTTTAGTCCAAAGCAAAAGTATTTTCAGTTATTTGTTACAGATATATGTGACATATGTTTAAGATAACTTGGTAAATTTTCCCACACTTGGCTTTTATTTTCCTTTTTATCGTCCTCTATTCCATTTTAAATGAATTTCAACATTTTGGTTTGTTTCTCAATTTATGTCCTTTCTGAGGTTACAATAATTTCGATGTTAACACCTAGTTTTATCGTTCATAAATATGTATAAACATGATTTTGAGTTCATTTAATTGAAAATTTTGAAAATTTTTACTAGAATTGGGTAGTCAGTATATAAGACTAGGGCTGTTCTTTATTATCAGAGAGCACTAGATTCTAATACAACTACTACGTTACTAGTATTTTTAATGGTAACCAAGTGTATAAAGATAAAAATTTTAAAAATCCGAAAGAATTTAACCCCTTCCCACACTTAAGATCTTGCAATGCCCTCATTTGCAAGAAATCAGTACAATTTAAATTATTGAGGGTGATTAGCGTAGAAATGATTAAATTTTACCAAAGTTTCCAAATATATTGGCGTTTGTTTGCTGAATGATAAATGGTGCATAGCATTTGTTCATTTCGTCTGTTGTTACATCACATTTATTTGCCATCTTGTCGTCAAAATTAGTAGCTTTTGCTGAACTTAATGCCAGTCTTTGAAAATGCGCTGTTTTACCCTGTTTTGAACAATCGACAATATACATACATACAAGTATAATCATGCATGGCAATTTGAAATGGGACTTAATATCCCACTTTCAAATTCTAAATATGAAATATTAGTACACAATAATAATAAAATAATAAAAATTACACAAATTTATCCAATAACATAAGTTTAAACATGAAAAAGTCAAAAGATAAAAACATAATAATCATAAAAATAACCAAATGGAACTAAATCAGTCTGGATAGGGGTTCCAGTTCATCTCATCGGATGGGTTCCATTGTTGGTTATAGGTGTTCTGATAGGCTTGGTTATAGTCATACCGGTTAAAGGGTGGTCGGATATCGGGGCTATGTGGCGGAAAATGAGCAGGTCGAGTAGGTACATAGTTATTTGGTACCTGATATGATAGTTGGCTCATGATTTGGTGCTGATGAACTAACCAGCTATCGTGTTGGCGTCGCCTATAATCCTCGTATACTCGCTCGGAGTTCCACTGCTCATACATACTATGTCTTGCCGCGTTCGTCATTGCTTCCTCATCTATACGAACGTGGACGTCAAGAATAGCATCTCGAAAGACATCCCTAATGTCTTCCGCCTCCTCCATTTCCTCGTCTGAGCCTCTCTCTACCTGAGGATGAGATCCCTCATAGGGTACTGCCTGGTTACGTCTACTTTTCAATACCTTAGCACCCACATAAACTTTCAATCCTAAGGGCTCAACCTGTTCTCTACAAATCTGTAATGGACCCCCTTGGTTCCTATCAACACCTAAATTGTGACGCCCCGTACAAAATCATCGTGTACGGTACATCAACAACAGGATCATTACAAGGTCAAACACTATATGCTGTTTGAAAACCAGTTTTACATTCATGAACATATAACGTTTTACAAAAGATGAATAGGAAACATTAACATGAGTACATGATACTAAGGTCATTACAAAGCTATTGTTTTGAAAATAACATAAGTTGGGAATGCAAAGTAAAAGTTTCATGCTTGAGACATCTCTAAGTAATGCAGCAGAAGTCTAACACAGCAAGTCTGTAACAGCAAGTCTATACACCGAGACTAGAACAGCAAGGCTAACAGCAGAAGCAACAACGTCTAAAAACCTGAGAAATACATGCTTAAAAAGTCAACACGAATGTTGGTGAGCTATAGTTTGTTTGTATTCAGTAATGTAATGTAGGCCACGAGATTTCAGTGCTTCAAACAAGCGTTTCAAATCAGTAATTCAAATCAGTATGATAAAGTATATGTATAACCGTGGGCACTTGGTAACTAACTTAACGTTTATACCCCCTGAAAGTACACTTGGCAAGTGCGTATGTTTACGAAGTATTAAACACTCGTTAAATGCTAGCGCGACTAGCCCGAGTGGGGATGTCAAACCCTATGGATCCATATCTAAGATTCGCGTTCACGGTTCAAAAACCAATGATTAAACGTTACCAAGCTAAAGGGAATGTTTATGCCGTTGTATAACCCACACATATATAAGTTTAAGTACTCGTGCCTAGTATGTAAAACATAAAATCCGCATGTATTCTCAGTTCCCAAAATAAGTTAAAGTAAAAAGGGAATCCTATAACTCACAGTGATAAAAGCGGTAAAGTCGGTAATGAAAGTACGCAAGTAGTAAGTCGGTCCGAAAGGTCGTCAACCTAAATCAAGGGTTACTAGGTCAGTAGGTTGTTTTTATAAATTCTAATAGTGCATAAAATAAGTTTAAGTGTCATCATCATCATCATTCATCATCATAAAAGCTAAGTAAGTTCGACAAGAATAGAGATCGAAACAATAGGCTGACTTCGGTCAGCTGCTGCGACCTCTACGTAAATCGAAAAGATGCATAGTCAGTGGCTATAACTCCGTATGTGAGTCCCCTAACCGCTGACCAATTTTCAGAACCTAAATCGTCTTCGTTTGACCGTGGCGACGGTTTAAGTGCGAGTAGGTCAGAAATTTTAGCACAACGTTAATAGGGTGTAGTGACTCTCGGAGGGCCATAAATCCTAAACCGTAACTCGGATTAAGACGAGGCCTAAACGGAAAATCATCTACTCGAACCGAACTAACTGAAAATCAACTTTCAAGTAGCTCAGGTGGTCTGATCAGATACGAAAATTAGTGGACAAGTGCTCCGGTGAGGTTCTTGGTGCTTGATGCTCATCACGGTTCTCATCCTTGATGCTTGTAGCTTCAAGTGTACAACTCGTTGATGGTTTAGCATCACTTTTGACCAAGATTCTACCATCAATACACAATATGTTAAGACCAAGTGGTAACACAACTCATTTAAGAGTCTTAGATGGATGATGAACCAAGGTTACATCATATCCTTAGTCTTAACACAATTACAAGTCCTATTTACAAACAAAGTTACAAACTTTACATCAATCAAACAAGTATGAACATGATCCAAGTCAAAAGAGGTGATGGAACCCAAAGCTAGAGAGCTTGGATCCTTTTCACACAATTTATAAGGTCACAAAGCTAGAAAGCTTGAACCTTTAGTGTTCTTGAAGATCTTGAAGCATAAAGCTTGGATCTTTAAGATATATGAAGATAACAAACAAAAGTTTGAATCTTTATCACAAAATAACAAGATTAAAGTAAAAGAAAGATGAATCTACAAAGTTGGTGAAGATTCAAAGCTAGAAAGCTTGAATCTTCCATGTTCTTGAAAGATTCATGCTTGAATCAACAAGATATAAGCAAGATCAAAGCTAAAAGGAACTTTGATCTCCATAATATGATGATGATGGCCACGAAAATGAAAGGAAAAGAAGAAGAAAAAGAAGACTTACAAGCAATACTAGAAAGGGAAGAAAGAAAGAACAAGTGTGTGTGAAAGCCAAATGAGCAAGTGATTTGAATGAGAGGTAAATGGCTAGTATTTATAAGCAAGGAATTTGATAAGGATTGATGACATGGACAAGGGCTAGTATTTATAAGCAAGGAATTTGACAAGGATTGATGACATGGACAAGGGCTAGTATTTATAAGCAAGGAATTTGACAAGGATTGATGACATGGACAAAGGCTAGTATTTATAAGCAAGGAATTTGACAAGGATTGATGACATGGATAAGGGCTAATTAATTGGGTCACTAGCTAGAGTAGGGTGTGCTTGAGCCCAACAAGACTAACTATTGTGCATAATTAAATTACTACGCGTAATTAAGCATCCAAAAACCCAGGTAATTATTATTATAAAATAATAATTAATATTTCGCAGTCATAATATTCCGATTATGACAAAAGTTAAACGTGCGCGCAAGTTCGCGGTTTATTCGAAACGTCAAATAACACTAACGGTTATAAAGGCTTCCAATGATCAAGTTATGTATCCTACGTACTCTAAGGCACGTTTTAACATATAAATGGAAGTAAACCACGTAAATCAAGTTTCCAGAGTGTAAAGTAACACAGTACGCACAAATACGCAGTTTCGCAAAAACACAAGGCACAAAAGCAAGTCGAAAAAGCCGGGTCGTTACATTACCCACCTGTTAATGGAAATTTCGTCCCGAAATTTGAGGAGTGACAAAAAAAAAATGGTACCGTATTTAAATAAGAAGTAGCGTATCAAAGTTCCGAAAGATTCGTGGGCTAAAAAGTGAGCTATTTACCTTGAAAGGTACTCTGGCGTATAAAAGTAAGAATAGGTATATGCTATTAATTAAGTCTCTTAGGAGATCAACAAATTGATTTCGTTTCTGGTTAACAAGAGTATGTTGTCTGAATATATCCACAAAAGAAAAGATGATGTTTTTAGCCTTACAGACATCTTTAGTAAGCTGGATGCATGAAATACATCATGAATGTTACTAAACTCATCTAAAACATTGAGCGCTTATGTCGCAATACAAAGCTGACAGGTAGGATGGAAAACATGGTGATCATAACCATGCGATTTGATGTCTTGATAGTGTTAGCCACGGATTTTACTAACCCCTTGATTTCGGAAAGAGACCATAGGCATAAAGAACTCGATATTTAAGAACGTTTCATTTAACTATATGAATTGAAACTTTTGCTGAAAGTGAATAATCGGACTTATATGCAATGCAAGCCATAATTATCTATAGTGCCTTCAGGACGGTCTGAACGAACAATGAAGGATATCACCCAGTTTACCATACTGCAGGTGAATTTATCCTTAGATAGAATGAAAGAACAGTTCCATAATGTAACTTTATCCTTTCAGTTACATGTTGAAGTTAGGGTTAACATTAACTAGAAAAACATATAGTTGCAACCAACGAAGAAAGGAATGTGTAGAGTAACCATATCCGTATTACAGATGTTTTAAGCAGTCCCTTCCAAGAGGATAACAAGATTCATAGATTCCTAAAGTATGTTACTTTACATTTCTGAAAGAGAATCACACGAAAGGTGTGATCTTTGAACCAGGGTGAACTCTTCGAGCGGTTTGTTCTGAATTTATCCTTATACTTAAGGAGATGCGCGGACAAGAAGATACGTGGACCCTTGGTCGTAAAGAACGGTTTACTCTAAGTGAAAAGAATCTCAAAATGATTCCTTGTACCTCAACCTACTAATTCATAGAGATGGTTTTTATGAGGATGTTGCGATTAGCCGTGAAATATTGAGAATAGAAACCCACCTAGTGCCCTTCCTACAATGGGGTGACCATTGAGTGTACCTCAGAAAACTGATTTATCGGCCCGCGATTTTGCCATGTTTAACCTTAAAAGGAACATTTTTCGAGTACAAAGACTTCCTAACAAATTTTTTTTTTTTATAAATCTGCCACCCAAAGTGGCTCAAGCATTTTTAATAAGGATTTTAATAGTAAGCTTCATCCCTAATGGAGGGAGAGAAGAAGTGTGATCCCTACACGGTGTAGTCTAATACGGAAACCTTTAATAAAATCAACCGAGGAAGTTTTGAAAAACCTTTAAACGTTTGATGCGACAACATAAATGGAACGAAGTTCTTGGTAAATTTAGAAGTATGTATAACGAGTACCATTTGCACAAAATTATTTGACTTAAAACAACTCAATAAAGGAGCGATTTTTAATCATCTTGAAGGCATAACTTACTATGTACTAACCCAAAATAAGTAAGGGTAAATTTATACATATATGATTTTATAAATCGCGTAAGTGATAGAAAAGTTTTTAGTACTTTCATTTGTCCATAAATCTCGTGAGGACCGCACAAATAAGCAACGTGTAAATCAATGTGTAAAAATTTTGATAAACATAGTTTTTCGTATTTCAGAGGTTACGAGTTGAAAAAGGTCGAGTGAAAAATCTTTGAATCATCAGTTGACATGTTACTAGGTAATGAAAACTAATGAATTAAATGTAGTTTTGTTGATTATCCGAACTTAAGTCTTTGGCCCAAAAATGTTTACGTCCGAAGCTGTTGCTAAAAAGTGAGGTATGAAGGATAGAGCATGAGGATGAGAAGTTAATCGCTTCTTGACTTTGCAGAATGCCACACAGGTTATGGCTAATATTAAAGTCGGAATACTAATGATGTTAATATCGCGAGATGAGAATTTCCTTGGAATAGGTCAGGACTTTGAGTTATGTAAGATAGAGCATCGCTCCGACAGATGTGAAGAATAAGATCCCTGGGGTAACGCAGTAATTTTGAATGGTTTAAGTGTTTGTGGATGCCCGAAGGCTCTGCATGACGTGGTAGTAAGTGCCTTCATCACATACACACACATGAATCTCTTAGTTTCGACAGTTGTCTGTCTTCATGATGACTTGGATACGAATAAGCAACGAAAAATTTTATATTGACAAGCAACGAAAATTTTATAGAATTCATTTAAGGTGACGATGTAAGAAAAGAAATTAAGTTCTTAGCAAACTAGGGTTATGTACAACACGTACCATTCAAGGTAAAATATCCTTTGAATAAAAGATTTGATTTGTAAAAGTGAAAGTAAAATTTCATATGTATTTGTCAAAAAGAAGTAATTATTTACTTTATTTTATATAACGTATACGATTTTAAAAATTTGCACGAATGGCAAATAAAATAAATTTATTTTTATTAAGTTTTGAGAGGATCGCACAGTAAAATAGTGTAAGTAAAATTTTGGCAAACAAAATTTTCATATTTCGGAGGTTACAAGTTGAAAAAAGATTGATGAGAATCGAGTAAAAGACTTTTGAAAATCTCGGGTGATATTTGAGCAAAAATGTTACGAGGTAATGAAAACTGTTGAATTTTAATGTGGTTGATGACTATTAGTAGGGCATAAGTCCTTCGACCAAAAATGCTTAAGTATAAAGTTGTTGCTTATAAGTGAGAAACGAAAGGGAGAGTATGAGGACGGGGATTAACTACCCATTGATTTTGGAAATTCCGAACTGGTATGACTAATATCGAAGTAAGAAGGGTGATGGTGTGATTATCATTGATTAAGAATTCTCTCGGAATAAGTTAGGATTCAGTGTCGCATAAGAATTAGTATCAAATACGATTCTTGGGTAGTATAGTATTTGAATTGATGAAATGACGGGATACAATTTCCTTTATGTATCGTTGTCCATTGTATCAGTTTCTTTCATGGCTAGAAAGTGAGCAGATTTGGTGAGGCGATCAACGATAACCCCGATAGTGTCATAACTGCCGACTGTTTTCGGTAGTTTCAGAATGAAATCCATCGTCATCCCTTCCCATTTCCATTGTGGGATCTCGGGTTGTTGAAGTAATCCGGATGGCTTTTGGCTCACCATTCTCGCGAGGTATACGAATAATCTTCTTACTATAAATAACTTTCACTTTCGTCCTTGAAAGTCAGTCCGTTCCAACTATTTCCTCAAAGCTTTCTAACTCGATGAGTATTAGGTTAATTTTAAGGTCCATTCCAACCAAATCTTATTATACTGCCGTGAAAATTTTTATCAACCTTCTCAAATAACATCTGCTTGTGCGCAGGTAACTAATCCTTTCCAACTACTACTATAAAACTTCCAAGTTTTGTTGGCATGAGGTCATCTCTAAATGACCCACCTGTTAATTTTTAAGGTACTATATTAAATTACTCCTCTATCTCTGCCAACTTACCATTAGCTTGTCCTATAGAATACTTAACTCTCATGATTGTTAATGGCTTATTAGTCATCACACTAGGATTCTTAGATATAAGGTTCCTATCACTCTAGTATTAAACAATTCCGAGACGATAAATCGTTGTGAAGAAACGTACCCTAACTAAAATCAGGATCCATGCGAGTCTCCATAGCTGAGATAACGATTTCTCTATCGTATGTGAGTCCAAAGTTTTTTTTTTTTTTCCTATTTGAGAACTTTTTCCTTAAGTATCCAGGGTGTCAATATCTATAACAAATTTTCGGGTTATCAATTCTGCAGTCCAGGCCCTTCTCGTACAGTATCTAGACTAAGTGGTTATTCCTGCCTTTATCAGACCATAATGCGTATACTCAAGTGGTTCCTACCAAAATTTCCTTTGAATCGCTTCATATTCCTTATGTAGTAACATTGGGACTTCTGCATAATTCACTTCAATATAATTACGCTGGCCTGGCGTCATTATATTGTACTAAATCGTACGTTCATTCCAATATCACTCCATATGGTCAATGTAACGTGATCACTTTCAGTTCTACTCAATTTCATCCAACGGTGCTTTATCTATGCTATCTCAAAACAAAATCTACATAATTAATCTCACGGTTTCTCGGTGTGGGTGCGTAAGTTCCGTAGGTCATGCACCAATGCCTAAATGTCCTGAAATTTCTTCAAAATGTTCAGGTTCAGGTAACATCGTTAGGTTCCTTTCTAGAAATTCAATCTGGGTCTCGCTTCGAGTTGTATGTGTAGCAAGTAGTAGTACGATATTGTCTTGAGGTGACTCCCAAGTCTTTGGGTATGGTTGAGCATCAGTAGAAGGCACTCTGACCTTGTGAAAGGAGATGTCCTCCTGACTTCCCCAATGCCTAAGAGTGTTAGGGTACTAAATCCAGAAATGTCGTTAGATCATCGAGCAGTGGTGAAGAACGAAAGAGATAAGTGACGGTCATGAAAGCGTATGAGATACGAGCCATCTTGCAGGAACTGAACAACCTTCGAATGTTCACACATCGTACGTAACTATTTAAAGTGAGCTCGGGGTGCGGTTACTCCGACAAATCCTCCAATATCTCCTCCTCCGAGGATCGACTTTAGTGGGCGTGTAATCCGAGGGGTACTCCTCCTAGATTGCGTGAAGAATCATTTCGATCTCTGGAACGGTGGAACAGTAGTAACAGGTGGATTACAATATAATCCTTAGGGTTAGACGTGTGGGAAATGGGTTCAGAAGAACATCTGAACTAGGAAAGGTAAGTTTTTCCAAGTCTGTGCAGCGAATAGCAGGCATGAAGCAAGCACGTAATCAGGCACTACAGCAACCTAGCTCGTTTACAGCAGTATATAGCATGGCAATATTAACAGTACTAAATAGAAGTAACATGCAATCGAAAGCAGATAGTAGCATGCAGTAGCTAGAATAAGCAAAAGCATGCAGCGAGTTTACATAGCAGTAAAAGGAAACGGTAGCATGCAGTAAGTTCATACAGTAGTAAAAGTAAGCAGTGGCATGCAGTAGTAGTAAGCAGTAACATGTAGTAATATAACACAGCAGCATGCAGCAGGTTTAACAGAAACAAGTAAACTAGCAAGTTGTAGATTAGTCCTATTAGTGAATCCTACTTGGGTCGGTCCTAGACTCACTAATGCAACCTAATTCCCTACAACCAAGGCTCTGATACCAACTGTGACGCCCCGTACAAAATCATCGTGTACGGTACATCAACAACAGGATCATTACAAGGTCAAAGACTATATGCTGTTTGAAAACCAGTTTTGCATTCATGAACAGATAACGTTTTACAAAAGATGAATAGGAAACATTAACATGAGTACATGATACTAAGGTCATTACAAAGCTATTGTTTTGAAAATAACATAAGTTGGGAATGCAAAGTAAAAGTTTCATGCTTGAGACATCTCTAAGTAATGCAGCAGAAGTCTAACACAGCAAGTCTGTAACAGCAAGTCTATACACCGAGACTAGAACAGCAAGGCTAACAGCAGAAGCAACAACGTCTAAAAACCTGAGAAATACATGCTTAAAAAGTCAACACGAATGTTGGTGAGCTATAGTTTGTTTGTATTCAGTAATGTAATGTAGGCCACGAGATTTCAGTGCTTCAAACAAGCGTTTCAAATCAGTAATTCAAATCAGTATGATAAAGTATATGTATAACCGTGGGCACTTGGTAACTAACTTAACGTTTATACCCCCTGAAAGTACACTTGGCAAGTGCGTATGTTTACGAAGTATTAAACACTCGTTAAATGCTAGCGCGACTAGCCCGAGTGGGGATGTCAAACCCTATGGATCCATATCTAAGATTCGCGTTCACGGTTCAAAAACCAATGATTAAACGTTACCAAGCTAAAGGGAATGTTTATGCCGTTGTATAACCCACACATATATAAGTTTAAGTACTCGTGCCTAGTATGTAAAACATAAAATCCGCATGTATTCTCAGTTCCCAAAATAAGTTAAAGTAAAAAGGGAATGCTATAACTCACAGTGATAAAAGCGGTAAAGTCGGTAATGAAAGTACGCAAGTAGTAAGTCGGTCCGAAAGGTCGTCAACCTAAATCAAGGGTTACTAGGTCAGTAGGTTGTTTTTATAAATTCTAATAGTGCATAAAATAAGTTTAAGTGTCATCATCATCATCATTCATCATCATAAAAGCTAAGTAAGTTCGACAAGAATAGAGATCGAAACAATAGGCTGACTTCGGTCAGCTGCTGCGACCTCTACGTAAATCGAAAAGATGCATAGTCAGTGGCTATGACTCCGTATGTGAGTCCCCTAACCGCTGACCAATTTTCAGAACCTAAATCGTCTTCGTTTGACCGTGGCGACGGTTTAAGTGCGAGTAGGTCAGAAATTTTAGCACAACGTTAATAGGGTGTAGTGACTCTCGGAGGGCCATAAATCCTAAACCGTAACTCAGATTAAGACGAGGCCTAAACGGAAAATCATCTACTCGAACCGAACTAACTGAAAATCAACTTTCCAGTAGCCCAGGTGGTCTGATCAGATACGAAAATTAGTGGACAAGTGCTCCGGTGAGGTTCTTGGTGCTTGATGCTCATCACGGTTCTCATCCTTGATGCTTGTAGCTTCAAGTGTACAACTCGTTGATGGTTTAGCATCACTTTTGACCAAGATTCTACCATCAATACACAATATGTTAAGACCAAGTGGTAACACAACTCATTTAAGAGTCTTAGATGGATGATGAACCAAGGTTACATCATATCCTTAGTCTTAACACAATTACAAGTCCTATTTACAAACAAAGTTACAAACTTTACATCAATCAAACAAGTATGAACATGATCCAAGTCAAAAGAGGTGATGGAACCCAAAGCTAGAGAGCTTGGATCCTTTTCACACAATTTATAAGGTCACAAAGCTAGAAAGCTTGAACCTTTAGTGTTCTTGAAGATCTTGAAGCATAAAGCTTGGATCTTTAAGATATATGAAGATAACAAACAAAAGTTTGAATCTTTATCACAAAATAACAAGATTAAAGTAAAAGAAAGATGAATCTACAAAGTTGGTGAAGATTCAAAGCTAGAAAGCTTGAATCTTCCATGTTCTTGAAAGATTCATGCTTGAATCAACAAGATATAAGCAAGATCAAAGCTAAAAGGAACTTTGATCTCCATAATATGATGATGATGGCCACGAAAATGAAAGGAAAAGAAGAAGAAAAAGAAGACTTACAAGCAATACTAGAAAGGGAAGAAAGAAAGAACAAGTGTGTGTGAAAGCCAAATAAGCAAGTGATTTGAATGAGAGGTAAATGGCTAGTATTTATAAGCAAGGAATTTGATAAGGATTGATGACATGGACAAGGGCTAGTATTTATAAGCAAGGAATTTGACAAGGATTGATGACATGGACAAGGGATAGTATTTATAAGCAAGGAATTTGACAAGGATTGATGACATGGACAAAGGCTAGTATTTATAAGCAAGGAATTTGACAAGGAATGATGACATGGATAAGGGCTAATTAATTGGGTCACTAGCTAGAGTAGGGTGGGCTTGAGCCCAACAAGACTAACTATTGTGCATAATTAAATTACTACGCGTAATTAAGCATCCAAAAACCCAGGTAATTATTATTATAAAATAATAATTAATATTTCGCAGTCATAATATTCCGATTATGACAAAAGTTAAACGTGCGCGCAAGTTCGCGGTTTATTCGAAACGTCAAATAACACTAACGGTTATAAAGGCTTCCAATGATCAAGTTATGTATCCTACGTACTCTAAGGCATGTTTTAACATATAAATGGAAGTAAACCACGTAAATCAAGTTTCCAGAGTGTAAAGTAACACAGTACGCACAAATACGCAGTTTCGCAAAAACACACGGCACAAAAGCAAGTCGAAAAATCCGGGTCGTTACATTACCCACCTGTTAATGGAAATTTCGTCCCGAAATTTGAGGAGTGAAAAAAAAATGGTACCGTATTTAAATAAGAAGTAGCGTATCAAAGTTCCGAAAGATTCGTGGGCTAAAAAGTGAGCTATTTACCTTGAAAGGTACTCTGGCGTATAAAAGTAAGAATAGGTATATGCTATTAATTAAGTCTCTTAGGAGATCAACAAATTGATTTCGTTTCTGGTTAACAAGAGTATGTTGTCTGAATATATCCACAAAAGAAAAGATGATGTTTTTAGCCTTACAGACATCTTTAGTAAGCTGGATGCATGAAATACATCATGAATGTTACTAAACTCATCTAAAACATTGAGCGCTTATGTCGCAATACAAAGCTGACAGGTAGGATGGAAAACATGGTGATCATAACCATGCGATTTGATGTCTTGATAGTGTTAGCCACGGATTTTACTAACCCCTTGATTTCGGAAAGAGTCCATAGGCATAAAGAACTCGATATTTAAGAACGTTTCATTTAACTATATGAATTGAAACTTTTGCTGAAAGTGAATAATCGGATTTATATACAATGCAAGCCATAATTATCTATAGTGCCTTCAGGACGGTCTGAACGAACAATGAAGGATATCACCCAGTTTACCATACTGCAGGTGAACTTATCCTTAGATAGAATGAAAGAACAGTTCCATAATGTAACTTTATCCTTTCAGTTACATGTTGAAGTTAGGGTTAACATTAACTAGAACAACTTATAGTTGCAAAGTCCAAATGGCAAATATATCAAATTAATCAAGTTCATGAATTTTGGACTTAAAAAGTCCACTTTAATCTCCAAAAATCATGTTTAGGATCATTGTTTGGATCATTTAACCATCTAAACATGTTACACTACTCAATTTAGCAATAATTCATGACAAAAATCGGCCATAACCTGTTTATATAAAAAAAAAGCCCCAAATTGCTCAAGAACACAAACCCTAGATTTCTAAAAATTTTGAAGTTTTTGGCTTCAAATCATGTTAAATAGCATCAATCTAGGTTATACATGCATAAAATACTAACAATTTAACACTAATTACACTAGAAATTAACAAAATTGCATTAGGTAAAAAATTGGTAATTATCACAAAAACTAGGAATTTATAGAGTTTAGGGGTGTAATTTTTACCAATTTGCTGAAGAATGAGAATCTAGGCATGATTAGAGCAAGAAAAATGACGAATTACGGTGAATTTTGGCGAAATTTGGTGAAGATTTGAGAGTTTTTTCGAGTGTATGTGTGTGTTTTGTGTGAAGAACAGACCCGCTGCTGTTATTTGTTTCTGACCTGCATTTGGTCCCCATGCGATCGCATGGATTCCAAGTGCAAACCCCATGCGATCGCATGGGGTGCCGGCTACAGTGTTTTCAGCTTTTTTTTTTTATATATATAAAACCTTATGCTTTATAAAACTTATAATTAATTAAATTTTAAAAATTTTGTTTTCCTTTAGGAGCGAGGGCGTTTCGGATCGTTGTCCTAGTCTGTCCCTCGACAAAATTTTAAAATTTGTCAAATCAAAGCGCGGTTTTTGAAAGTAAAGATTTTTGGGTTTTTTAATGTTTTTGGCATACGTTAATTCAATAAGATTAAAAATAATGATAATAAAAGTTCTCGTCCCTTCCTCGGGTAAAGCAATTTCGGTTCAAAGACCTAGTCTTCAACTTACGAAGAATTTTAAAAATCATATTTTTAACTTAATGAGATAAAGTAAATTTTTGTTTTTAAATTCACACAACTTAAATATAAAATTCAAAATTAATATTAAAAATTCACACCAAACTTAAAATTTGAAATGCATAAAATTAAAAATTCATATTTTAAAAATTAAAAATTCACACCAAACTTAATTTTAAAAATTCACATTATAAATTCACACCAAACTTATATTAATTTTTCAAATATTTACATTTTTAAAAATATTGTTTTTACAAAGTTTACAATATTAATTTAAGATTTAAATATTAATTTTAAAAACATGGTAAAAATAAAATTAAAAATCTTTTTGGCTTTTTATCCCACTTTAATCAATCAAATATTATCAAAAATATGCGCCCTCTTTTCGGTAAAGTAATTTCGGTTCCAAGACATAATTTAACTCATGACGAATTTTTGAAATATTTTGGGTTGATTGATTAAAGTTATTTATACCTTAAGAATAAACGTTAAATTTCGCAGTGATGTAATAAATTTTTGAATGATATCAATAATTTCGGTCGCCAAACCTAATTTTATTCAATACTAATTTAATACTTTTTAGCGAACAAATTAGCGTTTATTATCAAAAGGTTAAAAATAAAAATAAAAATAAAAACTGTACAGACATACCTGTGAAATAGATTTCTTAGTTATATGATCTATCCCATTCATAAGATAGTCGGTTTAATTGGTTTTCCATGGCTACATAGGCGTAACCTCAAGCATTCAGTGTCTTTTCTTCTAAACATATGAACGGTCCGTCTCTGCATAAAGTAACAAATTCGGTATTTGAATAGGTTTGATTATTTGAACATTTACCTCCATGTGACCATTTTCCGCATTTGTGACATCTTTCTAGGTGTCGTGTTCTTCTTTTCGCTGCGGATTTTGATTTTCCTTTACCAAATTGTAATTTATTATATTCGCATCTGGATTCTTTTCTAACTCCGTCCATTCTTTCTCTGATTACTGATACTAATTCACTCGGTAGTATGTCATTATTACGTTTAGTGATCAAAGCGTGTAGCATTAGGCCATGGTTTAGTTCACAGGCAGTCTTCATTTCGTAAAAACCTAAAAAAAATAAAAATTCAGAATGGGGGGAGAAGACTAGTTCTTTAGGGTCTGCTAGGGAAAGACCATTCGGGTTCCATTTTCTAGAACTACACGAAAACAGACAATCTAACTCTAACAGAAATACATATTATCCTTTAAAGACTTGATTCTCCCCACACTTAGTTAGCTGTGGTGTCGAAATTGTGATTAACTTCGTTGTCGACTTCCATCGGACCATGTATGTAATGTTTAACTCTGTGACCATTAACTTTAAATTCAATCCCATTTGAATTTATTAATTCTATCGTTCCGTATGGGAAAACTCTTTTGACTATGAATGGTCCAGACCATCTTGATTTCAATTTTCCAGGAAATAGCTTGAATCGTGAATTGAAAAGAAGAACTCTGTCTCCTTCTTTAAATTCTTTTGAACTTCTGATTCTTTTATCATGCCATTTCTTCGTTCTTTCCTTATAGATTAACGAATTTTCGTATGCTTCATGTCTTAATTCTTCTAATTCGTTTAGTTGACTTAATCGTAGACGTCCAGCTTCATGTAAATCAAGATTACATGTTTTCAAAGCCCAAAATGCTTTGTGTTCAATTTCTACTAGAAGATGACATGCTTTTCCATAAAAAAGTCTAAAAGGTGTGGTTCCAATTGGAGTTTTGTAGGCTGTTCTAAAAGCCCAGAGTGCATCCTCCAATTTAATGGACCATTCCTTCGGATTTGATCCTACGGTTTTCTCTAGAATACGTTTTAAGGCTCGGTTGGTATTTTCAACTTGTCCACTTGTTTGTGGATGATATGCGGTGGATATTTTATGAGTTACTCCATATCTTTTAAGAACTTTCTCAAGTTGATTATTACAGAAATGAGTACCCCGATCACTTATCAAAGCTTTCGGTGTTCCAAACCTTGCAAAAAGACGTTTTAAAAAGTTGATTACAACTCGTGCATCATTAGTTGGGAGAGCTTGTGCTTCCGCCCATTTAGATACATAATCAATGGCTACGAGTATATATAGATTATTATGAGATTTTGGAAAAAGACCCATAAAGTCAATACCCCAAATGTCAAATACTTCACATACTTGGATGACATTTTGTGGCATTTCATCACGTTGACTTATTTTTCCGGCCCTTTGACAAGCATCACAGGATTTGCAAAGAAGGTGTGCATCTTTGTAAATTGTAGGCCAATAGAATCCAGCATCATAAACTTTTCTTGCTGTTAGTTGAGGCCCATAATGCCCTCCTGTTGGTCCTGTGTGACAATGGTTTAATATTTTACTAGCTTCATCTCCAAATACACATCGGCGTATTATTCCATCGGGACAACTTTTAAACAGATGTGGATCTTCCCAGAAATAGTGTTTTATATCACTGAAGAATTTCTTTCGTCTTTGGTACGATAATCCTTTTTCAAGGAATCCACATACTAAATAATTTGCATAGTCTGCAAACCATGGGATTTCTTTATAATCTATCTTCAATAGATATTCATCAGGAAAGTTGTCTTGTATGGCTGATTCATTTAGAACTTCTAATTCGGGATTTTCAAGACGAGAAAGATGATCAGCGGCGAGATTTTCTGCTCCTCTTTTATCTCGGATTTCAATATCAAACTCTTGTAAGAGTAAGATCCAACGGATTAATCTTGGTTTAGCATCTTGTTTTGAAAATAGGTATCTAAGAGCAGAATGGTCGGTATAGACCACCGTTTTTGCTAGAACGAGATATGATCGAAATTTGTCAAAAGTAAAGACAATAGCAAGGAGTTCTTTTTCAGTAGTTGTATAGTTCGTTTGTGCTCCTTGTAACGTCTTACTAGCATAATATATAGGTTGAAATCGTTTTTCAATCCTTTGTCCTAAAACGGCTCCCATTGCAAAATCACTTGCATCGCACATTAGTTCAAATGGTAGATTCCAAATTGGTGTTATCATGATCGGCGCATTAGTGAGTTTTTCTTTAAGAATATTAAAAGATTTGATACACTCATCTGAAAAGATGAATGGAGCATCCTTTTCTAGGAGTTTATTCACAGGAGTGGCAATTTTAGAAAAATCTTTTATGAAACGTCAGTAAAAACCGGCATGCCCTAGAAAACTCCTAATTCCTCTAACATTGGTGGGATGTGGAAGTTTAGCAATTACATCTACTTTAGCTCTATCCACTTCAATTCCTTCTTTTGAAATTTTATGTCCAAGAACGATGCCTTCTTTAACCATGAAATGGCATTTCTCCCAATTAAGTACTAGATTTGATTGTTCGCATCTAAGAAACATTCGTTCTAGATTAACTAGACATGATTCAAATGTATCACCGAAGACTGAAAAGTCATCCATGAAAACTTCCATGCATTCTTCTATCATGTCGTGAAAAATCGCCATCATACACCTTTGAAAGGTTTCAGGGGCGTTGCAAAGTCCAAATGGCATGCGTTTGTAAGCAAAAGTACCATAAGGGCACGTGAATGTGGTTTTCTCTTGATCTTCGGGTGCTATTGGAATTTGAAAATATCCGGAAAATCCATCTAGAAAACAATAGTAACTATTTCCGGCTAATCTTTCCAACATTTGATCTATGAAAGGTAAGGGAAAGTGATCTTTTCTGGTGGCGTCATTTAATTTTCTATAATCAATACACACACGCCATCCTGTTACGGTTCTAGTAGGAATAAGCTCATTTTTCTCATTTGTAATGACAGTCATGCCACCCTTCTTAGGTACGCATTGAACTGGGCTTACCCATGGATTATCAGAGATTGGATAAATTAGACCTGCATCTAGCAGTTTAATAATCTCTTTCTTAACTACATCTTGCATATTAGGATTTAGTCTTCGTTGGCGTTGCACATACGTTTTATGACCTTCTTCCATAAGGATTTTATGTGTGCAATACGAAGGACTTATTCCTTTAATATCATGAATCTTCCATGCAATGGCTGGTTTATGAGCTTTCAACACAGAAATGAGTTGTGATTTCTCATTTTCAGTAAGAGAAGACGATATTATTACAGGTAATTCAGATTCACCATGTAAATAAGCGTATTCCAAATGGTTTGGAAGTGGCTTTAACTCTAATTTCGGAGGTTCTTCTATCGATGATTTGTATCGATATTTGTCTTCTTCTTTTAGCATTTGAATTTCTTCTGTTGTTGGTTCATATCCATTAGCTATAAGTGTAGCTAACATTTCAGCTTCATCAATTGGTTCATTACCTTCTCCTAAAGAACATTCTCCTGTTCCTTGTAATTCTGGAAATTCTTCTAATAATTCTGCATGTGCATCTATAGTTTGAATATAATAACATGTATCATCTGCAGATTGTGGTTGTTGCATTGCTCTATCAACTGAAAAGGTAACACTCTCATCCTCTATACTTAGGGTCAGTTTCTTACCGAACACGTCTATCATTGCTTTAGCCGTGTTTAAGAATGGTCTTCCTAATATGAGAGGAACTTGAGAATCTTCTTCCATGTCCAAAACAAAAAAATCTACTGGAAATACTAAAGTACCAACTTTAACTAGCATGTTCTCCATTATCCCTCTAGGATATTTTATTGATCTATCGGCTAGTTGTATGCTTATTCTGGTTGGTTTCAATTCTCCAAGGTCTAGTTTAGTGTATAGTGAATACGGCATTAAATTTATACTAGCACCTAAGTCTGTCAATGCTTCTATTGAACTAAGACTACCCAGAAAATATGGAATTGTGAAACTTCCTGGATCAGATAATTTTTCTGGTATCTTATTCAACAGCACTGCTGAACAATTAGCATTCATAGTAACAGCCGAGAGTTCTTCCATTTTCTTTCTATTTGAGATTAGATCTTTCAAGAATTTAGCATATCTAGGCATTCCTGAAATCACATCAATGAAAGGAAGATTTACATTTATCTGTTTAAACATATCCAAAAATTTGGATTGCTCGGCTTCAAGTTTCTCTTTCTTCATTTTACTCGGGTAAGGAAGTGGTGGTTGGTATGGTTTAACATAAGGTTTATCCTTAACTGTGTTATCTTCATTAACCTTTTCAACTACCGGTTCTTTTTCCTTATCTTGATCAGGTTGTGGTTCTTGTGGAGTAGGAATAGTTTCATCAGAAGTTACAGGTATTTCCGGTGGTTTAAGTGTTGTACCACTTCTTGTGGTAATGGCTTTAGCTGTTTCATTCTGGGGGTTAGCATTTGTATCACTAGGTAGACTTCCCGGTTTTCTTTCACCTATTAACCTTGCTAGGTTACTTACTTCTTGTTCCAGATTTTGAATAGAAGCTTGTTGATTTCTAAATGCTTGAGCATTTTGTTCATTGGTTTGTTTCTGAGAGGTGAAAAACTGCGTTTGAGTTTCAACTAGCTTCGTCATCATATCTTCTAAATTCGGCTTTTTATCATCGGTTTATTGTGGTGGTTTGTTTTGAAAATTCGGTCTTTGCTGATTGTAATTATTATTGGATACTTGTTGATTGCTAGGACCTTGTTGGTTGTTGTATGGAATATTTCGGTTATAATTCTGGTTTTGATTGTAAATCGGTCTTGGCGGTTGATAATTATTCTGATAATTATTTCCAGGCCTTTGGTTTATGTATGAAATATTCTCTCTTTGTTCCATTGTTAATTCAATACTGAGATAATCTTTTGTCAAATGTGGTCCTCCACACTGCTCACAACTAATTCGTATTGAGTGAATATCTTTAGTCATCTTTTCCATTCGTCTCTCCACAGCATCTATCTTTGCGGAAATGGAATCTAAGTCATGGCTAGAATCGGCTCTAGCTGCTTTAGATGATCTAATGATATCTTTTTCTTGGTGCCACTCATGTGAGTGGGAAGCAGTGTTATCAATAATTTTGTAATCATCAGTTTCGGTTTTCTTCATAATAGAACCACCAGCTGCTATATCTATGTCTTTCCTTGTAGTGATGTCGCATCCTTGGTAGAATATTTGTACTATTTGACAGGTGTCTAAACCATGTTGCGGACATCCTCTTAACAACTTTCTGTATCTTGTCCATGCCTCATATAGAGTTTCATTTGGCTTCTGTGTAAACGTAACAATTTCTGCTTGAAGTCTTACGGCTTTAGATACAGGAAAGAATTGTTTAAGAAATTTGTCAACTAAAACATCCCATGTATCAATCGCCCCTTCAGGTAACGATTCCAACCAATCTTTGGCTTCTCCCTTTAAAGTCCAGGGAAATAACATGAGATATATCTGTTCATCCTCCACTTCTAGGATTTTAAATAGTGTGCAGATCCTATTAAAGGTACGTAGATGTTCATTTGGATCTTCCTTCGGCGCACCACTAAATTGGCATTGATTAGTCACCATGTGTAGAATTTGTCCTTTGATTTCATAATCTGGCGCATTAATGTCTGGATGAGTAATTGCGTGACCTTGGCCAGTGCGTTTAGCTCTCATTCGGTCTTCCATACTTAAAGGTTCCAGATTCTCCATGATTGAATTTGTTGAATCGAAATCACTAGAGGATTCTGATTTAATGGTTCGTTCCTCAACAATCTCTGTTTGAATGATTGGTGGTTCCGGGGGAAAGTTTAGTGGTTCAGGATCTACGAACCGTTCCTGAATATTCTCCGGATTCTCAATTGTGAGGTCGGGTTCAAAAAATGGATTATCGGAAATTTGAACTAAAGTAATTGGTCGACTGGATGACGATTCTAAAGAGAAATCAACGGCGGTTATATTTGCTAAATGTCTTGATCTAGTTACAGGTGGTGAACGTACAAAAGGTGGTGAACGTCTTGCTCGGTGCATTCACTGAATATCCTATTAGTTTTAAAAAGGAAAGAAAAATTATAATAAGTTATCCAATCAATAGACTTTTCTGATTTTGCCCACGTTTCGAATAGCCAAAAGATGCAGCAGAGGGGCAGGATTCATTTGGTCTCAATATAATTGAGGACTGTTTGGCTCCAATAACCCGGTCCACGTACAAATCCAACTATTACTACGAACCAGAAAATTTTGATGTCTATCAATTTAACCACTTAAAATAAATTTTCGTAATTTTAAGAAAATTAGATAAGAAGTAGAATAAAAATCTATGTCCTAAAAACTAGAATAGCGAGAAATAAGAAAGAAAAAGAGTTCGTCGAAAAAGATCGGAAAAGAAAAATGGTTGAAAAATAAAAGGTGACGGAAAAATTAAAGAAACTTATAAAACTTAAAAGTACTTTGACTAACCTAACCTTATTACTACAACTAACTTAAAATTATAATCGCAAATTGTAATTACTAATTGGAATGATAATTGATACATAGTAAAAGGTGTTTAAAAATATTAAAGCTTACAGGAAAAACTAAATCCCAAATGGAATTAACTTAAAAAGAAACTAAAACTTAAAAAGGCGTCGCAAAATTCTAAAGCACTTAAATCTTAGTCTAAAAAAAAAACTTAAGGAATTCTACGGCAAAGCCTAAAAATCTAGAAGTAAAAATAATTATGGCAAAAACTTATGAATTAAAACTAAATATGAGCTAAAAATACAAATATTACGCTAAAACGATTAAAAATGAAAAAAATATAAAAATATATAAAAAGTTGTAAAAAGTACAATTTTTATAAAAATATTATTTTTATATTATTTATTTTATAAAACTATTAATTTTACAATTTAAATAAACTAATTAAACTAAAAATACAAATTAATTAATATCTAAAATTAATTAATATAATAACTAAACCTAATTAGGGTTTAATATTAATAATAATTAATAATATTCCGTAATTAATGCTGTCGGCAGGTTCAGTAGGGCGTGTCAGATGGGCTCATGCGATCGCATGAGTCCTCAGTTGCCCAGCCATGCGATCGCATGGGCTAGGGTTTCGGGCCACAGAGTGGGCTGCTACAGTACAGGCCGAATTTTTTTTTTTTTTTTTTTTGCTGTAAAATATAAAATATATTTATAAATTAAATAAAACTTAAATTTTTACAAACTAAAAAAAATAGAAATAAAGAAACTTTATAAAACTTAAATATTTACCAAACTCTTAAAAAAATATTTATATTTTTGTTTTTCTTTTAATATTTTTGAATATTTAAAACGTATTTTTACAAAAGCGTACTAAAAATAAAAATCTTTTTTTTTTTATATTAGCGTTGCGCTTCCGGCTTTTAAGCTAGAATGATGTCCCCGGCAGCGGCGCCAAAAATACTTGATGTTTTAGCAGAGTAGTATATAAAATAGCTTATATTTTTACAGAAAATACTATTAAATACGATACAATTTTACACAAGATATTTATTTATTTATAGAATGGATATACTTAAACCTTGCTACAACACTTATAGGCAGTGTACCTAATCGTACAGTAGTGTAGTTTTTTAGTAAGTCCGGTTCGTTCCACGGGGAATCTTTTTAAACAAAGCTTAACGCTATATTAGTTTACTTTTATAAAAATACAAATATATATATATAAGTAATATTATTATTATAAAGGGGGGTTTTTACCGTTTAATGACCGGTTTGTCGATTTTAAAACTTTAATCGCAGTTAAAACCAAATGTAAAATATTAAAAATAAATACAAGACTTAAATTAAAGCATAAAGTAAATAACGATAATGAAATTGCGAATAATAAAAGTGCGATAAAATAAACTTGCGATAATTAAAAAGTACGATAATTAAAAGTGAAATACAATAACAATAAAAATGCGATAATTAGAAGTGCAATTAAATATAAAATAAAGGAAATTAAATATGAAATAAAAGAATTATGCTTATTTAAACTTCCGTAATCATGATGTTTGACGTGTTGATTTTAGTTTTATGCCCATGGGTTAATTGTCCTTTGTCCTGGATTATTTAATATGTCCGTCTGGTTTTTGTCCATAACAGTCCATCAGTCATAAATATAAAGTGCGAGTGTCCTCGTCAAATTATCCTTATACCCGAAGTTAAATATTCCAACTAATTGGGGACTTAAACTGTAACAAGATTTTAATACTTTGTTTAATAATTACACCAGGATGTCGACTGAGTGTAACCCAAGTTTTTAATATTTTGTTATCAATTATACCAAGTGTCCTTGTACATAATTTCACCCCTGTTTTAATTATTCTAGTGGCTATTAATCCATTCCCGTGTCCGGTTAAATGAACGATTATTCGTACATATAAATACCCCGCCCATCGTGTCCGATTGAGTGTATATGGTAATTTATAGGGACGTCCAATTGTAAATCTTTATATTAACATTAACAAACTATCATTTAGTTAAACAAATATAAAGCTCATTAATAGCTCATAGTCTAATTTCCACAAGTGTCGTTCTTTTGTCCAAACCCCAATTATGGTACAAAGCCCAATTACCCAATTTTAGTAATTAGCCCAACATCATGATTACTTCGGATTAAATAAGCATAATAATAACTTAGCTACGAGACATTAATGTAAAAAGGTTGAACATAACTTACAATGATTAAAAATAGCGTAGCGTTACACGGACAGAATTTCGACTTACACCCTTACAATATTCGCTAACATACCCTTATTATTAGAATTATAATTAAAATTAAAATTAAAATATAAAATATAAATATAAATATATTGTATGAATGGAGAAAAGAGAAAGATAGATGGATTTGTGGTGCACCAAAGCTCGATTTTTATAGGCATGTGGGCTGGAACTGGGGCTCATGCGATCGCATGGATTTATGCCTTCCAGGCCATGCGATCGCATGACCAGCTGGGGAGGCTCATATTTGGTTGTTTTCTTCTGCCGACGGTTTTATAAATAATATAATATATTAAATAATTATAAGAATTATCTAAATATTATATTATATTTATGTGCATAGTTGACTTGTAATTTTTAGTCCGTTGCGTCGAGCGTTGAGAGTTGACTCATGTCCCGGTTCCGGATTTTCGAACGTCCTTGCGTATAATTTAATATCTTGTACTTTGCGTTTTGAATCTTGTACTCTTGTAATTTCGAGACGTTTCTTATCAATAATTGGAACCTCTTTGATTGTATTTTGTACTTTTGAGCTTTTTAGTCGTTTGCGTCTTCAATTCGTCGAATCTGTCTTTTGTCTTCATCTTTTATTATTTAAACGATAATTACTTGAAATTAGAACAATTGCAACTAAAAGCTTGTCTTTCTTGAAGAATAATGCTATGAAATATATGTTCGTTTTTAGCATTATCAAGTTTCGAATGGACATGACTAATGTCCTAAGAAGGAATTGTGACAGTTCTATCTGACTTGTCAAATTACCAGCAGTCACGAGAAAAGATAGAACTATCAAGAAGTTATGTTCTTGTTACGTTTATAGATTAGATAGAATGTAAGAGTCGTGTAACATGGCACATGATGACGTTATGGTATGTGAATCATCACGTTTCATTAGAAACTCAGCACGACTTACTGTAATATAATCACTTTGATCAAGTGTCATTATATTATACTAACTCGTGCTTCAGTTCTCAACACTACTTCAAAATCATTCATAGTTCAAATTCAAATTTTTCAGAATTTTAGAGAACTAAAATAGTTTCTTTTATGATATAACACAGATAGAGCGGAGAGATAATTAATATCGACAAGAATATTTATGAAGATATCTTCAGAAATATTGAGGATATTAATAAAGAAAGATAATATGATATCTTAGAATTTCTAATATCGGTGGATGATGATGAAGATATGTCCGTAAAAGTGTAGAGTCAGGAGCAAGGTATTCGTTAATGACTTCAGCAGATACTGAATCATTTGGATTCGTTGAAGGCAGATTTAGTCTTTGTGATTTGTCCACAGTCTCCTTCATAGTTTCGCATAATCCGCTTTTCAGTACTAGATTTTCTATTGAGCGTTTCCAACACTCCATTCTTTATCATCATACCTTTGACTGTTGAGGTCGTTTACAGTATTTTGCTGCTTCATTCAGCTTTTTCAATATTCCGAGTATTGATTCTCAGACTGGGTGCTTTTCAAAATTTCAGAATGGAACATCATAATTCTAAGAGATAATTGTTATATGTATACGTATAACTGTTGATGTAGACATGCTGCGAGGTTTCAAAATACTGATTGCTGATTCTCGGTAATTGGTATGGCAATTCTCGTTACAAGGTGTAGATGAGTATATGGTAGGATTTTTAATGAAAAATATAATGATATTTCGGAAAATCAAAGATTAATGAAGTTACTGGTAAGTTTACTGCTAATGTGGTGGTATATAAATGGTTCTCTGGTAACGATGAAGAAAGGTAAACTCATATATCCAAGTTATAACAAGGCTTATTCGGTTGAAAGTCGAAGTTGATTTGCTGGAGCTGTGACAAAATTGGCTACTTTGAAAAGGGATTAAAAAGTGATTTTCGGTAATAACAACGCCAAAGGAGGTAGCACAGATACGTGTTAAACGTTTACTCAGGTTCTGAGTGTTTTCAAGTGCATAACTATATGCATCAATCTTTTCTTCCGTAGATGAAGTGCGGTTGGTTCATCCTCTTGATTGAGGTGTTTTTAAGAATCATGAAAGGTTTAAACGCAGATTGTAATCGTCAAGATACAAATGTGGTTTAAGATGAAATCAAGTGGAAAACTTGAAGAATTGTTTAGTTTCATATGTTATAATCGATATTTTAATTCATTTTAATTGTCCATGTTGGCAGTCCACAGTTAGCAGTCCACAATTAGTAATTCAATAATTCATATATAGTTTAATATATAATATTTGAATTAATTAATACGTATCATAACCCATTGTATACATGTCTCAGACTCGATCACAACTCAAAGTATATATATTATTTAAGAATCAACCTCAACCCTGTATAGAGAACTTGATCATTACTGCATATAGAGTGTCTATGGTTATTCCAAATAATATATATAGATGACGTCGATATGATATGTCAAAACATTGTATACATGTCCCGATATTTAAAGTGCATAAAAATAAATAACAGAAATTAAATGACGATAAATAAAATTACGAGAATTAAAATTTCAATAAATAAATGTAAATAGGAATTAACAGTTAGCTAGGAACAGTTAGCTAGGATTTTGTTAGCGTAGATTCTTAACAGCATTTCTCATAGTTAATTTGTTTGTTTTTAACAAATTTTATTTGTCCAATGTTTTCTTCATTATGCCACTTGTTGGATTCTGGTAAGTCAAAATCCAAAAATGAAATCGAATGAAAATGGTTATTCTGTGGTGAACGGATTCGTATATTTGTGGATGTAAGTAGGATAGTAAATGACTGTTGAATCAGATTCGAAGAATGTACAGTGTAACTTATTAATGTAAAATCTAATTATTCCTCGGGTATTACCTACCCGTTAAAATATTTTCACCATTAACAGTTTGTACAAAAGAATTTTTAATTACTATATTTATGAAAACATATATACGTATATATTTTCTTCAGATGTAATCATGGATTTAATGAGTCAATATGATATTAAACTCATTTGATTTACCGTTAGAACAAGAATATATAATCTCTAAAACATTAGAGATTACATAATCGTCATGTCGAACGAAGATAAATGATGTAGAACATCATGTAGAACGAATATAATCGATGTAAGACATCATGTAGTATGATGATTATGCTGGCGGTACAGACTGTGAGTTTGAGGCAAGTAGTGTTGAGGCTTATGCTGCGGATGTTGTTGTTGGTAATACTGGTGTTGCCGGTGCTGTTGCTGAAGCTGGTATGTTTTGCACCACGTTTTCCAAATTGATTACTCGAGGGCGAAGCTCGTTGACTTCTTCTATTATTCCGGGATGATTGTCGATCAGAACGAGTGGATGAATAAGGTTTAGAATTTGAGATAGTATTTAATCGTGACGAGATACTCTGGAAATGAGAGAGAAAATGGTGTTTCGAATAGGTTCGCAGGTAAGTGCTTCAGGTTCATCGCCAAGAGGTGAATTCGGTTGATGAAAAGGATCACCTTCTTCTTGTCTCTAATGAATAAATAGAGTAAGAACCCATCAGATGAATTGATGATGGCTAGTTTGGTTGATTCATTTCATTTACACTGCTTTCGGAGCTTAGGTGAATATCCATGTCGGAATAGCTGTCGGAATAACTATCGAAATAGCTATCGAAATTTGAGAGACTCGAACTAGTTGAGGGATTCATCTCGTACGGTCAGATGAAGGATTTTCGATAAGAAATAGATTATAGGATGTAGATTAGTATCCTGCAATACATAATTTACATATGCATATATAATACTAAAATTCCATAAGTTACGGAGGAATCTACGGAATCTGTCAGGCAAAGGTAACAATAACAGATACACTAAGATATGAATTTATCTATACACTGTCTATGCAATAGAGGCCGTAAGATGTCTCTAGACTGTAAGGATGATAAGCAAATAATTTTCGACACTAAATGATAAGCAAAACTTTTGACATGCAGACACGGTTGAAAGTCCAGACCCACTAATGCATCTAAACAACTATCAGTTAGACAAACTAATGCATGACCTGGTTCGCTAAGACCACCGCTCTGATACAAACTCTAATGCCCTGTCCTAATCCATCTGGATGAATACATTACATTTGGTTACATCGCGAGGTACTTGACCTCTATATGATACATTTTACAAATATTGCATTCGTTTTTTAAAAGACAAACTTTCATTACATCGAAGCTTGACGGCATGCATACCATTTCATAATATATCCAAACTATAAATGACTTGATAATAATCCTGATAAACTCAACGACTCGAATGTAACGTCTTTTGAAATATGTCATGAATGACTCCAAGTAATATCTCTAAAATGAGCAGATGCACAGCGGAAGATTTCTTTAATACCTGAGAATAAACATGCTTTCAAGTGTCAACCAAAAGGTTGGTGAGTTCATTAGTTTATCGTAATCAATCATTTCCATTTTTTTAATAGACCACAAAATTTCATTTTCATAAATAACATTACACTCGCAAGTGTATAAAATCCATTTGTATGATGAACACCTGGTAACCGACATTAACATAATGCATATAGAATATCCTCCGCATACTCGCAAGTATGCCATAAATATTGGCAATCGCAATCACCATTTAAATCGAAGTACTAAAGCATTCCAAATTTCAGAATGGGGTTTGTTAGGCCCATAGATCTATCTTTAGGATTCGCATCAATTAGGGGCCATTTCCCTATTTCTTAGGTTACTAGACTTGAAGGGGCGATATTCGGTATAGTAATCCAACCATACAATGTAGTTTCAAGTACTTGTGTCTATTTCGTCAAACATTTATAAAAGCAGTGCATGTATTCTCAGCCCAAAAATATATATTGCAAAAGCATTTAAAAAGGGAGCAAATGAAACTCACACTACTGTATTTTGTAGTAAAAATACATATGATGACATTGAACAAATGCAGGGTTGGGCTTGGATTCACGAACCTATATCATTCATGTATGTATTAAAACATATTCTTGTAATCGAATAAATTTATATATTATTATTAGTGATATAATTTTTATTTTTAATAATTTATATGTTTCATTATTTATTTTTATATCTTTATTTTATATATAGTAATATTAATATAGTTAAGTTAAGTATATTAAATATATCATTTATGTAAAGATCATTTGTTTATGAATTTGTTAATTTTGATAATACTAAGGTTAGTAAAAATAATGATATTATATAATTATATTGATAAAAGTGATAGTAATAATAATGTTAATAGAATTAAAGATATTAATAATGATAATAATACTAAATTGTACTATGATAACAATAATTATAATAATTTTAACAATTCCTTTAAATCATAAATTTATAAATTTTAATTTTTCCCATTTTTTACTAATCTTTATATCCAAGATTTCTATATTTATAATCGTAATAATAATATTATTAAAAGCTTTATATTCCTAATCATCATAATCTTCGTGTCAACTTTCTACGCTACTGCCTATAGTTTTGTAATACATTAATTTGTACAAAAATCATAATTTTTACACATATTCGTATACCTATAACTAATTTCTATAATCTCTATCCTATCATCTTTTATTATGTGTTTATGTTAATAATATGTTTAGTATCATAATGATAATAATAATACTAACAATAATAATAATAATAATAATAATAATAATAATAATAATAATAGTAATGATAATACTAACAATTTATAAGTTTAATACTAGTAATAATAATGTTAATATTATAAATTGTATTAATAATCATTTTGTTAATAATTATATTTTAACATAATAACTATAAGTATAGTAGTAATAATAATAATAATAATAATAATAATAATAATAATAATAATAATAATAATAATAATAATAATAATAATAATAATAATAATAATAATAATAAGAATAATAATGATAATAATAATAATAAATAAAAGAAGGCTACCTTTCAATGTTTTCCTAAAAAAATGCCCACAACCCGGCTCGAACCCGAGACCCCTCGATTATACACAACAACACTAACCATCCGTCTGACTGATTCTTTTCTCAAATATTACGCGTTTTAATTTCTTTTATCTTTTTATTATTATCCTCTTCTTCAACGAATGGATCGGCCAGGGAAAACAAAACAACTCATCTCAGCAAATTTCCTTATTTAGTTTATGACTTGAATTAAATCAGAAAGAACAAATTATTTTTGAGTTGATTTAAACCGGAAAAAAAATAAAAAAAATGCAGTAGCAGAACATAAAGAACTCGTTTGACCCCGTTTGAAACTCAAAATCAATTTCAAATATAGAGGCTATTTTAGATCACGATTACTTCATGAAAAATGTTTCAATTCATTATTAGAAATTATCTGAATCGTTAATTTAACTTAAAACGTAAAAACGGACTCAAATTTCCCCATGAACAATGATGTGTGCATCGGTGTATACGAAATACTATTATTTTTAATACGAAATACAGTACAATTTACACAAGTTTTATTATTTATTTATAGATAGGATATATCTAAACCTTACTACAACACTTATAGGCAGTGTACCTAATCGTAGAGTAGTGTAGTTTTTAGTAAGTCCGGTTCGTTCCACAGGGAGCTAGCTGAGTTTAACGCTATATTTTTAACAACTATATTTATATAAAATATATATAATTATATATAGTAATATTATTATAAAAGGGGGTTTTTACCGTTTAATGACAGGTTTATCAATTTTATATTTTAAGCGTAAAAATAAATGACAATAATTAAAGTGCGTACAAAAATACAAATAAAGCGTAAAAAAAATTGCGATAAATTAAATTGCAGTAAATAAAATGACAGTTAATAAAAGTACGATGAAATATGAAATAAAACAATTATGCTTATTTAAACTTCCGTAACCATGATGTTTGACGTTTTGATCTTAATTTATTTATCTGGGTTAATTTTCCTTTGTCCTGGATTTATTTGATACCTATCTAGTTTTTGTCCATAATAGTCCATCGGTCATAATTATAAAATGCTCGTCAAATTAACCTTATCCCGAAGTCAAATATTCTAACTAATTAGGGATTCGAACTGTAACAAGGTTTTAATACTTTGTTTAATGATTACACAAGTTATCGACTGCGTATAATCCAAGGTTTTAATACTTTGTTAACAATTACACCAATTACCCTTGTATGTAATCCACCCCTATTTTAATAAGATATGAATATTAATTTACCCACTTGATCAGTTTGAATAATCAATTACCCAACCCGAATAATTAATTAAATGATCGTAAAAGATGTCGTATAAACGTCACTAAATAGGACATGCATAATCATTTAATAATTATTAGATTAACTAATTTGAAGATAGGTTCGACAGATTTCAATGAGTTGTCATTCGATTAGACAATACCCCCCATCTATTAATAGTTCATAGTCCAATGTCCACAAGTGTCGGTCTTTTGTCCAAACCTCAATTATGGTACAAAATCCAATAACCCCGTCTTTAATATTTAGTCCAACATCATGATTACTTCAGCTCAAATAAGCATAATAATAATTTAGTTACGAGACATTAATTTAAAAAGGAAGAACATAGCTTATAGTGGTGATTAATCGCGTAGCGTTACACGGACAGAGTTCTGACTTAAAACTCGTAAAATATTTCTTACAATAACCCAACTAAACCATAATTTATTATTAATCTTAAATTAAAATTAAAATTATAATTATAATTATAAATATAAACTGAGAAAGGAAAAGAAAAAGGGTTGTAGAATTCGAGCAGAATGCGTGAACTTTTATAGGCCCACTTTGAACTGTACAGCTCCATGAGTGCGGTACTTTTGTGCCTTACAACTCGGATTCCAGCTCACCAAATTGAGTTAAACGTGGGCTGCTGAATATTATAATATATAATATAATAATATATAATTTTATATAATTATATATATATATTATATTATATTCTTGTGCATAGTTGACTTGTAATTTTAGCTCCGTTGAGTCGTACGTTGATACTCAGTTTATGTCTCGGTTCCGGATTTTCGAACGTCGTTTCGTATGCGTAGATATCTTGTACTTTGCATTCCGCGACTTGTACTCTTGTCAATATTTAGACGTTAATTATCAATAATTGGAACCACTTGGATTGTAACTTGTACATTTGAGATTTTTGGTCATTTGCGTCTTCAAATCCTCGTTTTTGTCTTTTGTCTTCGCACTTATTTATTTAAACGAATATTACATAAAAATAGAACAATTGCAACTAAAAGCTTTACATATTGGAAGGATATTGATACTAAATATATGTTCATTTGGAGCACTGTCAAATATCCCCACACTTGAACGTTGCTTGTCCTCAAGCAATACAGAACTTGAAATTAAAATCACACTTCACTCGAATCACTTTTTTATTTTCACACTTTATACATCAGTGATTTTGATACTGCGGTATACACAATGATAGTAACAATGTGGTTTACAGTCCCACATGACTATAAAAATTTAGATCCTTTAAGAAAATTGAATCTTTATGAAAATATTTGATCTTTTGAAAATTCATTCTAGCTTTTACCCTAGATAAGTTTTCCGGAATAACCCTTCACCGGTGTTTGCAAAATGTTTTTGTGGGTTGTGTGAGTTTCAAATTTTAAAATTTTAGCTCAAAACTTATGGTTTTGTGTCACCCACTTGCTAACCTTGTATTAGGAAAGCAACACGTCTAGTATACTTGCTCTGTATATTACCTTTCGGTAAACTACCGTCCGGTTGTAAAGGAAAGCGATGAACCAGCAACTGTTAAGGCAATATCTAATAACATGCAGATGTTCATGGTCCATAACGTGTCAGATGCAATTACTATCCTTTGTAGGAGCAATAGTAAAGATCACCCTATAATTTTTTGGTCTGGCACAAGGTCCTGTCTTCGACCATGCTATGCAACCACCGTTCTTACAGTTGACAACCGATTTGGTTCAGGTGACCTAATGAATTTCAGGTGAATTCTTAGGATTTTACGTTCAATGGTAATGAACGCATTGAAAATAGGTTTTCAGAAAACAAATCGGTTTTAATTTGATCAAAATATTTTCTCGTTCAAGCTCGAGTTTAGATATCATCGAATTCTATGAGTTTGTAATTCTCAATCTTTAAGGTCAATCTCAAGGATTGAGTAATATCAGGCTTAAAAGCTGATTTTTAATCTTTAAGGAGATTAACCTTTCTGGGGGTCTGATTCATTAGTCTTATCAAGCTAATTTGCACGGCGCCCTCCCCATTTTACGAGACAGATCCTCTCATGGTTAGGATAAGTCTGACCACTTGGCGACCCTGTTTGATGCTGAGGTCCGTGGATTTCCAGCTAATTTTAGAGAAAACTTTTCAAGGTTTTTCGTAGACTCTACAACTGGTCTGGACGATAACTTCCTGACCTATATCAAGAAGCGTGTGTCTTTTTCGGAAGACTTTACTTCCTTTTAATGATAGAATTGATTCATCGTGTAGATCCATCTTTCTTTTAAATATATTACAGTAAATCGGGTAAAACTGATTATTATCATCCAAAACAAAAGTACCTGCAATAATTTTGTACAAAATATGTGATATATGTTTTAAAGAACTTGGTAAATTCTTCCCACACTTTGCTTTTATTTATTTCTTTCTTTGCCTTTTTATTCTCCTTTATTCCATTTTAAATGAATTCAAGCGTTTTGGGTTGTTTCTCAATTTATGTCCTTTCCGAGGTAACAATAATTTCGGTAATAAAACCTAGTTTTATCGTTCATAAATATGTATAAACATGCTTTTGAATTCATTTAGTTGAAATTTTTTTAAATTTTCACAAAATTTGGAAATTAAACCAAGTGTAAACCGAGAGAATTTATAACCCTTCCCCGCACTTGAGATCATGCAATGCCCTCATTTGCATGAAATCAGACTATAATTATAAATTCACGAGGGTGATTAGTGTAGAAAAGTGATTAAAAATACCGAGTTTGCAAACATATTATTTTATATCTCATTTGATATTTTTGTGTCTTGTCGTCAAAATTAGTAGCTTTTGCTGAACTTTAATGCCAGTCTTTGAAAGTGCGCTGTTTTACCCTGTTTTGTACATAAGATAAACTACAAACATATATAATATATATATATATATATGTGTATATATATATATATATATATATATATATATATATATATATATATATATATATATATATAAAACCTTTATTTATTAAAACAATTTAAATGAATAATTTTTTAAAATTTTATTTCCTTTTACTTTAGGTAGTTTCGGTATGTTTACCTAGTCCGTCCTTCGACAAAATTTAAAATTTTTCATTTTTAAAGCGATTGTTTTAAAAGCAAAGATTTTTGGGTTTTTAATTTTTTTTGGTATACTTTAGATCAATAAAATTAAAAATAATGATAACAAAATTTTTCGCCCCGCCCTCGGGTAAAGCAATTTCGGTTTCATGACCTAGTCTTTAACTTACGACGAATTTTAGAAATCATTTTTTTAAATTTAATGAAATAAAGTAAATTTTGTTTTTAAATTCACACAAAACTTAAATTTAAAAATGCATATTAATTTCATACAAAACCTACAAAACGAAAATTCAGAATGGGGGTAGTGTCTGCTATTGGAAAAGACCAATTAGATTCCATTCTCGGAACTACACGAGAACAGAACATCTAACTCTAGACATCATTTTTTTTTAAACATTTGAATCTCCCCACACTTAGGTAGCTGTGGTGTCGAATTTGTGATTAACTTTATCGTCAATTTCTTTTGGACCATAATCAACTTGCATATCTGTGACTTTTGCTTTAAGCCATTGGTCTGATTCCTGTGTAATATCCACAAATTCAACTAGTTTCGTTTTTCTTTAGGCGATAGATTTGATACTAACCGGTTACATAACTTAAAGTTCCCCTTGGTTCTAGCATCACGAATCCGTTTAATAAGTTTCTTCATTGAACTATTAATAATGGGGTCAATAATTTCGTATCAACAACGGGGTTCTTTATTATCAGGTCATCATTAGGTATTACTTCATTTTCCCCACACTTAGGCGTTTTATTACTGTTAAGCACTACCGTTGGATTTGGTAAAACAACATGGTTCTTACCAATCATTTTTGTTGGTTCAACGGTTTTGGTTGGTGGAGATTTAGACTTTTGACTCACAAAGGTGATCGATTTTTCACCATTACTAAGTGTCATTCTACCCTCTCATACATCAAATAACGCCCCGGTGGACGCTAAGAATGGTCGACCTAAAATTAGAGGAATGTTTGAGTCCTCTTCTATGTCAATGACAATAAATTCGACTAGAAAGGTTAAATTACCTACTTGAACGGGTAGGTTGTCAGCAATTCCAACTGGGTGCTTAATAGTTTTATCAAGGAGTCAAACACTCATTTCCGTTGGACTTAACTCACCTACTCCTAATCTCTTATATAATGAAAGAGGCATAACACTCACACTCGCACCTAAATCTGCTAGTGCATCATACATGACACAATCACTAAGTAGACAAGGAACAATAAATTCACCCGGATCACCCATCCTTGGTGGAAGTTTTGGTGGAACTATCTTCACCGGGTTTACTTTTACGATTTTTGTTTCTTGTACCTTCTTATTCTTCTTCTTTTTTCCAAAGGTATCACAAACTTTCTTACCTATCACTTGCTCATACTCAACTCCTTTTCTTGGAAACGGGATGGGTGGTCTGTATGGTGCCACCACTGGCTTTACATACTCGGGTGGTGGTGGTGTTGTTACTTCTTCATTGTTACTCACATCTAAAATCTTCCCATCTTTTGGTGCTGGTTTTTCAGAATTTGTTAACACCATATTAACATTCTCATTCCAAGGATTTACTTCAGTATTACTCGGTAGCTTTCCTTGTTCCTTCTCACTCATCATGCTAGCAAGAGTACCTACATGTTTTTCTAGATTCAAAATGGAAGCTTGTTGAGTTCTTAATGACTGATCAAACCTCTCATTTGTTTGGGTTTGAGATGTAATAAATTGTGTTTGAGATTCCATTAGCTTTGCCATCATTTCTTCCAGATTTGACTTTTTCTCTTCGGTTTGTTGTGGTGGTTTATACAAGCCAGGTCTTTGTTGATTGAAAGTGTTGTTTTGAGTTGGTTGGTTAGTCGGACCTTGTTACTTGTACGAGTTATTGTTGGGTCCATTTGGATTGTAAAGAATGTTTTGATTTCGATTGAAGTTTGGCCTTGGCGGTTGATAATTATTTTGATAATTATTTCCCGGCCTTTGGTTCATGTAGGAAACATTCTCACGTTATTCCATCGTTTGTTCAATGTGACAATCTTTCGTTAAGTGTGGTCCACCGCATTGCTCACAACTGATTCGTATTGCGTGAATATCTTTAGTCATCTTTTCCATTCGTCTTTCGAAAGCATCTATTTTTGCGGAAACATAATCAAAGTCATGGCTAGAATCGGCTCTAGCCACTTTAGATGAACGAAAAATATGTTTTTCTTGATGCCACTCATGCGAGTGGGATGCTGTGTTATCAATGATTTTGTGAGCTTCGGTTGCGGTTTTCTTCATAATGGAACCACCAGCTGCTGTGTAGATATCTTTTCGTGTAGCAACGTCGACACCTTGGTAGAATATTTGTACTATTTGATAAGTGTCTAAACCGTGCTACGGACATCCTCTTAACAACTTTCCAAATCTTGTCCACGCCTCATACAAAGTTTCATTTGGCTTTTGCATGAATGTAACAATTTCTCCTTGAAGTCTCACGGCTTTAGATGCCGGAAAGAATTGTTTAAGAAAATTTTCAACTAAAACATCCCATGTATCAATCGCCCCTTCAGGTAACGATTCTAACCAATCTTTGGCTTCTCCCTTTAAAGACCAGGGAAATAACATGAGATAGATCTGTTCATCCTCTACTTCTCTGATTTTGAATAGAGTACATATCCTATTAAAGGTTCAAAGATGTTCGTTTGGATCTTCCTTCGGCGCACCACTAAATTGGCATTGATTAGTTACCATGTGTAGGATTTGTCCTTTGATTTCATAATCTGGCGCATTAATGTCTGATTGAGTAATTGCATGACCTTGGCCAGTGCATTTAGCTCTCATTCGGTCTTCCATACTTAGAGGTTCCAGATTTTATCTAACGACCCATCCTAATCCATCTGGATGAATACATTACAATTGATTACATCGCGAGGTACTTGACCTCTATATGATACATTTTAGAAACATTGCATTCGTTTTTAAAAGACAAACTTTCTTTACATTGAAGGTTGACGGCATGCATATCATTTCATAATATATCCAACTATAATTGACTTAATAATAATATTGATGAACTCAACGACTCGAATGCAACGTCTTTTGAAATATGTCATGAATGACTCCAAGTAATATCTCTAAATTGAGCAAATGCACAGCGGAAGATTTCTTTCATACCTGAGAATAAACATGCTTTAAAGTGTCAACCAAAAGGTTGGTGAGTTCATTAGTTTATCATAATCAATCATTTTCATCATTTTAATAGACCACAAGAATTTCATTTCCAGTTCTCATAAATATACGTCCCATGCATAGAGACAAAAATAATCATTCATATGGATTGAACACTTGGTAACCGACATTAACAAGATGCATATAAGAATATCCCCTATCATTCCGGGAAATCCTTCGGACATGATAAAAACGAATTCGAAGTACAAAAGCATCCGGTACTTTGGATGGGGTTCGTTAGGCCCAATAGATCCATCTTTAGGATTCGCGTCAATTAGGCGTGCACTAATTCTCAAAATTAGTGATGTTCCCTAATTCTTAGGCTACCAAGCAAAAAGGGGCATATTCGGCTTCGATCATTCAACCATATAATGTAGTTTCGATTACTTGTGTCTATTTCGTAAAACATTTATAAAAGCGCATGTATCCTCAGTCCCAAAAATATATATTGCAAAAGCATTTAAAAAGGGAGTAATGAAACTCACTATACTGTATTTTGTAGTAAAAATACATATGACGACACTGAACAATGCAGAGTTGGCCTCCGATTCACGAACCTATACCATTTGTATATATATATTAAAACATATAATCATAATGAACAAAATTTATTCATTATTTCCTAATTTATATATTTTATATATTTAATTTGTATATATATTCAAAATGATTTATATAGTTATATTAATATATCCATATTTATATATATAATTGTTTAGTGTTAAGTTTAAAAGTCAATAGTTTGTTATATGTAAGTATTTATATAAATAATATTAATAGGTTTGATATATAAATATATAGTTATGTAAATATTAATATAATTATAATATATGTAATAAGTATATTTTATGCATAAAGTATTCATTTGTTTAAAAAGATAGTTTTGATAATAATAACGATTTACAAATAGTAATAATAATTTTACTACTAATAATACTAATAATGATTTTGTTAATACTGATACTTATAATAATAGTAATAGAAATTTCATTAATAATGATAATCATATTACTTTATAACAATACTTATTTTGATAATATTATTAGTAATAACAATAATAATAATAATAATAATCATAATTGTAATTAGGGTTATAATAATAGTAACAAATGGTAACTAGTACTTACATTATTAATCATAACAGCAACAACTAATATTCTTAATACTTAATAATGATAATAATTTCGATACTTAATAATAATAATGATAATATCCTAATCATAATAATACCTATATCAATATTACTAATACTTATTTTAGCATTACAATAATAATAATAATTATAATTCATGTAATAATAATAATAACTAATGATAACGATACTACTAACAATAGTAGAAATAATATCTATAATACTAATAATAATAATAACAATAATAATCATATTAATAAAAGTAATAATAAAAGAGTACAACCTTTGAAGAAAGGAGCTCTAAAAATAAAACGCCACTGCCCACCCGCGACCTATCGCTCAATAGACAACACGCTGAACCACTGCTCCACTAGTTCTTTTTCATTTAATCTTTACGCTTAATTTTATTAACTCGTATATTCGTTGTTTTCTCATCATCATCAACCCATAACATTATCATCTATCATCTCCTAATCTTATCATCATTATGATCAAATCATCATTCGTCTATATCATCATCGAACATATTATGATCATCACTCCACGATATCATATAGATACCATCGTCACCTTTATATTAACATCACCCTCATTATGCTATTATAATTCGTTCACAGCAACCTAAATCGGGTATAGGCCCAACAATACAACTCATCATCATGATCCTATTATCCAGTCCAAAATTTAAATAAAACTACGGCCCAAGTACAATAAAATAGGCCCAACGAATTCTAGTACCCAGCAGGTTTGTAAATTTAATCAGACGACAAGAAAATTAATGGTGGGGTTTATGAAATCGACAGAAAATAATAGGTTGCATCCACTATCGATATAATCATCATCTCACTCATCATATATGTCATTATATGTGGCGACCCGACCAAAATCGTCATTGACAGCGTCGCTAACTGAGGTCCCGAAACGTGGTCGTAGTCCCTATATGAGACTCGTTTGACCAAAATTATGTCGCATTCTTTTGAAACGTATCATGCTTGCAAAGTTTAGTTTACAAAATCGTTCGACAACAATTTTAAGTTTGCAAAAGTATAAATTATAAATAAGGTAACTTGCGACATAATTAGTTTAAAATCGCGGTTGCTATAAATAGCGTAAGTATGTAAACAATATGTTTGAATCCAAAGGTGCTATCACTAGCGTATGTATGTATGTATGCTTGACCCCAAGCAAGAAATCAGAGTGTATGCATGCATGCTTGACTCCAAGCAAGTATGAGTGTACGCGGAAGCATGTATCAAATAGCCAAGTATGAACCTGAGAAACATATAGAAAACTGTCAACGAAAAACGTTGGTGAAATCATAGGTGTTTTAGTAAACATTGCATTTGAACCACAAGATTTAGTATAAGATGATTATCAAAATCATTTGCATTCCAAAGTTGTTGTTTGTATCCCGGGCACCCAATTATCAAACTTAACTGTTTTGCACCCTTTGCGTAGTGTTAGAACATACACTAGACCCGAAAATATATTTCATCCGCTAACGGTAGCGAACCGTCCGAATGAGGCTCGTCAAGCCCATGTGATCACATAATATAAGTTCACATTTACACCCTGCAAGTGTAACTAATGATAATTGAATTGAGGCTTTTTGTTCAAACCCGTACGTGGAATGTTCGTTTTCGTACTTGTGTTCAATGTATAAAAGTATGATACGTATATGTTTCTCATCCCATAGTTTAAAGCATAAAAGTTGTTTGAAAGATGGGACTATGATCTCACCTCGAGTGCACGAGTATAAAAGTACTTCACAAAGTAAACGTGTGCATGATAGTTGCTTAGCCTTGACCTAAACAAGTAAGTTGTATTAATTAACCGGTTACGTCACAAGGTCGGGCGAAATGTGTTCAATTAGTCCTATGGCTCGTTACGACTCGATTAAATATAGCATGTGAATCAATTTGTCAAGTTTCATGCAAGATACAAGTATAGAAACAAGTTAGGAAGATTGCACAATCATTTGGTTAAGTTTGACAAAAAGTCAAACTTCGGTCGGTCAAAGTCAACGAAAAGTCAACACGTTCGGGTCGGGTCCCGAACTATTTTTCTGAGGTTTTTAATCATATATGAGCATGTTAGAACAAGTTACATGTGAATGGGAGGTGCGTAGCATAGCAAACATTATTCAAAAATTGACAAAGTTGGACAGACCACTTTGGCGCGCCGCGCGGGTATATGGCGCGCCGCGCCATTACCTGTGCAGAGAATTCTGGCAGTTTTTAAGTTTTATGCACGAACATAACTTCAACCAATCACCATTTATGACCCGCAAACAACCAAAGCATGTATCTTATATCATCGGAAAGGTATTTTGACAAGAAAAATAACTAAATACATTTCATCCATCACATTTACTTTTACAACAACCAAAATCACATTCAAAGCTCCTCATTAAATGCACTCAAGTTCATAAATGAAATTCGAAGATTCGGCAACCAATTTATATGAATGATATGCCGTTTCGAAGGTGATCAAGCATACAATACAACCTAACACTTACAAATAACATTCCATGTCATTCAAAGCATCAAAAGTTCATTTCAAGTTCATCAAACCCTAACCCAAATCCACAAAAACCAATAATCAAGTTTATGAAGTTTTCTAAAACAACCTACACATCAAATTGAAGCTAGTGATACTAGTAACACAATTAAAACATGAACTTTAACAATTTAACAACCTTTAATCTTCCAAAATCAAAGATTAAGCAAACCCATTTTCAAGTGTTCAAACTAGTTACTCAAATCAACAAATCGAACAAACAAAACATATATTCATGTTATACACGAGCCATAGACACTAACTAACACCATTTCAAGTATATAAAACGAATTTAGAGAAAATCTAGAGTTTTAGAAATGTTACCCAAATGTGAAAAAATTGGTACCAAAATGTAGAGGATGAAGAGAGGATCACGAAAATGTAATTTGTTTTGAAGTTTGCTTCTCGATCCGGATTTAGATGATGATTTTATGAAGATGGGTGTTTGAGTTCATGAAAGGGAAGTAGAGAGAAAAGAGGAAGAAGGTGGGAGGTGAAATGAATGGATGGATAAGGTGGGTTGACTAGTTGACCTAGTCAACTAGTTTGCCCACTTGGCAACCTCGGTCCCTCAAGTTTCAAAGCGGGTGCGGGAGTTAACCAAACAAATATTTTAAAAACGCTCGAGTAACGAGTGATGTTATAATTAAATAACGGGAAAATTAAGAACGTTGGTCAACGGAAACTACGAATTTAAATAACGAAAGGTATTATTTAAAAAAAAAGATAGTGTTAAAAATAAATTTAACGGAAAAATGCGGGATGTTACATCATATATCACTGTTTTAGCTGATTTGGAAAAAGAAACAGAAAAATAAATAAAGAAGTAGCGAGTAGTAGCCTGCTGTTTACACAGGAACCCATAACCGTCGACTTCCAGCATAAATCCAGAGAAATAACAGCGGTAATTCGGAGCAATAGCTGTAGCAAAAGAAAAGGTGTACGATGGTGGTTTCTCGAACTGAAACATAAACAGTCATAATAGAAATAACAGCTACAGCAGGTTATGGGTTTCGATTGGGCAGTGATTTGTGAAGGTTTAACATGGAACCAGGAGAAGAATAGAAGCTGCAGCAATTGCAGTTGGAAGGAAGAAATAGAAAATGAAATAGTAACTGTAGCAGTGACGGTTTATTGTTGTAGTGGTGGTCATGGTTCTATCAACAAAAACAGAAGTAACGAATAGATTGAAGATGATGGTTTAATGGTGGTTTAACGGATTTGATCTTGGGTTCACAAAGTATCAAAAAGAAGGAAGAGTGAGAGAGAGGAGAGAGTGAGGTAGCCGTGAGGCTTAGGAGGTGATGGTTCGGTTGTAACATAAAAATAAAAGAGGGCATTGTAGCTGTATCCTACGACAGTGGTGGTGGCTGTGGTTTTGTGATGGTTCATATGGTGATGGTGATCGAATAAAAGGAAGAGAATAACACATAGATGATTTGGTTGTGATTGTAGCTGGTTCGGTTATGGGTCTTGTTCGCATAGCTAGTATCATAAATGAGTAACAAGTAGTACAATTAAGTAATGCTCTTGATGATTTGGTGAACTAAAGATGATGTCTTGGAGATGGTGGTAGTCTTAGTGGAGGTTTTAAAGTGGTGGTGACGGTTATGATAGTGGTTTACGGTGATGGAAGATAGTTCTCGGTTCAACAGTAGAAGAAGAAAGATAAATAAATAAGGAAGGTGGTGTTGGGTGATCGAGCAAAGTGGCAGTGAAGGAATGAGGGATGGTGTTTCAAGGTGGTTCGTGATTCATGAAGTAAACATAAAACGAAATAGATCTTGATGAAGGTTTGAGGTGTCGATGAAGAAGTTTCAAGGTGGAATATATCTATATCTTATATCCCTCTCCATATATGATTATGTATTATATATATATATATATATATATATATATATATATATATATATATATATATATATATATATATATATATATATATATATATATATATAATACATAATCATATATATATATATATATATATATATATATATATATATATAATGAGATAGATAGATGTCACTTAATACTGAAAAAGGAAAGAAGTAGGAGGCAAGTTGCAAAGTAAAACAAATAATAATATGATGTCATACTAGTAATCAATCAATTGAGTCCTGATTTAACAGTAATCCACAATTAAACTCTCGTGCATATAGTTTGTTTATATGTTACCGACAGTTTCCACGGAGTGTGTCCATTGCTAAACAGTTACGGATAATTTAATTCAGAAAAATTACCTATTTTAAAATTAAGTCCATTTATTTATTTCAGTCATTACCTGTTTGAAACCTGATCAAAAAGATTCGATATTTATTTCTTTTCTGTTCCAATTTATATGTACGGAGTACAAAAACTTAGATTGAAAAGGTTATATATATATATATATATATATATATATATATATATATATATATATATATATATATATATATATATATATATATATATATATATATATTTATCACAACTACTATCTTTTTAATCAAATTTTGGAACAACTTTTATTTTAAAAATTCATATATATATATATATATATATATATATATATATATATATATATATATATATATATATATATATATATATATATATATATATATATATATATATATATATATATATATTAGACCTATTTTTAAAATAATTAAACGTCAACCGAAAGTTACAGACATTTACCATTTAAGTTCAAAATTAATTATATTTAATATACACTATGTATATATATATAAACAGTTTTAAATAACAAAATTTACTACGCACATAAATATATATTAAATAATTAAATTAAATATTACAATATATATATATATATATATATATATAAGAAATATACATATAAAATAATAGTTTTTGTTACAATGTATTTTATTGTACATATTTATTTATAACAATAAATGTATATAATAGTTTATTAATGTTCATGTTATTATATATATTATACATATATTTATATATACACATATTTATATATATCCACATATTTACAAGCAATGGTTCGTGAATCATCGGAAGCAGTCGAAGGTCAATTGAATATATGAACATCGTTTCAAAATTTTCTAGACTCAACATTACATACTTTGCTTATCGTATCGAAATGATATAAAGATTAAGTTTAAATTTAGTCGGAAATTCCTGGGTCGTCACAGTACCTACCCGTTAAAGAAATTTCGTCCCGAAATTTAATCGAGGTCGTCATGGTTAACAATAAGAATGTTTTCCTGGCGAATATGGGTGGTAAATAGAGTTTTATCATTATTGAGTAATATAGATTAAACGATTCGGTTACTTGAAGCGTATGAGTGAATATGGGTGGTATATATATATTTTTTTTATGTTTTTATATTTTTGTTTTTAATATTTAAAAACTTATATTTTTACAAAAATAAATTAAAACTTAATAAAAAAAATTTATAGCGTTTCGCTTTCGGCGTTTATGAAGTCCCCGGCAGCGGCGCCAAAAATACTTGATGTGTGCAACGGTGTATACGAAATACTATTATTTTTAATACGAAATACGGTACAATTGTAACATCCTCAATCGGGCCTAGTTGTAAGATTACTAAAGTGCCCTTAAGTTAGTTTAGTGTTACTATATGCTTTTATTTTTATTTAATATTTATTATTATTTAATGATGTGGTTAGGACCAGTTTGTGACAAGGGTCACAGAACAGGTTTATTTATTTAATTTGGACTTCGTTTGGGTTAGCAAATGATGTACGAAAGATATCAGATAACTGATAAATACCCGTGTGTTGCACAGTGTAGGAATTAAACCTAATATGTTGACTAGTGTTGCTTCTATTCTCTTTTGTTTCCAGATTTTTCCACACACACAAATACACACCCGTACTTACTCTTTCACCTAACAAAAACCCTAATCCTTAATTCTTGCTTTAGAGCTCAAATCGTTTATATTATTATGTTCCTTGTGATTCACTGATTCTTTTAAGGTAAGGTTTGTATCATTTCGTGATTTAATCTTTGAGAAATTAAGAATTTTGTGTTAGTTTTCATAAAAGTGTAATTTGGGTCAAAATGGGTTGATTTAGTGTTGTTTGTGTCAAAACCTTGTGGTTTTGTGTTTCTAAATGATCAGTGTGTCAGATTTGGTAAGTTTTAAGGTTAAAAACGAGCTCTAGATCGAGAATTGGTGAATTTGGTGAGAAACCCGTCACTTTGGCAGCTGCTGTTACAGATGAACTACCCTCGGCCGATGGTCATTGACGATCGACCGATGGTGTTTGACGATCGGTTGATGGACTAGACCCTCGACCGATGGTGTGAGTCCTTCGACCAACGGTTGAAATTTTAACGATCGGTCGATAGTGTAGTCGATCGGCCGATGGTGTAGTGATGATCGGTCGATAGTCTCTGACGATCGACCGATGGTCTTTGGCAGTGAAATATTTTACTAAGTGTTAATTTCTAGCCGTTATGCTGCCCGTTTGTATTTTGATGTTCAGGATGTAAATTTTGTTAAGGAAAAAATTTTAGCGGATACTTTTTCTGACAAAAATTTCTGTATTGCGTTATTTGATGTTAATGGACAAAAACTAACTTGTGTATATGTCTTTCTCAGGAGAAAAGGAGAAAGAGAAGGTTCAGTGATTAGATAGCTGAATACCTTCTCGTTTGCTGGTAATCGGTGAGTGGGACTAACTGGAGAATATAGTATATAGAAGCATGTTATATTATGATTGCCATGCTTGTTAGATATACTTATTGTTGTGGTTAGTTAGTTGTTGTGATGACTGCCTGTTTGTTGATGCTTGTCTGCTGGAGCCCAGTGCGTCCCTATTGTGTGGTAGCCTCGGTAGAAGAGATCAACGTGCGGGTTGGGTTCCTCTGTGGTAGCCTAGACAGCTGTGGTGTATATATATGTGAATGACGCGTCCGTCGCGTGTGGATTATGTATATACATACGGTGGTGGAGGAACTTCTGGTAAGCCCCAGTCCGATCAGCTGGTGGTTAATGGTTTGGCCGAGCCGCCAGAGTCTCTGTAGATGGCACTTGGGTGATGTTTGTGTGTTAGACTTTGTGACATGATTAGTATAACACTTGTGTATGCTATGGCCTGTAGTTAGTCGTACTCACTTAGCTTCATGCTAATTCCCCTCCATCTCCTCCCTGCAGGTTACTAGCTTTTGTAGATGTCGCATTTTGGGGAGAAGACGGGCATGGCGATGTTATGTTTGACAGGGTTAACTCTGATGTGGTCTTTTAGAATATGAACCGTGTACTTTTGAAAACAAAATGTATTTACTTCTTTTCCTGTTAATATGTAATTTGTTTTAATGACATGTGACATCGGTTTGTACAGATGTTGATATCGTATTTAATTAATATTATGCTTCCGCCACGTATATAAAAAAAATAAAAATTTTGCGGTGTCACAACAATTTACACAAGTTTTATTATTTATTTATAGATGGGATATATCTAAACCTTGCTACAGCACTTATAAGCAGTGTACCTAATCGTAGAGTAGTGTAGGTATTAGTAAGTCTGGTTCGTTCCACAGGGAGCTAGCTGAGTTTAACGCTATATTTTTAACAACTATATTTATATAAAATATATATAATTATATATAGTAATATTATTATAAAAGGGGGTTTTTACCGTTTAACGACCGATTTGTCGATTTTATATTTTAAGCGTAAAAATAAATGATAATAATTAAAGTGCGTACAAAAATACAAATAAAGCTTAAAAAAATTGCGATAAAGTAAATTGCAGTAAATAAAATGACAGTAAATAAAAGTACGATGAAATATGAAATAAAACAATTATGCTTATTTAAACTTCCGTAACCATGATGTTTGACGTTTTGATCTTAATTTATTTATCTGGGTTAATTGTCCTTTGTCCTGGATTTATTTGATACCTATCTGGTTTTTGTCCATAATAGTCCATCGGTCATAATTATAAAATGCTCATCAAATTAACCTTATTCCCGAAGTCAAATATTCTAACTAATTAGGGATTCAAACTGTAACAAGGTTTTAATACTTTATTTAATGATTACACCAGGTTATCGACTGCGTATAATCCAAGGTTTTAATACTTTGTTAACAATTACACCAATTACCCTTGTATGTAATCCACCCTTGTTTTAATAAGATATGAACATTAATTTACCCACTTGATCAGTTTGAATAATCAATTACCCAACCCGAATAATTAATTAAATGATCGTAAAATATGTCGTATAAACGTCACTAAATAGGACATGCATAATCATTTAATAATTATTAGATTAACTAATTTGAAGATAGGTTTTACAGATTCCAATGAGTTGTCATTCGATTAGACAATACCCCCCATCTATTAATAGTTCATAGTCCAATGTTCACAAGTGTCGGTCTTTTGTCCAAACCTCAATTATGGAACAAAATCCAATATCCCCGTCTTTAATATTTAGTCCAACATCATGATTACTTCAGCTCAAATAAGCATAATAATAACTTAGTTATGAGACATTAATTTAAAAAGGAAGAACATAGCTTACAGTGGTGATTAATCGCGTAGCGTTACACGAACAGAGTTCTGACTTAAAACCTGTAAAATATTTCTTACAATAACCCAACTAAACCATAATTTATTATTAATCTTAAATTAAAATTATAATTATAACTATAAATATAAACTGAGAAAGGAAAAGAAAAAGGGTTGTAGAATTCGAGCAGAATGCGTGAGCTTTTATAGGCCCACTTTGAACTGTACAGCTCCGCGAGTGCGGTACTTTTGTGCCTTACAGCTCGGATTCCAGCTCACCAAATTGAGTTAAACGTGGGCTGCTAAATATTATAATATATAATATAATAATATATAATTATATATATATATATATATATATATATATATATATATATATATATATATATATATATATATATATTATATTATATTCTTGTGCATAGTTGACTTGTAATTTTAGCTCCGTTGAGTCGTACGTTGATACTCAGTTTATGTCTCGATTCCGGATTTTCGAACGTCGTTTCGTACGCGTAGATATCTTGTACTTTGCGTTCCGTGACTTGTACTCTTGTCAATATTTAGACGTTAATTATCAATAATTGGAACCACTTGGATTGTAACTTGTACATTTGAGCTTTTTGGTCATTTGCGTCTTCAAATCGTCATTTTTGTCTTTTGTCTTCGCACTTATTTATTTAAACGAATATTACATAAAAATAGAATAATTGCAACTAAAAGCTTTACATATTGGAAGGATATTGATAATAAATATATGTTCATTTGGAGCACTATCAAACAATCTGTTTGACTTTTGAAATGGGAGATTTAGAGTAAAACTGCATTAACAAAATTTGGAATTGATTATGATTTCGTTTGGTTTGAAAAATGGAGTAAAAACAGGATAGGGACCTGGGTTCTTCCTCTTTCCATTTAAATTCACAAATTTGAAGGCTGTAAAAGGGTAGTTGTAGTTGTTAAGTGGTATTGTAAGTCGACTGGTAACAAGCAAATAATGGTCCAGAATTCTAAGGTATAGAGTTTCGAATGGACATGACTAATGTCCTAAGAAGGAATTGTGACAGCTCGATCTGACTTGTCAAATTACCAGCAGTCACGAGAAAAGATAGAACTATCAAGAAGTTATGTTCTTGTTACGTTTATAGATTAGATAGAATGTAAGAGTCGTGTAACATGGCACATGATGACGTTATGGTCTGTAAATCATCACGTTTCATTAGAAACTCAGCATGACTTACTGTAATATAATCACGTTGATCAAGTGTCATTATATTATACTAACTCGTGCTTCAGTTCTCAACACTACTTCAAAATCATTCATAGTTCAAATTCAAATTTTTCAGAATTTCAGAAAACTAAAACAGTTTCTTTTATGATATAACACAGATAGAGCGGAGAGATAATTAATATCGACAAGAATATTTATGAAGATATCTTCAGAAATATTGATGATATTAATAAAGAAAGATAAGTTGAAATCTTAGAATTTCTAATATCGGTGGATGATGAGGAAGATATGTCCGTAAAAGTGTAGAGTCAAGAGCAAAGTATTCGTTAATGACTTCAGCAGATACTGAATCATTTGGATTCATTGAAGGCAGGTTTAGTCTTTGTGATTTGTCCACAGTCTCCTTCATAGTTTCGCATAATTTGCTTTTCAGTACTAAATTTTCTATTGAGCGTTTCCAACACTCCATTCTTTATCATCATACCTTTGACTGTTAAGGTCGTTTACAGTTTTTGCTGCTTCATTCAGCTTTTTCAATACTCCGAGTATTGATTCTCAGACTGGGTGCTTTTCAGAATTTCAGAATGGAACATCATAATTCTAAGCGATAATTGTTATATGTATACGTATAACTGTTGATGTAGACATGCTGCGAGGTTTCAAAATACTGATTACTGATTTTCGATAATTGGTATGGCAATTCTCGTTACAAGGTGTAGATGGGTATATGATAGGATTTTTAATGAAAAATATAATGATTTTTCAGAAAATCAAAGATTAATGAAGTTACTGGTAAGTTTACTGCTAATGTGGTGGTATATAAATGGTTCTCTGGTAACGATGACGAAAGGTAAACTCATATATCCAAGTTATAACAAGGCTTATTCGGTTGAAAGTCGAAGTTGATTTGCTGGAGCTGTGACAAAATTGGCTACTTTGAAAAGGGATTGCAAAGTGATTTTCGGTAATAACAACGCCAAAGGAGGTAGCACAGATACGTGTTAAACGTTTACTCAAGTTCTGAGTGTTTTCAAGTGCATAACTATATGCATCAATCTTTTCTTCCGTAGATGAAGTGCGGTTGGTTCATCCTCTTGATTGAGGTGTTTTCAAGAATCATGAAAGGTTTGAACGCAGATTGTAATCGTCAAGATACAAATGATGTTTAAGATGAAATCAAGTGGCAAACTTGAAGAATTGTTTAGTTTCATATGTTATAATCGATATTTTAATTCATTTTAATTGTCCATGTTGGCAGTCCACAATTAGTAATTCAATAATTCATATATAGTTTAATATATAATATTTGAATTAATTAATACGTATCATGACCATTGTATACATGTCTCAGACTCGATCACAACTCAAAGTATATATATTATTTAAGAATCAACCTCAACCCTGTATAGAGAACTCGATCATTACTGCATACAGAGTGTCTATGGTTATTCCAAATAATATATATAGATGGCGTCGATATGATATGTCAAAACATTGTATACGTGTCCTGATATTTAAAGTGCATAAAAATAAATAACAGAAATTAAATGACGATAAATAAAATTACGAGAATTAAAATTGCGATAAATAAATTGCGATAAATAAATATAAATAGGAATTAACAGTTACCTAGGAAAAGTTAGCTAGGATTTTGTTAGCGTGGATTCTTAACAGCATTTCTCATAGTTAATTTGTTTATTTCTAACAAATTTTATTTGTCCAATGTTTTCTTCATTATGCCACTTGTTGGATTCTGGTAAGTCAAAATCCAAATATGAAATTGAATGAAAATGGTTATTCTGTGGTGAACGGATTCGTATATTTGTGGATGTAAGTAGGATAATAAATGACTGTTGAATCAGATTCGAAGAATGTACAGTGTAACTTATTAATGTGAAATCTAATTATTCCTCGGGTATTACCTACCCGTTAAAATATTTTCACCATTAACAGTTTGTACAAAAGAATTTTTAATTACTATCTTTATGAAAACATATATACGTATATATTTTCTTCAGATGTAATCATGGATTTAATGAGTCAATATGATATTAAACTCATTTGATTTACCGTTAGAACAAGAATATATAATCTCTAAAACATTAAAGATTACATAATCGTCATGTCGAACGAAGATAAATGATGTAGAACGTCATGTAGAACGAAGATAATCGATGTAAGACATCATGTAGTATGATGATTATGCTGGAGGTACAGACTGTGAGTTTGAGGCGTGTAGTATTGAGGCTTGTGCTGCGGATGTTGTTGTTGGTGATACTGGTGTTGCCGGTGTTGTTGCTGAAGCTGGTATATTTTGCACCACGTTTTCCAAATTGATTACTCGAGCGCGAAGCTCGTTGACTTCTTCTATTATTTCGGGATGATTGTCGTTCAGAACGAGCGGATGAATAAGGTTTAGAATTTGAGATAGTATTTAATCGTGACGATATACTCTGGAAATGAGAGAGAAAATGGAGTTTCGAATAGGTTCGCCGGTAAGTGCTTCAGGTTCATTGCCAAGAGGTGAATTCGGTTGATGAAAAGGATCACCTTCTTATTGTCTCCAATGATTTAAGTAGACTACGAACCCATCAGATGAATTGATGATGGCTAGTTTGGTTGATTCATTTCATTTACACTGCTTTCGGAGCTTAGGTGAATATCCATGTCGGAATAGCTGTCGGAATAACTATCGGAATAGCTATCGGAATCCGAGGGACTCGAACTAGTTGAGGGATTCATCTCGTACGGTCAGATGAAGGATTTTCGATAAGAAATAGATTATAGGATGTAGATTAGTACCCTGCAATACATAATTTACATATACATATATAATACTAAAATTCCATAAGTTACGGAGGAATCTACGGAATCTGTCAGGCAAAGGTAACAATGACAGATACACTAAGATATGATTTTATCTATACACTGTCTATACAATAGAGGCAGTAAGACGTGTCTAGACTGTAAGGATGATAAGCAAATAATTTTTGACACTAAATGATAAGCAAAACTTTTTACATACAAACACGGTCGAAGTCCAGACCCACTAATGCATCTAAACAACTATCAGTTAGAGACACTAATGCTTGACCTGGTTCACTAAGACCACCGCTCTGATACCAACTCTAATGCCCTGTCCTAATCCATCTGGACGAATACATTACATTTGGTTACATCGCGAGGTACTTGACCTCTATATGATACATTTTACAAACATTGCATTCATTTTTTAAAAGCCAAACTTTCATTACATCGAAGCTTGACGACATGCATACCATTTCATAATATATCCAAACTATAAATGACTTGATAATAATCCTGATAAACTCAATGACTCGAATGCAACGTCTTTTGAAATATGTCATGAATGACTCTAAGTAATATCTCTAAAATGAGCAGATGCACAGCAGCAGATTTCTTTAATACCTGAGAATAAACATGCTTTCAAGTGTCAACCAAAAGGTTGGTGAGTTCATTAGTTTATTGTAATCAATCATTTCCATATTTTTAATAGACCACAAGATTTCATTTTCATAAACAACATTACACTCGCAAATGTATAAAATCCATTCGTATGAAGAACACCTGGTAATTGACATTAACATAATGCATATAGAATATCCCCCGCATACTCGCAAGTATGCCATAAATATTGGCAATCACAATTACCATTTAAATCGAAGTACTAAAGCATTTCAAATTCCAGAATGGGGTTTGTTAGGCCCATAGATCTATCTTTAGGATTCGCGTCAATTAGGGGCCATTTCCCTAATTCTTAGGTTACCAGACTTGAAGGGGCGATATTCGGTATAGTAATCTAACCATACAATGTAGTTTCAAGTACTTGTGTCTATTTCGTTAAACATTTATAAAAGCAGTGCATGTATTCTCAGCCCAAAAATATATATTGCAAAAGCATTTAAAAAGGGAGCAAATGAAACTCACACTACTGTATTTTGTAGTAAAAATACATATGATGACATTGAATAAATGCAGGGTTGGCCTTGGATTCACGAACCTATATCATTCATATATGTATTAAAACATATTCTTGTAATCGAATAAATTTATATATTATTATTAGTGATATAATTGGTATTTTTAATAATTTATATGTTTCATTATTTATTTTTATATCTTTATTTTATATATAGTAATATTAATATAGTTAAGTTAAGTATATTAAATATATCATTTATGTAAAGATCATTTGTTTATGAATTTGTTAATTTTGATAATACTAAGGTTAGTAAAAATAATGATATTATATAATTATATTGATAAAAGTGATAATAATAATAATAATGTTAATAGAATTAAAGATATTAATAATGATAATAATACTAAATTGTACTATGATAACAATAGTTATAATAATTTTAACAATTCCTTTAAATCATAAATTAATAAATTTTAATTTTTCCCATTTTTTACTAATCTTTATATCCAAGATTTCTATATTTATAATCGTAATAATAATATTATTAAAAGCTTTATATTCCTAATCATCATAATCTTCGTGTCAACTTTCTACGCTACTGCCTATAGTTTTATAATACATTAATTTGTACAAAAATCATAATTTTTACACGTATTCGTATACCTATAACTAATTTCTATAATCTCTATCCTATCATCTTTTATTATGTGTTTATGTTAATAATATGTTTAGTATCATAATGATAATAATAATACTAACAATAATAATAATAATAATAATAATAATAATAATAATAATAATAATAATAATAATAATAATAATAATAATAATAATAATAATAATAATAATAATACTAACAATTTATAAGTTTAATACTAGTAATAATAATGTTAATATTATAAATTGTATTAATAATCATTTTGTTAATAATTATATTTTAACATAATAACTATAAGTATAGTAATAATAATAATAATAATAATAATAATAATAATAATAATAATAATAATAATAATAATAATAATAATAATAATAATAATGATAATAATAATAATAAATAAAAGAAGGCTACCTTTCAATGTTTTCCTAAAAAAATGCCCACAACCCGGCTCGAACCCGAGACCCCTCGGTTATACACAACAACACTAACCATCCGTCTGACTGATTCTTTTCTCAAATATTACGCGTTTTAATTTCTTTTATCTTTTTATTATTATCCTCTTCTTCAACGAATGGATCGACCAGGGAAAACAAAACAACTCATCTCAGCAAATTTTCTTATTTAATTTATGACTTGAATTAAATCAGAAAGAACAAATTATTGTTGAGTTGATTTAAACAGAAAAAAAATGCAGTAGCAGAACATAAAGAACTCGTTTGACCCCGTTTGAAACACAAAATCAATTTCAAATATAGAGGCTGTTTTAGACCACGATTACTTCATGAAAACGGTTTCAATTCATTATTAGAAACTATCTGAATCGTTAATTTAACTTAAAACGTAAAAACGGACTCAAATTTCCCCATGAACAATCTGTTTGACTTTTGAATTTATAACTTTGACTTCAAAATTCTTACACGATACTAAAAATTGGGATTTGAATCTTTCCAGAAAGTTGAAATGGGAGATTTAGAGTAAAACTGCATTAACAAAATTTGGAATTGATTATGATTTTGTTTGGTTTGAAAAATGGAGTAAAAACAGGACAGTGACCTGGGTTCTTCCTCTTTCCATTTAAATTCGCAAATTTGAAGGCTGTAAAAGGGTAGTTGTAGTTGTTAAGTGGTATTGTAAGTCAACTGGTAACAATTAACACTGAATGTATTCGATTATATAATGAATTTAGGGTCGACAGGATAAATTTAGCCAGTACAAAAATATAAAAAAAAATAGGTGAAAGAGATAGCAAACCGATTTTGGATATTACTGTTATTGAAATCGTTTAGTACAGATTTTAAAGGCAAAATTCCAAATTACCTACAGGTTGATAATGATATAAAACAGATTACATATTTATTTATTTTGCGTAAATATCATGTTTATATTCATATATATATATATACCGTATTTATTTATATATTTATATCTGTACTAATATATATAAATCTGTATATGGTGCACGTATATTTAGGGGTATATATATATATATATATATATATATATATATATATATATATATATATATATATATATATATATATATATATATATATATATATATATATATATATATATAATGGATCATAGTAATATTAAGTATACACATTTTAATATCTAGTATTAATGAAACAAATAATAATAACAATAGAAATAATAATGATAATAATACTAATATTAATAATAATACTATTAATAATAATATTAATCAGAGTAGATAATAATGATAACAATAATAAGATTTTTAATGAAATTGATAATACTAATATCATTAATGATATGATAATAGTACTAATTATATTAGTATTGATATTAGTAATAATAATATCCAATAATAATACTAATATTAATCATAATAACTAAAATTATATTTTTTACTACTAAATTATAATAATAATGATATTAACAATAATAATAATTATATTAATAATAATGTAACAAATCAACTGCATCAAATATAATATTATTAATAATAATGATATTAATTAGAATATTAATATTAATATTTATCATAATACTGATAATGAAGGTAGTAATATTATAATAACAACTATATTATTACTTATGTAATGTTTAATAATCATATAATAACTTTTATTGAATATTTATTATTTATACATTTATATATATATATTATAATATAATCATATATATTCATATATAGTTTCATTTTTAATTTACATTTATTTATTTTATATCTTATGTTACTTGTTTAATTCTAATGTTTAAATTATATTTTCAAATTATTATATACTTACATTTATATATATGTATACATATTTATTTATAATTAATTGTTCGTGAATCGTCGGAAATAGTCAGGGTTAAATGTTTTCATGTAAACAGTTCAAAAATTTTGAGATTCAATAATACAGACTTTGCTTATCGTGTCGGAATCATATAAAGATTGAGTTTAAATTTGTTCGGAAATTTTCGGGTCGTCACAACCGAGATAAATAAATGGAAGTGTACCCGAGTTGTAACCAAACATATTAGCCGTTTTCAATTTCGGATTTCTCAACACTAATTCCGAATAGATTGCTTTTTTGGTAGTTTACTTTCAACCCTGACGTTGTAGCGACCCCGACAAATCGTCAAGTGACGGCGTCGACTACGTAGGTCCCATTACCTGGTCATAAGTCTTTAAAACAGACGTTTGACCCAAAATATGTCGCATCCATTCAAGTGTAAAGATTGTTTCAAAGTTTACAAAGATAATTGACCACAAGTTAAGTTACAACGTTATAAGTACAAATGAAAACTATGCGACACAGTTTAAATAAGTTCAAAAGATGCTCCAAAGTGCATGTATACTCGACATCCAAGCAAGTATCAAAAGAGTGCGGAAGCATGTATCACTAAGCATTCATAACCTGAGAAAACATAGAAGAATCTGTCAACGAAAATGTTGGTGAAATCATAGGTTTAGTAAGTATTAAACGTTGTTTTTGAACCACAAGATTTTGTATTTCCATAACGTAGATTATCCAAATCATTTGCATTCCAAAAGTGTTGTTATACGCGAGCACTCAATTATCAAAACTTAACCAACGTTACCCCATCACACAGTGCTAGAACCCACACTAAAACACAAAAATATATTTCATCCGCATAACGGTAGCGAACCGTCCGAATGAGGGTTTGTTAAACCCGTATGGCCACACAATATAAGTTCTCGCTTACACCCTGCAAGTGTAACTAATGATAATCGAATTGAGGCATTTTTGTTCTAACTCGCACGTGGAATGTTTGTTTTCACACTTGTGTTCAAAACATAAAAGTAAGTAGTACAAGATGTAACAAAGTATATGTTTTCTCAGCCCACGATTTAAAAGTATAAAAGTTGTTGAAAAGGTGGGACTATGATCTCACCTTTGATTGCAAGAGTGAAATAGTACTTCAACAAGTAAACGTGCAAAGAACAATGCTAGTCTCGACCTAAACAATTAGGTTGTATCAATAACGACAGTCACAAAGGGTCAAAGATGTTCAATTAGTCCTATGGCTCGTTACGACTCGATTAATATAGCATGTGAATCAATTTGTCAAGTTTCATGCACGATACAAGTAGTTAAGTATGTTAGAACGATTGTATAATCGTTTGGTTAAGTTTGACTAAAAGTCAAACTTGGTCAAAGTCAAAGTCAACGGGGTCGGGTCGGGTATCCGACAATTTTCCCAAGACGAGAAGTCATATAAGAGCCTAATAGTCAAGTTTCATGTTAAACGGAGTTTTAGTTAAGCGGAAACATTTTTGTGACATTTAAAAACAAAAGAGAGTGGCCTGGGGCTTTTGCGCGGCGCGCACTGGGTTGCGCGGCGCGCACCCAAGTGCAATTTCTGGTCAGAACTCAACCAAGAAGGCAAACATCTGGGATCTCTGATTCTGCGCGGCGCGCGGGTAAATGCGCGGCGCGCAATACCTGGGAATCATGCAGTTTGCAGAAAAATGGTCCAAGTCACGAACCAAAATACAATATAACACATTTCATGCACCGAAAACACTTAAAACGCATAACCTATATCATTAGAAAGGTAATTTGACAAGGAAAACAACTAAGCACATTTCATCAAGCAATTCATCACTAACAACAACCAAAAACCGCATTAAACGTTCATAATCAAAGTTTCAAGTTCTAAAACGCATTTTATGATTCGGGCAACCAATTTACATGTATGATATGCCGTTTCGAAGGTAATCATACACACATTGCAACAAAATTCTTATCTACAATATTTCATAGCATTTGGTGCATCAAAAGTTCATCTAAAGCTTATCAAACCCTAATCCAAGTTCACAAAATCACTAATCATGTTCTTGGAGTTTCCTTAATCAACCTATACATCAAAACGAAGCTAATGATACTAGTAACACTTTTAAAACATGCACTTTAACAATCTAACAACATTTGATCATCCAAAATCAAGGATTTAGCAAGTAATTTTCATATGAACTAGTTACACCAAAAATAACGAATCGAGCATACAAATTACATACACGACATCACAATGAGCCATAGACACTAATTAACAACTTTATAACTCAAAAATCTCAAGAACACATAAAATTAGTGATTTTAGAAAGTTACCCAAATGAGATGAAGTTGGTATCAAATTGAAGAGGATGAAGAGAGGATTCCAAATATGTATTTTGTTTTGGTTGAAGCTTCCAAATCCGAATTTAGATGATGATTCTTTGTAGTGGTGTTTGAGAGAAAATTGGAAAGTATAGAAAGAAAATGGAAATGAAAATGAAAAGGAAAATGGGGAGGTGGGTGTTGACTAGTCAAGCTAGTCACATCTTTGCTCCAATGGCGAAACTAGTCCCTCGCGTTCGGTTGCGGGTGCGTGAATTGACCAAACGAATTATTTTAAATTACACGGAAGTACGGGAGATATTAAAAATCCGATAACGAGAATATTTAAAATGTTACTTAACAAAGGATACGAATCTAGATATGAAGGGTATTATTTAAAAAGAAAAAGACGGGCGTTAAAATAATTTAACGGAAAAATGCGGGATGTTACATTATCCACACCTCAAAAGAAATTTCGTCCCGAAATTTAGTTGGAAATAATAATCGATACCTCTCACTCGAGACCGGAGATGTCAATGCTATGAATAAGTGAAGGTACGTCCTTGAGTGTTCTCATGAATTTGGATTTTTACGATCCCCGGTTTCAACTGGTTTTCCTATGAAGAGAAGTTTGTCATCGATAGTTGATGTATCCAGCAGGATTGCACGTTCCTGTTCCGCAGGACACGTTTCTAAGTTTGTTACACGAAATGTAGGGTAAACGGAAACTTAATTGAGTCGGAAGTTCTAAACGGTAGGGAGCGGTTCCAATACGCCCCAAGGTTTCAAAAGGGTTTACATGTCGCGGGTTTAACTTTCCCTGATTCCCGAAACGGATTACACCCTTCCAAGGTGCGGGTTCTCAATATTACGTGGTTACACACTGGGATTTGTGAGGTTTTCATCTAAATTTGGTATAACTCTTTTGGCGACTACGGATCGTCTCGAGCCCTTCTCGGACTTGAACGATCTCAATTGTTGTTTCTTGATGGAGTTCAGATTTCGGTGGTTGATGCTTTGGTTAAATGAACAGGGGTATGACATTAGCGGTCATATAGGGTTTCGGAAAGTGCGTGTGAACACACGAGTGGTATCTACTGTTGTAAGAGTGATCTACTAAAGGTGACAATACGAGTTTGTGACATGTCTTTCCAAAACGTAAATCGTTCGTTTGCTCGGTTCGTCGGTTTGTGGGTGGTACGCGGTACTCATGTCTAAGCGGGTCTCCAAGGTTTCTTGCAAAACTAGAAGTGAAACGAGTATTTCGATACGTGATAATTGACAAAGATGCACCGTGTTGGAATAGAATCTCTTAATATACGTTTGAACAGGTTAGTTAGGGTTCGAAAATGTTCGTTAGAACTATTCACCCTCGTGGCGAATACTATTGTAATATGAAGAGTTTCTCTATCCATGGAGAAATGTTACAAGGAGTTTCCTTAAACGGAAATGCGAGCGATAAAGATAGGAGTGAAATGAGGACTTAGAATAGGATGAGCTTACATCTCGGGGTTGCCATAACGTGCCTCTAGTTGTCAAAAGTTGAAGTCTGAAAGAGAAACGAGGTAGTACACGTAGTTGTATAGTTCGGGGTTGAATAATAGTTGACCGATTATCAGAAACACAAGGGCGTTAAGTCAAAGAAGAGTGAAGTATCGTTGGATTGTGTGTTATCTTAAATTCCAGTAATATTAGACGGTGACGGTGAAATAACAGAGGTAGGTAGTGTGGTACGGGATGACGAGAAAATTGATCGGATCCACAATTTAGTATTCGAATTCTTCGTGCAAAATAACGAATTTTAGTTATGTTGATTTTTGAGTCGAGAGTGTATGCCTTTCGGCGTTCAAGTAGAAATATTTCCATGTTTTAGTTCCATCTATTGCTATACGATTTTTATCTAGAAATGTTGGTGTGAAGAATCACGCTCAAGGTGCGAACACGGAGAGGTTTAAAGTTTTCCTTAGTGAGTTAACGAGTTTAAAAGTCGTGGAACACGAGAAAAGTCAGAAATGAATCTTTGGTAATAACAGACGAGATCTAAGATTTTTTTTTTTTACGAATACAAGTCCGAGTTGGTAGAGTTTCCTGATTACATGTGGCTTAATTTCGAGATTGATTGTAATGCCTTGACCATTAACATCATGGTCTAGAAAATTGGACTTCGTTCAACAGAAATTCTCACTAGGAGAATTTGGTATAGAGTTGCTCTTTTCTCAAAAGTTCGAGCGTAAGATGGTGATGTTGTTCGTTTTCCTTCTTTACTTAAATAAGTTAAGATGTCATCCATAAATACGATAACAGATTTGTCTAGATAAGTTGCATACGTGGTTTAGGAGGTTCATGAATACGGACGGAGTCCTAAATAAATCAAACGGTACTAAGAGAGATTTACAACTAACGTTGCGAGTTCGGAAAAGACTCAGGAGACATCGTCTCCCTTAACCCCCAATTGATGATAACCGGAACGGAGGTCGATTTGGAATACACGGAATCCACGCAAATAATCATGAGGTAATGGATACGAGGAAGAGGGTATCGGTTTCCAACCGAAAATTACTCGGTTCACAATAATCTATACCTAGTTGTAGGGAAACAATTTCTCCCTAACGAATAGGTTCTGAGCTCCTTAGTTCTATAGGCGTCGAGTCCAATTTCTTAACGCACATCCTCCGATAAAATTTATAGACACACAGTATCTTTCCGTTGGTCGCTTACGTTGCCTAAGTAGTATCTAGAGGAAAAAGGTGGAATGTAAAGAGTACAAGTCAAGGTCTCGGTTGTAAAACGTCTAGCGGTAATCGAATCGAATAAGTATGAAATATACGGTTTGTTGTGAAGAAACGTACCCGTGACTAGTCCATCGTCGTCTCGGGCATCCTAGGCGTTGATGTTGAAAGTTTAACGGCGTGCGTTGGGGTTGATTTTCTTATTTGGGCATTCATTCCTAAAATGACCCGTTTGACCACATTCGAAGCAAGCACCCGTCCTGTGTGCGTTGGGCACCCTTCGAGCGACGGTAACGGTACCCTTACAGACATGGGCCACATGGCCACTTCTTTGACACTTGACGCAAAATGGTTTGCTACATTCACCAAAATGATGTTTGCGACACTTGTTACAGTGAGGTAGGGTTCCGGCATACCCCTTCTTGCCGCCGGGGGTGAAAGGCTTCTTGGAGATGTTGTTATTGTTGTGGTTGCTTGGTTGCGAGGCCTCCCATTTTCTTTTGTTGTTACCCGGGTGGTTCTCGACCATTCGTACCGGTGCTTCCATTTCATTCACCGTTTCTAAAGTTTGGTGGGCCTTTGTTAAAGCCTCTTGTAGGTTAGTGGGTTGGGATGCCATTACCCCGTGTTGAATGCTCTTAGGAAGGCCATCCATGTAAAGTTCGACTCTTAGGGATTCGGGAGTCATGAGATTTGGACACATTGAGACTAGTTCGGTAAACCGTTGATTATAAGCTCCGAGGTCATTCCCGACCGTTCTTAAATTCCTTAGACCCTGTTCGAGCCTTCGAGTCTCGTCGCGCAGAAAATATTCGGTGATCATTCCTTCTCTTAATTCGGTCCAAGAGAGTGTAAGGGCTTCATCGATACCCACTGATTGTACATACGTGTTCCACCATGAGAGAGCGATACCGGTAAGAGTGAGGGTGGAAAACTTGACCTTATCTTGGTCCTGACAACCGCTTATGCTAAAAACGGATTCTGTTTGTTCAAACCATCGGGTGAGAGTAACCGGTCCCCCGGTTCCATCGAAAGTGGGAGGATTGTACTTCATGAAGTTCTTGTAGGAGCAACCTTCGATTGAATTACCGGCTCCATGATTGTTGTTGTTAGAAAAGTGATTGGCCACGGCCGTACCCACGGCGGTGGTTATCATTCGTTGAAGAGCTTGTCCTAGAGTTTCGAGAGGGGTATTGAGTTGACCTTGGTGAGCCATTGTTCCTTCATGACACAAGAATATCGTTGGTTAGTATTTTCAACAATACTAACCGGAGTATGGAATAAGGATAGAGAGAAAATTTTCCTTGACTCGCCTTAAATTCTCTATGTCATAGTGTCGGAACGTCCATGTGAATCACCGTAATATAATCCCGGAAATTATATTACCCTGATTCTCATGTGCATTTAACATTACTTCATAAAGTCAAGGTGGCGCATCAACAAAATTTATCAACATAAGATCAAGATCGAATACGAGTTAGATATGATAGAAGAGTTCGAGTATAAATGCACAAATAGTCAAGTAATTCCTACTTCAGTCTATATGCCGGTTGTAGTCTAGATTCACCTATGTACCCTATGACTCGGGGTGGACACAAATGAACTCTAAATCCCTACAACCAAAGCTCTGATACCACTTGTAGCGACCCCGACAAATCGTCAAGTGACGGCGTCGACTACGTAGGTCCCATTACCTGGTCATAAGTCTTTAAAACAGACGTTTGACCCAAAATATGTCGCATCCATTCAAGTGTAAAGATTGTTTCGAAGTTTACAAAGATAATTGACCACAAGTTAAGTTACAACGTTATAAGTACAAATGAAAACTATGCGACACAGTTTAAATAAGTTCAAAAGATGCTCCAAAGTGCATGTATACTCGACATCCAAGCAAGTATCAAAAGAGTGCGGAAGTACGTATCACTAAGCATTCATAACATGAGAAAACATAGAAGAATCTGTCAACGAAAACGTTGGTGAAATCATTGGTTTAGTAAGTATTAAACGTTGTTTTTGAACCACAAGATTTTGTATTTCCATAACGTAGATTATCCAAATCATTTGCATTCCAAAAGTGTTGTTATACGCGAGCACTCAATTATCAAAACTTAACCAACGTTACCCCATCACACAGTGCTAGAACCCACACTAAAACACAAAAATATATTTCATCCGCATAACGGTAGCGAACCGTCCGAATGAGGGTTTGTTAAACCCGTATGGCCACACAATATAAGTTCTCGCTTACACCCTGCAAGTGTAACTAATGATAATCGAATTGAGGCATTTTTGTTCTAACTCGCACGTGGAATGTTTGTTTTCACACTTGTGTTCAAAACATAAAAGTAAGTAGTACAAGATGTAACAAAGTATATGTTTTCTCAGCCCACGATTTAAAAGTATAAAAGTTGTTGAAAAGGTGGGACTATGATCTCACCTTTGATTGCAAGATTGAAATAGTACTTCAACAAGTAAACGTGCAAAGAACAATGCTAGTCTCGACCTAAACAATTAGGTTGTATCAATAACGACAGTCACGAAGGGTCAAAGATGTTCAATTAGTCCTATGGCTCGTTACGACTCGATTAATATAGCATGTGAATCAATTTGTCAAGTTTCATGCACGATACAAGTAGTTAAGTATGTTAGAACGATTGTATAATCGTTTGGTTAAGTTTGACTAAAAGTCAAACTTGGTCAAAGTCAAAGTCAACGGGGTCGGGTCGGGTATCCGACAATTTTCCCAAGACGAGAAGTCATATAAGAGCCTAATAGTCAAGTTTCATGTTAAACGGAGTTTTAGTTAAGCGGAAACATTTTTGTGACATTTAAAAACAAAAGAGAGTGGCCTGGGGCTTTTGCGCGGCGCGCACTGGGTTGCGCGGCGCGCACCCAAGTGCAATTTCTGGTCAGAACTCAACCAAGAAGGCAAACATCTGGGATCTCTGATTCTGCGCGGCACGCAATACCTGGGAATCATGCAGCTTGCAGAAAAATGGTCCAAGTCACGAACCAAAATACAATATAACACATTTCATGCACCGAAAACACTTAAAACGCATAACCTATATCATTAGAAAGGTAATTTGACAAGGAAAACAACTAAGCACATTTCATCAAGCAATTCATCACTAACAACAACCAAAAACCGCATTAAACGTTCATAATCAAAGTTTCAAGTTCTAAAACGCATTTTATGATTCGGGCAACCAATTTACATGTATGATATGCCGTTTCGAAGGTAATCATACACACATTGCAACAAAATTCTTATCTACAATATTTCATAGCATTTGGTGCATCAAAAGTTCATCTAAAGCTTATCAAACCCTAATCCAAGTTCACAAAATCACTAATCATGTTCTTGGAGTTTCCTTAATCAACCTATACATCAAAACGAAGCTAATGATACTAGTAACACTTTTAAAACATGCACTTTAACAATCTAACAACATTTGATCATCCAAAATCAAGGATTTAGCAAGTAATTTTCATATGAACTAGTTACACCAAAAACAACGAATCGAGCATACAAATTACATACACGACATCACAATGAGCCATAGACACTAATTAACAACTTTATAACTCAAAAATCTCAAGAACACATAAAATTAGTGATTTTAGAAAGTTACCCAAATGAGATGAAGTTGGTATCAAATTGAAGAGGATGAAGAGAGGATTCCAAATATGTATTTTGTTTTGGTTGAAGCTTCCAAATCCGAATTTAGATGATGATTCTTTGTAGTGGTGTTTGAGAGAAAATTGGAAAGTATAGAAAGAAAATGGAAATGAAAATGAAAAGGAAAATGGGGAGGTGGGTGTTGACTAGTCAAGCTAGTCACATCTTTGCTCCAATGGCGAAACTAGTCCCTCGCGTTCGGTTGCGGGTGCGTGAATTGACCAAACGAATTATTTTAAATTACACGGAAGTACGGGAGATATTAAAAATCCGATAACGAGAATATTTAAAATGTTACTTAACAAAGGATACGAATCTAGATATGAAGGGTATTATTTAAAAAGAAAAAGACGGGCGTTAAAATAATTTAACGGAAAAATGCGGGATGTTACAGACGTGAGTTTGAAACATTTTAGGAGTTTAAAAAGATTTCGAAGGTTTGTAATACTCCATTCACCAAAGAAAATTGTGTCATCCGCATATTGGAGGTGGGAGATGGGCACTTCTTCGGAGCCAATTTCAACACCAAGGAACTTTTTATTACAAACCGCTTTCTTTGCCAAAACATTTAAACCTTCCGCCGCAATTATAAAGAGAAAAGGGGATAACGGACAACGATTTTTTTTTAAGTAACAGACTATCTTATCAATAAGTTTTTGATTAAAAGACTATCAACACGATTATCTCTAATTAAAAATTTTAAAGATGAAATTAGTATTTCTTTTTTTAAAGCAGTTTGGAATTACTTATGAAGACTAAATCATTCACACGATCATCTCCTGAAGTTGCATAACCTGCTCCAACTCTAATGACCAACTCTAATGACCAACAAGTAATTTACTAATTTTTAAGGGATTATATAATCTTGATTAATTAATATAATATGAAACTAAGCGAATAACTTTATCAATAAGCCAAGCGAATAACAAGAACTTTTGCTATAACTTTATAATAAACTCCTGACAAACGAGATTGGTCTATTGTCCTCAATCAAAGTAGGATTACTGACCTTCGGTATAAGTGTAATGAGTGAAGAATTTGCACCATTCGGTAACTCCATATCCGAATGAATCAATTGTAGATCGAATTGAATCTTTAAAATGTCTCAAAAATTTAACGAAATGATAAGTGAAACCGTATGGCTAGGAGCCTTCACTTCCACATTCCCACACATTGCGAATTTCCATCTCAAAAATATCCCTTTAAACCAATGACTATCCCTTCTGATAATTTTTGTTAAGGGGGAATATCATTAAAACTTAGAATTAAGATGGCTCACTTTCAAACTTCAACTTGTAGGAATAAAAGAAAAAAGCTTGTTTAATCTGTTGTGGGTATTTTTATTTGGCGGGCTCGTATGGGTCGACTACCGGTTCGAGTTGAGTGGATAAAAGGGGCATCGACCTTGATTCGGTCTTTTGTCCACTTTGCAACAATGAAGTCTGTAACAAGTACTTCTATATAACAAGTACTTGTATATAGAACATATTTCCTCTTATTAATACACTAACAGTTACGGAGATGCAACCAATTTAGATTCTAACAAACCGTTATTAACAATTTTATACCAAAGAATCCATTAATCCAATGTCTAAGGGATTCAATTTGCCGTCCTACATTAATATACAGAAAAATAGTGGATGTGATTTATTAACCGGGTGAATAAATAAATTAGTGAATATTCTTACAAATCGTGCCAATATCACTTTTCAATTCGATCTTATGATGTTCAGTATCATAAAAATCGTATTAAAATAATCCAGTGAAAGATGTTTTATGTTTTAAGCGTAAAAATAAAAGAGATAACATGCTACATTCACAAAAAGTTTACAACATACAATATGAAGCATCATATCACTATTGTTAATTTTAAGACCATGTTCAATAAGCCAAAAAAAAAAGGCTTCGTATACAAAAGTTTTTCCATATATAAGGAACTAGAACAAAATTCGAGCGTTGCTGCGGTTGTATTCAACGCGCGGTCAAATTTGGATATACCTTATTTGGTACTTAATATATCTAATAGGTTGGATTGTTTGTTGGATGTGTATGTATATGTATGAAATATAGCCCGAAATATTTAGTGTTTTTTTAACGATGTCCGTTTCGCGTATAGTTAGTCGCATTGTGTTCGTAAAATTATTTCGAGTTGAACGGTGGTCTCGGAAAAATTCAACTCGTACCGAGCGAGAATATAGGGCCCGTTATTTAGCTTTTTTTAATGATGTCCGTTTCGCGTATAGTTAGTCCCGTTAGGTCCGTCTGATTTTTTCGAGTTGAACGGTGACCTCGAAAAAATTTAACTCGGACCGAGCGAGAAGATAGGGCCCGTTAAAAATTCGAGTGGAATTAATTTCATTTATTTTAATAAAATTATATATTTACACTTTCTACCCCTGAAAAAGTGGAAACTTGAGGAGCCGTTGTGTAAATCAAGCCGAAATTGAGGGATCCTTTGTAGTGTGAACACAAACCCAAAACGACAATAAAATTCAACTGAAACTACGATTTCGGCCATGAGTTTTAGTATAGGTATTCAACTGAAACTACGATTTCAGCCATGAGTTTTAGTATATAGGTAAATAAATAAATATATTCAATAACTAATAATAATAATAATATCAATCAAAACAAAAAATTGAAATAATTCATCATATCGCTTTTAGGAAGATTCTTGGCTTAATGGAAGATGTCTAAAAGAAGAATTCAGCCGATTGTATATTCTTGAACGTAATAAATCGGCAATGTTAAATGATCAAATCAGTTGGAACGGGTCAAATTGGACGTTTCACTGGATTTGGAGTCGAGATGTTTCTGGCCGAGCTAACAGTGAACTTGATAGAATGGTTGCTGCAATCTCAGCTTGGTCGTACTCTGCTCAGGATGGTGACAAATGGGTTTGGTCCAAAAGTAGTGATGGTATGTTTAAAGTTAAAACTCCTTCTTCTTTACTTGATAATAAGTTGCTAAATGTTAGTGAAGACGATAGAGAAACTATGCGAAACAACTTTGTTCCATTGTCATTGAATATCTTTTCGTGGAGGGTTAAGCAAAAAAGATTCTGGTTCGGTTTGAGCTTGATAAAAGGGGTATTGACATTGATAATGTGAGGTGTCCTTTATGCAATGATGATATTGAATCGATAGATCATGCTATGATTTTTTGTAAGCATGCCTTGGACGCTTGGGATCGAGTATACAAATGGTGGGGTTTTGATAATTTTTCAAATTGGAGTATTGACGAAATCTTAAATGGTGATGGTTGTGTTACGCAATCTTCGAGAGGTAGAAAGTTGTGGCAAGCGGTGGAATGGGTTCGTGGTTATCTCATATGGAAAAATCACAACCAAAAAGTCTTCCGTAACAAAGTGTGGTCCGGTCCTTTTCATCTAAATGAGATTCAAATTAAGTCATTTGAGTGGATCGCGCGACGTGCAAAATCTTCAAATATTGAGTCGCACCAATGGCTCGTTAATCCACAATACTATCTAGATCCAAATATCCAAAGATCAGGCATTGGCTAACTCAAGTATTATCTTGTACGAGGCGTGTATGTAATGTTGGTCATGTTGTATTTTCATGTGTGTTTAGGTCTTGGTTAATGTTGACGTATGTAATGTTTGTTTGTTCGAGCTTGGGCGCAATCTTGCTCCCTGTTTTCGTTTGCACCATGCTAATGTCTATAATTAGTCCGGACCGGTCCGCGCGATGCGGCGGGGGTTTTCGGCCGGCATGTTCATATTTAACGCAGTTTTATTTACAGAAGGGAAAACGGGCCATTGTGGTTATGCGTCGTTGTTGGTGTCGTCGTCTTTAGTGTTTTTTAAAATCTGTCCGGTTCGAACGTAGTTAGTTTCGTTTTCTTTATAAAATTTCGAGCCTAATGCTGCTGGCGAAAAAATTTAACTCGCGGCGAGCAGGAAGATACGGTGTAACACCCTGTTTTTCCCGTACGTATTTAAAGGTACAAACTTAATTATTAGCACGATTATATCTTGTTCGTTTATGTGATTAAATGAGCCAAAGTGTTAGTTTATGAGTGGGTGCATGTATGTGAGTGTATATATATGTATGTATATATATATATATATATATATATATATATATATATATATATATATATATATATATATATATATATATATATATATATATATATATATATATTTGAGAATACATATGTGGACGTGTATATGTACGTGTCGCGATGGAGTTGAGTCGTGCGGGACTTAAGGTTGAAGCTTAGGCGTGCATAGGAAGAGTGAATGAGGTGTGCTAGTTGTTTGAACCATCGTTTTGTGTTAAATGGTCGAAGTGACCAGGCTCAGGCAAACACCGCTCCGCGACGGGCGGGACCGCGCCGCGACAAACAAAGCAAACCTGGATCAGAGATTGGGTTAAGAAGGGCCTATTTTCCCTTTATGTGTCGCGCCGCGACGATTAAGGCCGCGCCGCGACAGTTGTGCTGAACTGGTGTCGGACTTAGCTCATTTTAAGGGATTTTAAGGGGCAAAATGGTAAATTAACATATGGATCTGATGGGGGCATTAACTCTCCACCACATATCCATTTAATTCATTTTCCTTTTCTCCTTTCTTCCCATTTTCTCTCCCAAAGCACAAAACCCACTTAGTTTAATCTTGAGATTTGAAGGTGAAGATTTGTGAATTAAAACTAGGAGCAAGAATTAAAGTTGTTCCTTGTGTCTCTAGCTACGCGTTGATAGTCTCGGTAAGTTCTAACTCTAAGTTTTTGAGTTTTAATTTGTTAATGGCTAGGGTTTTGGTTACTAGAGATTTGTAAGACCCAATTGGTGGTAAAATGGGTGAGTTTGGGTTATGTTGTTGTAATGAAACCCTAATAGCCACAATCTAGGGTTTTGGCCTTGTGATTTGAGGTTGTAAGTGTCAATTGGTGTTGTTAGTCACTAATACACTTTAAGATTTATGAAAGAAGTGTTAATGGGTAAGTTTGACTTGATTGTGAGTTTAAGTGATATAAAATGGGTCAAAATGTACTAGTTGACCTAATTAGATGAAATGGGTATGGATTACCCTAAGTTTTGTGTTAATTGAAGTTAATAGACTTTAATTCACTAGTCTTAGTGATTAAAGTCGAGTCTTGGCCATTTATGGGCGGTTGTGAGTAGTTGAGTCATTTAATGCAAATTGGGTCATTAAATGCTCAAGTGGGAGTATTGTGGTTAATCCCACTAGTTGTGAAATTGAATGTGCACTTAATGATTTAGGTACATTGCGTTGAAGCTCGGAAGTGCTAAATCATCATCCTTGTGACAAGGTGAGTGGAATAATTATGCGTTCATGTATATGGCGTGTTTATTTGTGAATGTTATGGTATGAACCACGTGCCGGTAGTGCCATAACATGTGTGGGATGGAGTGTGAACCACGAGCCGGTAGCACTATAAACTAAGATATGAACCACGAGCCGGTAGCATCGAGTGTGAACCACGAGCCGGTAGCACTATAAACTAAGATGTGAACCACGAGCCGGTAGCATCGAGTGTGAACCACGAGCCGGTAGCACTATAAACGAGTATGACTCAGACGCGTATGGTGTGAACCACGAGCCGGTAGCACCATAGCGATATTGGTTAACCATATTGAGATTGTTGTTTTGTTTAGCATATAATATATATTGAGTTGAGTATATGCTAATGAAGTGGTGTGATAATGTACGACTTGTTAGTGTTACGGGTATGTTGACATGCTATTTGAGTTACAAGTTCGTATGAGGTATTTGGTATTGTGATTGCAAATGGATAGGTTATATATATGTATGTATAATTGCTGCACTCACTAAGCCTTGCTTACCCTCTCGTTGTTTACCATTTTTATAGGTTCCGGCTTGGACAAGGGTAAGGGCATACGTTTGGACTAGTGGTCTCCCGCTTATGTTGTCAGGGGTGATTTTGGTGTTAGCTTTTGAAGTTGGCCTAACGTTTTGGGTAGTTTAGTCCCAAACCATGCTCGAGGGTCGTTTGGATTATAAACTATCCTTGTAGTGGGTCAAACTTGTATTAAACTCAATTAATGGCTTTCGTGCCTTTTGTAAACATTTAAATTGATGTACGTTTAAATGGAACTTGTGGAATGGTTTACATATTTAATTGGCGCATAAATGTGTATTATATAAAAAAAAAAAAATTATCGTATGGAATACGGGTTGGGTTGTTTCAAGTGGTATCAGAGCATGGTTTAAGGAATTTAGGCGACTTGAGATAGGTGCCTAGACTTGGGCTTTATTGTGTGAGCGCTTTATGCGGGACTTGTAGGATTTTGGGTCTAATCGGGAATTGTTAGTGCTTTGGTTTATGTGAACTAACCTTGTGCTAATTGTTTTGTAGTGTGTTTAGCAATCATCAGGCAAGACGGACGTTGTACTAGCGAGTTAATGCGACGTGCTCGCGTAACAACGATTAGCTACCGTTGTTACGGGTGCAAATCGTGTCAAACGAGTAATGTACGACGATTGTTGAGCAAGATGGGGTAGTGTGGTACGCATGTATATACTTACGTGATATGCTTTTCGTTCATGGTTTAACCCTTTCCGTTTTATAGAATGAAGACGAGAAACGGACACGATAATGATATCGGTGGTACAAGCGAGGACCCCGAATTTTCGGCCAAGGTTGAGGCCGTCTTTAAAAAGTTAAAAGCGGATTTTCTTACGGACGTCCGAAAGGTCTTCCAAGATTCGGTCGATGGACAAGTGACCGATTTGATAAATGAACGAATGAAGGCCACTATCGAAGAGGCTCTTGAAGCTAGAAACATTTATCCTCGTGGTAAAGGAGGTGAAGGAAGACGGGACTTCCACTACAAAAATTTCAAGGATACTCAACCTCCGATGTTTAATGGGGTGAGGGATCCATTGAAAAGCACTTGTTGGATTTCCGATATCGAGGGGGCGTTCCGTACCGCAGAGTGTCCTCCTGAGAAGAAGAAGAGGTATGGGTCTAGCATGTTATGTGAAGAAGGCAAGTTGTGGTGGGACGATAAAATCAATTTATATGGCGAAGAGCAATGCATGAGCTTGACATGGGAGGAGTTTAAGAAGGAATTTTTCCAAGAATACCGAACTTCTTCCAACCTTGATAGAATCCGGGACGAGTTGCATCATTTGCAACAAGGTTCGATGGACTTGGTTACTCTCAAGTCTACCTTTTTAGCAAAGACTCGCTTTTGCCCGAAATATGTTGGTGACGATCACAAGCTAATGAAAGATTTCTACCGTACCTTGAACGACGAGTTCAAGGGTAAGATTAGTCGCGGAATGGCTAAGACTTTTGAAGAGCTATTCGAGTTGGCTCGGGGTTTTGAGCCGGAGGTTCCAAGGAAAAGCGATTTCACTTTTTCTAAAAGAAAGTTTGAAGGTTCGAGTCATTCGAACTTTTCCAATAAAAAGAACAAGAAAGGCTCCGAAAGCGTTAATAGTGTGAAGAAGGGTACTTCCGGGGGTTTTGGGCCCACGTGTTATAATTGTAATCAAAGAGGACACATGGCCCGTGATTGCACCAGGGCGTCGACCAAAGTCACTTGCTTTAATTGTAGTAAAGAGGGGCACAAGAGGCCGGAATGTCCCGATTTGAATAATGATAACGTTAAGCGGATAGAGAAAGCGGCGGGTACGGCTAGGGGTCGCAACTATTTGATGACGAATGATGAAGCTAAGCAATCCAACGAAGTTGTCTCAGGTACTTTTATGGTTAAATCTAATCCGGCAAGGATTTTATTTGATAGCGGTGCAAATTTGTCGTTCGTGTCTCCAAAATTTGTGCCTAAACTTGATAGACCGTTAGCTAAGTTAAGTCGTCCGGTAGAAGTCGAAATAGCGAACGGTAAGACGGTGCTAGTGGTTGATGTGTGTAAGAATTGTGATGTCGTTTTTGGTGCCGAAAACTTTAAAATTGATCTCATCCCTATGACTTTGGGCGATTTTGATATCGTTGTTGGCATGGATTAGCTCGATCGAAATAGAGCCGATATTGCATGCCATGAAAAGCTTATACGTGTGAAGACCCCAAGTGGGGGAGAGTTGATTATTCATGGCGTTAGACGAAGAAGACTTGTGCCGATATGTTCTTTTGCACGGGCACGCCGTTTTCTTGTTAGTGGTGGCTTGGCTTTTCTTGCCCATGTTGTTGATACTCGTGATGAGCCACCACCTATTCGTGAAATTCCGGTGGTTAGGGAATTCGAAGACGTTTTTCCGGACGAGTTACCGGGTGTTCCGGCGGAAAGACAAGTTGAATTTCGCATTGAGTTGGTTCCGGGAGCTACTCCCATTGCTAAAACTCCTTATCGTTTAGCACCGACGAAAATGCAAGAGTTGTTAAATCAAACCCAAGAGTTGCTTGAGAAGGGTTTTATTCGACCGAGTGCTTCGCCATGGGGCGCTCCGGTTTTATTTGTGAAGAAGAAGGATGGTAGCATACGAATGTGCATCGATTACCGGGAGTTGAATAAGGTGACGATCAAGAATCGTTATCCATTGCCTCGGATTGATGATTTGTTTGACCAACTCCAAGGTGCGACGTATTTCTCTAAGATCGACCTACGGTCTGGCTATCACCAAATGCGGGTCCGTGAGGAAGATATTGAGAAAACGGCTTTTCAAACACGTTATGGGCATTTTGAGTTCGTAGTTATGCCTTTTGGTCTTACGAATGCACTGGCGGCATTCATGGATCTTATGAACCGAGTGTGCCAACCTATGTTGGACAAGTCGGTAATTGTGTTCATTGACGACATACTTGTTTATTCAAAGAGTATGAACGAACATGAACGTCATTTGCGTGAAGTATTGAAGACGTTACGAAAGGAGAAGTTGTATGCTAAGTTCTCCAAATGTGAATTTTGGCTAAGGAAAGTTCAATTCCTTGGTCATATTGTGAACAAGGAGGGTATTCAAGTGGATCCGGGGAAGATAGAGACGGTGAAGAGTTGGAGACAACTTACTACGCCTACGGAGGTCCGAAGTTTTCTCGGATTGGCCGGTTATTATCGTCGGTTTATCCAAGACTTTTCTAAGATCGCTTATTCATTGACGAAGTTGACGAGGAAGAACGTGAGATTTAATTGGGAGGACGAGCAAGAAATTGCTTTTCAATTGCTAAAATAGAAGTTGTGTCAAGCTCCGGTGTTAATGTTACCGGAAGGAGTGGAAGACATGACGGTTTATTGTGATGCTTCGTTAAATGGACTCGGGTGTGTTCTAATGCAAAGAGGTAAAGTCATCGCTTATGCCTCTCGACAATTAAAGGAACACGAGACGAGATATCCGACTCATGATCTTGAGTTGGCGGCAGTTGAGCATGCGTTGAAAATTTAGCGCCATTACTTGTATGGTGTCAAGTGTACGATTTATTCGGATCATAAGAGTTTGAAACATCTCTTTAATCAACGAGATTTGAATTATCGTCAACGTAGGTGGATGGATGTGGTAAAAGACTATGATTGTGAAATACTTTATCATCCGGGCAAAGCAAATGTGGTCGCGGATGCGTTAAGTCGAAAGAGTCATCACCCGGCGTTACGATTGGGATTGTTACGTATGATTATTACTAACGACTTTCTTGAAAAACTCAGCGTGATTCAAATAGAGGCTTACGTTCACAACAAGCATGCGGAGCGAATAGTGGGACAATCGGAGTTCATTACTATGGGCTCACGGGGTTTGTTGTCTTTTCAAGGAAGAGTGTGGGTGCCTAAGATGGGAGATTATCGACAAGTGCTACTTGATGAAGCACATAAGTCAAAGTATTCCATTCATCCTGGCGCAACGAAAATGTATCTCGATTTAAGGAAAGATTATTGGTGGCCGGGCATGAAACGTGATGTTTTGAAGTATGTTGAGCAATGCGTCACGTGTTTGCAAGTTAAGGCCGAGCACCAAAATCCGTATGGTAAGTTACAACCGTTAGAAATCCCGAAATGGAAATGGGAGCACATTACCATGGATTTCATCACAAAGTTACCTAAAACGGCGAGAACCCAATTTGATTCAATTTGGGTTATAGTTGATCGACTGACGAAGAGTGCTTTGTTTCTTCCCATTAAGGAAGCGATATCGTCGGAGACCTTGGCTAAGTTGTTTATCAAGGAAGTAATCTCTCGATATGGAGTTCCTATATCTATTATTTCGGATCGAGATACTCGTTTTACATCTCGGTTTTGGGAAAAGTTTCATGAAGATATGGGTACGCAATTGAAATTGAGCACGGCGTATCATCCTCAAACAGACGGTCAAACCGAATGTACGAATCAAACTTTGGAAGATATGTTACGAGCGTGCATTATTGATTTCGGTGGTAGTTGGGATGAGCATTTGCCTTTGGTGGAATTCTCGTACAATAATAGTTATCATACTAGTATTGGGATGCCACCTTATGAGATGCTTTATGGGCGTAGGTGTCGAACCCCGATTTGTTGGGGTGAAGTGGGACAAAATGAAATCGGGAGTACCGATTTGGTTTTAGAGACGAATAGCAATATTGATGTGATTCGAGAGCATTTGAAAAAGGTTGAAGATAGGCAAAATTCGTATGCCGACAAACGTAGACGAACGATCGAATTTCAAGAAGGTGACATGGTGATGTTTAAGGTTTCACCATGGAAAGGTATTATTCGATTCCGGAAACGAGGAAAGTTAGCTCCTCGGTTTATTGGGCCGTTTAAGGTTTTAGCTCGTGTTGGTGAAGTCGCGTATCGTTTGGAATTACCTGAAGAGCTTGCGGGGATCCATAATACATTTCATGTTTCTCATCTCCGTAAGTGTCTTGCGGATGATTCATCTTGGGTGCCATTAGACGAGATTGAGCTAAATAATAAGTTAGAGTATATCGAGGAACTGATTGCCATACTTGATGAGAAGGTCAAAAGGTTGAGACATAAGGAGGTTAGGACTTTTAAAGTTCAATGGCGTCGTAGTAAGGGTTCCGAGTTTACTTGGGAGCCCGAAGAGTTTGTGTTGGTTTATCTTCCCTCTTGTCATGCGGCTTGGATCGCGAGGACGCGCTCTGATTCAAGTGGGGGAGAGTTGTAACACCCCGTTTTTCCCGTACGTATTTAAAGGTACAAACTTAATTATTAGCACGATTATATCTTGTTCGTTTATGTGATTAAATGAGCCAAAGTGTTAGTTTATGAGTGGGTGCATGTATGTGAGTGTATATATATGTGTATATATATATATATATATATATATATATATATATATATATATATATATATATATATATATATATTTGAGAATACATGTGTGGACGTGTATATGTACGTGTCGCGATGGAGTTGAGTCGTGCGGGACTTAAGGTTGAAGCTTAGGCGTGCATAGGAAGAGTGAATGAGGTGTGCTAGTTGTTTGAACCATCGTTTTGTGTTAAATGGTCGAAGTGACCAGGCTCAGGCAAACGTCGCGCCGCGACGGGCGGGACCGTGTCGTGACAAACAAAGCAAACCTGGATCAGAGATTGGGTTAAGAAGGGCCTATTTTCCCTTTATGTGTCGCGCCGCGACGATTAAGTCCGCGCCGCGACAGTTCTGCTGAACTTGTGTCGGACTTAGCTCATTTTAAGGGATTTTAAGGGGCAAAATGGTAAATTGACATATGGATCTGATGGGGGCATTAACTCTCCACCACATATCCATTTAATTCATTTCCCTTTTCTCTTTTCTTCCCATTTTCTCTCCCAAAACACAAAACCCACTTAGTTTAATCTTGAGATTTGAAGGTGAAGATTTGTGAATCAAACCTAGGAGCAAGAATTAAAGTTGTTCCTTGTGTCTCTAGCTATGCGTTGATAGTCTCGGTAAGTTCTAACTCTAAGTTTTTGAGTTTTAATTGGTTAATGGCTAGGGTTTTGGTTACTAGAGATTTGTAAGACCCAATTGGTGGTAAAATGGGTGAGTTTGGGTTATGTTGTTGTAATGAAACCCTAATAGCCACAATCTAGGGTTTTGGCCTTGTGATTTGAGGTTGTAAGTGTCAATTGGTGTTGTTAGTCACTAATACACTTTAAGATTTATGAAAGAAGTGTTAATGGGTAAGTTTGACTTGATTGTGAGTTTAAGTGATATAAAATGGGTCAAAATGTACTAGTTGACCTAATTAGATGAAATGGGTATGGATTACCCTAAGTTTTGTGTTAATTGAAGTTAATAGACTTTAATTCACTAGTCTTAGTGATTAAAGTCGAGTCTTGGCCATTTATGGGCGGTTGTGAGTAGTTGAGTCATTTAATGCAAATTGGGTCATTAAATGCTCAAGTGGGAGTATTGTGGTTAATCCCACTAGTTGTGAAATTGAATGTGCACTTAATGATTTAGGTACATTGCGTTGAAGCTCGGAAGTGCTAAATCATCATCCTTGTGACAAGGTGAGTGGAATAATTATGCGTTCATGTATATGGCGTGTTTATTTGTGAATGTTATGGTATGAACCACGTGCCGGTAGTGCCATAACATGTGTGGGATGGAGTGTGAACCACGAGCCGGTAGCACTATAAACTAAGATATGAACCACGAGCCGGTAGCATCGAGTGTGAACCACGAGCCGGTAGCACTATAAACTAAGATGTGAACCACGAGCTGGTAGCATCGAGTGTGAACCACGAGCCGGTAGCACTATAAACGAGTATGACTCAAATGCCTATGGTGTGAACCACGAGCCGGTAGCACCATAGCGATATTGGTTAACCATATTGAGATTGTTGTTTTGTTTAGCTTATAATATATATTGAGTTGAGTATATGCTAATGAAGTGGTGTGATAATGTACGACTTGTTAGTGTTACGGGTATGTTGACATGCTATTTGAGTTACAAGTTCGTATGAGGTATTTGGTATTGTGATTGCAAATGGATAGGTAATATATATGTATGTATAATTGTTGCACTCACTAAGCCTTGCTTACCCTCTCGTTGTTTTTCATTTTTATAGGTTCCGGCTTGGACAAGGGTAAGGGCATACGTTTGGACTAGTGGTCGCCCGCTTATGTTGTCGGGGGTGCTTTTGGTGTTAGCTTTTGAAGTTGGCCTAACGTTTTGGGTAGTTTAGCCCCAAACCATGCTCGAGGGTCGTTTGGATTATAAACTATCCTTGTAGTGGGTCAAACTTGTATTAAACTTAATTAATGGCTTTCGTGCCTTTTGTAAACATTTAAATTGATGTACGTTTAAATGGAACTTGTGGAATGGTTTACATATTTAATTGGCGCATAAATGTGTATTATATATAAAAAAAAAATTATCGTATGGAATACGGGTTGGGTTGTTTCATACGGGCTATCGTTGTGTTTAGCATTTTTTTAAAAAAGTGTCCGTCATATCGTTTTATTCATAAAATTATATCGATTCTGACGCTACCGTCGAAAAAATTTAACTCGTGCCGAGCGGGAAGATACGGGTTGTTGTTGTTTGTCGTTTTGTTTAGCGTTTTTTTGAGAAGTGTCCGTTTCGCGTATAGTTAGTCCCGTTGGGTTCGTAAGATTTTTCCGAGTTGAACGGTGGTTGATAATGCTAAAAATGAACATATATTTCATAGCATTATCCCTCAAGAAAGACAAGCTTTTAGTTGCAATTGTTCTATTTACAAGTGATATTCGTTTAAATAATAATAGGTGAAGACAAAAGACAGATTCGACGATTTGAAGACGTAAACGACCAAAAAGCTAAAAAGTACAAAGTACAATCCAAGAGGTTCAATTTATTGATAAGAAACGTCTAAAAGTTACAAGAGTACGAGCCGCAAAACGCAAAGTACAAGATATTAAATAGTACGAAAGGACGTTCGAAAATTCGGAACCGGGACCAGAGTCAACTCTCATCACGCAACGCAATGGACTAAAAATTACAAGTCAACTATGCACATGAATATAATATAATATATAATTAATTCTTAAAATTATATATATATATATATATATATATATATATATATATATATATTAAAAACGTCGGCAAACTAGTGTACAAAGGAGTGTGAGCTGGAACAACCCTCCATGCGATCGCATGGGAATCAGGCATCAAAGCCATGCGATCGCATGGCCCTGAAATGCTGGCCACATCTATAAAAGGCGACGAATTCTGCACGAAAAATACATCCTTTATCAATCTCTCTCTCACAGATATATATATATATATATATATATATATATATATATATATATATATATATATATATATATATATATATATTAATTTTAATTTTAATTTAAGATTAATAATAATAAGGTTATGTTAGCTAATGTTGTAAGTGTGTAAGTCGAAATTCTGTCCGTGTAACGCTACGCTATTATTAATCATTGTAAGTTATGTTCAACCTTTTTAAATTAATGTCTCGTAGCTAAGTTATTATTATGCTTATTTAAATCGAAGTAATCGTGATGTTGGGCTAAATATTAAGATTGGGTAATTGAGCTTTAGACCATAATTGGGGTTTGGATAAAAGACCGACACTTGTGGAAATTAGACTATGGGCTATTAATGGGCTTTATATTTGTTTAATTGAATGATAGCTCGTTAATTTAATATAAAGATTTACAATTGGACGTAATTATAAATAACCACATACACTCGATCGGACACGATGGGCGGGATATTTATAAGTACTAATAATCGTTCATTTAACCGGACACGGGAATGGATTAATAGTTAACGGACTCATTAAAACAGGGGTGGATTACATGCAAGGACACTTGGTGTAATTGATAATAAAGTATTAAAACGTTATTACAGTTTAAGTCCCCAATTAGTTGGAATATTTGACTTCGGATATAAGGATAATTTGACGAGGACACTCGCATTTTATATTTATGACTGATGGACTGTTATGGACAAAAACCAGATGGACATATCGAATAATGCAGGACAAAGGACAATTAACCCATGATAATAAATTAAAATCAACACATCAAACATCATGATTACGGAAGTTTAAATAAGCATAATTCCTTTATTTCATATTTCATCGCACTTTTATTTACTGTCATTTTATTTATTGCACTTTTTAATTATCGTACTTTTTAATTATCGCAATTTTATTTACCGTCATTTATCGCACTTTAATTTATCGTATTTTAATTATCGTCATTTACTTTACGCTTTAAATTAAGTTATTTTTATTATTTTACATTAGGTTTTAATTGCGACTTAAGTTTTAAAATCGACAAACCGGTCATTAAACGGTAAAAAACCCCCTTTTTATAATAATAATAATATTATTTATATATTTATACAAATATAGTTTTAAAATTATAGCGTTAAACTTGGCTAGCTCCCTGCGGAACGAACCGGACTTACTAAAAACTACACTACTGTACGATTAGGTACACTGCCTATAGTGTTGTAGCAAAGTTTAGGTATATCCACTCTATAAATAAATAAATAACTTATGTAAAATTGTATCGTATTTAATAGTATTTCGCAATAAAAATATAACTATTTCGTACCCCTCTGCTTTAACATCAAGTATTTTTGGCGCCGCTGCCGGGGAATCGACGAAGCGAAACGCTATATATATAAAAAAAAGATTTTTATTAAGTTTTAATTTCTTTTTGTAAAAATACGTTTTTAAATATTAAAAATACAAAAATATAAAAAAAATGAAATATATATATTTTTAAGAGTTTGTTTAAAATATAAAGTTTTTTTATTTCTATTTTAGTTTTTAAAAATTAAGTTTTTTATTTATTTTATATAAATAAATTAAAAACAGAAAAAAAAAATATAATAGAATTCGGGCCGTACTGTAGCAGCCCAAATTTGGCCTGGTATCCGAATCCATGCGATCGCATGGCCCATAAACGTAGAACTCATGCGACCGCATGAGCCTGTCTGACAGGTCTGATCCCTCTGCTGGTACGGATTAGGGTTAATAATTATTATTAAACCCTAATTATGGTTAATTATTATATTAATTAGTTTTAGTTTTATTTATTTTGTATTTTTAAGTTATAATTAGTTTTATTAATATATAAAAATTAATACTTTTATAAAATAAATAATATAAAAATAATATTTTTATAAAAATTGTATTTTTATAATTTAAGTTTTATTTTTATACTTTGTATCTTTTTATTAGTTTAATTTGTAATTTATATATCTATCGTTCGTAATTAGTTTTAAATTTAGTATTTTGCCGTAGCCATTTTATATTTCTAGATTTTTAGGCTTTGCCGTAAAATCCCTTAAGTGCTTTTTCTTTAGACTAAGATTTAGATGCTTTAGAATTTTGCGACACCGTTTAAAGATTTTAGTACTTTTTAAGTTATTGCCGTTTTGGATATAGAATTCCTTTTAAGCTTTAATTCCTTTAGACGTAAGTTTTAATATTTAGTTTTTAGTACTTTTTAAGTTTCGACGCGCTATTTTCTTATTATTTTTCGACATTTTACGACGCACTATTTTTCTTTCTTATTTCTCGATGCTCTAGTTTTTAGGACATAAAATTTTCTATTTCTTCTCTAAAATTTCAAAACGAAAAAATTATTTTAAGCGGTTAAATTGATAGACATCCAAAATTTTCTGGTTCGTAGTAATAGTTGGATTTGTTAGTGACGAGTTGTGGGCTTCTGATTTAAAGGGTCCTGGCTACCTGCTGCATCTATTGGCAATTCGAAACGTGGGCAAAATCAGAAAAGTCTATTAATTTGATAACTTATATAATTTTTATTTTTATAACTAATAGGATATTCAGTGAATGCACCGAGCAAAACGTTCACCACCTTTCATTCGTTCACCACCTGTAACTCGATCAAGACATCTATCCAATATTGTCACCGTTGATTTTTCTTCAGAATCGTCATCCAGTCGACCAAGTACTCCAATTCAAATTTCCGATAATCCATTTTTTGAACCCGACCTCACAATTGAGAATTCGGAGGATATTCAGGGACAATTCAGAGATCCTGAACCACTAATCATTCCTCCTGAACCACAAATCACTCATCCAGAGATTGTCGAGGAAGAAACCATTAAGTCAGAATCCTCTAGTGATTTAGATTCAACAAATTCAATCATGAAAAATCTGGAACCTCTAAGTATGGAAGACCGAATGAGAGCTAAACGCACTGGCCAAGGTCACGCAATTACTCAACCAGACATTAACGCGCCATATTATGAAATCAAAGGACAAATCCTACACATGGTAACTAATCAATGCCAATTTAGTGGTGCGCCGAAGGAAGATCCAAATGAACATCTTCGTACCTTTAATAGGATTTGTACTCTATTCAAAATCAGAGAAGTGGATGATGAACATATATATCTCATGTTATTTCCCTGGACTTTAAAGAGAGAAGCCAAAGATTGGTTAGAATCGTTACCTGAAGGGGCGATTGATACATGGGATGTTTTAGTTGAAAATTTTCTTAAACAATTCTTTCCGGTATCTAAAGCCGTGAGACTTCAAGGAGAAATTGTTACGTTCACACAAAAGCCAAATGAAACTCTATATGAGGCGTGGACAAGATTTGGAAAGTTGTTAAGAGGATGTCCGCAACATGGTTTAGACACTTATCAAATAGTACAAATATTCTACCAAGGATGCGACATCACTACACGAAAAGACATCGACATAGCACCTGGTGGTTCCATTATGAAGAAAACGTCAACTGAAGCTTACAAAATTATTGATAACACTGCTTCCCACTCACATGAGTGGCATCAAGAAAAAGATATCATTAGATCATCTAAAGCGGCTAGAGCCGATTCTAGCCATGACTTCGATTCCATGTCTGCAAAGATAGATGCTATCGAGAGACGAATGAAAAAGATAACTAAGCATGTCTGCAAAGATAGATGCTATCGAGAGACGAATGAAAAAGATGACTAAGGATATTCACTTAATACGCATTAGTTGTGAGCAGTGTGGAGGACCACATTTGACAAAAGATTGTCTCATTATTGAACAAACAATGGAACAAAGAGAGAATGTTTCATACATGAACCAAAGGCCTGGAAATAATTATCAGAATAATTATCAACCGCCAAGACCAATCTACAATCAAAATCAGAATTATAACCGAAATGTTCCATACAACAATCAACAAGGTCCTAGCAATCAACAAGTATCTAATAATACTTACAATCAGCAAAGACCTATTTTTCAAAATAAACCACCACAAACTGATGATAAAAAGCCAAATTTAGAAGACATGATGTCAAAGCTAGTTGAATCTCAAATGCAATTTTTCACATCTCAGAAACAAACTAATGAACAAAATGCTCAAGCATTTAGAAATCAACAAGCTTCTATTCAAAATCTGAAACAAGAAGTAAGCAACCTAGCAAGGTTAATTGGTGAAAGAAAACCGGGAAGTCTACCTAGCGATACAAATGCTAACCCCCAGAATGAAACAGCTAAAGCCATTACCACAAGAAGTGGTATTACACTTAAACCACCTGAAATACCTGTAATTTCTGATGACTCTATTCCTACTCCACAAGAACCACAACCTGAACAAGAGAAGGAATCAGAACCAGTAGTTGAAAAGGATAATGAAGATAACACAGTTAAGGCTAAACCTTGTGTTAAACCATATCAACCACCACTTCCTTACCCGAGTAAAATGAGAAAAGAAAGACTTGAAGTCGAGCAATCCAAATTCTTGGATATATTTAAACAAATAAATGTAAATCTTCCTTTCATTGATGTGATTTCAGGAATGCATAGGTATGCTAAATTCTTGAAAGATCTAATCACAAATAGAAAGAAAATGGAAGAACTCTCGGCTGTTACAATGAATGCTAATTGTTCTGCAGTGATGTTGAATAAGATACCAGAAAAATTATTCGATCCAGGAAGTTTCACAATTCCATATTTTCTGGGTAGTCTTAGTTCAATAGAAGCATTGGCAAACTTAGGTGCTAGTATAAATTTAATGCCGTATTCATTATACGCTAAACTATACCTTGGAGAATTAAAACCAACACGAATAAGCATACAACTAGCAGATCGATCAGTAAAATATCCTAGAGGGATAATGGAGAACATGCTAGTTAAAGTTGGTACTTTAGTATTTCCAATAGATTTTGTTATTCTGGACATGGAAGAAGATTCTCGAGTTCCTCTCATATTAGGAAGACCATTCTTAAACACGGCTAAAGCAATAATAGACGTGTTTGTAAGAAACTGACCCTAAGTATAGAGGACGAGAGTGTTACCTTTTCTGTTGATAGAGCCATGCAACAACCGTAATCTGCAGATGATACATGTTATTATATTCAAACTATAGATTCACATGCAGAATTGTTAGAAGAATTTCCAGAATTACAAGGAACATGAGAATGTTCTTTAGGAGAAGGAACTGAACCAATTGATGAAGCTAAAATGTTAGCTACACTCATGGCTAATGATTATGAACCAACAACAGAAGAACTTCAAATGCTAAAAGAGGAAGACAGATATTGATATAGATCACCAATAGAAGAACCACCGACATTAGAGTTAAAGCCACTTCCAAACCATTTGGAATACGCTTATTTACATGGTGAATCTAAATTACCTGTAATAATATCGTCTTCTCTTACGGAAAATGAAAAATCTCAACTCATTTCTGTGTTAAAAGCTCATAAACCAGCTATTGCATGGAATATTCATGATATTAAAGGAATAAGTCCTTCGTATTGCACACATAAAATCCTTATGGAAGAAGGTCATAAAACTTTTGTGCAACGCCAACGAAGACTAAATCCTAATATGCAAGATGTTGTTAAGAAAGAAATTATTAAACTGCTTGATGCAGGTTTAATTTATTCAATCTCTGATAGTCCATGGGTAAGCCCAGTCCAATGTGTACCTAAGAAGGGTGGCATGACTGTCATCACAAATGAAAAAATGAGCTTATTCCTACTAGGACTATAACAGGATGGCGTGTCTGTATTGATTATAGAAAATTAAATGACGCCACCAGAAAAGATCACTTTCCCTTACCTTTCATTGATCAAATGTTGGAAAGATTAGCCGGAAACAGTTACTATTGTTTTCTTGATGGTTTTTTCGGATATTTTTAAATTCCAATAGCACCCGAGGACCAAGAGAAAACCACATTCAAGTGCCCTTATGGTAGTTTTACTTATAAACGCATGCCATTTGGACTTTGCGATGCCCCTGCAACCTTTCAAAGGTGCATGATGACAATTTTTCACGACATGATAGAAGAATGCATGGAAGTTTTCATGGATGACTTTTCATTCTTCGGTGATACTTTTGAATCATGTCTAGTTAATCTTGAACGAATGTTTATTAGATGCGAGCAATCAAATCTAGTACTTAATTGGGAGAAATGCCATTTCATGGTTAGAGAAGGCATCGTTCTTGGTCATAAAATTTCAAAGGAAGGAATTGAAGTGGATAGAGCTAAAGTAGATATAATTGCTAAACTTCCACATCCCACCAATGTTAGAGGAGTTAGGAGTTTTCTAGGGCATGCCAGTTTTTACCGACGTTTCATAAAAGATCTTTCTAAAATTGTCAATCCTATGAATAAACTCCTAGAAAAGGATGCTCCATCTATCTTTTCAGATGAATGCATCAAATCTTTTAATATTCTTAAAGAAAAACTCACTAATGCGCCGATCATGATAACTCCAAATTGGAATCTACCATTTGAACTCATGTACGATGCAAGTGATTTTGCAATGGGAGCCGTTTTAGGACAAAGGATTGAAAAATGATTTCAACCTATCTATTACGCTAGTAAGATGTTACAAGGAGCACAAACGAATTACACAACTACTGAAAAAGAACTCCTTGCTATTGTCTTTGCTTTTGACAAATTTCGTTCATATCTCGTTCTAGCTAAAACGGTGGTTTATACCGACCATTCTGCTCTTAGATATCTATTTTCAAAACAAGATGCTAAACCAAGATTAATCCGTTAGATCTTACTCTTACAAGAATTCGATATTGAAATCCGAGACAAAAAGGGAGGAGAAAATCTCGCCGCTGATCATCTTTCTCGTCTTGAAAATCCTGAATTAGAAGTTCTAAATGAATCGGCCATACAAGATAACTTTATTGATGAATATCTATTAAAGATAGATTATAATGAAATTCCATGGTTTGCAGACTATGCAAACTACTTAGTATGTGGATTCCTTGAAAAAGGGTTATCGTACCAAAAACGAAAGTAATTCTTTAGTGATATAAAACACTATTTCTGGGAAGATCCACATTTGTTTAAAAGTTGTCCCGATGGAATAATACGTCGATGTGTATTCGGGGATGAAGCTAGTCAAATCTTAAACCATTGTCACACAGGACCAACAGGAGGGCATTATAGGCCTCAACTTACAGCAAGAAAAGTCTATGACGCTGGATTCTATTGGCCTACAATTTTCAAAGATGCACACCTTCTTTGTAAATCCTGTGATACTTGTCAAAGGGCCGGAAAAATAAGTCAACGTGATGAAATGCCACAAAATGTCATTCAAGTATGTGAAGTATTTGACGTTTGAGGTATTGACTTTATGGGTCCATTTCCAAAATCTCATAATAATCTCTACATTCTCGTTGCCATTAATTATGTATCTAAATGGACGGAAGCACAAGCTCTCCCAACTAACGATGCACGAGTTGTAGTCAATTTTTTAAAACGTCTTTTTGCTAGGTTCGGAACAACGAAAGCTTTAATAAGTGATCGGGGTACTCATTTTTGTAATAATCAACTTGAGAAAGTTCTCAAAAGATATGGAGTAACTCATAAAATCTCCACCGCTTATCATCCACAAACAAGTGGACAAGTTGAAAACACCAACCGAGCATTAAAACGTATTCTAGAGAAAACCGTAGGATCAAATACGAAGGAATGGTCCATGAAATTGGAGGATGCACTCTGGGCTTTTAGAACAGCCTACAAAACTCCAATTGGTACCACACCTTTTAAACTCGTTTATGGAAAAGCATGTTATCTTCCAGTAGAAATTGAGCACAAAGCATTTTGGGCTTTGAAGACATGTAATCTTGATTTACATGAAGCTGGACTTCTACGGTTAAGTCAATTAAATGAATTAGAAGAATTAAGACATGAAGCATATGAAAATTCGTTAATCTATATGGAAAGAACAAATAAATGGCATGATAAAAGAATCAGAAGTTCAAAAGAATTTAAAGAAGGAGACCGAGTTCTTCTTTTCAATTCACGATTCAAGCTATTTCCTGAAAAATTGAAATCAAGATGGTCTGGACCATTCATAGTCAAAAGAGTTTTCCCATATGGAACAATAGAGTTAATAAATTCAAATGAGATTGAATTTAAGGTTAATGGTCATAGAGTTAAACATTACATAGATAATCCAATGAAAGTTGAAGATGAAGTTAATCACAATTTCGACACCACAGCAAACTAAGTGTGGGAAGGTTCGAATCTTTTTAGGGTGATATATATTTCTGTTAGATTTAGATATTCTGTTTTCGTGTAGTTCTCAAAAATGGAATCCGAATGGTCTTTCCCTAGCAGACCCTAAAGAACTAGTCTTCTCCCTCAATTCTGAATTTTTATTTTTTTTTAGATTTTACGAGATGGAGAATTCCTTTGATCTGAACCATGGTCTACTACTACACGCTATGATTACTAAACATAATAATAACATCTTCCCGGGTGAACTGGTATCATTCATAAGAGTAAAAATGGACGAAGTAAGGAAAGAACTCAGAAAAGATCATCATAAGACACATTTTGGTAAAGGAAAGTCAAAATCCGCAACAAAAAGAAGAGCACGACACCTTGAAAGATGTCATAAATGCGGAAAATGGTCGCACGAAGGTAAATGTTCGAACAATCAAACATATTCAAATACCGAATTTGTTACTCTATGCAGAGAAGGACCGTTCATATGTTTAGAAGAAAAGTTATTGAAGAATCGAGGTTACGCTTATGTAGCTATGGAAAACCAAATCATACGACTCTCCTATGAGTCGGCTAAAGCAGGTCTCTGAGAATTCTATCTCACAGGTAAGTATGTACAGTTTTTATTTTTATTTATTGCTTTTAACCTTTTGATAATAAACACTGAATCGTTCGCTATAAAGTATTAAATTGATATTCAATAAAATTAGGTATGCGAAACCGAAATTATTGATATCATACAAAAATTTATTACATCACTGCGAAATTTACCGTTTATTCTTAAGGTATAAATATCTTTAATCAATCAATCCAAAATATTTCAAAAATTCGTCAAGAGTAAAACTAGGTTATGGAACCGAAATTACTTTACCCAAAAGAGGGGCGTATATTTTTGATAATATTTGATTGATTAAAGTGGGATAAAAGACCAAAAGGATTTTTCATTTGAATTTTTACCTTGTTTTTAAATTAATATTAAATTATTATTGTAAATTTTTAAAATCAATATATTTAAGTTTTTAAATATTTAAAAAAATTAATATTTTTAATATAAGTTTGTAAAATTAATGTATAAAAATATTAATAATATCAATATGAATTTTTAAATTTTATGCATTTTAAATTTAAGTTTGGTGTGAATTTAAAAACAAAAATTTTCTTTATTTCATTAAGTTAAAATTTTGATATCTAAAATTCGCCGTAAGTTGAAGACTAGGTCGTTGAACCGAAATTGATTTACCCAAGGGAGGGACGAGAAATTTTGTTATCATTATTTTTAATCTTATTAATCTAAAGTATGCCAAAAACATAAAAAAAAAAAAATCCCAAAAATCTTTGCTTTTAAAACGACGTTTAAAAAGTGACAAATTTTAAAATTTTGTCGAGAGACGAACTAGGACTAAGATCCGAAACTCCCTCATTCTAAAAAAAACAAAATTTTAAATAATTTAATTCTTTGTTTTATTAGTCAAAGGTTTTTATTAAAAAAAAAATAAACCTGAACCCTATGCGATCGCATGAGGTTTGAAACTATCATTTCATGCGGTCACATGGAGTGAAAATACTGAACAGATTCAAAAGGCAGTCGAGTCTCTGCCTTCTCACAATCACACACACATATACGAACACACACACAAATAAACCCCTAAAATCACCAATTTTCACCAAAATCAACCAAATTTCTCACAATAATCTGCTATAATCATGTCTTTCTTCAGATGGGGAAGCAAGAAGGTAAAGATTTCACCCCTAAACTCTTTAAATTTTCAGTTTTAGTGTTCTTGAGCTAATTTTTACCTAATTTAATTTTGTTAATTTATAGTGTAATTAGAGTTAAATTGTTAGTATATTATGCATGTATAACCTAGATTGATGCTATTTAACATGATTTGAAGCCATAAACTTCAAAAAATTTAGAAATCTAGGGTTTGTGTTCTTGAGCAATTTGAAGTTTTTTGATATAAACAGGTTATGGTCGATTTTTGTCATGAATTATTGCTAATTTAAGTAGTGTAACATGTTAGTTAGCTAAATGATCCAAACTTTGATCCTAAACATGATTTTTGAGAATTAAAGTGGACTTTTTAGGTCTAAAATTCATGAACTTGATTAAATTGATGTAAATGCCATTTAAAACTTGTTTAATTGCTAGAAATGATTATTTTGACATGTTATTTGAGTTAAATGCTTAAGAACTTTGTAAACATTTTCATATATGCTTATTTGAAAAAGTGTAGAATTGATAAAAATATGAAAATCAGCATGAGTTTAATATGGATTAAACATGTAACACCGGCAAAAAAAATTTTAAACACAGCGGAAGACTTTATTAACAAACACACTATAATTCGCGTCATTACATTAATCTGAGTAATTAAGTTTAAGTTTACACAACAGTGTTACGTTATTACAAAACATGATTTAAACAAAAGTCCACATCAGAGTAGGGTTGTCAAACATGTCTTCTGCATAAGCACCCATCCCGACTAGCAGGACCTAAACCTGCAAGGGGTATTTATGTGGGGGATTAGCGCACCGCTAAGTGAATGGAATCTATCTAACAGATATAGCTTAAGTCACACACAAGCTATATACTAACAACAACACATGCTAACTACCAACTAGCATACAATAAGACAATACGAGGATCGGCGGCTTGTACGAGCATACGACTCCTAGCTGATCGGACTTGAGTCTACCGATAGTCTCTGCTACTCAATTCGCAGTATAGTTATCCAGATGCAGGTGATGCATCGTTCACACTATACTCCATAATTAGTAGCCTATGGACCTAACCTCCCCTAGGCACGGTTGACATCATACGGACTCTAACCTCTCCTAGGCACGGTCTCGAGTCCACAGTCTCCCTAGGCCCGACTGGTGCCATTCACACAGTGTACACATAATTCACATACAACATCAGGTATACTATATTATTCTAACATGGCAATTTCTACACTATACATGGTAAAAGAGTCAACCATAGTAGCATGATATGCTACTTAAACTCTATCCGGAGATAGACCCACTCATCAATTACCAGCAACTGCTCAGTTATTATTTCTGAGCTTCCTCCTTGTCCTTATAACCCGAGAACAACACAAACAATGTTAATATACATATCCAATAAATAATATAATCATTTCATACAATTAACTAGGTCATAACACCATATATTCATAATTTTATGAGTCTACATCATGACTCCATTCAATAATGGCATACAGGTGCGTGCAAAACACGACATACACACTAAAACTCCTTTTCCGACCCAAAACAGTTTGATCTAGTTTCTTAAAAGTTCACCATTGAAAAGTATTCTTTATTATGATTCTAACGATAGTTTATTCATCAAAAACATAGTTACGTTTTGAAAGTTACGCCCGTTTCAATTTCATAAAAGGTACTGTAGCAAATAGTGGTTTCCGAACACTGTAGCAAATAGCGACACTGTAGCAAATAGTGACACTGTAGCAAAATAGTGACACTGTAGCAACTCGGTACTGTAGCAACTCGGTACTGTAGCAAATAGTGACACTGTAGCAACTCGGGCACTGTAGCAAATAGTGACACTGTAGCAACTCGGGTACTGTAGCAAACTGGGTTTCGAACAAGTTCGCCGATTTTGTGATTTTTTCCCCAAAAACTCGATTTCTAAGTGTTTTTGACCAAACTTTAAGTACAAAAAAGTTACAAAACATATATACAACCTATTTCTAACATCAATTGATGTTTTTATACATCAAACAACTAGATTTGAGCAAATTTCTGTCAAAAACCCATTTAACACAAAAACTCAATTAGAGCAAGAATCAAAGCATGAATCTATGAAACACTTACCTTGTGAGGATCACGAAATCACAGAGAACAAGTTGCTAGCTTCAATTAATCCAAAGGCTCACAAAATCAAATTAGGGTTCAAGAGGAATAAGAAGTTAGGTACGGGATGTAATTTGGGAATTTTAGAGAGAAGGAGAAAAATGAGCTGAATCACAGCTCTCTAGTCACTTAATTAGGTTAAAACCCATACCCCTCAACACACGGGTATTTATCAGTTATCTTATCTGATAACCTTTCGTATCTCCTTAGGCGGTCCTAACGGAGTCCAAATTAAATAAACCAACCTGTTCTGGGACCCTTGTCACAAACTGGTCACAACACAATTATAATAAAACACTAATAAAATAATTAAAATAAAAGTACTTAAGACTAAGCACAAACCCTAAAGGCAAAATAGGCAACTTACAACTAGCACGGGTTTCAGTCTGTTACAAAACATGTTATTGTAATTATTTCAAGTTGTTATTTTGCTAACACTAATGCATATTTGGATGCACAAATTTTGTGTTTAATGGGTTTTGCAGAAATATACCGAATATGGCGGTGCATCATCATCATCCAGACAACCTGAAAATGAACCACAACCAGAAATGCCATATGAGCCACAATATGAATCAGAACCTGAACAGGAACAACAACAAAAACAACAATATCATAATGATCAACACATACCATATTATGATCCATAACAAGAATATGTTAATGCCTACGTACAATTTCCGATTCATCCAATAATAGAACACCCAACAATTCATGAAGAAAGTTGCATCCCAATTTGAGATTTGATCAAAGTTGGAGGGATTACCCGACGTACCAAAGTAACAAATTTAAACTGGTACCGAAAAATGTAGAGTACCGAGGGTAATCGATTGGGAGCCTTTGGAAAGGGTCCAACTAGCTAACTCAGTTAGGCAGCATCTAATCTAAAGGTATGGTAACTCTTCTTTTCCTTATTGGGAACGTTTATTCACCATTCGTAGGCATGTATATAAAGAGTGGTGTGTTGAGCTTATGAGTACTATATCACTTGATGCGGATGTAGTTAGGTTAGACGATAGGAATTTTCTTAGATTTTTACTTGGTCGTAGGATGTATAGGATGTCCATGCTGGACATGGCCAGGGCTTTACAGATTTACACTCCTGGTGAATTACTACTACCTAATTGTACAAATTTGATTTATCATGGTGAAAGGGTAGATAGGAATTTTAATGCGGACGCCGTCTGGAGGCGTATGTCAAATTATAATATTTTTACGCGGAGAGGAAGACACTCCTATTTAGATATTAACAAAGCAGAGCTTCATATTATACATAGCTTTTTAGCTAATTCGATTACACAAAGAGGTAACAATAAGGAGAAAATGACCTTACACGATTTATTTTACCTTAAGTGTATTCGAAACACTAGAAGCTTTGTTAATATTCCCTACTATGTTGGTTTTTATCTGTCCAAAATGGTGGAAGGAATACAGGATGGGGGAATAATAGGAGGAGGTATTTTTGTTACTCTCATTGGAGAGTATTTAGACGTAGATAGGGATCAAGGGGGTCCACTGATGGTGTGTAGGGAACAGGTTGAGACTTTAGGATTGCGGGTCTATCAGGGTGCAAAGGTATTAAAGAGCAGACGCAATCAGGCATTACCATATGAGGGTCGTCATCCACAGGTAGAGAGAGGTTCAGATGAGAAAATGGAGGAACCGGATGACATTAGGGATGTCATTAGGGAGGTTGTTACTAACGTTTACCAGCGTATAGATGAGGTAGAAATGACAAACGAGGCTAGACATAGTCAGTTCGAGTAGTGGCACGCCGAGAATGTGTACGAGCATTCCAGGCAATGACAGCATGATAGATGGCACTATCATCAGCATCAGATCATGAGCCAGCTATCACCTTAGGTACCAAATAACTACGTACCGACCCGACCTTCTTACTATCCGCCACACTAGCCCGATATGCGACCACCATTTACTCTCTACGACCCCAACCAAGCCTATCAGTACACCTATAACCAACCGTGGAACCCGACCGACGACATGAACTGGAACCCCTATCCAGATTGATACAGTTCCCGCTGGTGATTTTTATCTTTTATTATTTTTATTTACTTATGTTTAAAACATATAATATTGTGATACTTTTATGTAAAAAAAATTTTAACATATTTTTTTTTTGTTACTAATATTTCGTATTTGATTTGAAAGTGGGATGTTAAGTCCCATTTCAAATTACCATGCATGTTATTATTTGTATGTATGTATATTGTCAATTGTACACAACAGGGGAAAACAGCGAACTTTTAAAGACTGGCATTAAGTTCAGCAAAAGCTACTAATTTTAACGACAAAACGAAAAACAAATGTGATGTAACAACAAGACGGAATGAACAAATGATGTGCACCATTTATCATTCAACATAAACAATAATATGTTTGGAAACTTTGATAAAATTTAATCATTTTTCTACGCTAATCGCCCTCAATAACTTAAATTGCTACTGATTTCTTGCAAATTAGGGCATTGCAAGATCTTAAGTGTGGGAAGGGGTTAAATTCTTTCGGATTTTTAATATTTTAATTTAAACACTTGGTTACCATTAAAAATACTAGTAACGCAGTAGTTGTATTAGAATCTAGTGCTCTCTGATAATAAAGAACAACCCTAGTCTTATATACTAACTACCCAATTCTAGTAAAAATTTTCAAAATTTTCAACTAAATGAACTCAAAATCATGTTTATACATATTTATGAACGATAAAACTAGGTGTTAACACCAAAATTATTGTTACCTCGTAAAGGACATAAATTGAGAAACAACCCAAAATGTTAGAATTCATTTAAAATGGAATAGAGGAAAATAAAAAGGCAAAGAAAGGAAAATAAAAGCCAAGTGTGGAAAAATTTACCAAGTTATTTAGAACATATATCACATATTTTTGTACAAATAATTGAAGATACTTTTGTTTTGGACGATATTAATCAGTTTTACCCAGTTTATTGTAATATAAATGAAATTTAAAAGGAAGTAAAGTCTTCCGAGAGAAAAATACACACGCTTCTTGATTTTGGTCAGGAAGTTGTCGTCCAGACCAGTTGTAGAGTCTACGAAAAACCTTGAAAAGTTTTCTCAAAAATCAGCTGAAAATCCACGGACCTCACCATTAAACAGGGTCGCCAAGTGGTCAGAATTATCCTAACCATGAGAGGATCTGTCTCGTACAATTGGGGGGGGGGGGGGCACCGTGCAAATTAGCTTATAAGACTAATGAATCAGATACCCAGAAAGAATAATCTCCTTAAAGATAAAAAAAAATCAGCTTTTAAGACTGATATTACTCAATCCTTGAGATTGACCTTAAAGATTGAGAATTCAAACTTATAGAATTCGATGATATCTAAACTCGAGCTTGACGAGAAAATATTTTGATCAAAATTACAAACCGATTTGTTTTCTGAAAACCCTATTTTCAATGCGTTCATTATCATTGAACGTAAAATCCTAGGAATTCGCCTGGAATTCATTAGGTCACCTGAACCAAATCGGGTGTCAACCGTAAGAACGGTGGTTGCATAGCATGGTCAAAGACAGGACCTTGTGCCAGACCGAAAAACTATAGGGTGATCTTTACTATTGCTCCTACAAAGGATAGTAATTGCATCCGACACGATATAGACCAGAATTATCAGCATGTCACGGGACATTGCCTCAACAGTTGCGTGTTCAACGCTTTCCTTTACAACCGAACGGCAGTTTACCGAAAGGTAATATACGGAGCAAGTAAACTGGACGTGTTGCTTTCCCAATACAAGGTTAGCAAGTGGGTGACACAAAACCGCAAGTTTTGAGCTAAAATTTTCAAATCTGAAACCCACAAAACCCACAAAAACAATTTTGCAAACACCGGTAAAGGGTTATTCCGTAAAACTTATCTAGGGTAAAAGATAGATTGTATTTTCGAAAGATCAAATGTTTTTATAAAGATCCAATTTCCTTAAGGATCTAAATTTTTATAGTCATGTGGGACTGTAAACCACAACGTTACTATCATTGTTCATACCGCCAAATTGAAATCACTGATGTACAAAGTGTGAAGAATAAAGAAGTGATTCTAGTATTTTTATATCAAGACTATATTGCTTGAGGACAAGCAACGCTCAAGTGTGGGAATATTTGATAATGCTAAAAATGAACATATATTTCATAGCATTATCCCTCAAGAAGGACAAGTTTTTAGTTGCAATTGTTCTATTTACAAGTGATATTCGTTTAAATAATAAAAGGTGAAGACAAAAGACAGATTCGACGATTTGAAGATGCAAACGACTAAAAAGTACAAAGTACAATCCAAGAGGTTCAATTTATTGATAAGAAACGTCTAAAAGTTACAAGAGTACGAGCCACAAAACGCAAAGTACAAGATATTAAATAGTACGAAAGGACGTTCGAAAATTCGGAACCGGGACCAGAGTCAACTCTCAACACACGACGCAACGGACTAAAAATTACAAGTCAACTATGCACATGAATATAATATAATATATAATTAATTCTTAAAATTATATATATTATATTATATATTAAAAACGTCGTCAAACTAGTGTACAAAGGAGTGTGAGCTGGAACAACCCTCCATGCGATCGCATGGGAATCAGGCATCAAAGCCATGCGATTGCATGGCCCTGAAATGCTGGCCACATCTATAAAAGGCGACGAATTCTGCACGAAAAATACATCCTTTATCAATCTCTCTCTCACAGATATATATATATATATATATATATATATATATATATATATATATATATATATATATATATATATATATATATATATATATATATATATTTAATTTTAATTTTAATTTTAATTTAAGATTAATAATAATAAGTTTATGTTAGCGAATGTTGTAAGTGTGTAAGTCGAAATTCTGTCCGTGTAACGCTACGCTATTATTAATCATTGTAAGTTATGTTCAACCTTTTTAAATTAATGTCTCGTAGCTAAGTTATTATTATGCTTATTTAAACTGAAGTAATCGTGATGTTGGGCTAAATATTAAGATTGGGTAATTGGGCTTTGGACCATAATTGGGGTTTGGACAAAAGACCGACACTTGTGGAAATTAGACTATGGGCTATTAATGGGCTTTATATTTATTTAATTGAATGATAGTTCGTTAATTTAATATAAAGATTTACAATTGGACGTAATTACAAATAACCACATACACTCGATCGGACACGATGGGCGGGATATTTATAAGTACTAATAATCATTCATTTAACCGGACACGGGAATGGATTAATAGTTAATGGACTCATTAAAACAGGGGTGGATTACGTGCAAGGACACTTGGTGTAATTAATAATAATGTATTAAAACCTTATTACAGTTTAAGTCCCCAATTAGTTGGAATATTTGACTTCGGATATAAGGATAATTTGACGAGGACACTCGCGCTTTAAATTTATGACTGATGGACTGTTATGGACAAAAACCAGATGGACATATCGAATAATCCAGGGCAAAGGACAATTAACCCATGGTAATAAATTAAAATCAACACGTCAAACATCATGATTACGGAAGTTTAAATAAGCATAATTCCTTTATTTAATATTTCATCACACTTTTATTTACTGTCATTTTATTTATTGCACTTTTTAATTATCGTACTTTTTAATTATCGCAATTTTATTTACTGTCATTTATCGCACTTTAATTTATCTCATTTTAATTATCGTCATTTACTTTACGCTTTAAATTAAGTTATTTTTATTATTTTACATTAGGTTTTAATTGCGACTTAAGTTTTAAAATCGACAAACCGGTCATTAAACGGTAAAAAACCCCCTTTTTATAATAATAATAATATTATTTATATATTTATATATTTATACAAATATAGTTTTAAAATTATAGCGTTAAACTTGGCTAGCTCCCTGCGAAACGAACCGAACTTACTAAAAACTACACTACTGTACGATTAGGTACACTGCCTATAGTGTTGTATTAAGGTTTAGGTATATCCACTCTATAAATAAATAAATAACTTGTGTAAAATTGTATCGTATTTAATAGTATTTCGCAATAAAAATATAACTATTTCGTACCCCTCTGCTTTAACATCAGTGGTCTATGAAAAATTTAACTCGCACACAGGGAGAAGATAAGGCCGTTATAAATTTGGGTGGAATTAGTTTCTTATATTATAATTAAATTATATATTTACACTTCTTACCCCTTAAAAAGTGTAAACTTGATGGATCGTTATGGAAATATAGGCAAAGTTGAGGGATCGTTTGTAATGTGAACGCGAACTCAAAACTACAATCAGATATAATTGAAACTACACCATTTCCCACCACTTTTAGTATATAAGGTTAATAATTATGTTATAATTCAGTATGCTTATAACTACCTTTAGTGACGTGTTATAATTCAGTAGGCTTATAACTACCTTTAGTGACGTGTTATAATTCAGTAGGCTTATAACTACCTTTAGTGACGTGATTTTTGACTGTGGACTATCGATAATTATTAGAAGATATAAAGAGAGAGAGAGAGAGAGAGAGAGAGAGAGAGAGAAAGAGAGAGAGAGTATATATATTTCATTAAGCAAGTTACATGATTACATTTGATGGAGTATTTATAATACATGATTTACTGTGCATTATTTGACTTATAATTAGGAGTAGCTGTCATCCATATTTACTTTATCACAACACTCCCCCTTGGATGACAATTTTATTAGCTCGGATATTGACTATAAATTACTGCCTCGTTAAAAACCTTGCTAAAGAAAAACCCAGTGAGAAAAAACTTTAGCTAAGGGAAAAAGAGTGTAACATAGAGTTGGCTCCCCCTCAAGTAGACATTGCTGAGTTGCTACATCTATTGAACATGTCTCATGCCAATGTTATGAACGTTTGTTCTGAAAATAGCAGTTGGAAGTGCTTTGGTGAAAAGATCAGCAGAGTTTTTGCTGGATTGAACATATCTCATTTTAATCTGGTTGTCCTTAATGAGATTTTGAGTGTATGAGAAGAATCTAGGAGGTATATGTTTTGTTCGGTCACTTTTGATATACCCTTCTTTGATCTGTGCTATGCAAGTTGCATTATCTTCATATATAGTTGTTGGACTTTTATCGTGTCCTAGTCCACAAGAATCAGTAATGAGTTGTGTCATTGATCTCAACCAAAAACATTCCCGAGTAGCTTCATGTAATGCAATCACTTCGGCATGATTTGATGATGTTGCAACAAGTGTTTATTTTTTAGAATGCCATGATATTGCAGTACCTCCATTTAGGAATACATATCTATTTTGAGATTTAGCTTTATGTGGATCAGATAAATAACCTACATCTGCATAACCAAGTAAATCTTGTTTTGATTCGTTAGAATAAAATAATCCTAAATCAGTAGTTCCTCGAAGGTATCTAAATATGTGTTTGATCCCATTCCAGTGTCTTTTGGTAGGAGCTGAGCTGAACCTTGCTAACAAATTAACTGCAAAAGAAATGTTAAGTCTTGTACAATTTGTAAGATATATAAGAGCTCCAATTGCACTAAGATATTGTACTTCTGGTCCCAGGATATCTTCATGATCTTCACAGGGACGAAATGGATCAGTGTCAACATTAAGCGATCTAACAACCATAGGAGTACTTAATGGTTTTGCCTTGTCCATATTGAAACGTTTTAAAATCTTTTTCGTATAAGTTGTTTGATGTACAAGTAAACCATTAGGCATATGCTCAATCTGCAAACCAAGGCAATACTTGGTTTTTCCGAGATCTTTCATTTCAAATTCTTTCTTTAGAAGTTGAATGGCTTCATGGATCTCTTTATTTGTACCTATGATGTTAAGATCATGGACATAAACGGCTATGATCACATATCCGGATGTTGTTTTCTTAATGAATACACATGGGCAAATAAGATTATTTGTATACCCTTTGCTTATCAAGTAATCACTTAATCGTTTATACCACATGTGACCCGATTGTTTTAACCCATATAAAGACCTTTGTAACTTGATTGAGTACATTTCTTTGGGTTTTGCATTGGATGCTTCTGATACCTTAAATCCTTCAGGTATATATATATATATATATATATATATATATATATATATATATATATATATATATATATATATATATATATATATATATATATATATATATATATATATATATCACTATCAAGTGATCCATATAGATAAGCAGTCACAACATCCATGAGAAGCATTTCTAAATTTTTATAAACTGTCAGGTTGATTAAGTATCTAAAAGTAATTGCATCCATAACAGGAGAATAAGTTTCTTCATAATCAATTCCAGGCCTTTGAGAAAAACCTTGAGCTACAAGTCTAGCTTTATACCTTGTAACTTTATTTTTCTCATTTCTTTTCGCACAAAAACCCATCTATATCCCACAGGTTTCACATCTTTAGGGGTGAGAATGATAGATCCGAAAACTTTTCTTTTATTGAGCAATTCAAATTCAGCTCGTATTGCTCATTTCCAATGATCCCAATCATGTCTATTTTGACATTCCATGACAGATTTTGGTTCTGGATCATCATCATCATTCATGATGTCATATGCAACATTATATTAAAATATCTCATCAAGATTTTTTATTTCATTTCAGTTTCATAATATTTTTGAATGTGCATAATTGATTGAAAATTCTGTAATGACATCATCAATCTCCTCTGTAGAAGGAGTATTGATTTGTGATTCTTCTTGAACACTTTCTTTTACCTCATTATCAGCTGATTTTCTTTTTCGAGGATTTTTATCTTTGAAACCAATTGGTCTCCCATGTTTCTGGCGTGGCAAAGACTCAAGAGTGACATTATTGCCAGCTTTTGGAATTTCAATTCGAGCTGGAGCATTTGCTGCTGGTATATATGATTTAGTCACTTTTTTTGTATCTGTAAATGCATCAGGCAATTTATTCGCAAGTTCTTGCATATGCATTATTTTTTGAACTTCGGTCTCGCATTCTTTTGTGCGAGGATCAAGATACATTAATTGAGGTTCACACCATGAAACATCATTTTCTTTATTTTTTATGAGAAAATTGCCGGATAGTCCCTGTTGTTTGTACCAGCCATCATGGATAAGCAAAGTTGTTGTTTTGAGTGTTGATAGTCCTTGTGACTTAAAAGTGGAGCATGGATAGCCCAGTTCACTAACACTGTTAACTTTTTTCGTTAAATCTGAATCATGTGCCAAGCATGTGAGGGTATTTTCATTATTTTCAAGAGTTTCATCAACTCACTTATTTATATTTATATTTAATAAATAAATATAAATTAATTATATATTAATTATCACACATATCCATATCCCCTTATAATATTTCATTTACTTTAATAAAAAAAGCTCCAATTTCTTCATTTATACCATACGAGGAAATAAATTGTTAACATATCATCACATAGATCTATATAATAACACATATCCAGGTGATTTTGTGCTTCGGTTCCAACTTTAGCAGCATCAACGTCTCCAAACATCGGTACGATGGATAGTCGCTCTTCGATTTTAAGTGTTTGAATCAGGTTTGATTTTAGATCTTTATAAAGAAATCATCTTCGCCATCTTCTGGCAAGTGATTTTTTGGAATTCGATGGCAGCAAACTATCTGTGTAATTTGTAAAGTCGTTTCTGATTCGCACCATCACTGCACCTAGAGTAATCGATTATGATGAAGATCTACTCCGGGAGTTCGTGATCTGGTGGTAGAGGTCCTTGACTTTCTCAAGATCTCATCTTCATATTTATGTGATATTTTTGTTGTTTATATTCTATAATTTTTCATCTTAAAAATTAACTACCGTTTCAAAAGTGGGTTTTGAATTTTTTTGATTTCAAATAGATTTTGGATTATGAGATGAAGGTGTGCTGAAATGGGTTGCGATGACGGAGGTGGTTGCAGGTTTAGATCTGAGATGGGGTGCGATGACAACCTACAATCGCGACCACCACCGTAATCCACCACCATAATGCGAAATTTTTGCTTTTCAATTTGTTGCTGTTGCTTGAATATGTTCTTGTTTCCCAGATGACACACACAAGTAGTTTTTTTGGGTTCGATTTAATTGATTCGATTTGTAGGTGGTCTCTGGGTGTATGTGGTTTGATTTGCAAGTGGGTTTGATTTAATTGTTGTTTGATATTATTAATTAATTTATTGATAATTTTAGAGAATAGATATATAGATATAAATAGATGGATATAAATGAAAGTCCTTTTGGTTTTGGTTGGGTTTCTTCTTAGAGAAGATGAAGAAGAAAGGTTAAATACCCAAAATACCCTCACATGATTGGCACATGATTCAGTTTTAACGGAAAAGTTAACAGTGTTAGTGAAGTGAGTTATCCTTGCTCCACTTTTAAGTCACAAGGACTATCTACACTCAAAACAGCAACTTTGTCTATCCATGCTGGCTGGTACAAACCACGGGGACTATCCGCGCAATTTTCTCATTTTTTATTTCTCCCCCTAACCTAGGGAACAATGTTTCATTAAAGTGACAATCAGCAAAACGTGCTGTAAAAACATCACCCGTCATGGGTTCAATATATCTTATGATTGAAGATGTTTCATATCCAACATATATTCCCATCCTTCTTTAAGGACCCATTTTAGTGCGTTGTGGTGGTGTGATAGGAACATAAACCGCACAACTAAATGTTCTAAGGTGGGAAATATTTGGCTGATGGCCAAAAGCAAGTTGCAAGGGAGAATATGTATGACTTGTACTTGGTCTAATGCAAATTAATGATGCAGCATGTAAAATTACATGACCCCATACATATACTGGGAGTTTTGTTCTCATTATCAATGGTCTAGCTATTAACTGCAATCGTTGGATTAGTGATTCGGCTAAACCATTTTGTGTATACACATGGGCAACAGGATGTTCAACAACAATCCTAATAGACATGCAAAAATCATTAAATGCTTGAGATGTAAACTCACTAGCATTATCCAGTCTTACCCTTTTAATAGTATAATTAGGGAAATGTGCTCTCAATTTAATAATTTGAGCAAGAAATTTTGCAAATGCAACATTTCGACTTGATAATAGACAAACATGAGACCATCTACTAGATGCGTCTATTAGGACCATGAAATATCTAAATGGTCCACATGGTGGATGAATTGGTCCACATATATCACCTTTAATTCTTTCAAGAAATATTGGTGATTCTTTTTCAACCTTAAGAGGTGATGGTCTTATTATCAATTTTCCAAGTGAGCATGATGTACATGGGATAAGTGCATCATGAGGGATCTTTTGATCCGTCAATGGATGTCCATGTGTATTTTGAATTATTCTTTTCATCATTATTGATCCTGGGTGGCCTAATCTTTCATGCCACAGATTGATCATTACAGGATCACATGCCTTTTCATTAACTACCATGTGTGTTTCTGGTACATTTATATATGTATAATGTAAACCAGAACTAAGACTTGGTAGTTTTCAAATCACATGATTCTTGTCAGTGATACTTAAGTATTTATCATTTTGTGTAGTTACTGACTGATAATCATATCCATTTTGGTATATGTCAGAGAAGCTTAACAAATTTCTTTTTGACATGGGAGAAAATAAGGCATTTTTTATCAGAAAATTTGTACCATTTGGTAACATGAATTTTACCTTTCCCATTCCTTTTATTAAATCCGCAGGACCTGATATAGTATGTACCGTTCCTTCTGTTGCTTTAAAATCAGTGAAATATTTTTTAGATTTGAGTATAGTGTGTGTGGTACCACTGTCTGCAATACAAAGATCCCCACCATTTGACTGATTTTGCACTCCAGTAGTGTACATCATGAACTTCAAAATATGATAAACAAATAATGAGTATATAATTCATCAATATATTACATTCAAAATATGTTATAAACGAAAGTACATAATAAGGAAACATATAGTAAAGTAGATATGGTATAGATCGTAAATCGACATCCATTTATTTGATATGGACATATAATAGGAAATTTATTCATTAAAGTAGTCACTTGTTGGCTCAGTGATTTTTGTATCAAGGTCATCCACAAGGTTTGCCTCTTTTCCTTTACCTTTTAGGGATTCTTGATATTAATTAACAGAATATTGATTTGTTCGACAGTTTTTAGACCAATGGCCAATTTTACCACATCGATAACAAGAATCTTCAATATTCTTTGAAGAGCTTCCTTCAACACTATGATTTGTGGGATTGTATGGTGGTTGAATTTTATAATTTTGTGGATTATTATTTCTTTATCCACGACCACGACCACCGTAACCATTACGACCACGACCACCACCACAACCATTACCATAAGGGTGATTTCGAACATAGTTATGATTTTTATTATTGTTATGGTAATTTCCATGATGATGGTTTTGGCCAATATGACCACGACCTCGCCCACGTCCTCGTCCAGGTGCATTTCTTTTTTTATTATTATTGTTGTTAATAGCATTAGCTTCAGGGAATGCTAGTGCACCCGTAGGACGAGATTCTTGATTCTTCATCAGTAATTCTTTATTCACTTCTGCAACTAAGAGATATGTTTGAAGTTTGGAAAAAGTTTTGTAATTCTATAATCTCAAATTTTCTTGTATATTTATATTTGCAGAATGCATTGTGGAGAAATTTTTCTCTATCATATCAGCATCACTTATTTCTTGACCACAGAATTGAAGCTTTGAACGGATCTTGAACAAGGCCGAGTTGTATTCACTTACCTTTTTAAAATCTTGGAACCTTAGATTTCTCCATTCTTCCCTCGCAACTGGGAGTAATATTTCATTTTGATTATCGAATCTACTCTTGATACTTTCCCATAAAACATGTGGATCTTTGATAGTGAGATACATATGTTTTAAGGTGATATCAATATGTTTGCGAATAAAAGCAATTGATTTTAATTTATCTTGATCAGAACAAGTATTGTTTTCTTTTAAAGTTTCTAGAATACCCAATGATCCAAGATTGATTTCTACATCCATGACCCATGACGTGTAGTTTGTTCCCGATACGTCTAGGGCATCAAACTCAAGCTTTGATAAGTTTGACATTTTCTATTTTCAGAAAGATGAACAACATAAATCATAATCATAATCAATTTCTAATAACATGAAATTAGAGTCATTTTAAATTCATAAGTAGCAAATAACAGAATAATGGTATGATTACAAATAATAAAACTACAAGGGCAGGATAGAATATAGGTTCACCCGGTGGTATATTAGCAACAATGATGATAGTTAATATGACCAATACAATAGAAAAAATCATCCTTGTGTGAATCATCTTTACAAAAAACTTTTGAGAGTGGTAATCTGAGAAAATGAAGATTGATTTGTGAAAATGTGAAAAAAGGAGATGTTTATTTTATATTTGAAAAATATAGTCGTTGTAACGTCGTCAGTTGAGGTTAACGACTGTTATGTACTCGTTATATTAATAATAATTTTAATAAAAGAACTTTATTAGTATAAACATGACTACTATAAAATACATTTAGTATAAATACATTTAGTATAAATACAAAGATTAAGAGAATAAACATATTATGCATAAATAATAAATTTAAGAATAAACGTTAGTATGTATGAAATAAATAATGATTAATTGCATAAGTAATCATAAATGTTAGATAACATAAATATAAATGTTAGTGAAGTTAATAAGAGTTAGATTACAGAAATATAATTCAGGCGGTATAACCGACCATATATAACATAAATATAAATATTAGTGAAGTTAATAATAGTTAGATTACAGAAATATAATTCAGGCGGTATAACCGACCATATATAATATAAATGTTAGTTATCATGATAATAATATTTACCTTGATTAGTGACTTGTGCTTGCTTAGATAAACCTTGATTATACGAAGCACTTCGTGCTGATAACGTGTTATAAATCAGTAGGCTTATAACTACCTTTAGTGACGTGTTATAATTCAGTAGGCTTATTCAGTAGGCTTATTCAGTAGGCTTATAACTACCTTTAGTGATGTGTTATAATTCAGTAGGCTTATAACTACCTTTAGTGACGTGATTTTTGACTGTGGACTATTGATATTTATTAGAAGATATAAAGAGCGAGAGAGTATATATATTTCATTAAGCAAGTTACATGATTATATTTGATGTGGTATTTATAATACATGATTTACTGTGCATGATTTGACTTGTAATTAGGAGTAGCTGCCATCCATATTTACTTTATCACAACAAATTAATAATAATTAATTAATAATAATAATTAATAATAATGTATACAAGCATGGTGTAGGTATGTATCCTTTATATAGTGGTAATAAAATCTTGGCTTTTCCAAAAAAAAAAAAAAAAAAGCTTTTAAAACCTTATAAATAAATGAACTATAAATGTACATTGCCGTGCTATATTTTTGGGTCCCTTTGGATTTTAGGCTATGTGCGATTGCACACCTTGCGCACCTGAATATTCGGTAAACGGGTTGTCTACCATAAAATGCATATGTTCATGATTCAGTTGCTATGTCTTCAACATCTATTGTCAATAAAGTCGTCAAGTCAGTTTGGGGAGTGCAGACACTCTTGCGCGAAGCATTATAGACCAAATGGCTCTTTGTCATAGCTGAATCAGAGAACCTTTTTAACCAAAATGTTAGGGGTTTCCATCCTCAGCTAGGACCCTCTTAACCAAAAGGTTAGAGGTTTTAAGCCTCAAATAAAGTAGTGAGATGTTAATTTAAGTGTTAGTCTGTATATCATAGGTTTGTTATCGAGGTGGCCCTTTCAATCAAGAGGTTGAGAGTTCGAGTTCTGCTTAGGACAATTTGTATATATATTATGAGTTTAATTTGTGTAATGATGTGTGTGAGTTTGACTTAAAAAATTTAAGGTTTGTTAGCTAAAAAATGTACTTTCACGGATTTATGTTTTCGTAATTACGTCACATATTTTGGAAGTTACTCCGTAATAAGAAGTCAACAACTACCAAAGTAGTTTACTGGAAGTTGCTAATGTTATATATTGAGTAGATCGCTAATCAGCTTGAACGCCGCTTAGTATATTTTTTTTTAAAAATAAATAACAAAAACTATATAACTAAGTCCTTTCATCAGAAGATGAAAAAGACAAACATGATTACAAACGAAACGACAATGCTCGCTAGCAGTAAACAAACACAAACAAAGAAAACCAAGCTAACGCCAATTTAAAACGTGCTTTACCTAACCAGGCCCCAACATAAATAAAAACCGACCCTTGAAACAAAAGGAGACAAATCACACCAAACTAAAGCCTAAAACAACTCAACGAGCAAAACAAAAACCATAAGAACAACTTACAAGCTAACAAAACATGCGACCAAAACAACCGAACTACCCAACTGTAACAACCCTGCTTTTTCCGGCACTTCCGTTAACTTTCTGTTAGTTTATTTAACGGTGATTACTTAACGTTATGTGTTTATGTGTAATATATACGTACTTGATCCTTGGAGGGTTACGATAATTAAGATGGGTTAATATTAATTTGAATAAATATTTCGGATAAAGAAACACGATAAAAACGATACGATTTTGATAACTGCTTTTTGAGCAACGAAACGCTCGGGTTTATTTTAATAATTATTTAAAAAATTATTAACTTTTTAAAAATATTTAATTTATTGGGTTTTTAATAAATTAAACGTTTGGTTGCGTTGTAACGATCGGTTTAGCGTTCCGGGCCTTCGGTACGTCTAAACGGCACTTGAAACGAGCCACGAGTACACACTTTTGCAAAACGAGAGTCGGGAACACCACCTATGGGCCATTCGACCGTGACCCATCCCCCACACCCCCTTTAATTTCTAATTTGGGCTTGTTTTGTTGCTAGTCTTAATTTTTGGCCCTAGGTTAAATATACTAGTAAACCTAATCACTACTCATTATCCCTAACTCAAAATTCAGTCGCCTAATCCCTCTCCCTCTGCCATGATCGACGACTAACCACCTCACAACATCACCTTCAATTTTTCACTTTTAGATTAAATGTTCTACACGAAGTTTGTAATTCCCTTCATGCTCTATGCGTTGGTATAATTAATTTCACGATCAAAGGTATAAACACATGAACCCTAACTTTTAAAATCTAATTTTATTTATGTTTCATAGTTTATGTTGTCAATTGCTTAAGTCTATACGCGTTATTGTTGATTGGTGTCGTTAATTTGATCATTTGATGCGTTAGGGTTGAAAACCGAATTTGATTGTTGTTTGTATAGAAAGTTTACTTTGTTAAATGTTAATTATTATGATGTAATTAGAATCCTCATGAAAAACTATTGATTTTAGGCTTTGGATTCGCTTGATTTCGTTTCTGGATGATCAAGTTATGTCCATTTGAAATTAACGTTGTGTTTTTGTTGCTTGATCAGAAATCTGGTGTTGATATGTAACGACCCGACTTTTTTGACTTAGTTTTGTGCTTGTTACTTTCACGAAACTGTGTATTTGTACGTACATAGCTATATTATGTTCTAGGATCTTAATTCATGTTAATTACTTTCGTTAATACCTTACAACGTGCCATTATGTACGTAGTTACTTAACTTGATCCCCGAATGTTTTTATGACCATTAGCATCACTTGACGTTTAGAACAAGCTATGTATTTTGATACACGTTTGACTTTGGTCATAATTGGAATATTATGACTACGTAATACTAATTGTTATTTTTATAATGACAATTACTTGGGTTATTAGTTGCTTAATTACGCTTAGTAATTTACTTATGCTCACTAGTTAGTCTTGTTGGACTTTCGACCTTATTGGACTTTAGCAGACCCTACTCAAGCTAATGGACCATTTAATTAGCCCAAATTTAATAAGTTAATGACCCACTAATATGAAAGACAAATACCCATTAATAAGAGCCACCTGATAATGCTAAAAACGAATATATATTTCATAGCATTATTCCTCAAGAAAGACAAGCTTTTAGTTGCAATTGTTCTATTTACAAGTGATATTCGTTTAAATAATAAAAGGTGAAGACAAAAGACAGATTCGACGAATTGAAGACGCAAACGACCAAAAAGCTCAAAAGAACAAAAGACAATCAAAAAGGTTCCAATTATTGATAAGAAACGTCTCGAAATTACAAGAGTACAAGATTCAAAACGCAAAGTACAAAATATAAAATTGTACGCAAGGACGTTCGAAAATCCGGAACCGGGACCAGAGTCAACTCTTAACGCTCGACGCAACGGACTAAAAATTACAAGTTAACTAGGCATATAAATATAATATAATATATAATTAATTATATTAATTATATATATATTATATATATATTATAAAACCGTCGGCAGAGAAAGACTCCAAGGGTGTGAGCTGTAAATTCATTCTCCGCGACTCGCGGAGTTTGAAGAGGATTTTGCCGCGAGTCGCGGAGCCCCAAAATTCGACTTTTCCTATAAAAGCAACCAAATTCTGATCGCAATTCATAATCTTTTTTTTCTTCTCTTATCATACGTAAACAATATATATATATATAATTTATATTTTAATTTTAATTATAATTCTAATAATAAGGGTATGTTAGCGAATATTGTAAGGGTGTAAGTCGAAATTTTGTCCGTGTAACGCTACGCTATTTTTAATCATTGTAAGTTATGTTCAACCTTTTTATATTAATGTCTCGTAGCTAAGTTATTATTATGCTTATTTAAAACGAAGTAATCATGATGTTGGGCTAATTACTAAAATTGGGTAATTGGGCTTTGTACCATAATTGGGGTTTGGACAAAAGAACGACACTTGTGGAAATTAGACTATGGGCTATTAATGGGCTTTATATTTGTTTAGCTAAATGATAGTTTGTTAATGTTAATATAAAGATTTACAATTGGGCGTCCCTATAAATTACCATATACACTCAATCGGACACGATGGGCGGGGTATTTATATGTACGAATAATCGTTCATTTAACCGGACACGGGAATGGATTAATAGCCACTAGAATAATTAAAACAGGGGTGAAATTACATTCAAGGGTAATTGGTGTAATTGTTAACAAAGTAGTAAAACCTTGGTTTACACACAGTCGATAACCTGGTGTATTCATTAAACAAAGTATTAAAACCTTGTTACAATTCGAATCCCCAATTAGTTGGAATATTTAACTTCGGGTATAAGAATAATTTGATGAGGACACTCGCACTTTATATTTATGACTGATGGACTGTTATGGACAAAAACCAGACGGACATATTAAATAATCCAGGACAAAGGACAATTAACCCATGGGCATAAAACTAAAATCAACACGTCAAACATCATGATTACGGAAGTTTAAATAAGCATAATTCTTTTATTTCATATTTAATTTCCTTTATTTTATATTTAATTACACTTCTAATTATCGCATTTTTTATTGTTATTATATTTAATTGCATTTTTAATTATCGTACTTTTTAATTATCGCAAGTTTATTTTATCGCACTTTTATTATTCGCAATTTCATTATCGTTATTTACTTTACGCTTTAAATTAAGTCTTTTATTTATTTAATATTTTACATTAGGTTTTAACTGCGACTAAAGTTTTAAAATCGACAAACCGGTCATTAAACGGTAAAAACCCCCTTAATAATAATAATATTACTTATATATATGTTTGTATTTTTATAAAAGTAAACTAATATAGCGTTGAGCTTTGTTTAAAGATTTTCCTGTGGAACGAACCGGACTTACTAAAAACTACACTACTGTACGATTAGGTACACTGCCTATAAGTGTTGTAGCAAGGTTTAAGTATATCCATTCTATAAATAAATAAATATCTTGTGTAAAATTGTATCGTATTTAATAGTGTTTTCTGCTAAAATTAATAACTATTTTATATACACCTCGCATAACATCAAGTATTTTTGGCGCCGCTGCCGGGGATCTTATCTTAAAAGCCGGAAGCGGAACGCTAATATAAAAAAAAAAAGATTTTTATTTTACTTTTATTAAAAGTCGCTTTTGTAAAAATACGTTTTAATTATTCAAAAATATAAAAAGAAAAACAAAAATATAAGTATTTTTTAGTATTTTTTTTAATATTTAAGTTTTATAAGTTTCTTTATCTTTATTTTAGTTTATAATAATATAAATTTTATTAAATATCTTTTATTTATAGAAAAAACAGAAAACAGATAAAAAAAAATAAATAAATAAATAAAGAAAAAACGCGTCGAATTTAAAGCTGTCATCTGAATTCTGGAACCCCGCGACTCGCGGGGTTTGATGCAATAAATACCGCGACTCGCGGAGGGTACCTGACACACGAACAGAAGCCCTAATTCAGCATTTATTACGGTAATTATTAATTAATTATTATTAAACCCTAATTATTATTATTATTATTATAATTAATTTTACTTTAACTTTTACTTTTTATTTAATTTATGTATTTAGTATTAATAAGTTTAATTAAATTGTAAAATTAGTAGTTTTATTAAATAAATAATATAAAAATAATATTTTTATAAAAATTGTACTTTTTAGCGTAATATTTGTATTTTTAGCTCATATTTAATTTTAAACTTAGTTTTTGCTATAGTTATTTTTACTCCTAGATTTTTAGGCTTTGCCGTAAAATTCCTTAAGTGCTTTTTCTTTAGACTAAGATTTAGGTACTTTAAAATTTTGCGACGCCTTTTTAAGTTTTAGTTTCTTTTTAAGTTATTTCCATTTGGGATTCAGTTTTTCCTGTAAGCTTTAATATTTTTAGACCTTTTACTATGTATCAATTATCATTCCAATTAGTAATTTCAATTTGCGATTATAATTTTAAGTTAGTTGTAGTAATAAGGTTAGGTTAGTCAATTATTTTTAAGTTTTTATAAGTTTCTTTTATTTTTCCGTCACCTTTTATTTTTCAACCATTTTTTCTTTTTCGACCTTTTTCGACGAACTCTTTTTCTTTCTCATTTCTCGCCATTCTAGTTTTTAGGACTTAGAATTTTTTCTACTTCTTATCTAAATTTCTTAAAATTACGAAAATTTATTTTAAGTGGTTAAATTAATAGACATCAAAATTTTCTGGTTCGTAGTAATAGTTGGATTTGTACGTGGACCGGGTTATTGGAGCCAAACAGTCCTCAATTATATTGAGACCAAACGAATCCTGCCCCTCTGCTGCATCTTTTGGCTATTCGAAACGTGGGCAAAATCAGAAAAGTCTATTGGTTGGATAACTTATTATAATTTTTCTTTCCTTTTAAAAACTAATAGGATATTCAGTGAATGCACCGAGCAAGACGTTCATCACCTTTTGTACGTTCACCACCTCTAACTAGATCAAGACATTTAGCAAATATAACCGCCGTTGATTTTTCTTTAGAATCGTCATCCAGTCGACCAAGTACTTCAGTTCAAATTTCCGATAATCCATTTTTTGAACCCAACCTCACAATTGAGAATCCGGAGAATATTCAGGAACGGTTCATAGATCCTGAACCATTAAACTTTCCTCCGGAGCCACCAATCATTCAAACAGAGATTGTTGAGGAACGAACCATTAAATCAGAATCATCTAGTGATACCGATTCAACAAATTCAATTATGGAGAATCTGGAACCTTTAAGTATGGAAGACCGAATGAGAGCTAAACGCACTGGCCAAGGTCACGCAATTACTCATCCAGACATTAATGCGCCAGATTATGAAATCAAAGGACAAATTCTACACATGGTGACTAATCAATGCCAATTTAGTGGTGCGCCGAAGGAAGATCCAAATGAACATCTACGTACCTTTAATAGGATCTGCACACTATTTAAAATCCGAGAAGTGGAGGATGAACAGATATATCTCATGTTATTTCCCTGGACTTTAAAGGGAGAAGCCAAAGATTGGTTGGAATCGTTACCTGAAGGGGCGATCGATACATGGGATGTTTTAGTTGACAAATTTCTTAAACAATTCTTTCCTGCATCTAAAGCCGTAAGACTTCAAGCAGAAATTGTTACGTTCACACAGAAACCAAATGAAACTCTATATGAGGCGTGGACAAGATATGGAAAGTTATTAAGAGGATGTCCGCAACATGGTTTAGACACCTGTCAAATAGTACAAATATTCTACCAAGGATGCGACATCACTACAAGGAAAGACATAGATATAGCAGCTGGTGGTTCTATTATGAAGAAAACCGAAACTGATGCTTACAAAATTATTGATAACACTGCTTCCCACTCACATGAGTGGCACCAAGAAAAAGATATCATTAGACCATCTAAAGCAGCTAGAGCCGATTCTAGTCATGACTTAGATTCCATTTCCGCAAAGATAGATGCTGTGGAGAGACGAATGGAAAAGATGACTAAAGATATTCACTCAATACGAATTAGTTGTGAGCAGTGTGTAGGACCACATTTGAAAGGACCCGTTCATATACATTATAAACGATTCACAATAGTTGATTACATTACGAGGTATTTGACCTCTATATGATACATTTTACAAACATTGCATTCGTTTTTAAAAGACAATCTTTCTTTACATCGAAAATTGACAGGCATGCATACCATTTCATAATATCCACTATCCAACTATAAATTGATTTAATAATAATCTTTGATGAACTCAATGACTCGAATGCAACGTTCTTCGAAATATGCTATGAAAGACTCCAAGTAATATCTTTAAAATGAGCAAATACACAGCGGAAGATTTCTTTAACACCTGAGAATAAACATGCTTTAAAGTGTCAACCAAAAGGTTGGTGAGTTCATTAGTTTATCATAATCATTTATTTCCATCATTTTAATAGACCACAAGAATTTCATTTCCAGTTCTCATAAATATACGTCCCATGCATAGAGACAAAAATAATCATTCATATGGTGAACACCTGGTAACCGACATTAACTAGATACATATAAGAATATCCCCTATCATTCTGGGATCCTCCTTCGGACATGATATAAATTTCGAAGTACTAAAGCATCCGGTACTTTGGATGGGGTTTGTTAGGCCCAATAGATCTATCTTTAGGATTCGCGTCAATTAGGGTGTATGTTCCCTAATTCTTAGATTACCAGACTTTAATAAAAAGGGGCATATTCGATTTCGATAATTCAACCATAGAATGTAGTTTCAATTACTTGTGTCTATTTCGTCAAACATTTATAAAAGCGCATGTATTCTCAGTCCCAAAAATATAAAGGGTAAAAAGGCAAATGAAACTCACCATACTGTATTTCGTAGTAAAAATACATATAACGTCATTGAACAAGTGCAAGGTTGGCCTCGGATTCACGAACCTAAATTAATTATATATATTTATGTGTTGGTCAATATTTGTCTAACAAATTAGGTCAAGTCATAGTGTACCACAATCCTAATGCTCGAGACTAATATGCAAAAGTCAACAAAAGTAAATTTGACTCAAAATAATTTCCAAAAATCTATACATGATTAATATATAGTTTAAATATCGTCGTTTTATATTTTTTAATATTTTTAAAAGATTTATTAGAGTAAATAATATAATTTATTTATTAATAAATAAAATTTTATATTAAATTTATATAATAAAATATACTTTTATATATATTAAGTAATAAAATTTATAGGGTTCATTTAATATCATAAAGATAATATGATAGATATTATTAAAGTAAGTTATTACACGTAGTAAAATATGTTTGTATCACATATTTATTTGATAAAATAATATCTATAATGATAGTAAGTAAAAGTTGTATTATTTTGTAATAATAATTATTATTATAAAAATATCAATATTTATAATTACTAAGATGACATTATGATAAAACGATAATTCTAATTATGATAACTTTAATATTTACGATAATTTTTAATATTATCTTTAAAATAATAATTCTATTTAAAATAATAATAATAATGATATTTTTTTAGTAACAATGACATTTCTATTAAAATGATAATTTTTTTTAAAATGATAGTTTTAATACTAACGATACTTTTAATAATAATAGTAATGATAAAAATAATAAGAACGATAATTTTATCTAAATCAATATCTTATAATATTTTAATTTCATCATGATACTCTTACTCATTATTTCCTAATCGTTTCGTTTAATAGCTTTTAATCGTCTTTTATATCGTGTTCATAATAATGATAATAATAGTAATCAAAATGATTAAGTGTTACAAATATTTGTTTTAATTACACTAATATTAATAATGATAGTTACTATAACATTATTAACGATAATACTAATAATTATCTTAATGATAATATAGTAATAATAATAATAACAATAACAATGACTATTTTTAAATAATGATATATATATTAATAATGATAATAATAATAATAATACCAATAATAATAATAATAATAATAATAATAATAATAATAATAATAATAATAATAATAATAATAATAATAATAATAATAATAATAATTGGATAATAATAATAATACTAATTATAACTTTAACGATAATAATGATAGTAATAAAAAAATAACAATTTTTTATGATAATCCCTTTTATTGATAAAGATAATAATAATGATAATAATAAGATAAAACTAGAACGACGATAAAAACGACGATAATAATAATAATCATTTTTAATAAAAATATCAAAAATTCAATTGATTATAACTTCTAATCCGTTCATCGAAACCATTCGATATCTAAAGGAAAAGTTCTTAATTTTTCGCTAGCTTTCCAAGGACATGCATATCTTATACCTTATCTTACCCGCAAGTGTAACTAATTCAAGATTCAACCTAACCTGTCTAAGGGCAATATCAAAAGTACAAGCATGCATAATCCTAAATACTCGAGCACTAGTCAGGGATACACTATTAGTATGTAAAAGTTAAATTATGAGTACTCACGTATCAATATTGAGATTCAATATTGCAGGAAAGGTACGTAGACGCAACGGAAATGATAAACACTATATTGACCTCACGAGCATACCCATGAACCATACTCAATCACCTCCATAGCTATAACCCACAATTTCCTTAATCCTATCCTACTCGAAAAACAATTTCGAAATCACTCGGACAGCACTCCGTCGTAATATTTTATGTATACTAATAATATCTTGAAATAATACGGAGTGAATATATATATGTAAATCGATTGAGAGAGTTTAGAGAAAAATATTTTCAAGTTTCTATGAAATAATGAAACCTATTGAATTCTATTTATAATAGATTTTTGAATTATTAAAGTGAATTATTAAAGTATGAATTATTAAAGTGAATTATTAAAGTATGAATTATTAAAGTGAATTATTAAAGTATGAATTATTAAAGTGAATTATTAAAGTATGAATTATTAAAGTGAATTATTAAAGTTAAAGTAAAGTAAAAATAAAGTAAAGGTAAAGTTTAAGTATAGTAAAAGTATAAAACTATGTACGTATAATACGCGTATAAATATATATAATATTAATTTAAATCATTATATATATTTAATAAAATAAAATATAAATATCGTTATCTTTATCATACTAGTTAAGTAATGAGTTGTCAAAAGTGGTTCTAGATATTTATAAAAGTTATATACGTTTTAATAATAAAGTTCTTTTTAAACTGAAAACGTTTTTGTACGTTTGAAACTAAATAGATCAATAGAGTCTTTATGAGATTCAATCTTCCACTATCCTTTGTCTAGTTCTCAATGATTGACAATTTGTTCTTATTTATAAATCACTTTACCATTTTCCGAATATTGTTAAAATAGAAAGATTTCTCAAATCAACGTGGGCCTTTCAACAGAGACTTGTAATCATAATTCAATATATCTGATAATTCAATCATTTGATCTTATCTTCTAATTCCATTGATAAACATTTTGAAACAGATACAATCATATAAAGTATTTAATCTAATATTTTGTTTACGTTTCAAGTTATAACATATATACACATATACATATATAATCATATTCGTTTAATGGTTCGTGAATCGTTAGAACTTGGTCGAAGTTGAATGAAAGTATGAACATAGTTTAAAATTCTTGAAATTTAACTTAACAAATATTGCTTATCGTGTCAGAAACATATAAAGATTAAAGTTTAAATTTGGTTGGAAATTTCCGGGTTGTCACAGTACCTACCCGTTAAAGAAATTTCGTCCCGAAATTTGAGTGGAAAGGTCGTGAATGATAATAAGTATGTTTTCATGATGCATACGGGCTGAAAATTAGAGTTTTATTATCAGTGAATAATTTGGATAAACAATCCATTTATATGAAGAGTACGAATGAAGCTAACATAGAAGAGTGAAATGAGTAAGTGTAGATTCATCTTATCATTTGACGTAGATATGATTGATTCCCAAATTTCAAGGGATTTGAAGAAAATCTTCTTAATAAGATTTGACTCTCCGGTAATCAAGGGAATTAGGATCCGCTTTAAATGTGATCGTCCATTTTAATTGTTCTGTCGGAGATTTTCTTATAAATTCACCTCCTTCGTTTCCTTACAACTCACACCTTCTGTTGATGCATTTTATGCAAGTCCCTAGACATCTACCCACGTCCATTGCAGGTACAACAGTTTACAGGCCACCATGATTGCTCGTTATTATACTATCCGTGTTTGTATGTGGTTACAGGAACTGCAGGAACGAGATTTAGATGTTTGACTATGTTAGACTTAGTCAGACGTACGAGTGAAGCCTCACTCGTACGGCTGACAGGCTCATACGCACGGTTAATACTGAGCTAAGTCACAATTACAACCTAAATGAGAAGACACGAGTGAGTGATCACCCGTACGGCTGATGAAGCCAACTCGTATGTGTGATGGATGAATCGTACGGGTGAGTCAACAGCAGGGGTATATAAAGTCTTATGTTCTTCATTTTTAGGTTAAGCCTCTCATTTGTTACACACACTCAGATCTGGTGAGCTCCTCCGATTCTCTCTCAACCCAAATCATCCAGGTGGTGAATAATAGCTCTAGGTGTTGATCTAATCACACTTGATTTATTTGTGGTATGACTAAATTAATCACAAAAAGCTTAACCTATTCACTAGAGGGTTTGATTCACTTATTCCGTCATTGTGTGAGTTAAATCTGTTGATTTCTAAGTTTCTAGTCATGTTTCATCACCTTCTATTCTTTCCCCCTCAACTCATATTTTAAAGTATTCATCAATATGCTCCATCCAGTTCTGATTCTCGATATACTTATAACTTTCATATCGGTCATTCTTCTTTTTCATCTACCGCCGGAAGAATCTATTTACTTCTACTATACTCTTGGGTTTATAGTGTTTCTAGTTCTCCCGTGTCTTTATATTACTATATGCATCGATATATATGGTTTATAATTTTTGGTTTGTCGTTGGGCTTTATATCTTCCCTTATATTTCAAAGTCTCTGTTTCTATCTTCTATAATCATTGTCATCCACAGTTAATGCTCTCTTTTATTTGCTGCAATTTATACCCCAATTTCTATTTCAGAGTTTTGTCCTTTCGTTTCTTCTTCTTGCGATTAAGCACCGCTTGTAATGGTCCAGAATTCACAAATATGATTTTCGGAATGAACATTGTTAATGTTCTAGGAAGGAAATTGTGATGGCACGATCTTGACTTGTCAAATTACTAGAATACCTTGGAAAAGGCCGAATCATCAAGAAATATTTTCTTGATATTTTAGAGGTTAAATAGAATACAAGAGTCGTATAACATGGCACATGATGATGTTATAATCTGTGAATCATCACGTTCCATTTAGAAACCCAGCATGACTTACTGTAATATAATCACGTTGATCAAGTGTCATTATATTATACTAATTCATGCTTCAGTTCCCAACACTACTTCAAAATATTCCTATTTTAATCTTGAATGTTTCAGAATTTAGAAACTAAAATAGTTTCTTTTATGATGTAATACAGATAGCGCGAAGAGATAAATGATTTCAAATAAGAAAAATTAAGAAAATATCTTCAGAAATATGGAGGATATTTATAATGAAAGATATGATGATATTTTAGAATATCTAAGATCAGAGGATGATGAAGAATATTATTCACAAGGGTTTAGAGTCAGGAGTAAGGTATTTGATAATAATTTCAGCAGACACTGAATCATTTGGACTCTTTGAAAGCAGGTTTAGTCTTTGTGATTTGTCCATAGCCTCCTTCATGGTTTGTTTAATCCGTTTTCCAGTTCCAAACATTCTCTTTTTCTAAGCTTTTCCAACACACTTCATCATTATCATCCAGCTTTTACCGTTTAAAGTCGTTTATAGTTTTTGCTGCTTCATCAGCATTTTTTCCATTTTCGGAGAACCAATTTGTAGTTCGGAGTGTTTTTCAGAAACTTCACATTCAAATTAAGTCCAGAAGATAGACGTTATATATACACATATAACTGTTGGCGTAGACATGCTGCGAGATTTCAAAATACTGATTGCTAATTCCCAATGATTCGTATGACAATTCTCGTTACAAGAGGCAGATGAGTAAATGATGAGGTTTCGATAAATATAAAGATTCTTCGGAATGCCCAAGATCAGTGAAGTTGTTGGTAAGTTTATTGCTAATGTGGTGGAATATGAAAGGTTCTCCGGTAACAAAAGGGTAATCACATATATCAAAATTATGATAAGGCTACTCCGAATGAAAAAAACGAAGTTGTCTTGCTGGAGCTGTGATATAATTTGCTACTTTGCAAAGGAATTGCAAGGTTATTTTTGCTAATAAATGCCAAAAGATCTGACACAGATATGTGTTGAATTATGACTTTGGTTTCGAGAGCTTTTTAAGTACATAACTGTGGGTAATATGTGGTTGGATCATCATCTCGATTGTTCATTATTTGAAGTGTCTTCAGAGATTTTCGAAGGGTTTGAACATAGATTGTAATCGTTTGTATACATTTGATGTTCTAACACACTTTTGAAGTCAAAGTATAGCTTTGAAAGATGTAGGAATCTAAAAGTAATGGTACCGGTTATATCTCGAATTGAATTCTGAGATTTTAAAATCAGAATACGTAATTGGGTTTGAATGAGTATGGTTGTTTTGATTTCTATGAAAGAATGTATATTATTGTGAAAGTAGGAAGTATAATTGATAATTTGCTTAATCTGATTCGAAGAATGTAACATATTAATTGTGAATTTATATATATATCTCTCGGGTATTACCTACCCGTTAAAAAATTTTCACAATTAATATTTTGTACATAAGAATTTTATTACAGTCTTTATGAAAATATATATGTATATATTCTCCTCAGATGTAACATAGATTTTAATGAGTTAATACTAAATTAAACTCATTCGATTTACGGTTGGAACTAGAATTGAATAATTCCTTGAAGGTTTAGAGGTTACATAAGTATTTCTTCAATAATATTGAAATTATGAATCAATACTTCGTTATTTGTTGAGATGTGATGTTGGTTTTCGTTAAATTCTTGTGAACTTCGCAAAGTACGAATGATGTTATCTGAAAAGTTTCGGTTACATCAATGATGAAGTGTAAAATCAAATATATACTTGATTTATTAGGAATTAGAATTTGTTGAATTGAGACAGAGATTATAGTTAACGATGGTTAAGTCGCGGGTGAGGGACGTACATTATTGCATATTTGTAATATGAATTAACTGAGTAGTTAAGATTCACACACAATAGCTTAGCACGGAAAGATTTATTTTTTATTTCAAAAAAATATATATATATATAAAATATATATATAATTTCTTCAGAGGGAATGAGTTAATTCTTCATAACTTGTTGATACAATATACACGTTATTGATTCGTAATGATGTCCACAGTGATTCTTGAACTGACGGAGTTTGTGATGTTATAGGTGTTGTTGATTCTGATGTTGACTGTACTGACAATGCTGGTGACGTTGACGATGCTGTTGATGCTGTTGGTAAAACAAGTTTAACTTGTTAATCACACACCATTTTTGTCAGGGTTTCTACTCTTCCTTCTATCATTTTGGTTCGCTTAACTGATTTATGGTTAGGGCTAGATTAGATAATCTCTAAGACTTTAGAGATTATATAATCGCCGCGGAATGTTTCTCCAATGAAGTTATGAATTAATACTTCGTCAGTTATTGTTGTTGGTACTCCTTGGTATCTATGGTGAGTATGACGTTGATGCTCGTGGGACAGATTGTGAAGTTGAGGTTTACAACGCGGTTGTGGTTGGAGGTGGTAATGGTACTGTTGGCGTTGATGATGGTGGTACTGGTTATGCTGCTGGTGCTGCTGCTGGTGTTTGTAATCTCTGCACCATATTCTCCAAAGCCACTACCCGAGCGCGAAGTTCGTTGACTTCTTCTATTATTCCAGGATGATTGTCGGCCGAAACGAGCGGATAAATAAAATCTAGAATTTGATGTAGTATATAATCGTGACGAGATACCCTGGAAATGAGAGAGAAAATGGTGTCTCGAACAGGTTCGACGGTAAGTGCTTCAGGTTCTTCGCCAAGAGGGCAATGTGGTAGATGGAAAGGATCGCCTTCTTCTTGTTTCCAATGATTGAGGAGGCTACGAACCCATCCCCAATTCATCCAGAATAGGTGATGACTGATTGGTTGATCCATTCCGGTCACACTGCTTTCGGAGCTTGAGTGAGATTCCATTTCGGAATCCGAGTGACTTGAACTGATGAAAAATTCCATTTCGTACGATTGGATAAACGATTTTCGATATAAAAATGATTTTTCGGCTATCGGGTGGTATTCTATTTACATAGGATATCTATATATAGAGATCAAAAGATTTCATAGATTATGGAGGAATTTGCGGGGTATGTCAGGTAAAGTTTAAAGTAACAGATACGATAAGATATGATTTAGCAGATACGCTAAGATATGAAGTTTGTCTATACACTACTCATGCAATTAATGTAGCAAGACGTGTTTAGACTAATAATGATAAGCAAGTAATTTCCTAAGGATGATAAGAAGATGATTTCCGACTAGAAATGATAAGCAAAACTTTTGACATGCAGACACGGTCGAAGTCCAGACTCACTAATGCATCCTAACGACTTATCAGTTAGACACACTAATGCATACCTGGTTCGCTAAGACCACCGCTCTGATACCAACTGAAAGGACCCGTTCATATACATTATAAACGATTCACAATAGTTGATTACATTGCGAGGTATTTGACCTCTATATGATACATTTTACAAACATTGCATTCGTTTTTAAAAGACAATCTTTCTTTACATCGAAAATTGACAGGCATGCATACCATTTCATAATATCCACTATCCAACTATAAATTGATTTAATAATAATCTTTGATGAACTCAATGACTCGAATGCAACGTTCTTCGAAATATGCTATGAAAGACTCCAAGTAATATCTTTAAAATGAGCAAATACACAGCGGAAGATTTCTTTAACACCTGAGAATAAACATGCTTTAAAGTGTCAACCAAAAGGTTGGTGAGTTCATTAGTTTATCATAATCATTTATTTCCATCATTTTAATAGACCACAAGAATTTCATTTCCAGTTCTCATAAATATACGTCCCATGCATAGAGACAAAAATAATCATTCATATGGTGAACACCTGGTAACCGACATTAACTAGATACATATAAGAATATCCCCTATCATTCTGGGATCCTCCTTCGGACATGATATAAATTTCGAAGTACTAAAGAATCCGGTACTTTGGATGGGGTTTGTTAGGCCCAATAGATCTATCTTTAGGATTCGCGTCAATTAGGGTGTATGTTCCCTAATTCTTAGATTACCAGACTTTAATAAAAAGGGGCATATTCGATTTCGATAATTCAACCATAGAATGTAGTTTCAATTACTTGTGTCTATTTCGTCAAACATTTATAAAAGCGCATGTATTCTCAGTCCCAAAAATATAAAGGGTAAAAAGGCAAATGAAACTCACCATACTGTATTTCGTAGTAAAAATACATATAACGTCATTGAACAAGTGCAAGGTTGGCCTCGGATTCACGAACCTAAATTAATTATATATATTTATGTGTTGGTCAATATTTGTCTAATAAATTAGGTCAAGTCATAGTGTACCACAATCCTAATGCTCGAGACTAATATGCAAAAGTCAACAAAAGTAAATTTGACTCAAAATAATTTCCAAAAATCTATACATGATTAATATATAGTTTAAATATCGTCGTTTTATATTTTTTAATATTTTTAAAAGATTTATTAGAGTAAATAATATAATTTATTTATTAATAAATAATATTTTATATTAAATTTATATAATAAAATATACTTTTATATATATTAAGTAATAAAATTTATAGGGTTCATTTAATATCATAAAGATAATATGATAGATATTATTAAAGTAAGTTATTACACGTAGTAAAATATGTTTGTATCACATATTTATTTGATAAAATAATATCTATAATGATAGTAAGTAAAAGTTGTATTATTTTGTAATAATAATTATTATTATAAAAATATCAATATTTATAATTACTAAGATGACATTATGATAAAACGATAATTCTAATTATGATAACTTTAATATTTACGATAATTTTTAATATTATCTTTAAAATAATAATTCTATTTAAAATAATAATAATAATGATATTTTTTTTAGTAACAATGACATTTCTATTAAAATGATAATTTTTTTTAAAATGATAGTTTTAATACTAACGATACTTTTAATAATAATAGTAATGATAAAAATAATAAGAACGATAATTTTATCTAAATCAATATCTTATAATATTTTAATTTCATCATGATACTCTTACTCATTATTTCCTAATCGTTTCGTTTAATAGCTTTTAATCGTCTTTTATATCGTGTTCATAATAATGATAATAATAGTAATCAAAATGATTAAGTGTTACAAATATTTGTTTTAATTACACTAATATTAATAATGATAGTTACTATAACATTATTAACGATAATACTAATAATTATCTTAATGATAATATAGTAATAATAATAATAACAATAACAATGACTATTTTTAAATAATGATATATATATTAATAATGATAATAATAATAATAATACCAATAATAATAATAATAATAATAATAATAATAATAATAATAATAATAATAATAATAATAATAATAATAATAATAATAATAATAATAATAATAATAATAATAATAATAATAATAATAATAATAATAATTGGATAATAATAATAATACTAATTATAACTTTAACGATAATAACGATAGTAATAAAAAAATAACAATTTTTTATGATAATCCCTTTTATTGATAAAGATAATAATAATGATAATAATAAGATAAAACTAGAACGACGATAAAAACGACGATAATAATAATAATCATTTTTAATAAAAATATCAAAAATTCAATTGATTATAACTTCTAATCCGTTCATCGAAACCATTCGATATCTAAAGGAAAAGTTCTTAATTTTTCGCTAGCTTTCCAAGGACATGCATATCTTATACCTTATCTTACCCGCAAGTGTAACTAATTCAAGATTCAACCTAACCTGTCTAAGGGCAATATCAAAAGTACAAGCATGCATAATCCTAAATACTCGAGCACTAGTCAGGGATACACTATTAGTATGTAAAAGTTAAATTATGAGTACTCACGTATCAATATTGAGATTCAATATTGCAGGAAAGGTACGTAGACGCAACGGAAATGATAAACACTATATTGACCTCACGAGCATACCCATGAACCATACTCAATCACCTCCATAGCTATAACCCACAATTTCCTTAATCCTATCCTACTCGAAAAACAATTTCGAAATCACTCGGACAGCACTCCGTCGTAATATTTTATGTATACTAATAATATCTTGAAATAATACGGAGTGAATATATATATGTAAATCGATTGAGAGAGTTTAGAGAAAAATATTTTCAAGTTTCTATGAAATAATGAAACCTATTGAATTCTATTTATAATAGATTTTTGAATTATTAAAGTGAATTATTAAAGTATGAATTATTAAAGTGAATTATTAAAGTATGAATTATTAAAGTGAATTATTAAAGTATGAATTATTAAAGTGAATTATTAAAGTTAAAGTAAAGTAAAAATAAAGTAAAGGTAAAGTTTAAGTATAGTAAAAGTATAAAACTATGTACGTATAATACGCGTATAAATATATATAATATTAATTTAAATCATTATATATATTTAATAAAATAAAATATAAATATCGTTATCTTTATCATACTAGTTAAGTAATGAGTTGTCAAAAGTGGTTCTAGATATTTATAAAAGTTATATACGTTTTAATAATAAAGTTCTTTTTAAACTGAAAACGTTTTTGTACGTTTGAAACTAAATAGATCAATAGAGTCTTTATGAGATTCAATCTTCCACTATCCTTTGTCTAGTTCTCAATGATTGACAATTTGTTCTTATTTATAAATCACTTTACCATTTTCCGAATATTGTTAAAATAGAAAGATTTCTCAAATCAACGTGGGCCTTTCAACAGAGACTTGTAATCATAATTCAATATATCTGATAATTCAATCATTTGATCTTATCTTCTAATTCCATTGATAAACATTTTGAAACAGATACAATCATATAAAGTATTTAATCTAATATTTTGTTTACGTTTCAAGTTATAACATATATACACATATACATATATAATCATATTCGTTTAATGGTTCGTGAATCGTTAGAACTTGGTCGAAGTTGAATGAAAGTATGAACATAGTTTAAAATTCTTGAAATTTAACTTAACAAATATTGCTTATCGTGTCAGAAACATATAAAGATTAAAGTTTAAATTTGGTTGGAAATTTCCGGGTTGTCACAACATTTGACAAAAGATAATATTTCATACATAAACCAAAGGCCTGGAAATAATTATCAGAATAATTATCAACCGCCAAGACCGATTTACAATCAGAACCAGAATTATAACCGAAATATTCCATACAACAACCAACAAGGTCCTAGCAATCAACAAGTATCCAATAATACTTACAATCAGCAAAGACCAAATTTTCAAAACAAACCACCACAACAAACCGATGATAAAAAGCCGAATTTAGAAGATATGATGACGAAGCTAGTTGAAACTCAAACGCAGTTTTTCACATCTCAAAAACAAACTAATGAACAAAATGCTCAAGCATTTAGAAATCAACAAGCTTCTATTCAAAATATGGAACAAGAAGTGAGTAACCTAGCAAGGTTAATAGGTGAAAGAAAACCGGGAAGTCTACCTAGTGATACAAATGCTAACCCCCGGAATGAAACAGCTAAAGCCATTACCACAAGAAGTGGTACAACACTTAAACCACCTGAAATACCTGTAACTTCTGATGAAACTATTCCTACTCCACAAGAACCACAACCTGATCAAGATAAGGAAAAAGAACCGGTAGTTGAGAAGGTTAATGAAGATAACACAGTTAAGGATAAACCTTATGTTAAACCATACCAACCACCACTTCCTTACCCGAGTAAAATGAAGAAAGAGAAACTTGAAGCCGAGCAATCCAAATTCTTGGATATGTTTAAACAGATAAATGTAAATCTTCCTTTCATTGATGTGATTTCAGGAATGCCAAGATATGCTAAATTCTTGAAAGATCTAATCTCAAATAGGAAGAAAATGGAAGAACTCTCGGCTGTTACTATGAATGCTAATTGTTCAGCAGTGCTGTTGAATAAGATACCAGAAAAATTATCTTATCCAGGAAGTTTCACAATTCCATGTTTTCTGGGTAGTCTTAGTTCAATAGAAGCATTGGCAGACTTAGGTGCTAGTATAAATCTAATGCCGTATTCACTATACGCTAAACTAGACCTTGGAGAATTGAAACCAACCAGAATAAGCATACAACTAGCCGATAGATCAATAAAATATCCTAGAGGGATAATGGAGAACATGCTAGTTAAAGTTGGTAATTTAGTATTTCCAGTAGATTTTGTTGTTTTGGACATGGAAGAAGATTCTCAAGTTCCTCTCATATTAGGAAGACCATTCTTAAACACGGCTAAAGCAATGATAGACGTGTTCGGTAAGAAACTGACCCTAAGTATAGAGGATGAGAGTGTTACCTTTTCAGTTGATAGAGCAATGCAACAACCACAATCTGCAGATGATACATGTTATTATATTCAAACTATAGATGCACATGCAGAATTATTAGAAGAATTTCCAGAATTACAAGGAACAGGAGAATGTTCTTTAGGAGAAGGTAATGAACCAATTGATGAAGCTGAAATGTTAGCTACACTTATAGCTAATGGATATGAACCAACAACAGAAGAAATTCAAATGCTAAAAGAAGAAGACAGATATCGATATAAATCATCGATAGAAGAACCTCCGAAATTAGAGTTAAAGCCACTTCCAAACCATTTGGAGTACGCTTATTTACATGATGAATCTGAATTACCTGTAATAATATCGTCTTCTCTTACTGAAAATGAAAAATCACAACTCATTTCTGTGTTAAAAGCTCATAAACCAGCCATTGCATGGAAGATTCATGATATTAAAGGAATAAGTCCTTCGTATTGCACACATAAAATCCTTATGGAAGAAGGTCATAAAACGTATGTGCAACGCCAACGAAGACTAAATCCTAATATGCAAGATGTAGTTAAGAAAGAGATTATTAAACTGCTAGATGCAGGTTTAATTTATCCAATCTCTGATAGTCCATGGGTAAGCCCAGTTCAATGCGTACCTAAGAAGGGTGGCATGACTGTCATTACAAATGAGAAAAATGAGCTTATTCCTACTAGGACTGTAACAGGATGGCGTGTATGTATTGATTATAGAAAATTAAATGACACCACCAGAAAAGATCACTTTCCCTTACCTTTCATAGATCAAATGTTGGAAAGATTAGCCGGAAATAGTTACTATTGTTTTCTAGATGGATTTTCCGGATATTTTCAAATTCCAATAGCACCCGAGGACCAAGAGAAAACCACATTCACGTGCCCTTATGGTACTTTTGCTTACAAACGCATGCCATTTGGACTTTGCAACGCCCCTGCAACCTTTCAAAGGTGTATGATGGCGATTTTTCACGACATGATAGAAGAATGCATGGAAGTATTCATGGATGACTTTTCAGTCTTCGGTGATACATTTAAATCATGTCTAATTAATCTGGAACGAATGCTAATTAGATGCGAAAAATCAAATCTAGTACTTAATTGGGAGAAATGCCATTTCATGGTTAAAGAAGGCATCGTTCTTGGACATAAAATTTCAAAAGAAGGAATTGAAGTGGATAGAGCTAAAGTAGATGTAATTGCTAAACTTCCACATCCCACCAATGTTAGAGGAGTTAGGAGTTTTCTAGGGCATGCCGGTTTTTACCGACGTTTCATAAAAGATTTTTCTAAAATTGCCACTCCTATGAATAAACTCCTAGAAAAGGATGCGCCATTCATCTTTTCAGATGAATGTATCAAATCTTTTAATATTCTTAAAGAAAAACTCACTAATGCACCAATCATGATAACACCAAATTGGAATCTACCATTTGAACTAATGTGCGATGCAAGTGATTTTGCAATGGGAGCCGTTTTAGGACAAAGGATTGAAAAACGATTTCAACCTATATATTATGCTAGTAAGACGTTACAAGGAGCACAAACAAACTATACAACTACTGAAAAAGAACTCCTTGCTATTGTCTTTGCTTTTGACAAATTTCGATCATATCTCGTTCTAGCAAAAACGGTGGTCTATACCGACCATTCTGCTCTTAGATACTTATTTTCAAAACAAGATGCTAAACCAAGATTAATCCGTTGGATCTTACTCTTACAAGAGTTTGATATTGAAATCCGAGATAAAAGAGGAGCAGAAAATCTCGCCGCTGATCATCTTTCTCGTCTTGAAAATCCCGAATTAGAAGTTCTAAATGAATCAGCCATACAAGACAACTTTCCTGATGAATATATATTGAAGATAGATTATAAAGAAATCCCATGGTTTGCAGACTATGCAAACTACTTAGTTTGTGGATTCCTTGAAAAAGGATTATCGTACCAAAGACGAAAGAAATTCTTCAGTGATATAAAACACTATTTCTGGGAAGATCCACATCTGTTTAAAAGTTGTCCCGATGGAATAATACGCCGATGTGTATTTGGAGATGAAGCTAGGAAAATTTTAAACCATTGTCACACAGGACCAACAGGAGGGCATTATGGGCCTCAACTAACAGCAAGAAAAGTTTATGAAGCTGGATTCTATTGGCCTACAATTTACAAAGACGCACACCTTCTTTGCAAATCCTGTGATGCATGTCAAAGGGCCGGAAAAATAAGTCAACGTGATGAAATGCCACAAAATGTCATCCAAGTATGTGAAGTATTTGACATTTGGGGTATTGACTTTATGGGTCCATTTCCAAAATCTCATAATAATCTATATATACTCGTAGCCATTGATTATGTATCTAAATGGGCGGAAGCACAAGCTCTCCCAACTAACGATGCACGAGTTGTAGTCAACTTTTTAAAACGTCTTTTTGCAAGGTTTGGAACACCGAAAGCTTTAATAAGTGATCGGGGTACTCATTTCTGTAATAATCAACTTGAGAAAGTTCTTAAAAGATATGGAGTAACTCATAAAATCTCCACCGCATATCATCCACAAACAAGTGGACAAGTTGAAAATACCAACCGAGCTTTAAAACGTATTCTAGAGAAAACCGTAGGATCAAATCCGAAGGAATGGTCCATTAAATTGGAGGATGCACTCTGGGCTTTTAGAACAGCCTACAAAACTCCAATTGGAACCACACCTTTTAGACTTGTTTATGGAAAAGCATGGCATCTTCCAGTAGAAATTGAACACAAAGCATTTTGGGCTTTGAAGACATGTAATCTTGATTTACATGAAGCCGAACGTCTACGATTAAGTCAACTAAACGAATTAGAAGAATTAAGACATGAAGCATACGAAAATTCGTTAATCTATAAAGAAAGAACGAAGAAATGGCATGATAAAAGAATCAGAAGTTCAAAAGAATTTAAAGAAGGAGATAGAGTTCTTCTTTTCAATTCACGATTCAAGCTATTTCCTGGAAAATTGAAATCAAGATGGTCTGGACCATTCATAGTCAAAAGAGTTTTCCCATACGGAACGATAGAATTAATAAATTCAAATGGGATTGAATTTAAAGTTAATGGTCACAGAGTTAAACATTACATACATGGTCCGATGGAAGTCGACAACGAAGTTAATCACAATTTCGACACCACAGCTAACTAAGTGTGGGGAGAACCAAGTCTTTAAAGGATAATATGTATTTCTGTTAGAGTTAGATTGTCTGTTTTCGTGTAGTTCTCGAAAATGGAACCCGAATGGTCTTTCCCTAGCAGACCCTAAAGAACTAGTCTTCTCCCCCCATTCTGAATTTTTATTTTTTTTAGGTTTTTACGAAATGAAGACTGCCTGTGAACTAAACCATGGTCTAATGCTACACGCTTTGATCACTAAACGTAATAATGACATACTCCCGAGTGAAATAGTATCAGTAATAAGAGAAAGAATGGACGGAGTTAGAAAAGAATCCAGATGCGAAGATAATAAGTTACAATTTGGTAAAGGAAAATCAAAATCCGCAGCGAAAAGAAGAGCACGACACCTAGAAAGATGTCACAAATGCGGAAAATGGTCACATGGAGGTAAATGTTCAAATAATCAAACCTATTCAAATACCGAATTTGTTACTTTATGCAGAGACGGACCGTTCATATGTTTAGAAGAAAAGACACTGAATGCTCGAGGTTACGCCTATGTAGCCATGGAAAATCAATTAAACCGAATATCTTATGAATGGGATAGATCATATAACTAAGAAATCTATTTCACAGGTATGTCTGTACAGTTTTTATTTTTATTTTTATTTTTAACCTTTTGATAATAAACGCTAATTTGTTCGCTAAAAAGTATTAAATTGGTATTGAATAAAATTAGGTTTGGCTACCGAAATTATTGATATCATTCAAAAATTTATTACATCACTGCGAAATTTAACGTTTATTCTTAAGGTATAAATATCTTTAATCAATCAAACCAAAATATTTTAAAAATTCGTCATGAGTTAAATTAGGTCTTGGAACCGAAATTACTTTACCGAAAAGAGGGGAGCATATTTTTGATAATATTTGATTGATTAAAGTAGGATAAAAAGACAAAAAGATTTTTAATTTTATTTTTACCATATTTTTAAAATTAATATTTAAATCTTGAATTAATATTGTAAACTTTATAAAAACAATATATTTAAAATTGTAAATATTTGAAAAATTAATATAAGTTTAGTATGAATTTATAAATTTTTAAATTAAGTTTGGTGTGAATTTTTAATTTTTAAAATATTAATTTTTAATTTTATGCATTTCAAATTTTAAGTTTGGTGTGAATTTTTAATAATAATTTTGAATTTTATATTTAAGTTGTGTGAATTTAAAAACAAAAATTTACTTTATCTCATTAAGTTAAGAATATGATTTTTAAAATTCGTCGTAAGTTGAAGACTAGGTCTTTGAACCGAAATTGCTTTACCCGAGGGAGGGACGAGAACTTTTATTATCATTATTTTTAATCTTATTGAATTAAAGTATGCCAAAAACATTGAAAAAACCCAAAAATCTTAGCTTTTAAAACAGTCGCTACAAAAAGACAAATTTTAAAATTTTGTCGAAGGACGGACTAGGACATCGATCTGAAACGACCTCGTCCTAAATAATAAGGGAAACAAAATTTTAAAATTAATTACTTAATTGTTTTAATAAGTTAATGATTATAAAAAAAAAAAAAAATACCAAACTCCGCGACTCGCGGAGTTTGGAGCCTAAATCTCCGCGACTCGCGGAGGGACCAATTTACAGAAAAAAAATAAAACGTAAAAACACAGATCAGTGCACCACACAACTCAAACAACAGCAAAAAACACAGCGAATTCTGCACGCGAAAAACCCGAAAAACACCCCCAAAAATCCCAATTTTTAACCGTTAATCACCAAATTTTTTGCTAAAATCATGTTGAGAAGGATGCTATCTAAGAATTACTCAAGAAAAACGGTAAATTTCTACACCTAAACACCATTTAATTCGAAATTTGATGTTCTTGAGCAATTTTTTTTCCCAATTTGATTTTGATGCTTTTTAGTGTAATTAGGCTTAAATTGTTTATGTATTATGCTTGTATAACCTAGATTGATGCTGTTTAACATGATTAGAAGCCTTAAACTTCAAATTTTGAATAATCTAGGGTTTGTGTTCTTGAGCAAATTTGGGGCTTTTTGATATAAACAGGTTATGGCCGATTTTTGTCATGAATTGTTGCTAAATTGAGTAGTGTAACATGTCTAGGTAGTTAAATGATCCAAACTTTGAGCCTAAACATGATTTTGAGAATTAAAGTGGACTTTTTCAAGTCTAAAATTCATGAACTTGATTTTTGAAAGATAATGCCATTTGAGACTTGTTTGATTGCTAGTAATGATTATTTTGACATGTTATTTGAGTTGAATGCTTATGAACTTGGCGAAAATTTTCGTATATGCTTATTTGAAAAAGTGTAGATTTGATAAAAATGTGAAAATAAGCTTAAGTTTGATATAAATTGATAATGTCATTTTAATTATTTTGATTGATGATTTTGCTGACACTAATGCATATTTGGATGCACAAAAATTGTGTTTGATGTGTTTTGCAGAATGAAAGGGGTGAATCTTCATCCCAAGTCCGCAATGCTCCTGCTGAGAATTTGGAACAACAGGAGGTAGATAACTACTACAAGCAGGATATACCTCATCCAGTCATGACCTTTTCCGATATGCACTTGGAAGAGTTGCACCCGAACCTGAGATTTGACAGACTTTGGATAGATTATCCAAAATATCAAAGGGGTTTGCATACTCTTCATTCTAAGGTTGTTGAGGTACCGAGGGTCATAGAATGGGGACCCTTAGAAGCTGTAGAATTGGCCGGGCCAATTAGGGAATTACTTGTACAGAGGTATGGTAATTCTTCTTTTAATGACTGGATATGTTTATTCACCATACGTAGACCTGTATATAAAGTATGGTGTGAAGAATTGTTATGTAGTATAGAGTTGAATGATCGGGTAGCTAGTTTAACCGATCGTTCTTTTATTAGATTTTTGTTAGGCGGTTCGATGCGCCACATGTCTTTACTGGACATGGCTCAGGCTTTACGTATATATACGCCTGAGGAGTTAGCGTCTGTCGATTGTAGAGGATTGATACTAAACGGTAGAAAGATAGATGAAAATTTTGATACACACGGTGTGTGGAGTCAAATGACAAGCCATCACCGTTTCAAAGGGGGAAATTACTCTTATTTGGATATAGATAGAGCCGAATTAAGAGTGATACATAGATTTTTAGCTAATTCGATTACACAAAGGGGTAAGAACAAAGAAAAAGTAAATGAACAGGATTTGAATTACCATATGTGTATTCGAGACCCACAAAGCGCTGTAAGTATACCATATTGTGTGGGTTATTATTTATCAGCTATGGTTCGGGGGATGCGACCACATAGCATAATAGGAGGTGGTATTTTTATTACTTTGATTGGTGAATATCTCGGTGTGGATATAAGTCGGGGGGGATTATTAGTAGAAGAACCAGAACCCCGCGATACTATAGGTTTAAATGTATACCATGGTGCAAAAGTTTTGAAGAGGCAAAATAACGCCGCAGTACGATACCATGGTAGACATCCACAGGTGGAGAGAAACCAACAACAAGGTAATGTAGGAGGAGGGAATGAGATGCAAGAAATGCATAGGTTTATAGCTTCTCAGGAATACGAAAATGCTAGACAGAGAGCATTTGAAGATTGGCAAGTTCATCAGAACCAGATCATAGCTCATTGCCAACATATAGGTAGAAACTATATTCCTACACCGAAACCCATCTTCCCTCCTTGGTCTATAGAGATGCAGCCACCATATCCTACGTATGACCCTGCCGAAGCATTCTATAGCACTTATGGTTATGCCTGGAACCCCTATTGGTACCAATATCATCCTTAGTTTACTTATTTATTTTTTTATTTTGTAATTTGTAATTATTGATACATTTAATATTTTTGTTAATATTGTAATCATTTTTATAATTATCTAACTTTTATTCTTAGATTTTAATAATTTTTTGAATGTGGGGTAATATACCAAACTTCAAAAATATGTATATATGTTTGCAGTTTATCTTATGTACACAACAGGGTAAAACAACGCATTTTCAAAGACTGGCATTAAGTTCAGCAAAAGCAACTAATTTTGACGACAAGATGCAAAATATATGTGAAATAACAACAAGACGGAATGAACAAATGATGTGCACCATTTATCATTCAGTAAACAAACGCCAATATATTTGGAAACTTTGGTAAAATTTAATCATTTTCACACTAATCACCCTCAATAATTTAAATTGTTACTGATTTCTTGCAAATGAGGGCATTGCAAGATCTTAAGTGTGGGAAGGGGTTAAATTCTTTCGGATTTTAAAAATTTTTATCTTAAACACTTGGTTACCATTAAAAATACTAGTAAAGCAGTAGTTGTATTAGAATCTAGTGCTCTCTGATAATAAAGAACAGCCCTAGTCTTATATACTAACTACCCAATTCTAGTAAAATTTTTTAAAAAAAATTTTCAATTAAATGAATTCAAAATCATGTTTATACATATTTATGAATGATAAAACTAGGTTTTAACACCGAAATTATTGTTACCTCGGAAAGGACATAAATTAAGAAACAAACTAAAATGTCAAAATTCATTTAAAATGGAATAGAGGACGATAAAAAGAAAAATAAAAAGCCAAGTGTGGGAAAATTTACCAAGTTATCTTAACATATGTCACATATATCTGTAACAAATAACTGAAAATACTTTTGCTTTGGACTAAACTAAACTGTTTTTACCCGATGAAAGAAAAGAAGAGATGGATCTACACGATGAATCAATTCCATTATTAAAAGGAAGTAAAGTCTTCTGAAAAAGACACGCGCTTCTTGATTTAGGTCATGAAGTTGTCGTCCAGACCAGCTGTAGGTTGACGAAAAATCTAGAAAAGTCATCACTAAAATCAGCAGGAAATCCACGGACCTCAGCATTAAACAGGGTCGCCATGTGGTCAGATTTATCCTAACCATGAGAAGGATTTATCTCGTACAATGGGGGGGCACCATGCAAATTAGCTGGATAAGACTAATGAATCAGATCCCCAGAAAGGATAATCTCCTTAAAGATTAAAAATCAGCTTTTAAGACTGATATTACTCAATCCTAGAGATTGACCTTAAAGATTGAGAATTACAAACTCATGGAATTCGATGATATCTAAACTCGAGCTTAAACGAGAAAATATTTTGATCAAAATTACAAACCGATTTGTTTTCTGAAAACCCTATTTTCAATGCGTTCATTACCATTGAACGTAAAATCCTAGGAATTCACCTGGAATTCATTAGGTCACCTGAACTAAATCGGGTGTCAACCGTAAGAACGGTGGTTGCATAGTGGTCAAAGACAGGACCTTGTGCCAGACCGAAAAATTATAGGGTGATCTTTACTATTTCTCCTACCAAGGATAGTAATTGCGTCCGACACGTTATAGACCATAATCAAAAGCATGTCACGGGACATTGCCTTAACAGTTGCTAGTTCAACGCTTTCCTTTACAATCGGACGGTAGTTTACCGAAAGGTAATATACGGGACAAGTAAACTGGACGTGTTGCTTTCCAAATACAAGGTTAGCAAGTGGGTGACACAAAACCATAAGTTTTGAGCTAAAATTTTCAAATCTGAAACCCACCAAACCCACAAAAATATTTTGCAAACACCGGTAAAGGGTTATTCCAGAAAACTTATCTAGGGTAAAAACTAGATTTAATTTTCAAAAGATCAAATGTTTTCATAAAGATCCAATTTCCTTAATGGATCTAATTTTTTATAGTCATGTGGGACTGTAAACCATATCGTTACTACCATTGTTTATACCGCCATATAGAAATCACTGATGTATAAAGTGTGAAGAATAAAGAAGTGATTCTAGTATTTCAAGACAATATTGCTTGAGGACAAGCAACGCTCAAGTGTGGGAATATTTGATAATGCTAAAAACGAACATATATTTCATAGCATTATTCCTCAAGAAAGACAAGCTTTTAGTTGCAATTGTTCTATTTACAAGTGATATTCGTTTAAATAATAAAAGGTGAAGACAAAAGATAGATTCGACGAATTGAAGACGCAAACGACCAAAAAGCTCAAAAGAACAAAAGACAATTAAAAAGGTTCCAATTATTGATAAGAAACGTCTCGAAATTACAAGAGTACAAGATTCAAAACGCAAAGTACAAAATATAAAATTGTACGCAAGGACGTTCGAAAATCCGGAACCGGGACCAGAGTCAACTCTTAACGCTCGACGCAACGGACTAAAAATTACAAGTTAACTAGGCATATAAATATAATATAATATATAATTAATTATATTAATTATATATATATTATAAAACCGTCGGCAGAGAAAGACTCCAAGGGTGTGAGCTGTAAATTCATTTTCCGCGACTCGCGGAGTTTGAAGAGGATTTTGCCGCGAGTCGCGGAGCCCTAAAATTCGACTTTTCCTATAAAAGCAACCGAATTCTGATCGCAATTCATAATCTTTTTTTTCTTCTCTTATCATACGTAAACAATATATATATATATAATTTATATTTTAATTTTAATTATAATTCTAATAATAAGGGTATGTTAGCGAATATTGTAAGGGTGTAAGTCGAAATTCTGTCCGTGTAACGCTACGCTATTTTTAATCATTGTAAGTTATGTTCAACCTTTTTATATTAATGTCTCGTAGCTAAGTTATTATTATGCTTATTTAAAACGAAGTAATTATGATGTTGGGCTAATTACTAAAATTGGGTAATTGGGCTTTGTACCATAATTGGGGTTTGGACAAAAGAACGACACTTGTGGAAATTAGACTATGGGCTATTAATGGGCTTTATATTTGTTTAACTAAATGATAGTTTGTTAATGTTAATATAAAGATTTACAATTGGGCGTCCCTATAAATTACCATATACACTCAATCGGACACGATGGGCGGGGTATTTATATGTACGAATAATCGTTCATTTAACCGGACACGGGAATGGATTAATAGCCACTAGAATAATTAAAACAGGGGTGAAATTACATTCAAGGGTAATTGGTGTAATTGTTAACAAAGTAGTAAAACCTTGGTTTACACACAGTCGATAACCTGGTGTATTCATTAAACAAAGTATTAAAACCTTGTTACAATTCGAATCCCCAATTAGTTGGAATATTTAACTTCGGGTATAAGAATAATTTGATGAGGACACTCGCACTTTATATTTATGACTGATGGACTGTTATGGACAAAAACCAGACGGACATATTAAATAATCCAGGACAAAGGACAATTAACCCATGGGCATAAAACTAAAATCAACACGTCAAACATCATGATTACGGAAGTTTAAATAAGCATAATTCTTTTATTTCATATTTAATTTCCATAATTTTATATTTAATTACACTTCTAATTATCGCATTTTTTATTGTTATTATATTTAATTGCATTTTTAATTATCGTACTTTTTAATTATCGCAAGTTTATTTTATCGCACTTTTATTATTCGCAATTTCATTATCGTTATTTACTTTACGCTTTAAATTAAGTCTTTTATTTATTTAATATTTTACATTAGGTTTTAACTGCGACTAAAGTTTTAAAATCGACAAACCGGTCATTAAACGGTAAAAACCCCCTTTATAATAATAATATTACTTATATATATGTTTGTATTTTTATAAAAGTAAACTAATATAGCGTTGAGCTTTGTTTAAAGATTTCCCTGTGGAACGAACCGGACTTACTAAAAACTACACTACTGTACGATTAGGTACACTGCCTATAAGTGTTGTAGCAAGGTTTAAGTATATCCATTCTATAAATAAATAAATATCTTGTGTAAAATTGTATCGTATTTAATAGTATTTTCTGCTAAAATTAATAACTATTTTATATACACCTCGCATAACATCACCACCATACTAACATTTTTGTTCACCATTACCATACATGTTGCATGGGATCCTAACATAAGCACCACCTTTAGACCACCACTAACCAAAAATCAAAAAGGTGTCCCCCTTATCCCTCCCATACCCACGGTCACCACCACCAATCCTCACTATAAATACCAAGCCATTTCCACCCATTTCACACTTGATCTCATTCACATTTTACACACACTTACTCTCTAATTTTCTCACTAGTCTTTCACACTCTAAAAAGTGTAAGTTATAAATTTTCTTCTTCCCCTTCTCTTCTTCATGTACACGACATCATCATCATCATAAGATCAAGCTTTTTAGCTTCTTGATCATGTTATATCTTGTAGATTCAAACTTTGATTTGAATCCTTCAAGAACATGAAAGATTCAAGCTTTCTAGATTTGAATCTTCATTTACTTTGTTGGATCTAAGTTTTCTAGCTTATGATCTCTTTATTTTGTTAAAAAGATCAAAACTTGTGTTTATTGTGACGACCCGGGAATTTCCGACCAAATTTAAACTTAATCTTTATATGAAATCTATACGATAAGTAAAGTTTGTAATATTGAAGTCTCGAAATTTTTTAAATTTGTTGCATGAATTCAATTACCCTTTGACTGTGTCTGACGATTCACGAACAATGGTGTGTGAAAATATATATATGATATTATTATGAATCCATATATGATTTCTATTAATAATTATTAACATATTGATATATAAAATGTATGAACAATAAATATTCAATAAAAGTTATTATATAATATATTACATGACTAAAAATTACATAAGTAATATTTCATACATACTAGTTGTGGCAATATTATTACTTTCAATATATTTATTAAAATACATAACAATAGTAATAAGATGATTATATAAATAAAATTTGACACATACAAAATGTTATACTATTATTATTAATATTATTATTTATCATATTTATATTATTATAATTAGTATTAACATTAATATTAATATTATTATTATTATAAATCTTATAATTATTATTACTAGTAAAAAAAATTAATTAATGTTATTATAAATAATACTAGTATAACTAGTATTACTGCTATAAATCATATTAGTATTATATATTTCATGATAATTATTATAACTAGTAATAATATTAATCTTATACTTATATTGCTATTAGTCAAAATATTAAGGATATTATCATTATATTTAGTAAAAGATTAATCATAATCTAAATATATATATATATATATATATATATATATATATATATATATATATATATTTATATATATAATAGGTATACATATATAGAGATAGATATATATATATATATATATATATATATATATATATATATATATATATATATATATATATATATATATAGATTTCATACATATACGCTGTACTTACCAATATATACACAATCAGTATTTATTTTAAGTAAGAATATTATTAATATAACTATAATTATTAATTATATAAATATGGAAACAGATAAATATTTAAAGACAGATGCAATCACTTTAAGCTGTGTCCCATCGAATTCAAACTGTACAAAAATTGATTCCTGTCAAATGGGTCGTATCAATTAAGGATATAATCACAAGAACACGTCCAAAAATTTGTTACACATCTTAATCACTTTTAAATTTTTATTCTATTTTTTTCTTCCCTCTGTACAATCGGTCGACCACCATCACTAGGATCCAAACAATTAGATATTACCATTGTATAATATTCGATCTCTGCTTCGTTATATATTACCTACTGTAATTAGAGAAGGAATGATGATTGAAAAATTTAAGATTTTGTTTTAAAAAGAAAAACCGAACCTCTGTTCTTGCTTCACTTTACAATACCACGAATTCGTAACCTATTTCAAAAAGTGAAAATGCAGTTTTGTTAATATTCTTTTACTCAATCTTTCTGCCAAATATGAGCTTCCAATTCCTTTTAACGAATCTAAATTTTGAGGTCAAAGTCTAGGATTAAAAAGTCAAAGAATTTGTTCTTGGGAAAAATTCGAATTTCTTTTGAGGTTTTAGATCAAATTGATGAATCAGGTAGTTTACATTAACGATTTTAAATGTTTTTCATGAAGGAACCTCGATCTATAACAGCCTAAATTGTTGAATTAAATTTGAAGTTTTTTTTTTTAATTTTTTTTTATTTTCGTAACAGGCTGCTGTGCAGCATATTTAATTTTTTATTTTTATTTTATTTTTTATTTAATTAATAACCTATTGTTATGTTCCAAGCTGAAAATTAAAAAAAAAACACAAATGTATAAATTGCTGATTTGGATATTGTTCCTCTGGTCGATTTTTTATTCCTTTGAAGAAGATATAGAACAGATGATATATAGTAAATAAAAATAAAAGGGATCTTAAAACAGAAAAGTGAAAGTGGTCGAGTGGCTTGAGGGGGGTTCAGAGTAGCGAGAGGTCTCGGGTTCGATCCTAGGCGTGGCCATTTTTTTTGTTAGAAAGCACTTACAACTCTTTTAAAGGTAGTAATATACTTATTATTATTATTATTATTATTATTATTATTATTATTATTATTATTATTATTATTATTATTATTATTATTATTATTATTATTATTATTATTATTATTGTTGTTGTTGATTTGTTATTGTTATTATTATTATTGTTATTGTTATTGTTATTGTTAGTACTAATTATTATTGTTATAATTGTTATTATTACTAAAGTTATTATAATTACTTAGTATTATTATTATTATTATTATTATTATTATTATTATTATTATTAAGTATTAGGATTATTATTATTATTATTATTATTATTATTATTATGAATATGTTTAGGAATATTATTATTGTTATTATAAAACAATACAAATTATTATTACTCTCACTAATATTAGTATAAATATCATTTTCGTAATTATTACTTTTATTATTATTATTATTATTAACATATGTATCAATTTCAATAATATCGTTATTAATATTAGTATTATCAATATCAAGAAAATTATTATTATTAGTAAATCATTATTATCAAAACTATCATTTTTGTTACCAATAAATATTTTGTACCTAAAATATACTTAATACATATATTATAATCATATTAATAGTTTATATATCGCATATCAAATATAATAACATTATTTATATAAATACTTATATATAAGGAATTAAGAATATTTTCATATAACACTAACCCTATATATATAGAGATATATTAATATAACCAAATATATATAGATATTAAACATTTTAAATATATACACAAACTACATAAGTATAATATATAATTCAGGTTATAATATATAAACTTGTTCGAATATGATTATACATTTTAATATATATACAAATGATATAGGTTCATGAATCCGAGGCCAACCCTGCATTGTTCAGTTTGTCTAATGTCGTCATATGTATTTTTACTACAAAATACATTAGGTGAGTTTCATTTGCCTTTTTACCCTTTATATTTTTGGGCTGAGAATACATGCGCAATTTTTATAACTGTTTTACGAAATAGACACAAGTAATCGAAACTACATTCTATGGTTGAATGATCGAAATTGAATATGCCCCTTTTTAGTCTGGTAATCTAAGAATTAGGGAACAGACACTCTAATTGATGCGAATCCTAAAGATAGATCTATCGGGCTCAACAAGCCCCATCCAAAGTACCGGATGCTTTAGTACTTCAAAATTTATATCATGTCCAAGGGAGGATCCCGGAATGATGGGGATATTCTTATATGCATATTGTGAATGTCGATTACCAGGTGTTCAATCCATATGAATGATATTTTGTCTCTATGCATGGGACGTATATTTATGAGAACTGATTATGGAAATCTTGTGGTCTATTAAAATGATAAAAATGATTATTTATGTTAAACTAATGAACTCACCAACCTTTTGGTTGACACTTTAAAGCATGTTCATTCTCAGGTACGAAAGAAATCTTCCGCTATGCATTTACTCATCTTAAAGATATTATTTGGAGTCATTCATGACATATTTCAAAAGACGTTGCATTCGAGTCGTTGAGTTCATCAAGATTATTATTAAGTCAATTATAGTAAGATATATTACGAAATGGTATGCATGTTGTCAACTTTCGATGTAATGGAAGATTGTCTTTTCAAAAACGAATGCAATGTTTGTAAAATGTATCATATAGAGGTCAAGTACCTCGCGATGTAATCAACTATTGTGATTCGTTTATAATCGATATGGACTTCGTCCGGATGGATTAGGACGGGTCCTTTCAGTTGGTATCAGAGCAGAGGTCTTAGCGAACCAGGTCTGCATTAGTGTGTCTAACTGATAAGTCGTTAGGAGGCATTAGTGAGTCTGGACTTCGACCGTGTTTGTATGTCATAGGTTTTGCTTATCATTTCTAATCGGAAATCATCTGCTTATCATCTTTAGGAAATTACCTGCTTATCATTCTTAGTCAAGACACATCTTACTGCAATGATTGGATGAATAGTGTATAGACAAAATTCGTATCTTAGCGTATCTGTCACTGTATACTTTATCTGACACGTTTCCTTAATTCCCTCTGTAATCTTCGGGATCTTCTGTACTATATTAGATATTCTATATAATTAGAATATTATTCGATAACCGAAAATCATTTCATATCGAAAATCCTCTAACTAATCCTAAGAGATGGATCCTACACCTAGCTTGGATTCCATTAGTTCCGGAAGCAATTTCGAGATGCGTATTGAAGTAGACCCCGAAGTCAATGAGTCAGAAGTGCCTCAACCATTTAGTTATTTTTCTTTCTGAAGGAGATGGGGGTGGATCCGAGTCTTACTCACTCGATGGAGAAATGAAGACGGCGAGCCCTACCACGAACCAAACTTACCTCCTAACATCGAATAAAATGATGTACTCACCGGTGAACCTGTGCGCAACACTGTATTCACCCTTCTTGCTAAAGTTTTCCACCTCGAAGGTCGCATTACTGCAATCTCAGAAAATATTCAACCTCTACTTCCGAATACCAATCGAAGGGGAATATTAGAAGAAGTTAGGGAACTTCGAATTGATAATCAAGATCTATCGAATCAGATGAGTGGATGGATAGAAATGATAGAGGGTAGGATAGAAAACCTGACAAGAATGGTGCGTGATTTACAAGCTATACTTACTACACCAACATCATCACCAACCTTAGCACCAACAACACTTGTAGCACCGACAGCAACAGTACCACCATCAGCAGCACCAACAGCATAACCGGTACCAATAACAACAACATCATCACACGTCTCAACCTCGCAATCTATACCTCAAGCATAATCATCGTTCTACATAAACTATCTTCGTCCTTCATGGTGATTATGTAATCTCCAATGTTTTAGAGATTATGTACTCTAGTTCTAGCCGTAAATCTAATGAGTTTAATATCACATTGACTCATTAAATCCATAATTATGTCTGAAGAAAATATATATGTATATATGTTTTCATAAAGATTGTAATTAAAATTTTTATTGTACAAACTGTTAATGGTGAAAATATTTTAACGGGTAGGTAATACCCGAGGAATATTTAGATTTCGCATTAATAAGTTACACTGTACATTCTTCGAATCTGATTCAACAGTCATTTACTATCCTACTTACCTCCACCGATATACAAATCCGATCATCACAGAATAACCATATTCATCCAATTTCATATTTGGATTTTGATTAATCAGAATCCAACAAGTGGCATAACGAAGAAAATAATTGACACAATAAAAATTGTTAGAAACAAACAAATTAACTATGAGGAATTTTGTTAAGAATCCACGCTAACTGTTCCTAGCTAATTGTTCCTAGCTAACTGATTATATTTTATTTATCGCAATTTACATTTTCGCAATTTTATGTATCGTCATTTAATTTCTGTTATTTATTTTTACGCACTTTAAATATCGGGACACGTATACATTGTTTTGACATATCATATCGACACATCTATATATATTATTTGGAATCACCATAGACACTCTATATGCAGTAATGATCGAGTTCTCTATACAGGGTTGAGGTTGATTCTACAATAATATATATAATTTGAGTTGTGATCGAGTCTGAGACATATACGGGTCACGATACGTATTAATTCGAATATTATATATATAACTATATATGAATTATTGAATTGCTAACTGTGGACTATCAACTGAGGACTATCAACATTGGACAATTAAAATGAATTAAAATATTGATTATAACATATGAAACTAAACAATTCTTCAAGTTTGCCACTTGATTTAATCTTAAACCTCATTTGTATCTTGACAATTCTAGTCTGTGTTCAAACCTTTCATGATTCTTGAAAACACCTCAATCGAGAGGATGAACCAACCGTACTTCATCTACGGAAGAAAAGGTTAATGCATATAGTTATGCACCTAAAAACACTCGAAACCTGAGTAAACGTTAAACACATATCTGTGTTAAATTTTTTTTGGCATTGTTATTACCAAAAATAACTTTGCAATTCCTTTCCAAAATTAGTCAATTTTGTCACAGCTCCAGCAAGTCAACTTCGACTTTTCGTTCAAAACAACCTTATTATAACTTTGATATATATGTGTGCTCTTTTATCGTTACCGGGGAACCTTTTATATTCCACCACATCACCAGCAGATGTACCAACAACCTCGTTGCTCCTTGGTTTAAATCTCTCTGACAAATCACTATATTTATATATTGAAGTCTCATCATGTATTCATCCGCATCTTGTAACGAGAACTGACATACCAATTACCGGGAATCAGCAATCAGTACTTTAAAAACTCACAGCATATCTATATCAACAGTTATATGTATAACATTCATCTCTTAGAATTATGATCTTTCATCTGAAATTCTGAAAAGCACTCAATCTACAAATCAATACTCTAAATGTTGAAAAACCTGAATGAAGCAACAGAAACTGTAGGCAACCGTAAACAACTTTAGTCGTCGGAAGTTTGATGATAAAGAATAATATGTTGGAAAAGCTCAGAAATGTTGGAACTGGAAAACGAATAGAGTTAACCATGAGGGAGACCAAGGACAAATACAAGGACCATACCCTATATTTAAAGAATCCAGATAATTCTGGATCCGTTGAAATCTTTAGAGAATATCTTGCTCCGAAGTCATGTTAAAATCTTGCGGAAAATCTTTCTCCATCAACCATCGAACTTAGAAATTCCAAAAATATCATCATCAATATCTTCGATATTTCTGAGAATATTTTCATAAATATTCTCGTCCGAAATTATATACCTCTTCGTGCTTCCTGTGTATCATTATATTGGAAACATTCAAGAGAAAATTTAGTACCGAAAAGCAGATTATGCGAAACTATGAAGAAGTCGTGGACAAATCACAAAGAATAAGTTTGACTTCAAAGAATCCAAATGATTCAATGTCTGCTAAAGTCTTTAATAAATATCTTACTCCTTACTCTAAACCCTTGCGGACAATAGTTTCTATCATCCTCTAATCTTAGATATTCTGAGATATTATCGTATCTTTCATTATAAATATCCTCGATATTTCTGAATATATTTTTTCATGACTAATCTTATCTGAAATCATTAATTTCTTCGTGCTATCAGTATTACATCATATAGAAACTGTTAGTTTCTATATTCTGTAAACTTTCAAGCTTAAAATATGAATGTTATTGAAGTAATGTTGGAAACTGATGCATGAGTTAGTATAATATAATGACACTTGATCAACGTGATTATATTACAGTAAGTCATGCTGAGTTTTAATGGAATGTGATGATTCACAGATTATAACGTCACCACGTGTCATGTTACATAACTCTTTCATTCTGATTAATTTCTGAACATATCAAGAAAATATATTCTTGATAGTTCTATTCTCAGTGATTTTGGTAATTTGACAAATCAAATCGTGCGATTACATTCTTTCTTAATTAGAACATTAAGTTCATTCTAAATGACATACTTACGAATTCTGGACCAGTGTTCGCTTGATATAAAGTCGGGAAGAGAAAACAAAAGAATGAAGATCTGAAATAAAAATGGGAGTATAAATCACAGTAAATTGGAGAGAGTATTAACTGTGAATGACAATGATTACAGAAGAACAGAAACATGGACATCGAATTATAAGGGAAGATATAAAACCCAACAACAACGCAGAAATTACAAACCATGGATATTAATATGAATAGCAATATAAAGACACGGAATAATTAAGATTAGTATCACCCCAAGGTAATAGTAGAAGTAAACAGATTCTTCTGATGGAAGATTGAAAAGAAGGATGACAGAAATGATAATTAGAAAAATATCAAGGATTAGAACTGGATTAAGCATTTTCACAATCTTTTGGATGTATGAACTAAGAAAGAAAGCATAGGAATGGTGAGAATAATGGAACGAAAGAACTTAATTTATAGTAGAAATATCAGACAGAGTATTCGAGACAGATCACCGTATTTAATTATAGAGATCTTAATCTCCTTATTCACCGAAGAATCAAATCTTTTAGATTTTGAAGATTTTCTTTAAATCTCTTGAATTCCGGAATTCAACCAAGGCAACGTCATAAGTTAACATGCACTTTATTTTCTAAATTCAACCCTGACTCTGTCAAAAGTTAAGATGAATCTTTACTTTCCTATTTCACTCTTTGGTGATAACTTCATTCGTATTCTTCGAATAATCGAGATATTTTTATCCATATTACTCAATGATGATAAAACTCAATTTATCAACTCATATTCGTCATGAAAACATTTCTATTGTTAGCCATGACCACCTCACTCAAATTTCGGGACGAAATTTCTTTAACGGGTAGGTACTGTGACGACCCGGGAATTTCCGACCAAATTTAAACTTAATCTTTATATGAAATCTATACGATAAGTAAAGTTTGTAATATTGAAGTCTCGAAATTTTTTAAATTTGTTGCATGAATTCAATTACCCTTTGACTATGTCTGACGATTCACGAACAATGGTGTGTGAAAATATATATATGATATTATTATGAATCCATATTTGATTTCTATTAATAATTATTAACATATTGATATATAAAATGTATGAACAATAAATATTCAATAAAAGTTGTTATATAATATATTACATGACTAAAAATTACATAAGTAATATTTCATACATACTAGTTGTGGCAATATTATTACTTTCAATATATTTATTATAATACATAACAATAGTAATAAGATGATTATATAAATAAAATTTGACACATACAAAATGTTATTCTATTATTATTAATATTATTATTTATCATATTTATATTATTATAATTAGTATTAACATTAATATTAATATTATTATTATTATAAATCTTATAATTATTATTACTAGTAAAAAAAATTAATTAATGTTATTATAAATAATACTAGTATAACTAGTATTACTGCTATAAATCATATTAGTATTATATATTTCATGATAATTATTATAACTAGTAATAATATTAATCTTATACTTATATTGCTATTAGTCAAAATATTAAGGATATTATCATTATATTTAGTAAAAGGTTAATCATAATCTAAATATATATATATATATATATATATATATATATATATATATATATATATATATATATATATATATATATATATATATATATATATATATATATATATATATATATATATATATAATAGGTATACATATATAGAGATAGATATATATATATACAGATATATAGATTTCATACATATACGCTGTACTTACCAATATATACACAATCAGTATTTATTTTAAGTAAGAATATTATTAATATAACTATAATTATTAATTATATAAATATGGAAACAGATAAATATTTAAAGACAGATGCAACCACTTTAAGCTGTGTCCCATCGAATTTAAACTGTACAAAAATTGATTCCTGTCAAATGGGTCGTATCAATTAAGGATATAATCACAAGAACACGTCCAAAAATTTGTTACACATCTTAATCACTTTTAAATTTTTATTCTATTTTTTTCTTCCCTCTGTACAATCGGTCGGCCACCATCACTAGGATCCAAACAATTAGATATTACCATTGTATAATATTCGATCTCTGCTTCGTTATATATTACCTACTGCAATTAGAGAAGGAATGACGATTGAAAAATTTAAGATTTTGTTTTAAAAAGAAAAACCGAACCTCTGTTCTTGCTTCACTTTACAATACCATGAATTCGTAACCTATTTCAAAAAGTGAAAATGTAGTTTTGTTAATATTCTTTTACTCAATCTTTCTGCCAAATATGAGCTTCTAATTCCTTTTAACGAATCTAAATTTTGAGGTCAAAGTCTAGGATTAAAAAGTCAAAGAATTTGTTCTTGGGAAAAATTTGAATTTCTTTTGAGGCTTTAGATCAAATTGATGAATCAGGTAGTTTATATGAATGATTTCAAATGTTTTTCATGAAGGAACCTCGATCTATAACAGCCTAAATTGTTGAATTGAATTTGAAGTTTTTTTTTTATTATTTTTTTTTATTTTCGTAACAGGCTGCTGTGCAGCATATTTAATTTTTTATTTTTATTTTATTTTTTATTTAATTAATAACCTATTGTTATGTTCCAAGCTGAAAATTAAAAAAAAAACATAAATGTATAAATTGCTGATTTGGATATTGTTCCTCTGGTCGAATTTTTTTTTTCCTTTGAAGAAGATATAGAACAGATGATATATAGTAAATAAAAATAAAAGGGATCTTAAAACAGAAAAGTGAAAGTGGTCGAGTGGCTTGAGGGGGGGTTCAGAGTAGCGAGAGGTCTCGGGTTCGATCCTAGGCGTGGCCATTTTTTTGTTAGAAAGCACTTACAACTCTTTTAAAGGTAGTAATATACTTATTATTATTATTATTATTATTATTATTATTATTATTATTATTATTATTATTATTATTATTATTATTATTATTATTATTATTATTATTGTAGATTTGTTATTGTTATTATTATTATTGTTATTGTTATTGTTATTGTTATTGTTATTGTTATTGTTATTGTTATTGTTATTGTTATTGTTATTGTTAGTACTAATTATTATTGTTATAATTGTTATTATTACTAAAGTTATTATAATTACTTAGTATTATTATTATTATTATTATTATTATTATTAAGTATTAGGATTATTATTATTATTATTATTATTATTATTATTATGAATATGTTTAGGAATATTATTATTGTTATTATAAAACAATACAAATTATTATTACTCTCACTAATATTAGTATAAATATCATTTTCGTAATTATTACTTTTATTATTATTATTATTAACATATGTAACAATTTTAATAATATCGTTATTAATATTAGTATTATCAATATCAAGAAAATTATTATTATTAGTAAATAATTATTATCAAAACTATCATTTTCGTTACCAATAAATATTTTGTACCTAAAATATACTTAATACATATATTATAATCATATTAATAGTTTATATATCGCATATCAAATATAATAACATTATTTATATAAATACTTATATATAAGGAATTAAGAATATTTTCATATAACACTAACCATATATATATAGAGATATATTAATATAACCAAATATATATAGATATTAAACATTTTAAATATATACACAAACTACATAAGTATAATATATAATTCAGGTTATAATATATAAACTTGTTCGAATACGATTATACATTTTAATATATATACAAATGATATAGGTTCGTGAATCCGAGGCCAACCCTGCATTGTTCAGTTTGTCTAATGTCATCATATGTATTCTTACTACAAAATACATTAGGTGAGTTTCATTTGCCTTTTTACCCTTTATATTTTTGGGCTGAGAATACATGCGCAACTTTTATAACTGTTTTACGAAATAGACACAAGTAATCGAAACTATGTTCTATGGTTGAATGATCGAAATTGAATATGCCCCTTTTTAGTCTGGTAATCTAAGAATTAGGGAACAGACACTCTAATTGACGCGAATCCTAAAGATAGATCTATCGGGCTCAACAAGCCCCATCCAAAGTACCGGATGCTTTAGTACTTCGAAATTTATATCATGTCCGAGGGAGGATCCCGGAATGATGGGGATATTCTTATATGCATATTGTGAATGTCGATTACCAGGTGTTCAATCCATATGAATGATATTTTGTCTCTATGCATGGGACGTATATTTATGAGAACTAATTATGGAAATCTTGTGGTCTATTAAAATGATGAAAATGATTATTTATGTTAAACTAATGAACTCACCAACCTTTTGGTTAACACTTTAAAGCATGTTCATTCTCAACTACGAAAGAAGTCTTCCGCTCTGCATTTGCTCATCTTAAAGATATTATTTGGAGTCATTCATGACATATTTCAAAAGACGTTGCATTCGAGTCGTTGAGTTCATCAAGATTATTATTAAGTCAATTATAGTAAGATATATTACGAAATGGTATGCATGTTGTCAACTTTCGATGTAATGGAAGATTGTCTTTTCAAAAACGAATGCATTGTTTGTAAAATGTATCATATAGAGGTCAAGTACCTCGCGATGTAATCAACTGTTGTGATTCATTTATAATCGATATGGACTTCGTCCGGATGGATTAGGACGGGTCCTTTCATTTATGATCTTCATGTAACTTGTAGATCTAGCTTTTTGCTTTAAGGATCTTCAAGAACTTTAAAGATCCAAGCTTTCTAGCTTAGGGTTTCATTATTTTGTTCAAGATCATAGCTTTTTACTAGATTTTAGCTTTCTAGCTTATGGTCTCATTAATCTTGTAAAGATCCAAGCTTTCTAGCTTAGGGTTTTCTTAATACTTGAGATCTAAGTTATCATTGTAGATCTCACTTACTTGGAACCTTTTTGTGATTGTTGTGATGATAAAGATCAAGTCTTCATCATCTCATATGATGAAGATGCATAAAACTTGTGTCAAGAGGACAAAGGTTGAAGCTTTATGGTGTTTATGCAATAAAGAGGCAACCTTGATGTTCAAAACTTGTAGAATGTTAGCTTTTGCTCTTAGTTGTATGTTGATGGTTGAAACTTGGTCAAAGTGATTCTAAAGCATCAAAGAGTTGTACATTTGAAGCTTACACGCATCAAGGATGAGAACCATGATGAGCATCAAGCACCAAGAAACCCACCGGAGCATTTGTTTGCTGTTTTTCGGGGTCTTATCAGACTCCTGGGACTTATAAAAAATTGATTTTCAGATAGTTCGTTTCGATTAGATGAATTTTCGCTCAAGACTCGCCTAAATCTGATATACGGTTTAGGATTTATAGTCTTCCTAAAGTCACTACGCCCTTGTAACGACGTGCTGAAAAATTCTAACCAACTCGCGCTTGAACCGTCGCCACGGTCAAATGACAACGAGTTAGGTTCTGAAAATTGGACAGCAGTTAGAGGACTCATATACGGAGCCTTGGCCACTAACCACGCGTCTTTTCGGTTTGTATAGAGGTCGTAGCAGCTGTCCGAATTCAGCATTTTGTTTCGATCTCTATTCTTGATGAAAACTTACTTTGTCTTTTACGAATGATGATGACGATGATGATGCTTAGGACTTTACTTATGTACTTTTAAACCTTTTGGGACAATTTACTGACTTAGTAACCTTTGACTTAGGTTAACAACCTTTCGGACCGACTTACTACTTGCATACTTTTCATATCAACTTTACCGTATTTATCACTGTGAGTTATAGCTTCCCTTTTTTACTTTACTATTTTTGGGACTGAGAATACATGCGCTTTTTATGTTTTACATACTAGACATGAGTACTTAAACTTTATATATGTGTGGGTTATATAACGGCACAAAGATTCCCCTTAGCACGGTAACGTTTAGTCATTGGTTTTTGAACCGGTGAACGCGAATCTTAGATATGGATCCATAGGGTTTGACATCCCCACTCGGGCTAGTCGCGCTAGCATTTAATGGGTGTTTAATACTTCGTAAACAGACGCACTCGCCAAGTGTACTTTTAGGGGGTAATAATACGTTAAGTTAGTTACCGGGTGCCCACGGTTAAGCATATACTTTTCATACTGTTTTGAATACAAAATCTCGTGGTCTACATTACGTTACTGATTACAAACAAACTATAGCTCACCAACATTCGTATTGACTTTTTAAGCATGTATTTCTCAGGTGCTTAGACGTTGTTGCTTCCGCTGTTAGACTTACTGTCTTGGTGTTATAGACTTGCTGTTACAGACTCGCTGTGTTAGATTTCTGCTGCATTACTTAGAGATGTCTCAATCATGGAACTTTTATCTTGCATTCACAACTCATGTTATTTTGAATAATGGCTTTGTAACGACCTTTGTGACACGTTATCTTTTGTAAAACGTTATCTTTTCATGAATGCAAAACTTGTTTTAAACATCATGTAGTGTTGTAACCATGTAATGGACCTGTTGTTGATGATCCGTACACGTTGATTTTGTACGGGGCGTCATATTTGGTATCAGAGCATTGGTTGTAGGGAATTAGGTTGCATTAGTGAGTCTAGACCAGGCCGAGTAGGATTCACTAATAAGGCTAATCTACAACTTGCTCGTTTACTTGTTTTTGCAGAACTGCAACATGCTACTGCTTACTTTTACTTCTATGTGAACTTGCTGTATGCTACTGCTTATTCTCGTTACTGCATGCTACTATCTGCTTTTGATTGCATGTTATTTCTATTTAGTACTGTTAATATTGCCATGCTATGTACTGTTATAGACGATCTAGGCTGCCGTAGTTACTATGCCTGCTTTCGTGCTTGCTATATGTCTTACTGACATGGAAAAAGTTATTTTTCCTTGTTCAGATGTCATATATGCTGCCCATGACCTTTGACTCCGAGAGTGACTCAGATACGTCGGCTACCTCGCCTACTATTGTTGCTGACTCACCGCTACCCTCCGGCAACTCTGGCGATTCGTCTTCTGGAGATAGTAGACACGCGCTTAACCTGATGGACATCTCAGACGGAGACGAGGATCCCGAGGAGATTCCAGCTCCACCCAGCCCTAGACTCCCGGGGCCACAGCATCATTCCGATGGTACTGTAATCCCTGGGGGAAACAGAGACGGTCCCTTCCGTAACGAGCATGGACATTGGGCTCGACGCACCACTGACGGACGAGTCGTACCGATTACACCTGGCAGATATCGACTCATGACCACCGACCAGACGCTTTCTCCCACCTGTGATGTACCTGCACTACCTTCAGACGATTCAGATGGTTCATCATCCGATGACACCAGCAAGGAGGATCCCGAGGAGGATTCTGAGGAGGACCCCGAGGAGGAGCCCGTGCATCCACCCTCTACCCCGCCGAAGAAGCGGTACCGTTACGATGGTACTGTTATTTCAGGGGTTAATGGAGGTAAGCCGTTCGTGAATGCACATGGACAGTTGGTTAGGGTCACAGCCCGTAAGCGGGTTGTACCGTATCTTGCCGATCCATTCGTACGTAAGGTCGCCCACACTGTGCCGTCTACTTCTAGTGCTACATCTGGACCACCTGCACCACCTGCCCCACCAGCATCTCCCACCGTCGAGGAGCTGACGAGGGAAGTGCATGCCCTCAGTGCTCGGGTAACTGAGCTCGAGGACCAGATGTCCCACCTGATGGACATCATTTAGCCACCCTCACCCTAGGACTGTTGTATTAGATTTTTTCATGTATTCCGTTTATAGTATCCTGTTTTTCATTCATGTATTGTACGAACCTCATGCCGTTGTATGCAATTTTCTTGTTATGAATGGAATTACTGTTGTTTAAATTATTGTGCGGCGTTTACTTTAAGTTATTACATGTTGGTTTTTGTGCTATCTGCTACTAGTTTGCCATGCTTGGTTACCATGTACTGTGTTGCTTCCATGTTATTTATCGTATGCCTTGTTGTTGATTGATGATTAATGGATTTTGACTTAAGTCGAAATTTTTGTCTGGAAGATCGATGGCGAGAGGAGAACCCACCACAGCGCAAATCGAGGAAATGATAACTGCTCGAGTAGCCGCAGCTATGGCGAATGCCAACCCCCAAGCTCCACCGACTAACTAGAACATTCAGAATGGATGCACTTACAAGGAGTTCCAGAGCTGCAAGCCCCACAATTTCAGTGGAATAGAAGGGCCATTTGGGCTGACGAGATGGTTTGAGAAGTTGGAATCTGTATTCAGTGTGAGTAACTGCTCCGAAGTGAATAGGACGAAGTTCGCATCCTGTACACTATCGGATGGCGCTTTGACTTGGTGGAATACGTATGCCCAGGCTCAGGGAATTGATGAAGCTTATGCTACACCATGGGAGGAGTTTAAGAGGGCTATGATCGAGGAATACTGCCCCAGAACCGAAATTCAGAAAATATAAGCGGAATTTTGGGAACTGGAAGTTGTAGGAACTGACCTTGATGGCTATAACCAAAGGTACTTGGAGTTAGCCTTGATGTGCCCCACAATGGTTACTCCCGAGTTCAAGCGCATGGAACGGTATCTGTGGGGACTCCCCAAGGAAATCCAGGGAAATGTCACTTCTTCGAAACCAGTGAATGTCCAGGAAGCTATGCGCAAGGCGCACACCCTGATGAATCAAATTACCCGCCAAGAGCCAGAGAAGGTGAAATCGGAATCGGGAGCTAGTAATGGAAAATGTAAGTGGGACGAAAATAAGGGAAAAAGTTTTGACCAGAACCCAACTAAGAGGTATGAGAATTTTAAGGGAAACAATGATTGGAGAAACCCTAACCCGAACCCTAGCACTAACCCTAACTACAAAGGTACCCTTCCTCAGTGTAAGAGATGCTACAAGCATCATACTGGATACTGCAACGTAGTGTGTGAGAAGTGCAAAAGGATTGGACACATCGTCAGAGATTGTAAGATCACCACCCCAGCTATGAGGACAAACCCAAGTGGATCAAGGAAGTGCTATGAGTGTGGTCAGCAGGGCCACTTCAGGAACGAATGTCCCAACAAGAAGAAGGATGGCGGGCCAGCACGTGGAAGAGTCTTCAACATGAACGCCAGAGATGCCCACGAGGATCCTGCCTTAGTTACAGGTACATTCACAATCAATAAACTATTAGCTTCTGTCCTGTTTGATACCGGTGCCGATAAGAGTTATGTATGTAGACACTTTTGCTCTAAGATAGATTGGTCGTTAGTGCCTTTGGATGAGAGTATACTTTTCGAAGTAGCCAATGGAAAGCTTGAGAAAGTTGACCAAATTGGCCGAGGAGGTATTATAAACATCGCTGGTGTGGATTTTGAGATTGATTTGATACCCATTAAGTTGAGGAGCTTTGATGTGATAGTCGGTATAGACTGGTTGTCCAAGGTAAGAGCCGAAGTTATCTGTGGAGAGAAGATTCTTCATATACCACGCGAAAATAGTGAGCCACTAATTGTCTACGGAGAGAGATGTAGCCCAAAGCTGAACCTTATTAGTTGCATGAAGGCACAAAAGGTTATGAAAAAGGGGCGTTCTACTATTCTAGTGCACGTGAAGAATTTAGAAACTGGGGAGAAGAGCGTGGATGAAGTACGAATTGTGAATGAATTTCCCGACGTCTTTCCAGAAGAATTGCCGGGATTACCGCCGCCGAGATCAGTGGAGTTTCAAATTGACTTAGTGCCGGGAGCTGCACCTGTAGCTCGCGCACCTTATCGACTAGTACCTTCCGAACTGCAAGAGTTGCAGAGCCAACTGCAGGAATTGCTAGACCGTGGATTTATCCGACTGAGTTCATCGCCTTGGGGCGCGACTGTTTTGTTTATGAAGAAGAAGGATGGATCTTTCCGCATGTGTATCGATTATCATGAACTGAACAAGTTGATGATCAAGAATCGGTATCCCCTTCCCAGGATTGACTATTTATTCGATCAGCTGCAAGGATCCGGCGTCTACTCCAAGATTGATTTACGATCAGGAAATCACCAGTTGAGGGTGAAGGAGAGCGATGTGATGAATACTGCGTTCAGAACTCGTTATGGTCATTATGAGTTTCTTGTGATGCCATTTGGTTTAACTAACGCACCTGCCGTGTTTATGGATTTCATGAATCGCGTATGCAAGCCGTACCTAAACAAGTTCGTTATTGTCTTCATAGATGATATCCTCATCTATTACAGAAACAAAGAAGAACATGAGCAACATCTTCGACTCGTGTTGGAACTCTTGAGACAAGAGCAACTTTATGCCAAATTCTCCAAGTGTGAATTTTTGTTGAAGGAAGTCCAATTTCTTGGTCATATTGTAAGCGATCAGGGTATCAAAGTCGATCCCGCGAAGATCGAAGCCATCAGCAAGTGGGAAACTCCCACTACTCCTACTCATATCCGCCAATTTTTAGGCCTCGCTAGTTACTATCATAGATTCATCGAAGATTTCTCTTTGATTGCGCGTCCTTTGACAGCATTAACTCACAAAGGGAAGAAGTTCGTTTGGGCAACCGAGCAAGAGTCGGCACTCCAAACCCTGAAGCAGAAGTTAACCACCGCACGTATCTTGTCCCTTCCTGAAGGCAGTGATGACTTCGTTGTGTATTGCGATGCCTCCCAACAAGGTTTTGGGTATGTATTACTGCAACAGAAGAAAGTTATTGCTTACACCTCCCGACAACTGAAGATTCACGAGCGAAACTACACGACTCATGATCTCGAGCTTGGAGCCGTCGTCTTTGCACTCAAACTGTGGAGACACTATATGTATGGAACCAAGAGTACTATCTTCACCGACCGCAAAAGCCTCCAACACATCTTCGATCAGAAGCAACTGAATATGAGATAGTGTCGATGGATCAAGACGTTGAACGATTACGATTGTGAACTTCGTTACCACCCTGGCAAGGCAAATGTTGTAGTTGATGCCTTGAGCCGAAAGGAGAGAATGGTACCTCTTCGTGTCCGAGCCTTGAACATCACCATTCACACGAATCTCAATAGCCAAATCCGTGTAGCCCAAGAGGAGGCTCTCAAGGAGGAGAATATTTCTCATGAGCACTTGAACATTCTCGTCTCTCGATTCGAGGTCAAGGAGACTGGACTCCGATACTTTTCCAGAAGAATTTGGGTGCCTAGTTATGGGGATTTACGAAGCCTTATCCTAGACGAAGCCCACAAGTAGGGGTGTTCAAAATCGGATATCCAAAAATTCGGATAGTGAATTTGGTCATCCGAAATCCGAATCCAAAATTTCGGAAAATTTCGAATTCGGATATCGGATTATCCGAATATCCGAAGTTTAGTTTGAAAGTGATGCAAAACTGATTGAATCTGATGTATAGTTCGATATACAGTAATTCAATTGATTAATAAATTGTTAAAAATGCAAGTACTGGTGTAAAAACATGTACTGGTCTACTTTTCAAAATTTAACAGATAAAATAATATGCATCCTAATCGTAATTTAAAAATGAGTCAAATAATGCAAGATTGTATGAGTATATGACGATTGCACAGAAACATGATCCATTCTAACATACTACTTTGTATGAAGCTACACGACATATAATAACAAGTAAATGTATTATTAACTACTAAATATTTGGATCTTGATCTACAAAATAGAGATGAAAATATTAAGATGAGGTGAAAAGATGAAGATGAACATTAAATGCATAAATAAAGAATAAATATGAGATGATGAGATTGAGGAGCAAGTAAACTTTCAGATCTGGGTTCTTTTTAGCTTTTAAGCTATATGAGATATGAGATTCTTAGACAGAAATATATATAAAATAAGATATAAATTAAAAATAAAGTTATTAAATTTCAGATATTCGGGTATCCGAATATCCGAAAATTTTTGAAACTGCCATCCGATATCCGAATTCGAAAATCCGGATATCCGATTTTCAGATATCCGAAAATCCGGATATCCGATTTTTCGGATATTTTCGGATCGGATTTTTGGATAATTCGGATCGCCGATTCGGATTCGGATATAATGAACACCCCTACCCACAAGTCAAGGTATTCGATTCATCCAGGAGCTGGTAAGATGTACCACGACCTCAAGGTTCAATATTGGTGGCCAAACCTCAAAAGGGATGTTGATACGTATGTTAGAAAGTGTTTAACTTGTTCTAAGATCAAAGCCGAACATCAAAAGCTGTCTGGGCTACTTCAGCAACCCAAAATCCCGCAATAGAAGTGGGAAGGAATAACAATGGACTTCATCACGAAGCTACTAAAGACGGTAGGCGGTTATGATACCATCTGGGTTATTGTTGACCGTCTTACCAAATCTGCACACTTCCTAGCCATGAAGGAAAACTGATACGATGGAGAGACTGGTGTAGCTATACATAAAGGAAAACGTATCTCGTCACGGCGTACCCTTATCGATTATTTCAGACCGAGACGCCCGTTTTGCTTCTAGATTTTGGCGTTCTTTACAAGAAGCTTTGGGAACACGTTCAGATATGAGTACTGCGTATCACCAGCAAACTAACGGACAAAGCGAACGAACGATCCAAACACTGGAGGACATGTTGCGTGCTTGTGTTATGGATTTTGGAAAAGCTTGGAAAAAGCATTTGCCGCTGGCTGAATTCTCTTACAACAATAACTATCACGCAAGCATTAAGGCCGCACCTTTCGAAGCCTTGTATGGCCGCAGATGTCATTCTCCTATCTGTTGGGCCGAAGTAGGTGAAAAGCAAATCACCGGACCCGAACTCGTCCATGAAACAACCGAGAAGATTGTCCAAATTCAAGCGAGGCTCAAGACGGCCCGTGATCGTCAGAAGAGCTACGCTAACCTTAAACGTAAAGATCGCGAATTTCAAGTGGGTGACCGCGTAATGTTGAAATTCGCACCTTGGAAAGGTGTAATCCGTTTCGGAAAGCGTGGAAAGCTAAATCCACGATATATTGGTCCTTTTGAAGTCTTGGAGCATGTTGGACCCGTTGCTTACCGTTTAGACCTTCCGACTCAGTTGAGTGCAGTTCATCCCACTTTCCACGTGTTGAATCTGAAGAAATGTCTTGCTAAACTAGAACTTGTCATACCTCTTAAGGAGCTTACGATTGATGACAAACTCGACTTCTGGAAGAACCTGTTGAAATTATGGACCGTGAGGTCAAAATCTTGAAACGCAACAAGATTCCGATCGTCCGAGTCCGATGGAATGCCAAACGAGGACCTGAGTTTACTTGGGAATGAGAGGATCAGATGATGCAGAAGTATCCTCACCTTTTCCCAACTCTACCATCTACCTCAGCTTAAAATTTCAGAACGAAATTTTCATTAACAGGTGGGTAATGTAACGACCCGACTTTTTCGACTTACTTTTGTGCTTGTTACTTTCACAAAACTGCGCATTTGTGCGTACTGAGCTATATTATGTTCTGGAATCTTAATTCATGTTAATTACTTTCGTTAATACCTTACAACATGCCATTAAGTACGTAGTTACTTAACTTGATCCCTGAATGCTTTTATGACCGTTAGTGTCACTTGACGTTTAGAACGAGCTATGTATTTTGATACACATTTGACTTTGGTCATAATTGGAATATTATGACTACGTAATACTAATTGTTATTTTTATAATGACAATTACTTGGGTTATTAGTTGCTAACTTACGCTTAGTAATTTACTTATGCTCATTAGTTAGTCTTGTTGGACTTTCGACCTTATTGGACTTTAGCACACCCTACTCTAGCTAATAGACCATTTAATTAGCCCAATTTTAATAAGTTAATGACCCACTAATATGAAAGATAGATACCCATTAATAAGAGCCAACATACTAGCATTTTTGTTCACCATTACCATACATGTTGCATGGGATCCTAACATAAGCACAACCTTTAGACCACCACTAATCAAAAAGCAAAAAGGTGTCCCCCTTGTCCCCCCATACCCACGGTCACCACCACCAATCCTCAATATAAATACCAAGCCATTTCTACCCATTTCACACTTGATCTCATTCACATTTTACACACACTTACTCTCTAATTTTCCCTCTAGTCTTTCTCACTCTAAAAAGTGTAAGTTTTAAATTTTCTTCTTCCCCTTCTCTTCTTCATGTACACGACATCATCATCATCATCCTATTGTCAAGCTTTTTAGCATCTTGATCATGTTATATCTTGTAGATTCAAACTTTGATTTGAATCCTTCAAGAACATGAAAGATTCAAGTTTTCTAGCTTTGAATCTTCATTTACTTTGTTGGATCTAAGTTTTCTAGCTCATGATCTCTTTATTTTGTTAAAAAGATCAAAACTTGTGTTTATGATCTTCATGTAACTTGTAGATCTAGCTTTTTGCTTTAAGGATCTTCAAGAACATTGAAGATCCAAGCTTTCTAGCTTAGGGTTTCATTATTTTGTTCAAGATCTTAGCTTTTTAGCTTATGGTCTCATTACTTTTACTAGATCTTAGCTTTCTAGCTTATGGTCTCATTAATCTTGTAAAGATCCAAGCTTTCTAGCTCAGGGTTTTCTTAATAATTGAGATCTAAGTTATCATTGTAGATCTCACTTACTTGGAACCTTTTTGTGATTGTTGTGATGATAAGGATCAAGTCTTCATCATCTCATATGATGAAGATGCATAAAACTTGTGTCAAAAGGACAAAGGTTGAAGCTTTATGGTGTTTATGCAATAAAGAGGCAACCTTGATGTTCAAAACTTATAAAATGTTAGCTTTTGCTCTTAGTTGTGTGTTGATGGTTGAAACTTGGTCAAAGTGATGCTAAAGCATCAAAGAGTTGTACACTTGAAGCTTACACGCATCAAGGATGAGAACCGTGATGAGCATTAAGCACCAAGAAACCCACCGGAGCACTTATTTACTGTTTTTCGGGGTCTTATTAGACTCTTGGGACTTCTGGAAAATTTATTTTCAGATAGTTTGTTTCGAGTAGATGACTTTTCGTTCAAGACTCGCCTAAATCCGATATAGGTGGTTTAGGATTTATAGCCTCTCGAAATTCACTACGCCCTTGTAACGACGTGCTGAAAATTCTGACCTACTCGCGCTTGAACCGTCGCCACGGTCAAACGACATCGAGTTAGGTTCTGAAAATTGGAAAGCAATTAGAGGACTCACATATGGAGCCTTAGCCACTGATTACCGGTCTTTTTGGTTTGTATAGAGGTCGTAGCAGCTGTCCGAATTCAGCCTTTTGTTTCGATGTCTATTCTTGATGAAAACTTACTTTGTCTTTTACGAATGATGATGACGATGATGATGCTTAGGACTTTACTTACGTACTTTTAAACCTTTTGGGAAAATTTACTGACTTAGTAACCTTTGACTTAGGTTGACAACCTTTCGGACCGACTTACTACTTGCATACTTTTCATATCGACTTTACCGCATTTATCACTGTGAGTTATAGTTTCCCTTTTTTACTTTACTATTTTTGGGACTGAGAACATGCGCTTTTTATGTTTTACATACTAGATACGAGTATTTAAAATTTATATATGTGTGGGTTATATAACGGCACAAAGATTCCCCTTAGCACGGTAACATTTAGTCATTGGTTTTTGAACCGGTGAGCGCGAATCTTAGATATGGATCCATAGAGTTTGACATCCCCACTCGGGCTAGTCGCTCTAGCATTTAATGGGTGTTTAATACTTTGTAAATAGACGCACTCGCCAAGTGTACTTTTAGGGGGTAATAATACGTTAAGTTAGTTACCGGGTGCCCACGGTTAAGCATATACTTTTCATACTGTTTTGAATACGAAATCTTGTGGTCTACATTACGTTACTGATTAAAAATAAACTATAGCTCACCAACATTCGTGTTGACTTTTTAAGCATGTATTTCTCAGGTGCTTAGATGTTGTTGCTTCCGCTGTTAGACTTTCTATCTTGGTGTTATAGACTTGCTGTTACAGACTCGATGTGTTAGATTTCCGCTGCATTACTTAGAGATGTCTCAATCGTGGAACTTTTATCTTGCATTCACAACTCATGTTATATTGAATAATGGCTTTGAGTCACGTTATCTTTTGTAAACCATTATCTTTTCATGAATGCAGAACTTGTTTTAAACAGCATGTAGCGTTGTAACCATGTAATGGACCTGTTGTTGATGATCCGTACACGTTGATTTTGTACGGGGCGTCACATGCTAGGTTACGAATTGGTTTGTGATTGTATTACCATTGGATAGATAATTCAAAAATACTCAGTTTACACTAGGATATCATGCCATTTGCTTGAGTATATCTTGTGATATGCTTGATTTAGTGGAAATGTGGATTTTTCCAGCACTTGCATGAAAACAGACTTGTATTCTAAAATGTATTAACTTATGGGTTTAAAGCTTTGCATATCTGAAATGTACACAAAAAGTACTTCACTTTTTATGTAGATATCATGGTCTAATTGTATCTAGATCTTTGGATAATTGCATGCGAATGTGACTAGCTAAACTAGGATCGAATCTGCAACTTGCTCTCTGTTTTGTACTCTGTGGTTTGTGTTTTGTGAATTAACATGAATGCTTCTGGAATATGAATCTTGACATGATATGTGATATATGTTTAGTTAATTGCAATCTCTGAAACTTTATGCATTGGGCACACTAGTGCCATAGTTATAGTAAATTCCGAATTGAGCTGAAAACTAATCATCCAACTTGAATGAATAAACTGTACCAATTGGCTAAACAAATGTAACTACCCAACCCGTTATCCAACCGAAAATGCTTAAATTTTTTTTTTTTAAAACAGTCCAGTTTCAGGCATATGGAGTGCCGTTCCATATAGGGGCGCGCCGCTCCAAACTGGCCTGTCCACTTTCTTTTTATGCTCGTTCGTAAAACACGTTCCGCAACACTTTTAAACGAAACAATTTATCATAACACCTCAATATAAGTAAAACTAAGAGTTTTCCACAATAAAATCGAGTTTTACAGCACCGGGCCCACATTGACCCAAATTACGACAAAGTGACCATTTCGACCCATTTTAGTTTAATACAAAACATAAACCGAGCATGGCGATTGGGAATACGCTACCCAATCCTAATCAAATCTAACATCGCGTCTTCTAAAGCAAACTACGCAAGTCCACTAGTCCCGCACGCTTACCCGAGCCATCCTCCACGCAAATCTATAAAAAAAATGTAAACAACGAGAGGGTAAGCTAACGCTTAGTGAATGCAATAATTATACATATACATATATAATATACCTACTTGCAAACACTTACACAAATACCTCATACACGCTAGCAATTTACATGGCATACCATCGCAAAGTGTAACGCTAAATCTCCAAGACCACAAGCTAGCACAAACAATAGCATATATAACTCGAACAATATAATATGCTACACTACAACACATAACCATGGTTAACCAATAGTACAAGGGAATGGTACTTCGAATTTCCCATCGGTGTTCCCAACAACCGTTAGTACACAACAAATTATAACACTAACCCCGGAGTGGTATCGATCGCCCGAACTTTAAACCCACCCGTCACGTGTAATGTGGTATCGAACGCCCGAACTTTAAACCCACACTACATGCCCACACACATATATGACATGGCATCGAACGCCCGAACTTAAACCCATATCATATATTGACCCGATGTGGTATCGACCGACCGAACTTAAACCCACATCGAATCTCGTACAAGTAAATACATTATATACACATATGCATAATCATTCCACTCACCTCGTGAACTCGAGCATTACAAACCATGCGCGAAATCTTCACCACACACAACCGAGCAAGATTTTACCTATAATACGCATATAGGTATACACATAATCAACATACAACCCCATTTAGAATCTTGACCCGCCCAAATGAACAACAAGTGCAAAATACACCCTTTTGCACTTTTAACGCTACCCGAAGGTCCAAAACTAACGAGACTAGTTCCCGCATTCTCGGAATACCCAAATATGTCAACTTTAACCTCTAAACGCATACTAGCTCGTATTTTACACAAAACCCATACCATGGTTGACTAAGTTTGACTTTATTGCTAAAACACCAAATTTTAACCTAAAATCACTTCTCGCGAGTAATTACATCAAAAGCATCATTTAACACTTAAAAATGCGTTTAACATCCAATTAATCCAAATTAGTGTCATCCTCAATTTTGACCCAATTCAAATTGCTCATTTTGACCAAAGTCATAAAACACCCCAAAATCACTAACGACTAGTAATTATATTTCCAAGACAACCACTAACACTTAAATCAAGTATTTACCTACTTGATTTACCAAAACTTGACTTAAAACTTAATTTGACACCGAATCAAGCTTATTTGTCCCGAAATACCCATTTGACCCGTTTTGACCTAAATTAGGGTTTACACCCAAAAACCAAGTCAACACAAGTGTTCTAACGTTTAACCAACACACGCAAGACCCAAACTCATAATTTCATCACTCGAAACCCATTTTGACACATAAACCTTAATTTTGACCCATTTCAAAATTAGTCAACTCAAATACACCCAAAAGGGTTCCAACGCTTCCAAAATCACTAAACTAAGTGATTACACCCAAAACCAAAGCCTAATCATGGCCAAAACGTCAATCAACCCAAAACTCGCCATGTATCAAAAATAACTAGTTTTCATAAACCCACTTCATCATCTAAATGGGTTTTACAACTAAAAAGCTAAAAACCCTAACTTGAATATCAAATCATAAAGATGAAATTCGGAGTTAGAACTTACCATCACTATCACAACGTAGCCGTGAACGAGGAGAACAACTTTAACTCTTGAGACCCGACCCGAATCACTCTTCTTCATCCCCGATTCGAGCTTTCTCTCTCTAAACCCTTTACTCTCTCTCTAGGGTTTGGGGTGTGAGTGGGAGGGAAGAAATGAGAAAAAAATGAGGTTTGGATAAGATTGGGATCAGTTTTATGGCCAAAGACCAGTCCATATATGAAATACCAACTTTGCCCCTCATTTAACTCATTAAAAGGCTGAAAAGTACCAGAACGTGCCGATTGTCGCGCCGCGGAGCAAATTTGTCGCGCCGTGGCCCAAAGGGTGATTTTAGATCACTTTTTTTTAAGCTTTCTGACCCTCAAAATAGGCATTTGTCGTGCCGTGGCCATTCTGGTCGCGCCGTGACAATTGCCTGTTTCATCCGAACTTCAGCAAACTTGTTTTGGCCATAACTTTTTGACCGTAACTCCGTTTTCGATGAATCAAATATCGTTGGAAACGTAATGAGATTTCCTTTCTAATGGTAAGGTTTTGAAATATCAACTCAAACTTTATTTGGGGTCGAAAAGGTACGTACACATCTTGTAACTCAAACAACGTCCAGTTTTCTTCGACATTCGAACAAGAAACACGTACACGCTTGGTACACTTCATGCACTCATCGTACAATCATCTTTATACTATTATACAACCAAGTATGAATATTCTAAAGTTCATCACGTACCTTGGACATATTATGATGAAAAACGGGATGTTACAACTCTCCCCCACTTAAATTCAATCACATCCTCGTGATCCTCATCACTTAACTAATCCGGACCTACACCCAACGGTCCTTCGACACCCTCTAAACTCGATGTCCATAACAAATCCCAATAACAATTTTCATTAATCCGAAGTTTTCACCACACGCTAATAATCACTAGCGTGCATTACCGCAACAACCGATATTTCCCGCGCTCAACGTTCAAACTGCCCCCATTAAAACTCTGTACTTTAACAGTCCATAACGCACCACTCAACCGGTCAATCAAGTATGTTCTCTATTTCAAGAATGAACCTCCCTCATTTCCGCAACCGGATTATTCCTTCAACAAAGAAATTTTGGTATCACCAAAATAATCACCCTAGGGAACACAAACTTTCCCATGAATGGATCCGCACACGACCTTCCGTCTCTGAATTAATCCAGGATGACAATAATACACCACAAGTTAGACAAAACATCAACGCTTGACACAGGGTTTCTCCCCTAAACCCAACAACACATCCATACAATACGGCTTCCTAGCACTAACATGGAAACTATTTGTGTACTAGAATCCTGCCAACAGCGAATTATCATCCCAACAATTCGCAATTCGTCACGCGTCCTTCAAAAGTATTCACCAATGTCAGGTGAATCCTCCAACCTAGACCGTCCGTTAAGGATGGTTTCGACATTTCAATGCGGCTAACGGGTCGCATCACTAGGGAATGCACCCTCGCAAACAAACAAAACCCGCGTGTCTCTAAGTGAGACAATCAGAAATAGAACTACCCGCCTCACAGTCATCCATAAAGTGGAATAATCCACCGACAATATCCACAATCACGTTTCCCGAAAGGGAAAATACAGTATCCATACCGAAATCGAACTCGTACCTACTCAACAGCACTATCCGGGTTTCGCACCAACTCAATTTTACATCACGAGAGCACCCGCAATGACAGTTACATTCTCTCACGTTCGTGATTTCAAACTTCACACTTGGTCTCATACCGCACTTGGTACTGCACGACCACCTTATACAAGAAGACTTACGCTTCACTTGATCTAACACCACCGGAGATTCCTCGGGCGGCAGTAAAAACTCCCCCACTTAGGATTTATCTCTCCATTCTCACCGCCAAGATGATAACATCCCGCGGAATTGTAATTCCACGTCACACCTGACCATTCTCACCGTTGGTCATAAACATCAAATCACCACAAATTCACTTTAGGCTCTCAGAGCCGACATGTACAACCACTTGAGACGTCGTACACGCGACGACATCGCACCGTCATACCACAAATCATAATTAACAGCTCTTCACCGTTCACAAAGCGAACTCCACCAAAGTCCCACACACGCCTCTATGACTATGCATATGCCACTCCGCTTAATCAGTCGTGCATCACAGTCGAGATCACCCGACCTTCTACGCAACAAACCATTATCAACAATTGCTCACTCTCATGGGAAAGAGTGACCAATCGGACACAATAATTGCATCGACCGCAATATCAACGCTTCATCATAACCTTCGACCTAATCGACCATTAAGCCCATCACCGGCTCACCGGTCATCCTTACTCGTCCATCACATAAGAGCAACAAGATTCGCTCATCTACCACTTCATAAGAAGTATTTACTGCAATGCTCCTAAACTTCGACCTTCGCAACCATCAAATTACTATCACCCGTCGATCACTATTTAAAATCTTCGATGCTTCCAAAGGGTATCTCACAGGCACCCTAAGCACAAAGTGATCACACCATCACCGGAGTTGAACATTACACTAGCAGAAGGCACATGACGCCGTGTCATGCAGACTCCCACCACAATCAACCGAATTTTTTTTTTGAAACTCGATCTTTAGGTTCCATACACCCGATGTCACCCAGCTCTCAATAATAATGACCCGCAGTCATACCTACCCGGAAAACCTTACGGTTTATCGTCTTATCGAAAGTTCCTAGCGATCACACGCTACCCGCAATTGTCCACAAGGCCAAACAATATAGCCTCACGTAACCCTTTATCTAACACTAAAGAGATGCTTGGAAACAACAAGTCTTACACTCTTTCGTACATCGACACGACCACATCATCAAGGGGTATTCCGTTAGAAATGTTACTCTATAATCCACTACGCACTAACAGACTACGCAATAACCGTCATACGGGTCCCACTCCCAGGAGTTTAAAGACCCGAAGACTCCTCGATTTCGCCAATTCCAAGGCGACTTCATGACAAGAATCCTAACACGATTATCTAACCACACTCTACCGAGTGTAACTTAAAACTACAATCATTAGACTTATTGCATTCCATTACGGAATTCAAGTCTTCGCCGCACACACGCACACGTAAATCGGTCATCCTAGTTACGATGGGTAACTAAAACCAATAACAATCTCAACAGTGCACCCACTACTTAGGGTGACTAAGCACGCACCAAACTCGTGAGTTGGCTCGCTCACTTAACTAATCGAATCCATCGTAACACTTCTCGACTCGTAAAGAACTCGACGTGACAACAATCACATCACCCGAGACAACTATAACCTAGGAACCATTAAAAGATTCCTCATTCATCCCGAATCTACCCCAACCATGCCACGTTTCCTCCGCTCGGTACCCGTCATGTCATGCTCGATGTCAAGATACACTTTCTTAATAATGGTGATCAATCACTATTACAAATGCGTACCTTACCATTTCCACATGGTCATGCAAAGTACTTTACCCGGACTGACGCAGCATTCACACAAAATAACACGCGATAACTCCTAGTACCCGAATGACCCAAGTCCTTACCGTGAACTTGATCACTCAAACCGCCAAACATGCGAATCTCTACAATAGATTCGTCCCTAGGACACCGCACCAAAAGATACCTGTATATATACACCAATATACAATAATAATAATAAACGTACACAAGTACACCACAATGACAAGTCAACCTACAACCTAGGTGACTATCACTAAAACAACATCTAAGTTAGCCTACTTACATTAGGCACTAGCGATCTAAGGCATTAATTTACACATGAAATAGGGCCCCACTAAATTTCACATTGGACAAGCACAAGTCCTAGTTAGTCACCTACTCTAAGGCACTAACAAATCTCAATCCGACCTGTAATCCTACAAGTCCCGCAATTAATGCACCACTATCACTAAGTCTAAGACTAGGCACCTATTCCAAGGTCACCTAATTCCCTTAGACCATGCTCTGATACCACTTGTAACTACCCAACCCGTTATCCAACCGAAAATGCTTAATTTTTTTTTTAAAACAGTCCAGTTTCAGGCATATGGAGTGCCGCTCCATATAGGGGCGCGCCGCTCCAAAGTGGCCTGTCCACTTTCTTTTTATGCTCGTTCGTAAAACACGTTCTGCAACACTTTTATACGAAACAATTTATCATAACACGTCAATATAAGTAAAACTAAGAGTTTCCCACAATAAAATCGAGTTTTACAGCACCGGGCCCACATCGACCCAAATTACGACAAAGTGACCATTTCGACCCATTTTAGTTTAATACAAAACATAGACCGAGCATGGCGATTGGGAATACGCTACCCAATCCTAATCAAATCCAACATCGCGTCTTCTAAAGCAAACTACGCAAGTCCACTAGTCCCGCACGCTTACCCGAGCCATCCTCCACGCAAATCTATAAAAAAATGTAAACAACGAGAGGGTAAGCTAACGCTTAGTGAATGCAATAATTATACATATACATATATAATATACCAACTTACAAACACTTACACAAATACCTCATACACGCTAGCAATTTACATGGCATACCATCGCAAAGTGTAACGCTAAATCTCCAAGACCACAAGCTAGCACAAACAATAGCATATATAACTCGAACAATATAATATGCTACACTACAACACATAACCATGGTTAACCAATAGTACAAGGGAATGGTACTTCAAATTTCCCATCGGTGTTCCCAACAACCGTTAGTGGACAACAAATTATAACACTAACCCCGGAGTGGTATCGATCGCCCGAACTTTAAACCCACCCGTCACGTGTAATGTGGTATCGAACGCCCGAACTTTAAACCCACACACATATATGACATGGCATCGAATGCCTGAACTTAAACCCATATCATATATTGACCCGATGTGGTATCGACCGCCCGAACTTAAACCCACATCGAATCTCGTACAAGTAAATACATTATATACACATATGCATAATCATTCCACTCACCTCGTGAACTCGAGCATTACAAACCATGCGCAAAATCTTCACCACATGCAACCGAGCAAGATTTTACCTATAATACGCATATAGGTATACACATAATCAACATACAACCCCATTTGGACTCTCGCCCCGCCCAAATGAACAACAAGTGCAAAATACACCCTTTTGCACTTTTAACGCTACCCGAAGGTCTAAAACTAACGAGACTAGTTCCCGCGTTCCCGGAATACCCAAATATGTCAACTTTAACCTCTAAACGCATACTAGCTCGTATTTTACACAAAACCCATTCCATGGTTGACTAAGTTTGACTTTATTGCTAAAACACCAAATTTTAACCTAAAATCACTTCTCGCGAGTAATTACATCAAAAGCATCATTTAACACTTAACAAATGCGTTTAACATCCAATTAATCCAAATTAGTGTCATCCTCAATTTTGACCCAATTCAAATTGCTCATTTTGCCCAAAGTCATAAAACGCCCCAAAATCACTAACGACTAGTGATTATATTTCCAAGACAACCACTAACACTTAAATCAAGTATTTACCTACTTGATTTACCAAAACTTGACTTAAAACTTAATTTGACACCGAATCAAGCTTACTTGTTCCGAAATACCCATTTGACCCGTTTTGACCTAAATTAGGGTTTACACCCAAAAACCAAGTCAACACAAGTGTTCTAACGTTTAACCAACACACGCAAGACTCAAACTCATAATTTCATCACTCGAAACCCATTTTGACACATAAACCTTAATTTTGACCCATTTCAAAATTGGTCAACTCAAATACACCCAAAAGGGTTCCACCGCTTCCAAAATCACTAAACTAAGTGATTACACCCAAAACCAAAGCCTAATCATGGCCAAAACGTCAATCAACCCAAAACTCGCCATGTATAGTTTCCATAAACCCACTTCATCATCTAAATGGGTTTTACAACTAAAAAGCTAAAAACCCTAACTTGAATATCAAATCATAAAGATGAATTTCGGAGTTAGAACTTACCATCACTATCACAACGTAGCCATGAACGAGGAGAATAACTTTAACTCTTGAGACCCGACCCGAATCACTCTTCTTCATCCCCGATTCGAGCTTTCTCTCTCTAAACCCTTTACTCTCTCTCTAGGGCTTGGGTGTGAGTGGGAGGGAAGAAATGAGAAGGAAATGAGGTTTGGATAAGATTGGGATCAGTTTTATGGCCAAAGACCCGTCCATATGTGAAATACCAACTTTGCCCCTCATTTAACTCATTAAAAGGCTGAAAAGTACCAGAACGTGCCTATTGTCGCGCCGCGGAGCAAATTTGTCGCGCCGTGGCCCAAAGGGTGATTTTAGATCACTTTTTTTAAGCTTTCTGACCCTCAAAATAGGCATTTGTCGCGCCGTGGCCATTCTAATCGCGCCCTGACAATTGCCTGTTTCATCCGAACTTCAGCAAACTTGTTTTGGCCATAACTTTTTGACCGTAACTCTGTTTTCGATGAATCAAATATCGTTGAAAATGTAATGAGATTTCCTTTCTAATGGTAAGGTTTTGAAATATCAACTTAAACTTTATTTGGGGTCGAAAAGGTACGTACACATTTTGTAACTCAAACAACGTCCAGTTTTCTTCGACATTCGAACAAGAAACACGTACACGCTTGGTACACTTCATGCACTCATCGTACAATCATCTTTATACTATTATACAACCAAGTATAAATATTCTAAAGTTCATCACGTACCTTGGACATGTTATGATGAAAAACGGGATGTTACAACAAAATTTGCTCATCTTTTGATATGTGTTAGTTTGACTTGTCCTTGAAGAATGTCCACTGACCTAGCTTGATTTACATGTCCCTAGCTCCAGTTATAGCCAATACGAGATCAGTGCGCGGTCAGAAACTGATTTGGCAAACCATAAATGTACCCCTTCTGATTCCTGACTTATAGACATCGTATGAGACCCTGGCTGAACTTTTTAGAATTGATTTTGAGTATGCTTGTGATCTGGAGTTTTCCATGTTTGTATGAATTTTGTGCTATGAGATATTATGTGAAGTTTGCTACATGTACATGAACTTTATGCATGACGATAAACTGTGATTGAGAAAATGACCATTTATGAACCAAAACGAGCTGTTTGACTTAGGTTTGACATGTTGACCAACATTTGACATGAACCTACTGATGTTGACCTTAGTTGACTACTTTGACCAAGTTTGACTTTTGGTTTGACTTTGGTTGACTTTGTTTGACTTGCATGAACTAGTTGATTATATGTTGACTTTTAATTTGAAACGCGTCGAGTCGAGCAATCAGACAACTTACTCTATGAAACCAAATTTATATAAGACTTATATGTTGACCAACCTAAATATGTATACTTAGGTTGCACTTCTCGGTACTAAATCACACAAGTTATTTGTCTATTTTTCAATTCGAGCTTTAATTCAAAGGTGAGTCTACAGTCCAGCTTTTTACATGTTTTCAGGGATGAGAATACACGCTGTTGTACTTACATTTTCAAATGCTTTTATGTTGACACGAGTACTTATTATACATATTGAGTTTGATCACAAAGCCCCTGGCTTGAATACTTTTAATACCATCAGGCAAGCACAATTTAGATGGACGGATCCGTTAGGTTGGCAACCTCACCCTACTTTATAACTGTGGTGCATTTACTTTGAACATTATATACACACGATCAAGTGTATAACATTTTATGGGGTAAAGGGGGTATAGTGGATTCTATACTCTGGTCATTGTTAGTATTCAGGTGCTTATAGATTATGTATACGTTTCACAACTTGGAGTTGTACTTTTGAAATCTCGTGGTCAATGAACTTGAACTTATTTATGATAACTGTATTTTAGATACTATTCAACGTTATTTAAAACTGTGGTTTACGAACAAATGAGATAAATCTTGACATGGTATTGTCTACAAATACTTGAAACTTGACATGGTAGTGTCAACAAGCTTTTAGAAAGGGACAGGGTGTTTTCCACAGACTTTTAACATTAAACCTTGGTGGTCTTCCACTAGTAAATGTTTTGGAATATTATTTCTTAAACATACTTTATTGTTTGCCTAAAACCTGTAGATTCACTCAACATTATTGTTGATCCGTTTTGCGTGTTTTATTCTCAAGTATTAATTGCTTCCGATGTAAAATATTGCTGTTACGTAGAAGTCAAGCCAAGCACTGGGACCAGAGTTAACATTCCGTTAAAGGGATTTTTGACGGGGTGTTATATATGGTATCAGAGCCTAGGGTATAGGGAACTAGGATACATTAGTGTGTCTAACCGTAGGGCACATTAGTGAAGTCTAGTCTATAGCCGTGTGTCTTGGATGACTTTTATACACTATACTTGCATTGTTTGCTTCACAATACTACATGTAGGGCTGCACATTACATCACGTACATATACACCTTATACCCATATGATATGAACTTAAACTAAACGCTATACTATGAATCACATACGTACACGCGACGCGAGATTTAACTAAATTAAGTTGACTACGCCATCTTGAACTGATGGAGTGATGTCAAATGGAAATGTGAGATAGCGTAATGTAATGACCAGGATTACATTACGGTAACTCATATAGAAGTTCCGACGTCACAAAATAAGGAATTGGGGCCGAGTCAAGTAGGTTACTTGGATAAACAACGTTTAGAAAACAAATCGTGTAATCCCAAATGTGAGAAGAAACTTACACTGTGCAAACTAATTGTTAATATAACTTGTAAGTAACTTGTAATCATGACACAAATCGTCACTGCTAGACACTGTCTTTCACCACCGATCACTACTTGTCACTACAAAGACAATACTTGAACACACCCGTCATCTCATACCACTCAACGCCGCCTCTCACTGCTAGTCACGACTGATCACTACTCCTCACTGTTTGTCATTACTAAATACTACTTACTGCTACCCCTTGCTACTTGCTACTACTCAACACTACTCATTACTACTTACCACTACAAAACACTACTCGTCACTACAAACACCTCCACGCTTTACTACTCGCTACTATGTATCACAACTCATTTCTGATACGTCTTCAGAGGAGGAATTCCTGATAATAGCCCACACAATATGTAGTAGATATTGTCTACTCGATTTCTAACTTACCTATCATTCAGCCACCCGCCGTTCATGAATTTTTTTTTTCTCAACACGAGTCTACCGACCGATAACTATTATGTCTTTTTGGGCGCAATTAGTATACATGTGTATATACTTATGATGCGAGCATGCTATCTAATAACTTATACGTCACTACTATCATCACTGCTTATCGCAATCCATCGCTACTTATCGCTAACGCCATCACTCATTGCTACTAGTAATATTACTTTTTACCGTATCCTTTCTCATTCTGTCCCAACGTACTTTTCTTAAGCGGCAATCATTTTCATTATACCCACAAACATTACCAACCAACTTTGAACACATCGACGCGAACTACACTTCATCTGTTTCCCGCGAGACACACGTCTGGGAGTTTGTACCAACCCTTTTCGATTAAATATCAGATTTTTCTTGAGTTGCCATTACACCTTGTTCATTTCGTTTTCCATGAAATTCGTCACGAAATTGTTCTCACTCATCAATCATAATGTCTATATATGCTGTCAACACCGGTTCTGATTGAAGCTTTAACGCTAGAGAATTTGGTCACAACGTTTATAACCCTGTACCTTCCTTAGACAACGTGTACTCTATAGAACTATTAAACTAGGAAGTTTAAACCTCGTGGTTGAAACAAACTGGTTATCCGACGATACAACCGAGGCAGCTATGACCAGAAGGCTATTCGGATTCCTTTCATCGATGATAATGGTGTACGGAGAGGAGATCAGTACACCGTCATATTACACTAATTATGCGAAGGTCCAGAAGTACATGAGATGAGAATGTCTCGTAATTCTGGCACATGTGAGTAAATATGAATCGACATTTAAGAGACCCGAATCTATCCTGACTATTAGAGATCGTCATGGGGTTACACATCCACCTCATCGTGAAGTCGAATTTCGAATTGATTTGGTGCCAGCAGCTGCACCCGTTACGCCTACAATATACGGATTTGCACCTTTGGGACTACAAGAGATTCCCATGGCGAAGAACATCAGGGTTGTAATGCCCTAATTTGTGACAGGTACTAGAAGGTGGGTCACATAACCATGAATTTCCGAGTTGGAGCTCCGGCCTTATTTGTTAAGAAGAAAAAGGATGGGTCGATGAGATTTTGTATCGACTATAGAGAGTTGAACAAGTTGACAACTATTTGATCAACTTATTTGATGACTTATTTGAGTTTGATCAACTACAGGGATCTAGTTGTTATTCAAAGATTGATCTGAGGTCCGGATATCACCAATTGAGAGTCAAAGAGGCTGATGTCCCAAAGACGGTGTTTAGAACACGTTATAGACATTATGAGTTTACAGTGATGCCGTTTGGTTTGACGAATGCACCGGCAGTGTTCATGGATCTCATGAACCGTGTGTTTAAGCCATACCTAGATAAATTCGTCATTGTGATTATTGATGATATATTGGTGTACTCCAAGAACAAGAAAGAGCACGAACAGCATCTACGTTCGATATTGACTATGCTTAGAAAAGAGCAGTTGTATGCAAAATTCTCTAAGTGTGACTTTTGGTTACTAGAGGTACAATTTCTTGGCCATGTTGTAGGGGCCAATGGAATACAGGTCGATCCAGCAAAGATTGAGTTGGTTAAGAATTGGGAAACTCCAAAGATGCCAACTCAGATCCGGCAATTTTTGGGTCTAGCTGGTTACTACAGGAGATTCATTGACGGATTCTCTAAGATTGCCCGACCATTAACCGCGTTGACTCACAAAGGCAAGAAGTATGAGTGGTCAGAACTCAGAACCGCAATAAACTACATTTCAGATGTTGAAGGAGAAGTTAACAACTGCACCGATATTGTCTCTACCCGAGGGAAGTGAAGATTTTGTTATTTATTGTGATGCCTCACGTCAAGGAATGGGTTGCGTGCTTATGCAACGAAACAAGATTATTGCTTATGGATCACGACAGTTAAAGATTCATGAGCAGAACTACACTACGCACGACCTTAAACTAGAAGCTGTTGTCTTTGCACTTAAAATGTAGAGACACTACCTGTATGGAACCAAGTTTACTATCTTCACCAACCATAAGAGTTTACAGCACATATTTGATCAGAAACAGCTCAACATGAGACAACGACGTTGGATGGAACTACTTAACGATTACAACTGCGAACTTCAATATCATCCGGGCAATGCGAATGTTGTCGCGGATGCTTTAAGCAGAAAAGAGAGAGAGAAACTTCTCTGGGTTAAAGCGCTTAACATAGTTGTCCGTACGAATCTCACATCACAGATCTACGAAGCACAACGAGAGGCCGTGAAGCAAGAAAATGTCGATGATGAATTTACCAGAGGGATGGATAAGAAATTTGACATTAAAAAGGACGGAACACGGTATTTTGCAAATCGAATCTGGGTACCAAAGTTTGGTGGATTGAGAGAGCTAGTGTTGGAGGAAGCACACAAGTCAAGATACTCAATTCATCCGGGGTCAGATAAAATGTACCAAGATTTGAAGGCGTTTTATTGGTGGCCGAATTTGAAAGCTGACATTGCTACCTATGTCGGAAAGTGCTTGACTTGCGCTAAAGTCAAGGTTGAACATCAGAAGCCATCAGGGTTATTAACTCAACCAGAGATTCCCCAGTAGAAATGGGAAGGTATTACCATGGACTTCATCACGAAACTGCCGAGAACGGTGGGAGGTTACAATACTATTTGGGTTATCGTGGATCGTCTCATTAAGTCTGCACGCTTCTTACCGATAAGAGAAACTGAGAAAATGGAGAAGTTGGCTCAAGTCTACATTAAGGAAGTCGTCTCTAGGCATGGAGTGCCTATATCTATTATATCCGATCGTGACAGCAGATTCACTTCCAGGTTTTGGCAGTCATTACAGAAAGCAATGGGGTCTCGTTTAGATATGAGTACAGCATATCACCCCCAGACCGATGGCCAGAGCGAACGAACTATTCAAACTTTAGAATATATGTTGCGAGCATGTGTCATTAATTTCGGGAACGGATGGGATAAGTACTTACTACTAGCTGAGTTCTCATACAATAATAGCTACCATGTGAGCATAAAAGCTGCACCTTTCGAAGCGTTGTACGGAAGGAAGTGTAGATCTCCCGTATGTTGGAGCGAATTGGGGGATAGTCAGGACCGTTCGAGATAACTAAAAGGGTTGGACCGGTGGCTTACAAGTTGGAACTGCACAAGCACTCAGTGGTATACATGACACTTTTCATGTATCCAACCTGAAGAAGTGCTTAGCCGATGAGAATTTGATTATTCCTTTAGAGGAACTGCGTATCGATGACAAACTTCATTTCATTGATGAACCTGTTGAAGTCCTGGGCCGTGAGGTTAAAAAGTTAAAGCAAAGCAGAATTCCCATCGTTAAGGTTCGGTGGAACGCGAGAAGAGGACCAGAGTTCACGTGGGAGCGTGAAGATCAAATGAGGCTGAAATACCCGCAACTGTTTCCAGAAGGAACTACTTCAGCGGACGCTCACTAAAATTTCGGGACAAAATTTTCAATAACAGGTGGGTAATGTAACAACCCTGCTTTTTCCGTCACTTCCGTTAACTTTCTGTTAGTTTATTTAACGGTGATTACTTAACGTTATGTGTTTATGTAATATATACGTACTTGATTCTTGGAGGGTTACGATAATTAAGATGAGTTAATATTAATTTGAATAAATATTTCGGATAAAGAAACACGATAAAAACGATACGGTTTTGATAACTGCTTTTTGAGCAACGAAACGCTCGGGTTTATTTTAATAATTATTTTAATAATTATTAACTTTTTAAAAATATTTAATTTATTGGGTTTTTAATAAACTATAAGTTTGGTTGCGTTTTAACTACCGGTTTAGCGTTCCGGGCCTTCGGTACGTCTAAACGGCACTTGAGACGAGCCACGAGTACACGCTTTTGCAAAATGAGAGCCGGGAACACCACCCATGGGCCATTCGGACGTGACCCATTGATGTGTGCAGCGGGGTGTACGAAATAGTATTAATTTAAATACGAAATACGATGAAATATTACACAAGTTTTAATTATTTATTTACAAAATGGATATACCTAAACCTTGCTACAACACTATAGGTAGTGTACCTAATCGTAGAGTAGTATAGTTTTTAGTAACTCCGGTTCGTTCCACAGGGAGCGGGCTTATTGCACACTATATTTTTAAACAATTATATTTGTACAAAATATATTATATTGATAATATATAAAAGGAGGTTTACCGTTTAATGACTGGTTTGTCGATTTTATATTTTAAGTTACAATTAAAACCTAATGCAAAATATAAATGACGATAATTAAAGTAGCAAAAAATAAATGACAATAAATAAATGACGTTAAATAAAATAGCGAGTAAATAAAAGTACGATGAAATATGAAATAAAATATATTATGCTTATTTAAACTTCCGTAACCATGATGGTTGACGTGTTGATTTTAATTTTATGCCCATGGGTTAATTGTCCTTTGTCCTGGATTATTTAATATATCCGTCTGGTTTTTGTCCATAACAGTCCATCGATCATAAATTTAAAGTGCGAGTGTCCTCATCAAATTATCCTTATACCCGAAGTCAAATATTCCAACTAATTGGGGACTTAAACTGTAACAAAGTTTTAATACTTTGTTTAATAATTACACCAGGATATCGACTGCGTGTAACCCAAGGTTTTAATACTTTGTTATCAATTATGCCAAGTGTCCTTGTACATAATTTCACCCCTGTTTTAATAATTCCATAGACTATTAATCCATTCCCGTGTCCGGTTAAATGAACGATTATTCGTACATATAAATATCCCGCCCATCGTGTCCGATCGAGTATATATGGTTATTTATAGGGACGTCCAATTGTAAATTTTTATATTAAAATTAACAAACTATCATTTAGTTAAACAAATATAAAGCCCATTAATAGCCCATAGTCTAATTTCCACAAGTGTCGTTCTTTTGTCCAAACCCCAATTAAGGTACAAAGCCCAATTACCCCATCTTTAATATTTAGTCCAACATCATGATTACTTTAGCTCAAATAAGCATAATAATAACTTAAGTACGAGACATTAATTTAAAAGAGAGAACATAGCTTACATTGATTATTTATCGCGTAGTGTTACACGGACAAGGCTCCGACTTTAAAACCCGTAAAATAACCTTTACATAACCCGAACTAATCTAATATAAAACTACCCTATACTATATATATTATATATATATTTAATTATTTATTTATTACAGAGTATTATTATTATTATTTTTATGTCTAAAACTCGGCAGAAAACGTTGATATTTATAGGACATTTCTGAAATTTCAAACTCCGCGAGTTGCGGTACTTTTACCTTCAAACTCCGCGAGTCGCGGAGTTCGTAAATCCAGCTCACACAAGTTTGGATCCTAGTCTGCCGACGGTTTTAATATATAAATATAATATATATATATATATATATAATTTATATAATTAATTATATACTATATTATATTTATATACATAGTTAACTTGTAATTTTTAGTCCGTTGTGTCGAGCGTTGAGAGTTGACTCTGGTCCCGGTTCCGAATTTTCGAACGTCCTTGCGTACAATTTAATATCTTGTACTTTGCGTTTTGAATCTTGTACTCTTGTAATTCTGAGACGTTTCTTATCAATAATTGGAACCTCTTTGATTGTATTTTGTACTTTTGAGCTTTTTGGTCGTTTGCGTCTTCAATTCGTCATTTTCGCCTTTTATCTTCGCACTTATTTAATAAAAACGATTACAACTTAAAATAGAACAATTACAACTAAATAATTTACATATTGGGAGGATATTGCTACAAAATATATGTTCATTTGGAGCACTATCAAATATCCCCACACTTGAACGTTGCTTGTCCTCAAGCAATACATAACTTGAAATAATATAATACATCACACGAATCACTTCTTTATTCTTCACACTTTGTACATCAGTGATTTTGATATGGCGATAAAAATAATGATAGTAACGATAGAACCATGGTTAAAGGTGGGTGTGTCATCCACAGTTGCCTCGGGTTTAGGTCAACGACACTTGCAATCAAATAGCCGATTTACTTTCGGTTTCCAAAGCAAAGTGCACATTTGAAAGGCGGTTTACAGTCCCACATGACTATGAAAATGTAGATCCTTAAGGAAATTGGATCTTTATGAAAATATTTGATATTTTGAAAATTCAATCTAGCTTTTACCCTAGATAAGTTTTCCGGAATAACCCTTCACCGGTGTTGCAAAATATTTTTGTGGGTTTTGTGGGTTTCAGATTTGAAAATTTTAGCTCAAAACTTATGGTTTTGTGTCACCCACTTGCTAACCATGTATTAGGAAAGCAACACGTCCAATATACTTGCTCCGTATATTACCTTTCGGTAAACTACCGTCCGGTTGTAAAGGAAAGCGTTGAACAAGCAACTGTTAAGGCAATGTCCCCTGACATGCTTTTGTTCTTGGTCTAAAATGTGTCGGATGCTATTACTATCCTTTGTAAGAGCAATAGTAAAGATCATCCTATAATTTTTCTGGTCTGGCACAAAGTCCTGTCTTCGACCATGCTATGAAACCACCGTTCTTACGGTTGATACCCGATTTGGTTCAGGTGACCTAATGAATTCCAGGTAAATTCCTAGGATTTTACGTTCAATGGTAATGAACGCATTGAAAATAGGTTTTCAGAAAACAAATCGGCTTGTAATTTTGATCAAAATATTTTCTCGTTCAAGCTCGAGTTTAGATATCATCGAATTCCATGAGTTTGTAATTCTCAATCTTTAAGGTCAATCTCAAGGATTGAGTAATATCAGTCTTAAAAGCTGCTTTTTAATCTTTTAAGGAGATTATCCTTTCTGGGGGTCTGATTCATTAGTCTTATCAAGCTAATTTGCACGGCGCCCTCCCCATTTTACGAGACAGATCCTCTCATGGTTAGGATAAGTCTGACCACTTGGCGACCCTGTTTGATGCTGAGGTCCGTGGATTTCCTGCTGATTTTAGAGATGACTTTTCTAGATTTTTTGTCAACCTACAGCTGGTCTGGACGACAACTTCTTGACCTAAATCAAGAAGCGCGTGTCTTTTTCGGAAGACTTTACTTCCTTTTAATGATGGAATTGATTCATCGTGTAGATCCATCTTTTCTTTTCTTTCATCGGGTAAAATAGTTAATTTAGTCCAAAACAAAAGCACCTGCAATAAAATTTACAGAAACATGTGCTAGATAGTTTTTAATTGAATAACTAGGTACATTCTCCCCACACTTAGTTTCTTTCTTTGCCTTTTTATTCTCCTTTATTCCATTTTAAATGAATTCAAGCGTTTTAGGGTGTTTCTCAATTTATGTCCTTTCCGAGGTAATGATAATTTTGGTATTTATACCTAGTTTTCACCGTTCATAAATATATATAAACATGATTTTAAATTCATTTAGTTGAAAATTTTTCAAATTTTCATAAAATTTGGCGAATAAACCAAGTATAAACCCGAGAGAATTTATAACCCTTCCCCACACTTGAGATCATGCAATGTCCTCATTTGCATGAAATCAGACTCTAATTATAAATTCATAAGGGTGATTAGTGTAGAAAAGTGATTGAAAATACCCAGTTTGTAATTACAAAGCTCGTCGAATGATAGATGGCGCGCCTCATCGTTCATTCCTTCTTGTTTTATCACACATGCTTTTTTTCAAAAACGGCTGCTTTTCTGAACTGTTTACTAATATTTGAAAAAGCGTCTTTTACCCTAATCATGCATTTTTATTAACGAGTTATGCACTAACCCGAACCCCTAATTTAACGTTAAGTGGGGTTAGACTTCCCCACACTTAGCTGACGACATGTGAAGTCGGTAGAATAAGTTCCACGAATTAGAATAGTGAGCCAGTTATTTACATCTCGGGTGGTATAAAATATATAAATGGGTTTAAAGTTTAGAACCACCTGATCGTCACTACTTAATTCTTTTTTAAGTGTAGCTTTTAGTAAATGGATATATCTCTTTTATGGTTCTTGGTCAAATGGATCGATATACACCGACATATATATTATAGGGTGGACAATTCCTAACATTTCCTTCCTTTTATTCTCGGGATCAAAGTTTTCACCTCTATTACCCAATTGGGTGAAATCCGAGGTGTCATTATCTATTACAGCTCGTAGTTCATCTTTGGTAGATGACTCGTCTATTGAGAATATTGGGTTGGAAAGTTGTGGAATAGTGAATTTCAGGATCGAAGTAGATTCTTTTTCATTAACGGTACTTATCGGTCCCACTATTTTGGTATCGGGGGTAAAATTTTCAACGTTATCGTTTTTCTAAGAGTACCAATTTGTCACCCTTACTTCTTCTTCATTCATTGATTGGTCGATGATTTCGTCGGTAGAGGCTAATGTGTCGATATGTTGTAAAATTGGTAAAGCTGAATAAAAAGTATCATCGGGATAGTTGGTGATTTTGGAGCTCTCGAATTCATCAAAATTCGATGATATGAGATTTTCTTGCACAAGACTCCTCAAATCAACAGGTGTGTAATCTGATAGAGTTTCAGCTTGCCGGTTTACAAACTCTCTCATTTATTCATTTTGAGCATTGAGTTCTTCGAGTTTGATTTTCATATTGTCTAATAAATTTTCAGACACGTAATTTTCCTCGTCTACTGGTTGTTGAGTTTGGAAATATTCTTGGGAATAATCCCAATTTAAATTGTATTCTTCATAATCATTCCATTCAGGTTCCGTGGGTGCGTAATTTTCCATAGGAACGTAATAATAACATTCCCATGTTGAATGATAATCTCCACAGATTTCACAACCAGTTATTGTTTCGTCATTCGTGATCCAAGATTGACTGAACGAATTGTCATCAACACTCGGTTGAGAGTATTGATTTTGTATTTCATAAAGAGTTTCCAAAATATCTTTGAGACTTTTCATAATGCGCTTATTACCAAATTTTAATTATCCTATTAGTTATAAAAATAGAAAAACTTATATAAGTTGTCCAATTAATAGACTTTTCTGCTTTTGCCCACGTTTCGAATAGCCAATAGATGCAGCAGGGAGCCAGAACCCTTTAAATCGGAAGCTCACAACTCAGCCACTAACAAATCCAACTATTACTACGAAGCAGAAAATTTGGATGTCTATCAATTTAACCGCTTAAAATAATTTTTCGTTTTGAAATTTTAGAGAAGAAATAGAGAAAATTTCTAAGTCCTAAAAACTAGCGTGTCGAGAAATAAGAAAGAAAAAGAGTGCGCGTCGAAAAACATCGAAAAATAAAAATAAGAAAGATAGCGCGAAAAAATGGCGTCGCAAAATTCTAAAGCACCTAAATCTTAGTCTAAGGAATAAGCACTTAAGGAATTTTACGGCAAAGCCTAAAAATCTAGAAATAAAAATAAGCTACGGCAAAATACTAAGCTTAAAACTAGATATGAACGATAAAAATATAAATATTACGATTAACCGATTAAAAAGATACAAAAATAAAAATAAGCTTAAATTTTGATAAAATTATTTATTTTTATAAAAATATTATTTTTATATATTTATTTTATAAAAGTATTAATTTATATATATAAATAAAACTAATTAAAATTTAAAATACAATTTAATTAAAAATTAAAACTAATTATATTAAACTAATAAAGTAATTAGGGTTTAAAAATAATAATAAATAATATTACTCCGTAATTAAAGCGAAAATAGGGTTTCTGTCAGCGCGTCAGGGCGGCTCCGCGAGTTGCGTTGCCACGTGCCCTAAAATTCCGCAAGTCGCGGAGTTTGCATTTTCGTTTTTTTTTTATTTTATTGTTTTTCTAAAAATATATATAAATATATTTATACAAAAATAAATTAAAAATATAGAGTTTCGCCGAGTCCCCGGCAGCGGTGCCAAAAACTTGATGTGTGCAGCGGGGTGTACGAAATAGTATTAATTTAAATACGAAATACTACGAAATATTACACAAGTTTTAATTATTTATTTACAAAATGGATATACCTAAACCTTGCTACAACACTATAGGCAGTGTACCTAATCGTAGAGTAGTATAGTTTTTAGTAAGTCCGGTTCGCAAATCGATCTTTGATTAGACACTCGATCCTTGTAGATGATCAAAAAGATCGTCAATTCGTGGAAGAGGATACCGATTCTTGATAGTCAATTTGTTGAGTTCACGGTAGTCGATACACATACAGAAGGATCCATCCTTCTTCTTCACAAACAACACAGGTGCACCCCAAGGCGAGAAACTTGGTTAGATAAATCCACGGTCTAACAGTTCTTGTAGTTGGCTCTGTAATTCTTGCATCTCGGAAGGTACGAGTCTATAAGGTGCGCGAGCTACAGGTGCAGCTCCTGGTACTAAATCAATCTGAAACTCTACTGCTCTCTGCGGTGGCAATCCAGGCAATTCCTCTGGGAAGACATCGGAAAATTCGTTCATAATTCGAATGTCGTTCACGCTCTTCACCTCGGTTTCTACCGCTTTCACATGTGCCAGGACAGCAAAACGTCCCTTCTTCATAATCTTTTGCGCTTTCACGCAACTAATGAGGTTCAACTTCGAGGTACATCTCTCTCCATAGATATCCAGTGGTTCGCCATCTCCTTGTGGTATGCGAAGTGCTTTATCTCCACAGATAATATCGGCCCTTATCTTGCTCAACCAATCCATACCGACGATCACGTCAAAACTTCCCAGTTTGATAGGTATCAAGTCAATTTCTAAATCTGCACCAGCTATGTTGATGATAGCTCCTCTACTAATATGGTCAACTTTCTCAAGTTTTCCATTTGCGACCTCGACAAGCATACTCTCTTTTAACGGGACTAAAGACCAATTAATCTTATCGCAAAAATGTCTACATACATAACTTCTATCCGCACCAGTATCAAACAAGACAGAAGCTAAAAGATTGTTGATTTTGAATATACCTGTCACCAAGTCAGGGTTTTCGCGTGCGTCCCTTGCATTAACATTGAAAGCTCTAGCGCGCGGTGGTCCGCCATCTTTTCGCTTATTTGGACACGCATTTCTGAAATGGCCCGTCTGCTCGCATTCGTAACACTTCCTTGGCCCTGTGAGGTTCGGCTTCCCATTCAAAGTGGTGACCTTGCAGTCTTTTCCAACATGCCCAGACCGTTGGCACTTCTCGCAGACAACATTGCAATAGCCAGTGTGGTGTTTGTAACACCTCTTGCATTGTGGTAAGGTTCCTTTGTAGTTCGGGTTTGAGTTGGTGTTCGGATTGGGATTTCCACCGTTGTTGTTTCCCTGAAACCCTCATGTCGTTTCGCCGGGTTTTGATCATAGTTTCTTCCCCTGTTGTTGTTGTTGTTGTTATGGTTATCCCATTTGCGCTTCTCGCTAGTACCCGCTTCAGACTTAGTTTTCTCCAGTTCATCGATGGTTATTTGATTCATTAAAGTATGCGCCATGCGCATCGCTTCGGGAACATTTGGTGGTTTGGATGAGGTGACGTTTCCCTTAATGCTCTTAGGGAGTCCCCAGAAGTATCTCTCCATTCGCTTGAATTCTGGGGTGACCATTGTCGGACACATCAGGGCTAGTTCCAAAAATCTCCTGTTGTAACCATCAAGGTCGTTCCCAACAGCCTTTAACTTCATGAATTCCATTTCCATCTTTTGGATTTCAGTTCTCGGACAATACTCCTAGATCATGGCACACTTAAATTCCTACCATGGCGTAGCATACGCCTCATCAATGCCTTGTGCCTGTGCTATTGTGTTCCACCACGTGAGCGCGCCGTCAGGTAGCGTGCAAGAAGCAAATTTGGTTTTGCTGTCCTCCGAACAGTTGCTAACTCGGAATACTAATTCAAGTTTCTCGAACCATCTGGTGAGACCAACCGGTCCCTCAGTGCCGCTGAAGTTACGTAGTTTACAGCTCTGGAATTCCTTGTAAGTACACCCATTTCGAACGGGTTGAATAACCGGTGGTGGTGGTGGTGGCGGTGGCGGTGGAGCTTGGGGTTGCATTTTCGCAATGGCTGCGGCTACACGTTCTTGGATCATCTCTTCAATTTGAGTAGTAGTAGGTGTGGATCGACCGTTAGCCATGGTGTTCTATACAAACATTTTGTCTCAAGTCAAAATCCAGCATTCAATATATAATAATATAGTATATAACAACCAACATGTAAACAGCACAACACATGTTAATTAAGTAACGCAAGTTGATACAAGTACCGCAAAACACCATACAGTAACGTAAATAGAACACTTGTGCAAAAAGTAACATCACAAAGTTTCCATTCATTAATAATAAGTTTCATACATCATGATAGATTCGTACAATACATAAGTGAAATATGAAACTACAACTAGATTACATCATGAAATCTAATACAAAAGGTCCTACGGTGAAGGTGGGTGTAGGATGTCTAAAACCTGAGCCAACTGCTCCTCGAGCTCAGTAACCCGAGCTTGGAGGATTCCCACCTCCCTCCTCAGTTCCTCGTTAGAGGGAGATGGTGGGGCAGGCGGTGCAGGTGGTGCGGGTGGTGCCGGTGGTGCGGGTGGTGCAGACTGCACGAAATGGGGTGCAGACGTTCCGGCTCTAGAAATAGTCAGTACGTAACGGGGTGTCTTACGCACTTGTGGGTCGGCAGGGTACGGCACAAGCCGCTTACGAGAAGTAACCCTACGACGTCGACCAAACGCGTCAGTGAAGGCTCGTCCTCCGTTGATCCCCGGAATGATGGTACCGTTGAAGCGATACCGCTTCTTCGACGGGGTGGAGGGTGGCTGAATAGGTACATCAGTAGGGTCCTCATCATCACTGGAGTCGTCTGAGGATGTATCGTCGGATGAAGCATCAGTGGATGACGGGTCGTCCGAATCATGTGGTGGCTGTACAGGTGGCTGAACTGGTCGTCCTTGAGCGGTCATCATCTGTTGGTAACGAGCGGGTCCGATCTGAATGAGACGTCCGTCAGCGGCGCGTCGGCACCAATGGCAATACCGGTTACGGAATGGACCTTCCCCGAACTCCGCGGGAATCATAATCTCACCGGAGCGGGGCTGCGATCCTGAGGGTCCGGGGGCAGATGGAGCTGGAATCTCCGAAGGGTCCTGGGCTCCACTAGAAGTAACCACTGGGGCAGGCGCCTGGCTGCTAGTTGATAATGCTAAAAACGAACATATATTTCATAGCATTATTCCTCAAGAAAGACAAGCTTTTAGTTGCAATTGTTCTATTTACAAGCGATATTCGTTTATATTTTAAAAAGAGAAGATAAAAGGCAGATTCGACAAATTGAAGACAAAAAGGTCCAAAGAGCTAAAAAGTACAAGATACAATTAAAAAGGTTCAAAATATTGATGAGGAACGTCTCAAAATGACAAGAGTACAAGTTACAAGACGCAAAGTACACGATATAAAATTGTACGAAAGGACGTTCGAAAATCCGGAACCGGGACCTGAGCCAAGAAGAAACGCCCGACGCAACGGACCAAAAATATCTAGTCTACTATGCACAAGAATATAATATAATATATATATAATTATATATAATTATATATTATATTATATATTATTATTATATTACGTCGGCAAGAAGAAAACAAACCAATTTGGCTGGATCCAGGGTGGCCATGCGACTCGCATGGCCAGAGGCACAAATTCCATGCGAGTCGCATGGAGTAAAAATGTTGGTCAGGTCCTATATAAAGCAAGTTTTCTACGAGTTTTAAACACACAATATCTCTCTCTCAATATATACGATATATATATATAATTTATATTTTAATTTTAATTTTAATTATAATTCTAATAATAAGGGTATGTTAGCGAATGTTGTAAGGGTGTAAGTCGAAATTCTGTCCGTGTAACGCTACGCTATTTTTAATCATTGTAAGTTATGTTCAACCTTTTTATATTAATGTCTCGTAGCTAAATTATTATTATGCTTATTTAAAACGAAGTAATCATGATGTTAGGCTAATTACTAAAATTGGGTAATTGGGCTTTGTACCATAATTGGGGTTTGGATAAAAGAACGACACTTGTGGAAATTAGACTATGGGCTATTAATGGGCTTTATATTTGTTTAACTAAATGAAAGTTTGTTAATGTTAATATAAAGATTTACAATTGGGCGTCCCTATAAATTACCATATACACTCGATCGGACACGATGGGCGGGGTATTTATATGTACGAATAATCGTTCATTTAACCGGACACGGGAATGGATTAATAGCCACTAGAATAATTAAAACAGGGGTGAAATTACATTCAAGGGTAATTGGTGTAATTGTTAACAAAGTAGTAAAACCTTGGTTTACACGCAGTCGATAACCTGGTGTATTCATTAAACAAAGTATTAAAACCTTGTTACAATTCGAATCCCCAATTAGTTGGAATATTTAACTTCGGGTATAAGAATAATTTGACGAGGACACTCGCACTTTATATTTATGACTGATGGACTGTTATGGACAAAAACCAGACGGACATATTAAATAATCCAGGACAAAAGGACAATTAACCCATGGGCATAAAACTAAAATCAACACGTCAAACATCATGATTACGGAAGTTTAAATAAGCATAATTCTTTTATTTCATATTTAATTTCCTTTATTTTATATTTAATTGCACTTCTAATTATCGCACTTTTATTTATTGTTATTTAATCGTACTTTTTAATTATCGCAATTTTATTTTATCGCATTTTTATTATTCGCAAATTCATTATCGTTATTTACTTTACGCTTTAAAATTACGTCTTTTATTTATTTTATATTTTACATTAGGTTTTAACTGCGACTAAAGTTTTAAAATCGACAAACCGGTCATTAAACGGTAAAAACCCCCCTTTATAATAATAATATTACTTAAATATATATTTGTATTTTTATAAAAGTAAACTAATATAGCGTTGAGCTTTGTTTAAAGATTTCCCTGTGGAACGAACCGGACTTACTAAAAACTACACTACTGTACGATTAGGTACACTGCCTATAAGTGTTGTAGCAAGGTTTAAGTATATCCATTCTATAAATAAATAAATATCTTGTGTAAAATTGTATCGTATTTAATAGTTTTTCCTAGTAAAATATAAACTATTTTATATACGCCTCGCTGCACATCACTAGTCCCGAAAGATGAAGCGTTGGAGTCACTCGTGGGTAGCGGGATCGGTGTGTCGGTAGCAGCAGCAGGTGGGGTGGCTGACGAGTCTGAACTGCCCAAAACAATTGCAGGTGGAACATCCGACATCTGAACAAGGAAAAATAAATTTTTCCATGTCGGTAAGTCATAAAGCAAGCACGTATTAGGCCAACAGTTTAAATCATGTATAACAATAAGTAGCATGGCAATAATAACGAATCGTACAGAAGTAGCATGCAATCGAAAGCATGTGATATTATACAGTAGTGAAATCATGTAGTAGCATACGGCATATAGCAGTAAAAGTAAGCAGCAACATGCAGTAATTTCAGCAGAAACAAGTAAACTAGCAAGTTGTAGATTAGTCCTATTAGTGAATCCTACTCGAGTCGGTCTTAGACTCACTAATGCAACCTAATTCCCTACAACCAAGGCTCTGATACCAAATGTGATGCCCAGTACAAAACCATCATGTACGAATCATCAACAACAGGATCATTACAAGGTTAAGTACTATATGCTGTAATAAAAGAAGTTGCATTCACGATAAAAAGGTAATGTCATAACCGACATCAAATGTTTTACACAGACAGTATGCTTCTACGAATAGCAAGCATGAATAAATGTATGTGACCCTTAGGTCGTTACAAAACATAGTTTCAAATGTATTAAAGTTTGAATGCAAGATAAATAGTTCATGCGGTGATAACACTAGAGCAGCGGGTGTCTACGGCAAGACTAGCACGACAGCGGAAGCAAATAACCTTAAGCACCTGAGAAAAACATGCTTAAAAACGTCAACACAAAGGTTGGTGAGCTACAGTTTAAGTATAACAGTATGTAAGGTAGGCCACGAGATTTCAGTGCTACAAAGAGCGTTTCAAAATAGTATGATAAAGTATATGTTAACCGTGGGCACTTGGTAACTAACTTAACGTTTATACCCCCTGAAAGTACACTTGGCAAGTGCGTATGTCTACGAAGTATTAAACACTCGTTAAATGCTAGCGCGACTAGCCCGAGTGGGGATGTCAAACCCTATGGATTCATACCTAAGATTCGCATTCATGGTTCAAAAACCAATGATTAAACGTTACCGAGCTAAAGGGAATGTTTATGTCGTTGTATAACCCACACATATATATGTAACATCCCGTTTTTCCCGTACGTATCGAAAGGTACATACTTAATCGTTTGTACGTTTGTAACTCGTCGTTTAGGCGTAATTGTGTATATATATATATATATACTTGTTAATGTGTGCGTATATAAGTTTGTATATGAGTTTTGGTTAGCGTTAAGTCTTGTGAAGCTTAGATATGATGTTTAGACGTATATCGGAAGCATGAACGAATTGTAAGTCGTGTAAAATGATCTTTGGCTTAAGTGTTGTCGAAGTGTTCAGGCAAAGGCAAATGTCGCGCCGCGAAAATCTGGGCCGGTACGCGACATATAGAGCAAACCAGGATCAGAAAGGGACTTAAGAAGGGTCGATTTTCCTTTGTTACGTCGCGCCGCGACGAATTGGCCGCGCCGCGGCAGTCCTGCTGGACAAAATCCGGTTCTAGCTCAAATTAAATGAACTCAAGGGGCAAATTGGTAATTTGGTGTATAAATCTGATGGGAGCATTAAATCCCAACCACACACACATTTCATTTAATTTCTTTTCTCTTTTCTTCCCAATTTCTCTCCCAAAACTTAAAATCCATTTGGATTAAAAGTGAGATTTGGAGTTGGAGAATTGTGAATCAAACCTTGGAGCAAGATTTAAAGTTGTTCCTTGTATCTCTAGCTACGCGTTGATAGTCTCGGTAAGTTCTAACTCTAAGTTTTGAGTTTTAATTGATTAATGACTAGGGTTTGGTTACTAGAGACTTGTATGACCCATTTGGGGGTAAAATGGGTGAAATTGGGTTATGTTGTTGTTATGGAACCCTAATAACCATAATCTAGGGTTTGGTTTAATGAAATGGAGTTTGTAGGTGTTAATGGTATTGTCAAGCATTAAACACTTGTTAAAATGTTGTTGAAATGGTAAATAGGTCATGTTTGACAAGTTTGGTAGTGAAAGTGTTAAATGGATCCAAAATGGGCTAGTTGACCTAGTTTGGGTGAAATGGGTATGAATTACCCTAAGTTTATGTTAATTGAAGTTAGTAGACTTTAATGCACTAGCTTTAGTGGTTAAAGTCGGGTCTTGGCCATTTAAGGGCGGTATTGGTGTGGTTGAGTCATTTAATGTGAATTGGGTCATTAAATGCTCAAGTAAGTGTAATGTGGTTAATTCCACTAGTTGGTGTATTGAATGTGCACTTAATGAATTAGGTACATTGCCTTGAAGTTCGGACGTGCATAATTATCATCCTTGTGTCAAGGTGAGTGGAATAATTATATGCGTGTATATATGATGTATTTATTTGTGTAGTTGAGTTGTGAAGTGTCGACCTGTTAAGACACCACTCCTCACATAGCGAGTGAAGTGTTGATGTGTTAAGACACCACTCGGGAGTGAAGTATCGATGTGTTAAGATGCCACTCCGAGAGATGTAAAGAGTGAAGTGTCGATGTGCTAAGACACCACTCGGGGTGAAGTGCCGAAGTGTTAAGGCACCACCCGGGGTGAAGTATCGACGTGTTAAGATGCCACCCGTGGGGTTAGTGTACGAAGTGTTAAGTGCACTAATGGTTGTTATGAACTCCGACGGTTTTTAAACACCGTTCCCTCGTTCGTTTGGTTAACCATGGTTGTGTGTGTGGATTGTAGCATATTATATTGTTTAAACTATATGCTCTTGTTATGCTAGCTAGTATGGTGGAAGGTTTAGTGTTATACTTGTGATGGTATGAATACTTATAATGCTAGCATGTATGCGGTAAATGTGTAAGTGATTGCAAGTAAGTAGGTTGTATATGTAAACGTATAATTGTTGCACTCACTAAGCATTAGCTTACTCCTCTCGTTGTTTATCTTTTTAGATGCAGGTGTGGACAAGGGCAAGGGGGTTATTGGGCACTAGGTGTCCTTGTTGATGTTACGATGAAGCTTTTGGAAGTTGACCTACGTTTTGGGTAGTTTAGTCCCAAACCATGCTTAAGGGGTCGTTTGGATTATAAACTATCATTTGTAGTTGGTCAAACTTGTATCATATTCGTTAATGGCCTTTGTGCCTTTTTGTAAACATTAAACTCGTAGTATGTTTTTAATGAAGCGTGTGGAATGGCTTACATATTTAATTGGCGCGTAAATGTGTATCATTTTAAAAAAAAAATTAAAATTTATCGTACGGAGTACGGGTTGGGTTGTTTCAATATAAGTTTAAGTACTTGTGTCTAGTATGTAAAACATAAAATCCGTATGTATTCTCAGTTCCCAAAATAAGTTAAAGTAAAAAGGGAATGCTATAACTCACAATGATAAAGTAGGGGAAAGTATGACTCGGAAAGTAAGCAAGTAATGAAGGTTGTCCAAACGGGTCCTCAACCTAAGTCAAATAGTACTAAGTTAGTAAATCGTCCGAATAGGTTTAAAATTATGTAAATAAGGTCTTAAGGGTCATCATCATTCATCATCAAATAAAAGGTGTAAAGTAAGTTTCGTTCATGAAATTAGTTTAAAACAAAGGCTGAGTTCGGTCAGTCACCACGGCCTCTATACCTACTGAAATAAGGTGAGACTAGTGGCCATGGCTCCGTCTATGAGTCCTTTAAGTGTGGTAAAATTTACAGATGCAAACTCATCTTCGTTTGACCGTGGCAACAGTCTAAGTGCGAGTAGGTCAGAAATTTCTCCACAACGTTAAAAGGACATAGTGACGATCGGAGGGCCATAAATCCTAAACCGTAACTCGGATTAAGATGAGTCCTATATGAAAAATTATCTACTCGAAAAGATCTATCTGAAAATCAAGGTTACAGTAGCCCAGGTGTACTGGTCTGTTACAGAACCCATAAAACAGTAGGCAGAAGACAGAAAACAGAAAAATAGTGGGTTCCGGTGGTCTTGGTGCTCGATGCTTATCACGGTTCTCATCCTTGATGCATATAGCTTCAAGTGTACAACTTGTTGATGTGTTTGCATCATTTTCACCAAGGTTTGACCATCATAACCCAAGTGTAAGTCTAAGATATGAAGCACAACTCACTTAAGTGTTGCAAGTGTTTTGATGAACCAAAGTTACATCAAAGTCTTAGATTCAACACATACATGAAATGTAAAAGTAATATTAACCAAGTTTTGACTATTATGACACAAGTGTAGGTCTAAGACATGTAGCACAACTCACTTAAGAGTTGTATGAAGTTTGATGAACCAAGGTTACATCAAAGTCTTAGATCTAACACATACATGAACTTTAAAACTAATAATAAGTTACAAACTTGAAAGTGAACTTATGAAATCAAGATCTTAAGATGTAGAACATAGTTCTTAGTTAGATCTTGAAGATCCAAGACTCAAAAGTCTAGATCAAGCATAAGTATACAAAGTTATAATTAAAGAAACTTACTTACATGTTCTTGAACTTTTAAAGTTAATTTTAGTTCAAGATTAATGAGATCAAAGTTAACTAGTAACATTTGACCAATAACAACCAACAAACATGAAATTAAAGTGCATAAAATGAAGACATAAACTAAGTAAACAAGTAACTAGTTCATTGTTGTTCATACTTTAAAGATTCAAACCAAAGTTTGATCTTTAAGAAAGTAAACTTTAAAGTTTACTAACATGACTTACAAGTATGATTTGCAACACATGAACTCTAAATCTTTTAAAACAAGTAAGGTAGAATCATTAACTAGTAAGTTTATGTTCTTGAGTGTTCTTGAAAATACAAGATATTATGAAGAATCAAACTAAAGAGTTGATTCTTGAAACTAATAAAGAACAATAACAACAACTAGTAATTAAGTAACAAATAACAACATGAACCAAGTAACAACAAACAACAAAGAATGATGATGATAAAGGGTGTCTTGGTTTCGGTTTTACAAGAGAAAAAGGAAGGAGAAATATTTATTTCAAGTTACTTACAAGATGAGAGAAAAGAGAGAAAATGATTTGCAAGTAGAAGTGTGAGTTTGAAATGAGAGAGTTTCAAATGAGAAGTGATAAGCAAAAATGAAACAAAAACACTCCATATGGATTTCAAAACTGACGGCCAAGAGGGGAATCAAGGGGGAACCAATTGCTCACTAGTCACTAGCATGTATGTGTCATAAAAGTTGGTTATTAGGTGTTAGTTCATGGGGATTATGTGCAAGTAACATGGTAACTAGATTCCATACAAGTTAAGCCATCTAGTTAAGTCTTAAGAGTAATACTTACATACAAAAATGGGCTAACTAATTCCTTTAAGGTGTATGGTGGGCTTATAAGCCCATATTCAAGAGTCCATTTATATTAATCAAGTCCAAGTTCCATTAATTAACAAATAAATCCAATTAAAGCCCAAGTAACTAACTAATCACCATAGTTAATTAAAATGATTAATAAAATCAATCATGAATGTAAATAATACTTGAAAATATTATTCGTGCAAGTTTCGTGTGTCACAAAGACGTTTCGGGCAATTAAAGTCAAGTACGGTTAATCATGGCAACAAGTAAATGTAATAACATACATTCGTTTAATCACAAGTATTAATAATAATAATTATTAATAAATAACGTTGGAAAAACCAGGGTCGACAAACCGGTCATTAAACGGTAAAAACCCCCCTTTATAATAATAATATTACTTAAATATATATTTGTATCTTTATAAAAGTAAACTAATATAGCGTTGAGCTTTGTTTAAAGATTTCCCTGTGGAACGAACCGGACTTACTAAAAACTACACTACTGTACGATTAGGTACACTGCCTATAAGTGTTGTAGCAAGGTTTAAGTATATCCATTCTATAAATAAATAAATATCTTGTGTAAAATTGTATCGTATTTAATTGTTTTTCCTAGTAAAATATAAACTATTTTATATACGCCTCGCTGCACATCAAGTATTTTTGGCGCCGCTGCCGGGGAACGCCGAAGCGAAACGCCATATTTTTAAATTTTAAGTTATAATCTGTTTTTGTAAAATTTATATTTTTGTTTAAAAAATTAAAAAAAAAATATTTTAAAGTGTATTTTAAGTTTTTCTTTATTATTTACAAAATATTAAAGTATTTGTATTTTATTTTAGTATTTTATTAAGTTTTTATTTAAATTATATATTTATATCTTATATTATATATAAAACAGAAATTAAAAATAAATATTAAATAAATTACGTGACCTGTCATTTGAACCAGTCCAATTGAACCAGTTCAGGGTGGCCATGCGACTCGCATGACCCACCGCCTTATTCCATGCGACTCGCATGAGGGGTTTGACCAGGCCACAACCGAACCCTAATTCTGCATTTATTACGGATATTATTTTATTATTATTAATTAAACCCTAATCTTATTATTATTATTATAATTAAGTTTTTAGTTTATTTTATTTATATTACTTTTAAACTAGTTTTATTTATTATAAACTTAATACTTTCATTATAAAATATAAAAATAATATTTTTATAAAATCTAATATTTTTATAACTTTTTATAACTTTTATATTTTGTTCCTTTTTAATCGTTGTAGCGTAATATTTATATTTTTAGCTCATATTTAATTTTAAACTTAGTTTTTGCCATAGTCATTTTTACTCCTAGATTTTTAGGCTTTGCCGTAGAATTCCTTAAGTGCTTTTTCTTTAGACTAAGATTTAGGTGCTTTAGAATTTTGCGACGCCTTTTTAAGTTTTAGTTTCTTTTTAAGTTATTTCCATTTGGGATTTAGTTTTTCCTGTAAGCTTTAATATTTTTAGACCTTTTACTATGTATCAATTATCATTCCAATTAGTAATATCAATTTGCGATTATAATTTTAAGTTAGTTGTAGTAATAAGGTTAGGTTAGTTAAGTATTTTTAAGTTTCTTTTATTTTTCCGTCACCTTTTATTTTTCAACCATTTTTTTTCTTTTTCGACCTTTTGCGACGAACTCTTTTTCTCTCTTATTTCTCGCTATTCTAGTTTTTAGGACTTAGAATTTTTTCTACTTCTTATCTAAATTTCTTAAAATTACGAAAATTTATTTTAAGTGGTTAAATTAATAGACATCAAAATTTTCTGGTTCGTAGTAATAGTTGGATTTGTACGTGGACCGGGTTATTGGAGCCAAACAGTCCTCAATTATATTGAGACCAAACGAATCATGCCCCTCTGCTGCATCTTTTGGCTATTCGAAACGTGGGCAAAATCAGAAAAGTCTATTGATTGGATAACTTATTATAATTTTTCTTTCCTTTTTAAAACTAATAGGATATTCAGTGAATGCACCGAGCAAGACGTTCATCACCTTTTGTACGTTCACCACCTGTAACTCGATCAAGACATCGTTTAACAAATATAACCGCCGTTGATTTTTCTTTAGAATCGTCATCCAGTCGACCAAGTACTTCAGTTCAAATTTCCGATAATCCATTTTTTGAACCCGACCTCACAATTGAGAATCCAGAGAATATTCAGGAACGGTTCATAGATCCTGAACCACTAAACTTTCCTCCGGAACCACCAATCATTCAAACAGAGATTGTTGAGGAACGAACCATTAAATCAGAATCATCTAGTGATACCGATTCAACAAATTCAATTATGGAGAATCTGGAACCTTTAAGTATGGAAGACCGAATGAGAGCTAAACGCACTGGCCAAGGTCACGCAATTACTCATCCAGACATTAATGCGCCAGATTATGAAATCAAAGGACAAATTCTACACATGGTGACTAATCAATGCCAATTTAGTGGTGCGCCGAAGGAAGATCCAAATGAACATCTACGTACCTTTAATAGGATCTGCACACTATTTAAAATCCGAGAAGTGGAGGATGAACAGATATATCTCATGTTATTTCCCTGGACTTTAAAGGGAGAAGCCAAAGATTGGTTGGAATCGTTACCTGAAGGGGCGATTGATACATGGGATGTTTTAGTTGACAAATTTCTTAAACAATTTTTTCCTGCATCTAAAGCCGTAAGACTTCAAGCAGAAATTGTTACGTTCACACAGAAGCCAAATGAAACTCTATATGAGGCGTGGACAAGATATGGAAAGTTGTTAAGAGGATGTCCGCAACATGGTTTAGACACCTGTCAAATAGTACAAATATTCTACCAAGGATTCGACATCACTACAAGAAAAGACATAGATATAGCAGCTGGTGGTTCTATTATGAAGAAAACCGAAACTGATGCTTACAAAATTATTGATAACACTGCTTCCCACTCACATGAGTGGCACCAAGAAAAAGATATCATTAGATCATCTAAAGCAGCTAGAGCCGATTCTAGCCATGACTTAGATTCCATTTCCGCAAAGATAGATGCTGTGGAGAGACGAATGGAAAAGATGACTAAGGATATTCACTCAATACGAATTAGTTGTGAGCAGTGTGGAGGACCACATTTGACAAAAGATTGTCTCAGTATTGAATTAACAATGGAACAAAGAGAGAATATTTCATACATAAACCAAAGGCCTGGAAATAATTATCAGAATAATTATTAACCGCCAAGACCAATTTATAATCAAAACCAGAATTATAACCAAAATATTCCATACAACAACCAACAAGGTCCTAGCAATCAACAAGTATCCAATAATACTTACAATCAGCAAAGACCTAATTTTCAAAACAAACCACCACAACAAACTGATGATAAAAAGCCGAATTTAGAAGATATTATGACGAAGCTAGTTGAAACTCAAACGCAGTTTTTCACATCTCAAAAACAAACCAATGAACAAAATGCTCAAGCATTTAGAAATCAACAAGCTTCTATTCAAAATCTGGAACAAGAAGTAAGTAACCTAGCAAGGTTAATAGGTGAAAGAAAACCGGGAAGTCTACCTAGTGATACAAATGCTAACCCCCGGAATGAAACAGCTAAAGCTATTACCACAAGAAGTGGTACAACACTTAAACCACCTGAAATACCTGTAACTTCTGATGAAACTATTCCTACTCCACAAGAACCACAACCTGATCAAGATAAGGAAAAAGAACCGGTAGTTGAAAAGATTAATGAAAATAACACAGTTAAGGATAAACCTTATGTTAAACCATACCAACCACCACTTCCTTATCCGAGTAAAATGAAGAAAGAAAAACTTGAAGCCGAGCAATCCAAATTCTTGGATATGTTTAAACAGATAAATGTAAATCTTCCTTTCATTGATGTAATTTCAGGAATGCCTAGATATGCTAAATTCTTGAAAGATCTAATCACGAATAGAAAGAAAATGGAAGAACTCTCGGCTGTCACTATGAATGCTAATTGTTCAGCAGTGCTGTTGAATAAGATACCAGAAAAATTATCTGATCCAGGAAGTTTCACAATTCCATGTTTTCTGGGTAGTCTTAGTTCAATAGAAGCATTGGCAGACTTAGGCGCTAGTATAAATCTAATGCCGTATTCACTATACGCTAAACTAGACCTTGGAGAATTAAAACCAACAAGAATAAGCATACAACTAGCCGATAGATCAATAAAATATCCTAGAGGGATAATGGAGAACATGCTAGTTAAAGTTGGTACTTTAGTATTTCCAGTAGATTTTGTTGTTTTGGACATGGAAGAAGATTCTCAAGTTCCTCTCATATTAGGAAGACCATTCTTAAACACGGCTAAAGCAATGATAGACGTGTTCGGTAAGAAACTGACCCTAAGTATAGAGGATGAGAGTGTTACCTTTTCAGTTGATAAAGCAATGCAACAACCACAATCTGCAGATGATACATGTTATTATATTCAAACTATAGATGCACATGCAGAATTATTAGAAGAATTTCCAGAATTACAAGGGACAGGAGAATGTTCTTTAGGAGAAGGTAATGAACCAATTGATGAAGCTGAAATGTTAGCTACACTTATAGCTAATGGATATGAACCAACAACAGAAGAAATTCAAATGCTAAAAGAAGAAGACAGATATCGATATAAATCATCGATAGAAGAACCTCCGAAATTAGAGTTAAAGCCACTTCCAAACCATTTGGAATACGCTTATTTACAAGGTGAATCTGAATTACCTGTAATAATATCGTCTTCTCTTACAGAAAATGAGAAATCACAACTCATTTCTGTGTTGAAAGCTCATAAACCAGCCATTGCATGGAAGATTCATGATATTAAAGGAATAAGTCCTTCGTATTGCACACATAAAATCCTTATGGAAGAAGGTCATAAAACGTATGTGCAACGCCAACGAAGACTAAATCCTAATATGCAAGATGTAGTTAAGAAAGAGATTATTAAACTGCTAGATGCAGGTTTAATTTATCCAATCTCTGATAGTCCATGGGTAAGCCCAGTTCAATGCGTACCTAAGAAGGGTGGCATGACTGTCATCACAAATGAGAAAAATGAGCTTATTCCTACTAGGACTGTAACAGGATGGCGTGTATGTATTGATTATAGAAAATTAAATGACGCCACCAGAAAAGATCACTTTCCCTTACCTTTCATAGATCAAATGTTGGAAAGATTAGCCGGAAATAGTTACTATTGTTTTCTAGATGGATTTTCCGGATATTTTCAAATTCCAATAGCACCCGAAGATCAAGAGAAAACCACATTCACGTGCCCTTATGGTACTTTTGCTTACAAACGCATGCCATTTGGACTTTGCAACGCCCCTGCAACCTTTCAAAGGTGCATGATGGCAATTTTTCACGACATGATAGAAGAATGCATGGAAGTATTAATGGATGACTTTTCAGTCTTCGGTGATACATTTAAATCATGTCTAGTTAATCTGGAACGAATGCTAATTAGATGCGAAAAATCAAATCTAGTACTTAATTGGGAGAAATGCCATTTCATGGTTAAAGAAGGCATCGTTCTTGGACATAAAATTTCAAAAGAAGGAATTGAAGTGGATAGAGCTAAAGTAGATGTAATTGCTAAACTTCCACATCCCACAAATGTTAGAGGAGTTAGGAGTTTTCTAGGGCATGCCGGTTTTTACCGACGTTTCATAAAAGATTTTTCTAAAATTGCCACTCCTATGAATAAACTCCTAGAAAAGGATGCGCCATTCATCTTTTCAGATGAGTGTATCAAATCTTTTAATATTCTTAAAGAGAAACTCACTAATGCACCGATCATGATAACACCAAATTGGAATCTACCATTTGAGCTAATGTGCGATGCAAGTGATTTTGCAATGGGAGCCGTTTTAGGACAAAGGATTGAAAAACGATTTCAACCTATATATTATGCTAGTAAGACATTACAAGGAGCACAAACGAACTATACAACTACTGAAAAAGAACTCCTTGCTATTGTCTTTGCTTTTGACAAATTTCGATCATATCTCGTTCTAGCAAAAACGGTGGTCTATACCGACCATTCTGCTCTTAGATACCTATTTTCAAAACAAGATGCTAAACCAAGATTAATCCGTTGGATCTTACTCTTACAAGAGTTTGATATTGAAATCCGAGATAAAAAGGGAGCAGAAAATCTCGCCGCTGATCATCTTTCTCGTCTTGAAAATCCCGAATTAGAAGTTCTAAATGAATCAGCCATACAAGACAACTTTCCTGATGAATATCTATTGAAGATAGATTATAAAGAAATCCCATGGTTTGCAGACTATGCAAACTACTTAGTTTGTGGATTCCTTGAAAAAGGATTATCGTACCAAAGACGAAAGAAATTCTTCAGTGATATAAAACACTATTTCTGGGAAGATCCACATCTGTTTAAAAGTTGTCCCGATGGAATAATACGCCGATGTGTATTTGGAGATGAAGCTAGTAAAATTTTAAACCATTGTCACACAGGACCAACAGGAGGGCATTATGGGCCTCAACTAACAGCAAGAAAAGTTTATGAAGCTGGATTCTATTGGCCTACAATTTACAAAGACGCACACCTTCTTTGCAAATCCTATGATGCATGTCAAAGGGCCGGAAAAATAAGTCAACGTGATGAAATGCCACAAAATGTCATCCAAGTATGTGAAGTATTTGACATTTGGGGTATTGACTTTATGGGTCCATTTCCAAAATCTCATAATAATCTATATATACTCGTAGCCATTGATTATGTATCTAAATGGGCGGAAGCACAAGCTCTCCCAACTAACGATGCACGAGTTGTAGTCAACTTTTTAAAACGTCTTTTTGCAAGGTTTGGAACACCGAAAGCTTTAATAAGTGATCGGGGTACTCATTTCTGTAATAATCAACTTGAGAAAGTTCTTAAAAGATATGGAGTAACTCATAAAATCTCCACCGCATATCATCCACAAACAAGTGGACAAGTTGAAAATACCAACCGAGCTTTAAAACGTATTCTAGAGAAAACCGTAGGATCAAATCCGAAGGAATGGTCCATTAAATTGGAGGATGCACTCTGGGCTTTTAGAACAGCCTACAAAACTCCAATTGGAACCACACCTTTTAGACTTGTTTATGGAAAAGCATGTCATCTTCCAGTAGAAATTGAACACAAAGCATTTTGGGCTTTGAAAACATGTAATCTTGATTTACATGAAGCTGGACGTCTACGATTAAGTCAACTAAACGAATTAGAAGAATTAAGACATGAAGCATACGAAAATTCATTAATCTATAAAGAAAGAACGAAGAAATGGCATGATAAAAGAATCAGAAGTTCAAAAGAATTTAAAGAAGGAGACAGAGTTCTTCTTTTCAATTCACGATTCAAGCTATTTCCTGGAAAATTGAAATCAAGATGGTCTGGACCATTCATAGTCAAAAGAGTTTTCCCATACGGAACGATAGAATTAATAAATTCAAATGGGATAGAATTTAAAGTTAATGGTCACAGAGTTAAACATTACATACATGGTCCGATGGAAGTCGACAACGAAGTTAATCACAATTTCGACACCACAGCTAACTAAGTGTGGGGAGAATCAAGTCTTTAAAGGATAATATATATTTCTGTTAGAGTTAGATTGTCTGTTTTCGTGTAGTTCTCGAAAATGGAACACGTATGGTCTTTCCCTAGCAGACCCTAAAGAACTAGTCTTCTCCCCCCATTCTGAATTTTTATTTTTTTAGGTTTTTACGAAATGAAGACTGCCTGTGAACTAAACCATGGTCTAATGCTACACGCTTTGATCACTAAATGTAATAATGACATACTACCGAGCGAATTAGTATCAGTAATCAGAGAAAGAATGGACGGAGTTAGAAAAGAATCCAGATGCGAAGATAATAAGTTACAATTTGGTAAAGGAAAATCAAAATCCGCAGCGAAAAGAAGAGCACGACACCTAGAACGATGTCACAAATGCGGAAAATGGTCACATGGAGGTAAATGTTCAAATAATCAAACCTATTCAAATACCGAATTTGTTACTTTATGCAGAGACGGACCGTTCATATGTTTAGAAGAAAAGACACTGAATGCTCGAGGTTACGCCTATGTAGCCATGGAAAATCAATTAAACCGACTATCTTATGAATATAATAGATCATATAACTAAGAAATCTATTTCACAGGTATGTCTGTACAGTTTTTATTTTTATTTTTATTTTTAACCTTTTGATAATAAACGCTAATTTGTTCGCTAAAAAAGTATTAAATTGGTATTAAATAAAATTAGGTTTGGCGACCGAAATTATTGATATCATTCAAAAATTTATTACATCACTGCGAAATTTAACGTTTATTCTTAAGGTATAAATATCTTTAATCAATCAACCCAAAATATTTCAAAAATTCGTCATGAGTTAAATTAGGTCTTGGAACCGAAATTACTTTACCGAAAAGAGGGGCGCATATTTTTGATAATATTTGATTGATTAAAGTGGGATAAAAAGCCAAAAAGATTTTTAATTTTATTTTTACCATGTTTTTAAAATTAATATAAATATTAAATTAATATTGTAAACTTTGTAAAAACAATATATTTAAAATTGTAAATATTTGAAAAAATTAATATAAGTTTGGTGTGAATTTATAAAATGAATTTTTAAATTAAGTCTGATGTGAATTTTTAAAATATGAATTCTTAATTTTATGCATTACAAATTTTAAGTTTGGTGTGAATTTTTAATATAAATTTTGAATTTTATATTTAAGTTGTGTGAATTTAAAAACAAAAATTTACTTTATCTCATTAAGTTAAAAATATGATTTTTAAAATTCGTCGTAAGTTGAAGACTAGGTCTTTGAACCGAAATTGCTTTACCCAAGGGAGGGACGAGAACTTTTATTATCATTATTTTTAATCTTATTGATTTAAAGTATGCCAAAAAAATTAAAAAATCCAAAAATCTAAGCTTTTAAAACAATTGCTTGAAATTGACAAATTTTAAAATTTTGTCGAGGGACGGACTAGGGCATCGTCCCGAAACGACCTCGTCTTAAAAAGAAACAAGATTTTTAAAATTTTATTAATTTTATGTTTTAAAAGTATAAGGTTTATTATAAAAAAAAAAAAAAAAAAAATACCAGAAATTACACCCCATGCGACTCGCATGGGGGTATGCACAAAACCATGCGACTCGCATGGCTGTTAAAAACTGGTCAGGATCATTTATGCAGCGAATCTGTTTCTTCTCACAATAACACACACAAGCACGAACACACACCCATTCTCTCTCAAATTTTCATCATTTTTCACCAAATTTCTTGCAAAACTTCACAACAATCATGCCTAGATTCAGTAGTCTCAACCCCTTCAGGAGAAAGGTAAAAATTTCACCCCTAATCTCTTTAAATTCGAATTTTTGTGTTCTTGAGCTAGAAATTTTATATTTTGATTTTGTTAATTTTAGGTGTAATTAGAGCTAAATTGTTGTTATATTATTAATGTATATCCTAGATAGAAGCTATTTAACATGAATTGAAGCTAAAAACTTCAAATTTTTAAGAATCTAGGGTTTGTGTTCTTGAGCAATTTGGGGCTTTTTGATATAAACAGGTTATGGCCGATTTTTGTCATGAATTGTTGCTAAATTAAGTAGTGTAACATGTTTAGGTAGTTAATTGATCCAAACTTTGAGCCTAAACATGTTTTTGAGAATTAAAGTAGACTTTTTAAGTCTAAAAATTCATGAACTTGGATAATTTGATATAAAGGCCATTTGAAACTTGTTTCATTGCTAGTAGTGATTATTTTGGCATGTTATTTGAGATAAATGCTTATGAACTTGATGTACATTTTTCGTATATGCTTATTTGACAAAGTGTAGACTTGACAAAAATATGAAAATGAGCACTAGTTTGATTTGAATGCCATGTAACAAGTGTTTAATTGTTATAATAATTATTGTTGACATGTTTAAGAGTTTAAATGTGATAAAACATTGTACACATTTTCGTATGTAAAAGTATATAATTGTTATTTTTAGGAAAATATGTATAAAATGTGTTATGAATTGAACATGTCATCATAATTGTTTCAAGTTATTATTTTGCTAACACTAATGCATATTTGGATGCACAAATTTTGTGTTTAATGTGTTTTGCAGAGAAATACAGATACGGACGGTGCATCATCGTCCAGACAACCAGAGCCCGAACCGGAAATGTTTTATGAACAAGAACATATGCAACAAGAAGAAGAACAACATGAGGATCAACATATTCCATATCACGATCAAGATCAATTATTCATGAATCAGTTTCGTCAATTCGCTCCACATCAAATGATTCTGAGCTTAGACATTAATGAAGATCAGTTACACCCAAATCTGAGATTTGATCGATGTTGGATAGAGTATCCAGATTATCAAAAGAACATGCACATTCTCTACTTTAAGGTTGTTGAAATGCCAAGGGCAATTGACTGGGTACCTTTGGAAACAGTTGACCTTGCCGAACCGATTCGGGAATTATTGGTGCAAAGGTATGGTAATTCTCAGTTTAACGATTGGATGCGCCTATTTTCCATTCGTAGAACCATATATAGGGAATGGTGTATAGAATTACTTAGTACTATTAAGTTAAACAGTGATGTTAGGAGGATAGATGATAGAAGCTTTATTAGATTTCTGTTAGGTGGACGCATGTACAGAATGTCCATGATAGATTTAGCCAGGGCCTTACAGATTTACACCCCTGCTGAACTTTTGAGCCCCGACTGTAATAGCCTGATTGCCCAAGGAGAAAGGATAGATAGGGAATTTGATATTAACGCCGTCTGGAGGCGTATGTCCCACTTTAATGAATTTCACGCCAGTGGAAATCATACATACTTAGATATAGATAGAGCTGAACTCCGGGTGATTCATAGATTCTTAGCAAACACAATTACACAAAGGGGTAAGAATAAAGAGAAATTGACCGTAAACGATTTGTTCTACCTCAAGTGTATTAGAGACCCGAGGAGTTTTGTTAACATTCCCTATTGTGTTGGTTATTATCTCGCTAATGTAGTTTCGGGGATGAAATCGGGGAGTATTATAGGTGGTGGTATTTTCATTACTCTCATTGGAGAGTATTTAGGTGTGGATAAGCACCAAGGGGGTCCAATGAACGAAATAGAGGACGAAGGTGAAACTATAAGTTCAAACCTTTATCACGGTGCAAGGGTATTATTGATGAGACGTGGTCGGGTATATCGATACGAGGGACCTCAGCGACAGGTAGAAAGAGGTTCGGATGACGAAATGGAAGAGGCGAACAACATTATAGGAGTTGTTCGGGAGACTGCTCTTGATTTAGGCGTTCGTATGGAGGATGAATACATGACGAACTATGATAGGCATATGCAGTACGAGGCATGGCAACGTCGGAATGACTACGAGCATTCCCGGCAACGAGAGCATGGCCGATGGGATTATCATCAGCGCCAAATTATGAGCCAGTTGCAGCCTGGCGAGATGTATTATCCGACCCGACCCGCATACTATCCCGCACATCAGCCAGAAATGAGACCACCCTATGATTCATATGATTATGACGCAGCATACCAGTTCACCTATAATCAGCCATGGAACCCGGACGCGAACATGAATTGGGATCCTTATCCTAATTATCCTCCTAACCCACCTCCTGATCAGTAGAGATAAGTTGGTAATTTATATTTTTATTATTTTAAACACTTAACATTTTAATTACATTTATGTAATGTTTGATATTTCTATTATTATTGTGTACTAATATTTTTCTTATAATTTGAAAGTGGGATGCCAAAGTTCCATTTCAAATTACATGTATGATTATATTTGTATTGTATGTATTTTATGTTATACACAAAACAGGATAAAACAACGCGTTTTCAAAGACTGGCATTAAGTTCAGCAAAAGCAAGTAATTTTGACGACAAAGATGCAAAATATATGTGAAATAACAACAAGACGGAATGAACAAATGACGTGCACCATTTATCATTCAACAATCAAACGACAATATGTTTGAAACTTTGGTAAAATTTAATCATTTTTCTACGCTAATAACCCTCAATAATTTAAATTGTTACTGATTTCTTGCAAATGAGGGCATTGCAAGATCTTAAGTGTGGGAAGGGGTTAAATTCTTTCGGATTTTAAAATTTTTATATTAAACACTTGGTTACCATTAAAAATACTAGTAAAGCAGTAGTTGTATTAGAATCTAGTGCTCTCTGATAAAAAAGAACAGCCCTAGTCTTATATAATAACTACCCAATTCTAGTAAAATTTTTCAAAATTTTCAATTAAATGAACTCAAAATCATGTTTATACATATTTATGAACGATAAAACTAGGTTTTAACACCGAAATTATTGTTACCTCGGAAAGGACATAAATTGAGAAACAAACTACAATGTTAAAATTCATTTAAAATGGAATAGAGGACGATAAAAAGAAAAATAAAAAGCCAAGTGTGGGAAAATTTACCAAGTTATTTTAAACATATGTCACATATATCTGTAACAAATAATTAAAAATACTTTTGCTTTGGACTAAACTAAACTGTTTTACCCGATAAAAGAAAAGAAGAGATGGATCTACACGATGAATCAATTCCATCATTTAAAAGGAAGTAAAGTCTTCCGAAAAAGACACGCGCTTCTTGATTTAGGTCATGAAGTTGTCGTCCAGACCAGCTGTAGGTTGACGAAAAATCTAGAAAAGTCATCACTAAAATCGGCTGGAAATCCACGGACCTCAGCATTAAACAGGGTCGCCAAGTGGTCAGATTTATCCTAACCATGAGAAGGATTTATCTCGTACAATGGGGAGGCACCGTGCAAATTAGCTTGATAAGACTAATGAATCAGATCCCCAGAAAGGATAATCTCCTTTAAAGATCAAAAATCAGCTTTTAAGCCTGATATTACTCAATCCTTGAGATTAACCTTAAAGATTGAGAATTACAAACTCATGGAATTCGATGATATCTAAACTCGAGCTTAAACGAGAAAATATTTTGATCAAAATTACAAACCGATTTGTTTTCTGAAAACCCTATTTTCAATGCGTTCATTACCATTGAACGTAAAATCCTAGGAATTCAACTGGAATTCATTAGGTCACCTGAACTAAATCGGGTGTCAACCGTAAGAACGGTGGTTGCATAGTGGTCAAAGACAGGACCTTGTGCCAGACCGAAAAAAAAAAAATTATAAGGGTAAGCTTTACTATTGCTCCTACCAAGGATAGTAATTGCGTCCGACACGTTATAGACCATAATCAAAAGCATGTCACGGGACATTGCCTTAACAGTTGCTTGTTCAACGCTTTCCTTTACAACCGGACGGTAGTTTGCCGAAAGGTAATATACGGAACAAGTAAACTGGACGTGTTGCTTTCCAAATACAAGGTTAGCAAGTGGGTAACACAAAACAGCAAGTTTTGAGCTAAAATTTTCAAATCTGAAACCCACCAAACCCACAAAAATATTTTGCAAACACCGGTAAAGGGTTATCCCGGAAAACTTATCTAGGGTAAAAACTAGATTTAATTTTCAAAAGATCAAATGTTTTCATAAAGATCCAATTTCCTTAATGGATCTAAATTTTTATAGTCATGTGGGACTGTAAACCATATCGTTACTACCATTGTTTATACCGCCGTATATAAATCACTGATGTACAAAGTATGAAGAATAAAGAAGTGATTCTAGTATTTCAAGACAATATTGCTTGAGGACAAGCAACGCTCAAGTGTGGGAATATTTGATAATGCTAAAAACGAACATATATTTCATAGCATTATTCCTCAAGAAAGACAAGCTTTTAGTTGCAATTGTTCTATTTACAAGCGATATTCGTTTATATTTTAAAAAGAGAAGATAAAAGGCAGATTCGACAAATTGAAGACAAAAAGGTCCAAAGAGCTAAAAAGTACAAGATACAATTAAAAAGGTTCAAAATATTGATGAGGAACGTCTCAAAATGACAAGAGTACAAGTTACAAGACGCAAAGTACACGATATAAAATTGTACGAAAGGACGTTCGAAAATCCGGAACCGGGACCTGAGCCAAGAAGAAACGCCCGACGCAACGGACCAAAAATATCTAGTCTACTATGCACAAGAATATAATATAATATATATATAATTATATATAATTATATATTATATTATATATTATTATTATATTACGTCGGCAAGAAGAAAACAAACCAATTTGGCTGGATCCAGGGTGGCCATGCGACTCGCATGGCCAGAGGCACAAATTCCATGCGAGTCGCATGGAGTAAAAATGTTGGTCAGGTCCTATATAAAGCAAGTTTTCTACGAGTTTTAAACACACAATATCTCTCTCTCAATATATACGATATATATATATATAATTTATATTTTAATTTTAATTTTAATTATAATTCTAATAATAAGGGTATGTTAGCGAATGTTGTAAGGGTGTAAGTCGAAATTCTGTCCGTGTAACGCTACGCTATTTTTAATCATTGTAAGTTATGTTCAACCTTTTTATATTAATGTCTCGTAGCTAAATTATTATTATGCTTATTTAAAACGAAGTAATCATGATGTTAGGCTAATTACTAAAATTGGGTAATTGGGCTTTGTACCATAATTGGGGTTTGGATAAAAGAACGACACTTGTGGAAATTAGACTATGGGCTATTAATGGGCTTTATATTTGTTTAACTAAATGAAAGTTTGTTAATGTTAATATAAAGATTTACAATTGGGCGTCCCTATAAATTACCATATACACTCGATCGGACACGATGGGCGGGGTATTTATATGTACGAATAATCGTTCATTTAACCGGACACGGGAATGGATTAATAGCCACTAGAATAATTAAAACAGGGGTGAAATTACATTCAAGGGTAATTGGTGTAATTGTTAACAAAGTAGTAAAACCTTGGTTTACACGCAGTCGATAACCTGGTGTATTCATTAAACAAAGTATTAAAACCTTGTTACAATTCGAATCCCCAATTAGTTGGAATATTTAACTTCGGGTATAAGAATAATTTGACGAGGACACTCGCACTTTATATTTATGACTGATGGACTGTTATGGACAAAAACCAGACGGACATATTAAATAATCCAGGACAAAAGGACAATTAACCCATGGGCATAAAACTAAAATCAACACGTCAAACATCATGATTACGGAAGTTTAAATAAGCATAATTCTTTTATTTCATATTTAATTTCCTTTATTTTATATTTAATTGCACTTCTAATTATCGCACTTTTATTTATTGTTATTTAATCGTACTTTTTAATTATCGCAATTTTATTTTATCGCATTTTTATTATTCGCAAATTCATTATCGTTATTTACTTTACGCTTTAAAATTACGTCTTTTATTTATTTTATATTTTACATTAGGTTTTAACTGCGACTAAAGTTTTAAAATCGACAAACCGGTCATTAAACGGTAAAAACCCCCCTTTATAATAATAATATTACTTAAATATATATTTGTATTTTTATAAAAGTAAACTAATATAGCGTTGAGCTTTGTTTAAAGATTTCCCTGTGGAACGAACCGGACTTACTAAAAACTACACTACTGTACGATTAGGTACACTGCCTATAAGTGTTGTAGCAAGGTTTAAGTATATCCATTCTATAAATAAATAAATATCTTGTGTAAAATTGTATCGTATTTAATAGTTTTTCCTAGTAAAATATAAACTATTTTATATACGCCTCGCTGCACATCACTAGTCCCGAAAGATGAAGCGTTGGAGTCACTCGTGGGTAGCGGGATCGGTGTGTCGGTAGCAGCAGCAGGTGGGGTGGCTGACGAGTCTGAACTGCCCAAAACAATTGCAGGTGGAACATCCGACATCTGAACAAGGAAAAATAAATTTTTCCATGTCGGTAAGTCATAAAGCAAACACGTATTAGGCCAACAGTTTAAATCATGTATAGCAATAAGTAGCATGGCAATAATAACGAATCGTACAGAAGTAGCATGCAATCGAAAGCATGTGATATTATACAGTAGTGAAATCATGTAGTAGCATACGGCATATAGCAGTAAAAGTAAGCAGCAACATGCAGTAATTTCAGCAGAAACAAGTAAACTAGCAAGTTGTAGATTAGTCCTATTAGTGAATCCTACTCGGGTCGGTCTTAGACTCACTAATGCAACCTAATTCCCTACAACCAAGGCTCTGATACCAAATGTGATGCCCAGTACAAAACCATCATGTACGAATCATCAACAACAGGATCATTACAAGGTTAAGTACTATATGCTGTAATAAAAGAAGTTGCATTCACGATAAAAAGGTAATGTCATAACCGACATCAAATGTTTTACACAGACAGTATGCTTCTACGAATAGCAAGCATGAATAAATGTATGTGACCCTTAGGTCGTTACAAAACATAGTTTCAAATGTATTAAAGTTTGAATGCAAGATAAATAGTTCATGCGGTGATAACACTAGAGCAGCGGGTGTCTACGGCAAGACTAGCACGACAGCGGAAGCAAATAACCTTAAGCACCTGAGAAAAACATGCTTAAAAACGTCAACACAAAGGTTGGTGAGCTACAGTTTAAGTATAACAGTATGTAAGGTAGGCCACGAGATTTCAGTGCTACAAAGAGCGTTTCAAAATAGTATGATAAAGTATATGTTAACCGTGGGCACTTGGTAACTAACTTAACGTTTATACCCCCTGAAAGTACACTTGGCAAGTGCGTATGTCTACGAAAGTATTAAACACTCGTTAAATGCTAGCGCGACTAGCCCGAGTGGGGATGTCAAACCCTATGGATTCATACCTAAGATTCGCATTCATGGTTCAAAAACCAGTGATTAAACGTTACCGAGCTAAAGGTAATGTTTATGTCGTTGTATAACCCACACATATATATGTAACATCCCGTTTTTCCCGTACGTATCGAAAGGTACATACTTAATCGTTTGTACGTTTGTAACTCGTCGTTTAGGCGTAATTGTGTATATATATATATATATATATATATACTTGTTAATGTGTGCGTATATAAGTTTGTATATGAGTTTTGGTTAGCGTTAAGTCTTGTGAAGCTTAGATATGATGTTTACACGACTTACAATTCGTTCATGCTTCCGATATACGTCTAAACATCATATCTAAGCTTCACAAGACTTAACGCTAACCAAAACTCATATACAAACTTATATACGCACACATTAACAAGTATATATATATATATATATATACACAATTACGCCTAAAGTGTTGTCGAAGTGTTCAGGCAAAGGCAAATGTCGCGCCGCGAAAATCTGGGCCGGTACGCGACATATAGAGCAAACCAGGATCAGAAAGGGACTTAAGAAGGGTCGATTTTCCTTTGTTACGTCGCGCCGCGATGAATTGGCCGCGCCGCGGCAGTCCTGCTGGACAAAATCCGGTTCTAGCTCAAATTAAATGAACTCAAGGGGCAAATTGGTAATTTGGTGTATAAATCTGATGGGAGCATTAAATCCCAACCACACACACATTTCATTTAATTTCTTTTCTCTTTTCTTCCCAATTTCTCTCCCAAAACTTAAAATCCATTTGGATTAAAAGTGAGATTTGGAGTTGGAGAATTGTGAATCAAACCTTGGAGCAAGATTTAAAGTTGTTCCTTGTATCTCTAGCTACGCGTTGATAGTCTCGGTAAGTTCTAACTCTAAGTTTTGAGTTTTAATTGATTAATGACTAGGGTTTGGTTACTAGAGACTTGTATGACCCATTTGGGGGTAAAATGGGTGAAATTGGGTTATGTTGTTGTTATGGAACCCTAATAACCATAATCTAGGGTTTGGTTTAATGAAATGGAGTTTGTAGGTGTTAATGGTATTGTCAAGCATTAAACACTTGTTAAAATGTTGTTGAAATGGTAAATAGGTCATGTTTGACAAGTTTGGTAGTGAAAGTGTTAAATGGATCCAAAATGGGCTAGTTGACCTAGTTTGGGTGAAATGGGTATGAATTACCCTAAGTTTATGTTAATTGAAGTTAGTAGACTTTAATGCACTAGCTTTAGTGGTTAAAGTCGGGTCTTGGCCATTTAAGGGCGGTATTGGTGTGGTTGAGTCATTTAATGTGAATTGGGTCATTAAATGCTCAAGTAAGTGTAATGTGGTTAATTCCACTAGTTGGTGTATTGAATGTGCACTTAATGAATTAGGTACATTGCCTTGAAGTTCGGACGTGCATAATTATCATCCTTGTGTCAAGGTGAGTGGAATAATTATATGCGTGTATATATGATGTATTTATTTGTGTAATTGAGTTGTGAAGTGTCGACCTGTTAAGACACCACTCCTCACATAGCGAGTGAAGTGTTGATGTGTTAAGACACCACTCGGGAGTGAAGTATCGATGTGTTAAGATGCCACTCCGAGAGATGTAAAGAGTGAAGTGTCGATGTGCTAAGACACCACTCGGGGTGAAGTGCCGAAGTGTTAAGGCACCACCCGGGGTGAAGTATCGACGTGTTAAGATGCCACCCGTGGGGTTAGTGTACGAAGTGTTAAGTGCACTAATGGTTGTTATGAACTCCGACGGTTTTTAAACACCGTTCCCTCGTTCGTTTGGTTAACCATGGTTGTGTGTGTGGATTGTAGCATATTATATTGTTTAAACTATATGCTATTGTTATGCTAGCTAGTATGGTGGAAGGTTTAGTGTTATACTTGTGATGGTATGAATACTTATAATGCTAGCATGTATGCGGTAAATGTGTAAGTGATTGCAAGTAAGTAGGTTGTATATGTAAACGTATAATTGTTGCACTCACTAAGCATTAGCTTACTCCTCTCGTTGTTTATCTTTTTAGATGCATGTGTGGACAAGGGCAAGGGGGTTATTGGGCACTAGGTGTCCTTGTTGATGTTACGATGAAGCTTTTGGAAGTTGACCTACGTTTTGGGTAGTTTAGTCCCAAACCATGCTTAAGGGGTCGTTTGGATTATAAACTATCATTTGTAGTTGGTCAAACTTGTATCATATTCGTTAATGGCCTTTGTGCCTTTTTGTAAACATTAAACTCGTAGTATGTTTTTAATGAAGCGTGTGGAATGGCTTACATATTTAATTGGCGCGTAAATGTGTATCATTTTAAAAAAAAATTAAAATTTATCGTACGGAGTACGGGTTGGGTTGTTTCAATATAAGTTTAAGTACTCGTGTCTAGTATGTAAAACATAAAATCCGTATGTATTCTCAGTTCCCAAAATAAGTTAAAGTAAAAAGGGAATGCTATAACTCACAATGATAAAGTAGGGGAAAGTATGACTCGGAAAGTAAGCAAGTAATGAAGGTTGTCCAAACGGGTCCTCAACCTAAGTCAAATAGTACTAAGTTAGTAAATCGTCCGAATAGGTTTAAAATTATGTAAATAAGGTCTTAAGGGTCATCATCATTCATCATCAAATAAAAGGTGTAAAGTAAGTTTCGTTCATGAAATTAGTTTAAAACAAAGGCTGAGTTCGGTCAGTCACCACGGCCTCTATACCTACTGAAATAAGGTGAGACCAGTGGCCATGGCTCCGTCTATGAGTCCTTTAAGTGTGGTAAAATTTACAGATGCAAACTCATCTTCGTTTGACCGTGGCAACAGTCTAAGTGCGAGTAGGTCAGAAATTTCTCCACAACGTTAAAAGGACATAGTGACGATCGGAGGGCCATAAATCCTAAACCGTAACTCGGATTAAGATGAGTCCTATATGAAAAATTATCTACTCGAAAAGATCTATCTGAAAATCAAGGTTACAGTAGCCCAGGTGTACTGGTCTGTTACAGAACCCATAAAACAGTAGGCAGAAGACAGAAAACAGAAAAATAGTGGGTTCCGGTGGTCTTGGTGCTCGATGCTTATCACGGTTCTCATCCTTGATGCATATAGCTTCAAGTGTACAACTTGTTGATGTGTTTGCATCATTTTCACCAAGGTTTGACCATCATAACCCAAGTGTAAGTCTAAGATATGAAGCACAACTCACTTAAGTGTTGCAAGTGTTTTGATGAACCAAAGTTACATCAAAGTCTTAGATTCAACACATACATGAAATGTAAAAGTAATATTAACCAAGTTTTGACTATTATGACACAAGTGTAGGTCTAAGACATGTAGCACAACTCACTTAAGAGTTGTATGAAGTTTGATGAACCAAGGTTACATCAAAGTCTTAGATCTAACACATACATGAACTTTAAAACTAATAATAAGTTACAAACTTGAAAGTGAACTTATGAAATCAAGATCTTAAGATGTAGAACATAGTTCTTAGTTAGATCTTGAAGATCCAAGACTCAAAAGTCTAGATCAAGCATAAGTATACAAAGTTATAATTAAAGAAACTTACTTACATGTTCTTGAACTTTTAAAGTTAATTTTAGTTCAAGATTAATGAGATCAAAGTTAACTAGTAACATTTGACCAATAACAACCAACAAACATGAAATTAAAGTGCATAAAATGAAGACATAAACTAAGTAAACAAGTAACTAGTTCATTGTTGTTCATACTTTAAAGATTCAAACCAAAGTTTGATCTTTAAGAAAGTAAACTTTAAAGTTTACTAACATGACTTACAAGTATGATTTGCAACACATGAACTCTAAATCTTTTAAAACAAGTAAGGTAGAATCATTAACTAGTAAGTTTATGTTCTTGAGTGTTCTTGAAAATACAAGATATTATGAAGAATCAAACTAAAGAGTTGATTCTTGAAACTAATAAAGAACAATAACAACAACTAGTAATTAAGTAACAAATAACAACATGAACCAAGTAACAACAAACAACAAAGAATGATGATGATAAAGGGTGTCTTGGTTTCGGTTTTACAAGAGAAAAAGGAAGGAGAAATATTTATTTCAAGTTACTTACAAGATGAGAGAAAAGAGAGAAAATGATTTGCAAGTAGAAGTGTGAGTTTGAAATGAGAGAGTTTCAAGTGAGAAGTGATAAGCAAAAATGAAACAAAAACACTCCATATGGATTTCAAAACTGACGGCCAAGAGGGGAATCAAGGGGGAACCAATTGCTCACTAGTCACTAGCATGTATGTGTCATAAAAGTTGGTTATTAGGTGTTAGTTCATGGGGATTATGTGCAAGTAACATGGTAACTAGATTCCATACAAGTTAAGCCATCTAGTTAAGTCTTAAGAGTAATACTTACATACAAAAATGGGCTAACTAATTCCTTTAAGGTGTATGGTGGGCTTATAAGCCCATATTCAAGAGTCCATTTATATTAATCAAGTCCAAGTTCCATTAATTAACAAATAAATCCAATTAAAGCCCAAGTAACTAACTAATCACCATAGTTAATTAAAATGATTAATAAAATCAATCATGAATGTAAATAATACTTGAAAATATTATTCGTGCAAGTTTCGTGTGTCACAAAGACGTTTCGGGCAATTAAAGTCAAGTACGGTTAATCATGGCAACAAGTAAATGTAATAACATACATTCGTTTAATCACAAGTATTAATAATAATAATTATTAATAAATAACGTTGGAAAAACCAGGGTCGTTACACACTAATACAATTATTTCTTGTAAGACTCGTCCCACATAGGTGGAGGAGGAGAACGAAACACCATTTATAAGGGAGAATGTGGATATCTCTCCTGGTAGACGAGTTTTAGAAAGCAAAATTGTGAGACTGTAGATGGCTGAATGATAGGTAAGCCGAAGGTCAAAGCAGACAATATATTCTACGGGTTGCGCGGGCTGTTACATGATGGTATCAGAGCTAGGGCCCGCATCGATGTGCACTGCGGGGACGCAGTGTCCCGAAGGGGGGAGAGTTGTAAGACTCGTCCCACATCGGTGGGGGAGGAGAACGAAACACCTTTTATAAGGGAGGGTGTGGATACCTCTCATGGTAGACGCGTTTTGAAAGACGGAGGTCAAAGCGGATAAAATCTATTACGGGTTGCGCGGACTGTTACATTTCATTTTAGGTTTAGGGTTGCTTTCCCTTAAATCTTCTCGCTAATGAGTTAGCAAGATTGTTGCAAATGGGTATAACTACTTTATTTTTATTAGTTTAGGATTTGAGTAACTTAAAGACATATGAAATCTCTTCAAAGGTTTTAACATTCATGTTATGAGTGGCACATTCATGTTATAAGGCCACTCACAACAGTTTCGTTATTGAAATGTCTTCAAACTTTTTTTCAAAGGCACGAATGTCATAGGTTGTGTCTTTGATTAATCTTTTTCTCTTGATTCTTGTAACGGGATGGAAGACGGGGATAGTGGGGCGGTTATTTTTTATGTATACAATATAAGATTATTAGTAAGTGTCGGTTCTAGGAAAATTCAGTTATTCAGTCATTCAGTAATAACATCCAATTATGTTTTATCTTTTCGAGAAAATACTACACATGCCCATGAGCGAATAAATTTTTGAGGGTTAACGTAACAATCGAAAATAGAAAAACTTTGTTATTTTTTGTGTATCGTGTGTTGTTTTTTGTGTATGATTTTGTTGTTTGATTGTTTCAATATAGTTGGGATGTTGTATTCTTGATTTATAGTTTTCGGGTGTGTTTGGACAAAACTAGTTGAAGCTAAAGCTTAAGCTTATGGTAGGAGTTGAAGCTGGAATATGAGCTTAGTTTTAAAGCTGAAGTTTATTTGAGCATATGATTTTTATAAGATCTACTTTTTTTTTCTGCTACCTAACAAAACTTAAGTATTGAAGTTTATTAAAATCATATGATTAAACTTATAAGCTCTCACAAGCTGCGTTCCAAACACACCCTCTGTGTTACAGCTTCCATCACTTGTAGAAGTTCTTGTTTTCTCAAAAAAGAAAAATAGATTTTAAAAAACTTAAGTTGGTGCAAAATGTAATTTAGCAAAGTATGAGGGGACATGTGTGGAAATAATAATTAATTTAGTACGGAGTAAAAACATAAATAAAAAGGGGGCAGAGAGAAGTGATAATAGCAAGCGCACCACCAGCAGACAAATGGGTCCCATGGCTATAACCACACTCTCCTGCTTTGTTTCCTCTTAGGTGACCACTTTTCTCCTTTTCTTCTTCTTACTTTTTCAGTTCTTCAACTCTCTCATTTTTCACTTGAAAAAAAGCCTCCCATTTTCACAACCCCCTTTGCTTTCCAACTTGTACTGTACAACCCTTGTTCTTGTTTCAATGGATACTACTTTTAGGGTCAGTGGTAGAGATTATGGAGATGAGGAAGAACTTGAATTAGGATTAGGTTTAAGTCTTACTTCTAGTTCTTATGTTCCATCTTCTAATGCTGCTGTCAGGTTAATTTCTTAAATTTTAGAATTTTAATTTCTGTGTATGAAATTTTCAATTTTGTTTGTGTATTTGAGGTGGGGTAGGGTTCAAGTTGATTCCTAGTATGGTTTCACTGCATTTATGGGTTGTATAACTATAATATGCATTTATGATTAAAAAAAATTCTGTTTTTCGTCAAAAAGATAAAAATTTATTGATGCATAACCAAAGAATAAAATAAAATCTATGACTGATTTGAAGGTTCTTTCAAATTGAAAAAAAAATAAAAAAAAAGGTTTTAGAACGGAAATTTAATTATTTTTTTTAAATAATACTGGAACTGAAATTCGCAAACAATTATGCATTTGAGTTGGGTTTTAAGAAAGATCACTGCTTGATGCTTCTAGTAAACCTTAAACTGATATGAATCACAGAAGATTTGCTTAAAAGCATAAAAAAAGTTTTTTTTCAAGGTTTTTTAGAGATTGAGAAAATGGGTTGTAATAAAAATTGAAACTTGCTTATGATGATTCTTAGTTTGGTTTCATTTCATACAAGGGTTGTACCATTTGTGTATAAAGTTGTATATCAAGAAAGATCACTGCTTGGTGTTTCTTTGAAAACTTATACTGTACTGATTAACATAATATTGGTATGGATAATGGAAATGTTTAGTTATTATTTTATTAAAATTTTTAGTTTCTTTAGATAATTCTTAGTTTGGGTTCATTGCATTTAAGGATTGTATTACATGCATTCATTGCTGTGTATCAAGAGAAATCACTGTTTCAGGTTTCTTTAAAGCCTAAATTGATTTTAACCAGATAAAGATTGTTTTTTTGTTGTTGCTCTTGGTTAGGTCTCTTTCATATTTGATGAAAGTTTCCTAGTTTTATATAAAGTTTGTTTTTTTGCTAAAAAAAACTAAAGCTTTTTTAGAAAATTGAAAAATACGGTTCTTTTTCAAATTAGGACTTGTTTGATTGATTCTTAGTTTGGTTCCCTTCTATTTAAGGGTTGTACTGTACCACATGCATTAATTTTTTCTGGTTTATATAAATCCTAGCTTATATGAACCAGAGAGAGTCCTTTTTTAGTTATTGGATAAATTAGTTCTTTTTCAGATTGGAACTTGCCTTGGACATTAGTTTTGCTTCTTTGCATTTATGGGTTGTACCATATGCATTTATTGTTGTATATCAATAAAGATCACTTCTTGTAGTTACTTTTGATGACACTTAGTTTAATTTCATTGCATTTAAGAGTTATACTACATGCATTTATTATTGTATATCAAGAAAGTGTACTGTTTGTAGTTATTTTAAGTGATTAAACTGATTTTAACCAAAGACAATGCCTTTTCAAAACTGTTAATTTTATTATTTATTTTTTTTTTTTTTTTTAACAGTCAGGTGGTGGGATGGCCACCTGTGAAGACATACAGGATGAACAGTTTGGTCAACCAAGCGAAATTTTCCAAGAACGAAGGAGTGGGTGTGAACGATAATACTTCTAAGAAGAAGAAAAACGTAAGGCGTGAAAACGATAACGAAAAAACTGCCGCTAAGGAAACAGGGCATTCTGGATATGTGAAGGTTAATATGGACGGGTTGACGATCGGAAGAAAAATCGATCTGAATGCACATGATTGCTATGAAACTCTTGCTCATGCTCTTGAAGTTATGTTCTTGAAAACAGCCTCAAGTGTCACTTCTATCCGTAAGTGTAGTTTTTTTAGAATGTGTAAATAAAATAAAATAAAATAAATAAAAAATATAAAGTGTTGATTTGATTCAGGTAAAGAAAAGCAGCAACGTTCGCGGCTTTTGGATGGATCTTCCGAGTTTGTGCTAACGTATGAAGATAAAGAAGGAGATTGGATGCTCGTTGGTGACGTTCCATGGAGGTACTATACTTATAAAGTCAACTTTTTGACCGTATAAGAGACTCGGGGTTGACTAATTTATAATTGACCTAAATTGCTCTTGTGAATCATGTTACTTGCAGGATGTTTCTTGGCACAGTGAAAAGGCTCAGAATAATGAAAACTTCTGATACGAATGGACTTGGTACGTTTAGCAAATACAAGTCAACTTCTTAAATCATGTTTTGAGTCTGATATGAAGGTTACCCATTTGTATATGCAGCTCCAAGATACCAGGAAAAGAATCAGAACTCGAAAAGCAAGTTTCTTGAGTTAAAAAGATGAAGAAAACGCCTAAAGACTAGAAAACTTGAAGCTTTTGTTTGATAATCTTGGCTGATTAACTATAATGTTTACTCTTTTCGATTCTTTTTTGCGTTTTTTTTTTTTTGTCTATTCGATTCTTTTTTGCGTTTTTTTTTGTTGTGGTAAGCTTATTATAGTTCCATACCAACTTAAAAGGTTTGATGATGTTATTACAAGTTTGATTATATTTTAATTGGTAATTGTTCGTTCATAGTTTGTAATCGATTCATTTATGTTCTTCTAGCCGTAAAAAAAAGAACCTTCATTCAAGTTTTTAGGATAATACTTTTCTTTTACTAACACACTACTTCAACCATACATTTACAAAGTAATTTAGTGGTTGACGTTTTGATATTGTAAGAGGTTGTAAGTTTAAACCTTATTAACCTCATGAGATGATCTCAAAAAGGATCATAAACGGTGATATCTCTGTTTACCTATTTATTAACTGATAACTTCGAAACTTAGTACATGTTTTGATAATGTAGAAAACATGCTTCATGCACAGATAAACATTGATGTCACAAAATCTGAAATAACAAAAGTGTGCACAACTGCAAACCTCGTGGATGTTTATTTCAGGATCATTATGCAAAACAAACATAAACAAATATGTTTCTGAAGTTATCATGTCATACAACAAGGTTGTGTCACCGAATAAACAGAAAAAAGTGACAAATTCAACGCAAAAAGTCTCTTGGATCGGTTACAAAACCAGTCAAAGCCGAAGCTGCAGCAGTGTATGGAGAAGCCAAATAAATCTGACCATCTTTGTGGCCCATTCGACCTGGAAAGTTCCTATTTGTGGTCGAAACACACACCTGTCATCAATTAACACTGTCAATTTTTGTTAAATACTTTTCAAATTAGATAGCAATTTCACTTTTACCTAGGGTGGCAAATCGGTTGGGTTGGTTAACTAGATTAAAGCAGAATCAAGATGAAAACAAGCCATTTAATTCAGAAAAGGGGATCTAGATCGTATCTGGTTAGCCCGCAATTTTAAGTTTTCTTTTGAATTATCATCAAAGCCAAAATGCTGATTATGATTTCAAAAGAGATTCATTTATAACTAAAAGCAACAAAAAAAAAAAATTTTGTAGCATGAAAAAGTACTAAATTGTTATGTAATGACTAATGAGTCAATTTAAATTCTTGCAAAATCTCCTAACATTAAATTCCAAAAAAAAAAAAATTCATGTTGCGCCCACAAAAGGCCAAAAAGTCATTAGGGAAAACCCAAGGTTTGATAAAAAATTGTTCATTTGGACTTACATTGCCCTTCTATTTGCTTCAAAAACACCAAATGTTTTTATATATGCAACATCTGTTCTTATAAGTTGATAAGGTTATCAATTTTTTCTCGAAAAATAAAAGGCTTTTATAAGTTTTCAAGCTGCTAATTATTATGCTTGACCTAAACACTCAAACTGTACGATATTTGCCCGGGTAAAAAAGAGCATATGGATGTACTGAAAAGTAAATACTAGCCTGAGGTTCGTTAATCCGGGCATAAGTATCCTTTGGACCACCCAAACAGGCACCACAACTAGGACTGGTTGGTGTATCGCATCCAGCAGCTTCAAATATCTGAGAACAAGTCTTGCCGCCAGATCCTGGCACTGGAAGGGTATATATGTCCATCCATACCTATCAAATTATTGTGTTAGCATACGATAATTTGTGCAAAATTTTGAAAATATTGTGTTAGCATACGATATTACACGGACCTTTTGAGTAGCAGGAACAAGGAATGTGGGTACTTTGACCTTTTCACCCTGCACGTTATATCAACCGATAACATAACATGATAACATAAACAACAACATTACCGAATTATTGTTGTTGTAATTGATAACAATAAAATGGTAAAACCAGGTAGGAGATAAACTTGGTACCACTTATTATTGGGACCACCAAAATGTGAAAAGAGTATAAATCAGTAAAATTAAGAAGATAAGAGATATTGTGAAATCTTACTGAAGCTAGAAGAACTCTGGCAGCAGCCATAAAATCTTCGGTTTTTCCACCAGTACAAGACCCGATATAGACTCTGTCTATTTTAACATCTTTACATTCCCTTGCTAATGCACGGTTATCAGGAGAATGAGGCTTCAAACGCGTAGAAACTATCATTAGTATTACAAGTATCTGAACAGAGAAGTTTCAAGCATTTATAACCCCCTAGCTAATGTAGTAACGTTTCTTAACAGTAGTGGTGGCAAAATGGGCGGGGATGGAATGATAATGGGTCACAACTAGGGTTGTTCATTTTTAAATATCCAGAATGTTGGATAAGCGAAGTTAGGATTTCTGAATATCCAGATAGTGGATTTAACTACCCAAAACCCGTATCTCGGGTTATCCAAATTACCAAATACCCAAATCAAAGAAATATTTTTTCCAATTCTTTTTAAACTGACTATTTAAATAATGTTTTTAAGAATAATACAAGTATACAATATATGTTAATGCAATAAAATTTAAAATCTTGATTTATTTGATCCAAAATACTAATAATATTTCTAAAGACACTACTTTGTTTTAATTTAAACATATAAGCAAAGCTTATATAACCATATATTAATTAATAAACCAACTAATAAAAAATTTAGATTATACTACTTAAATCCAATAAATAAGTAATACGGAATCTAAAATTATAAATCTATTCATTGGATACTGGGATACCCGAATTATCCGAAATTTTGAAAATCATTACCCAATACCCGAAAGTCTGGATACCCGATTTTGGATATCTGAAAAATAGGATACTTGAAATTTCGGGTAATTTGGGCCGGATATTTCGGATTCTGATATTTGAACACCCCCTAGTCACAACAGTGTAAACAGGCATAATTTATTAAGGATTGAGATGAGCCAGTCAAGTTTGATTGACCCGAAAACACTATTTTAGCATGTCTTGAAAGATATAAATAACTAATACATACTTAATAATTAAAAAAAGAATATACATACATACAACAGTTATCTAAACCATATATTTAACTAATTTAATATCATACCCATTTGACTAGACTTAAGATGACTTTCACCCTGTTTTACCCCTTCTGCTTTTAGCAAAAATAAAATAAAATAGTTTGACCTGTTTGCAATAAGACACAACCCAATTTGACCTGTTCGTAATGGCGTGGCCCAAAATTGCCACCTATTCTTAAAATCAAAGTGAAGTCAGATGACTAATAACGAACCTTTGCCACCAAGGGCTCCAATTTAGATACATCAATTCTGTACTCTGCAAGAAACCTGAAATACAAAAAAAGAAGAATGCGCATACGAAATGCGATATTGAATACTATCATTATGTAATCATCATGTATATCAGTAATACAAATCTATTGAATTAATGAAGGGCAAAAATGAAAAAGGAATCACCTTGCTTGATCATCGCTATAGACTGGTTCATAAGGCACCGACGTCTTGTCCTGCAGGTGATACAAATCTTAGCAATATTAGAAACAGAAATGAGAAATCATAATTATGACATCATAATTATAATTTTGATTTAGAAATTTGTTGGACTTTGTAAGTAACAAACCATATATGGAAAAATGAAGAATTTTATGAGTATGTTTAAACAAACCTCGAGGTATTTAAATGTCGTGGCATCAGCGGGAACAATGCCATTCTTCCCCCCAGCTTCAACAACCATGTTGCATAATGTCATTCTTTCTTCCATCTATGCAAATTGAAAAAAAAAAAAAAAAAAAAAAAAACTTGATTGTTAATGTTTTTAATATTGTGACAAGTTCCTGGCCCACCCAAATTGCAACATTTTCTTCTATTATTAGAATGATAACTGGTTCACTATTTACCCATTATCACTTTATCACCGTTACAACTAAACAGATGGTATAGTACTTTAAATATTTGACAAAAATACAAGTCAAACAATGGAATCTTCATGGAGAAATATACTATACAACAAGTAGAAATGACTTTTAACTTTCTTAACTGACTTGTTAGGAGAAAAGTGAAAGTAAAGGTGTTGTTTGTTTTCCTGTCTGCAGACCTTATTATGTCTTATATTTGCTCGCCCGCAGACGTTTTTACTGCAGAGGGTTTGTTTTTCTGAAGACACAAGATAAAATAATGTCTTATTATGTCTGCAGCCTCGCAGACTTAGAAATGTGCTTCTAAGTGTTGCAGACAGAATTAAGTTATGTTGCAGACATAAAAACAAACCGTCTTCATTAAGCATACAGACCTTCAGACCACATCTTCTTAACAGACACGGTCTGCAGATCTTCAGAAAAAAAAATCTTAAAAAACAAACAGCACCTAAAACTCATGGTAACCCATTTACCCCAAAATAGGTAGGAATTGCCACTGTTACTAATGGGCACATTTATAGCTTGAGATGCTTACACAATTGCATATTTAAGAAAACACTAAGAAGAATGACTTACTGTTAGACTTGCAATTGTTGATCCAACAAACTCCATTGCTTTATATGTTGCACCAGATACAGAGATTTCACCAATTATCTATATCATTTATTAACATAATTAGTGACAGTAGTAACAAAAGTTTAATACATTACATATTCATACTATGGTTTAATACATTACATTACATAAAGCATAATCCACCAACAAATTGATACATATGGTTTTGGGATTGTTAATTGTGTATAAAAATAAATAAAACCTACTTGTAATATCAAATCCTTTGCAAGCAGATAGTCGGGCATTTTTCCATCCAATACAAATCTTAGAGTTGGAGGCACCTGCAAATTACGGTGATAAGTAGGAAAGTGACAGTCATTATTCAAAAAACTAAACAAAACCACATCAAATTAACAAGTGTTACGACATGTGTATTAAAATGATTTTAATAAATTTAGGAACTAAGAAGCTTTAGGGTGTGTTTGGCCGAACTAGCTGGTGCTAGAAGCTGGAGCTTATTCTTTTAGCGGGAAGCTGGAACTTATTTTTTGTAAGTGTTTTGTAAAATAGTTGGACTTGGAGCTTATAGTTAGGAAGAGCTTAATTTTAAGCTCTACATTTTAATATAAGCTCTACTTTTTCTATGCTACCAAACAAAGCTATTATAAGTTCTACTTTTTTAAGCTCTTATAAGCTCCTAAAATGTGTCATCCAAACACACCCTTAAGATGGAAATAGTTTGGGAAATGCAACATCATATTTGATCCCTAAGAATCTGTTTTTGTAACATTACACATTACATACAGCCTAAAAAGTTAATAATTTTGTGATATGAAATATTCAGAATCAGATTACAATCACATAATCCGCTGTAACAAGACAGGCTGTGTGAGATAATGTTTGTTGTGTTTGAAGTTGTGATAATCTGATATTCAGTTGATTGAGTACGTGACAACTCTAATATCTTGGGACTTATAGTTAGGTAATCATATATTCAGAATCAATTTTAATTGCAGCTATTCCATAACTAATTATTTAGCCCCTTAATAGTCAAATAATCAGTATCAGTTTCTGTATCCACTAAAAAAGATAATGTGGCTACGCAACTTGAAGAACGCATCAACTTGAAGAACGCATCAACTGGATATTCTCTTTTAAACACCCCTATAAATATAAATTGTAATAAAATCATAGCCTTAATCTCAGGTCAACCAAACGCACAAGAGTCAAAACTGAAGACACAATAATGAGTTCAGACGCACATCCATATGGACCATACATCAGTCTCACTTCAATTTTATCACACGTAAGAACATAAATAGTAAAATGCATACTATACATCTAGACAAGCAAATTTGGTACAAGTTTTCAAAGTATAGTACACGGACATCATAAAACCAATGGCCTCGAGAAAGGAAATCAAACAATTATTCGAAGCCTTCATCAGAACTAAAAGCACACTTCCATTAGTTACGTCACATCCAATTATCATAAAAATTAGTCTCCTTGGGAACGTTTAATGACAAAGTAACATGTTTAGTCCTCACATAAAGGACGCATAATATAAGTAGAGCCCAAGAATTCATATAAAAAATGCTTTTTCATACCTTCAGTAAAAGTTTTCCGGTCCCTAACACAAAACCAGCATCAGTGTTTCCAATTCCGGTTGCGAACTGGCCAAATGCTCCAGCAGTACAGGTGTGAGAATCTGTACCAAGTAGGACCTGAGGTAGAGTTATGAGCAAAAAGATTGTTTATATCTTCATACAGTAGCAAACAGAGGTGGCAATTTTTTATTTTTTTGGAACGGCACCAGAGGTAACAATTTAGATCCATAAATGGGTGGATTTGGGTTATGCTTCATCCCTGATGGATAAAAGAATAACTAAAAGATGGGTAAAATGATTCAAAAGGGCCGAAAGCCACCTGCAATGTACTCGGTAAAATAGATATATTAAAGTAACAAAAAATTTGCTTTTCGTATTAAAGTAATGACACTTTTCTTTCCCCATTTAATAAACTAGATATCTGTAACAGAGGTAGTTTTGTAGAGAGAAAACAGTTGACTGGTTCCAACTCATACATAACTATTCGTTTTGACAAATTACCCAAACCTGCCCAACCCGTCTATTTTGCCACCTCCTCTGGTGATTTTAGTTTAGATTTGAAAATAGGATTCAGGTGTACCTCTCCAGGTCTGCAGTGACCTTCTTGTGCAAGAGCGACATGGCATACACCTTTATAATCAGGATTAGCCTAGAAATGAATTAATGTTTCGTTTAAGTTTTAACATCCACTGAACGCTTTGTAATGTGTAACAAAATATTACAAAGGCAAGAACATTATACCTTGAAGTTGCTAAGGTCCTTAATATCATAAAAATATTTGATCCCTTGCTCATGAGAGAAATCTCTAATGATATCGACATTTCTATTTGCTCTTTCATCGGCCGTAAAAATATAGTGGTCAGGTATAATGACAACCTTTTCACGGTCCCACACCTAAAACAATAGCCACATAAGTCATACGATCTCAAATCTGATAAGTTCAAGATAGACCTCGAAAAAATTTGACTCCTCAACACATACCTTACGCATCATAGAAAACAATAACAAAACAGGTACGTTTTAATTTATAAACAGCAATAACACTTTGTTTAAATTTTGGACTTCTTATGATATATATCCTAGTTTGGATTTGAAGGGTCACCTTGGCATCATTTCCAAATTCTTTCTTGAAAATTCCAATTGCACCTGGGCCACAAACATCGTGTGTCATCAAGACGTCAACGTTGACCCAAACATTTTCACCCGGAATCAACTGAGATTTCTCAGAAGCCCTAGAAAAAATCTTTTCTGTCATTGTCATCCCAGTCTTTACCTGAAAATAGACGCTCCAATTAGTCATAATCTTACGATTCACCCATCGTACTTACAATGATCAAATAAAACTATAGCAAAAAAGTTGAGCAGAATTAACACAAAAAACACAATAAACTTGTATTAGCTGCTCTACTTTATGGTATCATAATCCTAAATTTGTGTCAATAAGCTAAGACTGTAAATAGCCAACCAAAACCTCACATTTCATTTTCTTCTAACTCTCAATCTTTTATGCTAAAAAACATTAACTTCTGATACTTTGATTCTTGTTATGAAATCAAAGAAACTTAATCAGATTTGTCCAAAAACCCTAAGTTTTCTAGCATCGTATCATTGTCACATTCATGATATCAAAAGCCATAACATGCATAAATTTCACACATCTACAATATACAGTTGACAAAATTATAATAACACAATTTATAAAATACAAACACTGAACTGAACCAGTTGCAGCTGGTATTCTTGCTGATTGTTGTGGGGCCATCACGGATACAATCTTTTTTGATACTTTCTTCTGACCCATTTTGATTGCTGAAGAAACTTGAGCAGAAAATGAAGATGCACCCCCATCTATCTACAATACAACAGCAAAAAGATATTAGAATTGGGTTAAATAACAAATTTACAACAAACCCAACAAGAGAATTGAATCAAGGAAATGATAATACGATAAAGTTTTAATGTTTATTACCTGGGTTAAGAAAGGGGAAGAGGATGATGAAATTGCAGATGAAGCCGCCATTGATGACGAGACGACCACTAATTTGTGGTTTGTTACAGGTCTGAATATGATGCAAGAAGCAAAATATATATACCAAAAATGGTGGCTGCAAAGTGTCGAGATATCGTCGTTTGGTTTGATGGGTCCCTTTGAAATTGATAACTTTTCGAAGTTTTTGTTCGGAGTTTATGTATGCACATATGACATGGCCCAGCCCATTTACCTTGTGATAACTGAAGAGTACTGCTACGTATTTGGGTAAATTGGTCAAAACTAGAAAAATACCGGCTCACGAGCTTTCAAATTGTGTATTCATATTTAATGTAGCGGCATGTATTTACAGAATTAAAAAATGTTACTGATATGTTTGGAAACACGTGATTAGTACCTAGTATGCCTAAGGACTCCGCGCTTTTAACGCCAGAAAATCGCATAAAAAGGGAACAGAACCATCGATATGATGTTGTTAGTTAAGATTTTTTATTATACGTGTACGTATGTATGAGAAAAGTATCCCGAAATATTTAACGTTTTTTTAAAAACATTCCATTTCGCGCAGAGCTAGTTGCGTTGTGTTCGTAAAATTATTTCGAGTTGAACGGTGAAGCGGGGTAAATTTAACTATCGGAGAGCGGATAGATATGGCCCGTTGAAAATTTGGGTGGATTTTAATTAAGTTTTTTAATAAAATAATGATTTTATGCTTTGTACTCATGAAGAATTTGTAAATTATACATAGTTTGGGGGGGTTTTGGAAATTGGTGATGTCGTTGTTTCCTTTATGGAACGACCAAATTTTTGCTTGCATTTAGTATATGTGTAAAAAAATTTGGGTGGATTTTAATTAAGTTTTTTAATAAAATAATGATTTTATGCTTTGTACCTCTGAAGAATTTGTAAATTATACGTAGTTTGGGGAGTTTTTGGAAATTGGTGATGTCGTTGTTTCCTTTATGGAACGACCAAATTTTTGCTTCCATTTAGTATATGTATAAAAATAAAAATAAAAATAAAAATAAAAATAAATAAAAATAAATATAAATGTCCACATTTTCGGAGGTGTTTAACAATATGCCTCAAAAAATATAAATTGCAACATATGCCTCATATCCACGCATCATGCATGGATGCTCGTGCGTGATGCGTCGTCGCGTGGACACTGAGCATAACGAGCATGCTTGCTTGTTATCATGTTATATCACCCAAAGCGCACCACGCATAGTGCTAACGCACTAACCAATCATATACACGCATGGTGCATGTATGCCGACTAGGCGTCTATTTCACTTTTAAAATTCACACACACACAAAAAAAGTTAAACCACGCACCTAAGGGTGATTTTCCATAATTCATTCGGTTCGTCATTTATTTTCGTTGTTACACTATCGATCGTAATTAACATTCAACATACTACTCTTTTACCCATGTTAGCAACAAACACGCACTATGAAACCCACTTTCTCATATTTTTGAATTGCTTGCTTGATTGACAAGGTGTTGCATAGAGTCTGTCATGCCATAATTTAAACTTTATTTTGCATTCACTTTGTTATATGAATACACTGGTTATGGTTAAATGTTGACTTTCTATTTTTATAAACTTTATATTTTTGGAAACCTGCTATCTTTAACAACTTATTATTTATGGGGATTGACTATGTTACTTAGTGATTGCCCACATGTGAAAAACTTATTTTCAATTGAACGCAAAACTTTTATAAAACATAGCATATAGAGGGCAACCTTTGTTGTGGGACCTTTGATCGTGAACGGCGTCAATAGGGATTTTTGGCGGGTCACGACACGTAGCTAAAAAGGGAGCACTCTTAGTCAGATGATCTACTATCACCCATATCATGTCATGTCCTTTCTGGGTTCAAGGTAACTTGTTACAAAATCCATCGTAATATGTTTCCATTTCCACTACGGAATTTCTAATTACCGTAAAGACTCATACGGTTTTTGGTGTTCTGCTTTTACTTGCGCACAAATATGACATTTCTCGACAAAAATAGAAACATCTATCTTCATTGTCGGCCACCAATACAAGGTTTTCGGTATCCATACATCTTTGTACTACCTGGATGTACTGTCAATTTAGATTTATGTGCTTCTGTAATGATTAAATCTCTCAAATATCTAAGCAAATGCACCCAAATTCGGTCATTATAATTCTTTAATCCTCTAGAATCATTGTTAAGGTCAAATTTTCGTTTGGTCATTTGTTCAATTTTTAAATTTTCATCATTCAAAGCTACGGGTTGAACGGTTTTCAATCGGCCAATTAGATCTGAAACAATCTCAATTCTCATAAAGCGAACATTATTAACTGTTTTTCGGCGACTTAAAGCATCAACGACCACATTTGTTTTACCAGGATGATATTTGATATCACAGTCATAATCTTTAATCAGTATATATCTCACAATGTGTCCCATATTAGTAGCGTCTCCAGAGTTTTATATAGAGAAATCAATTGCAGCTAGTTCTAAATCATAAGTAGGGTAATTTCATTCATGGTCTTTTAATTGTCGTGAAGCGTAAGCTATAACCCTATCTCTCTACATCAAAACACCACTCAAACCAGCGTGTGACGCAACACAATAACCCACAAAATCTTCTGACCCCTCTGGCAATGTTAAAACCGGCATTTGGCACAACAATTGTTAAGAGTATGAAAAACCCTTTATTGTTCATCAGTCCATCGAAAGGTTACATCTTATCTGGTCAACTTATTCAAAGGACTCGCTATTTTCAAAAAGTTTTTGATAAACCGGCGGTAATAACCTTCTAAATCGATAAAAGTTTTTATTTATGTCGGAGTTTTCGTTGAGTTCCAATTCATTACCGCCTCTATCTTAGACTGATTCATTTTAATACCAAGTTCACATACCACGTGACCCAGAAACTGCACTTCCCGTAACCAAAATTCACACTTTGAGAATTTCGCGTACAACTGTTCTTGTTTCATTAATTCTAACACTAGCCTCAGATGCGTAGCATGATCACTTTATCTTTTCAAATATATTAAAATGTCATCTATGAAGACTATCACAGACTTGTTGAGGTACTGATGGAACACTTTGTTCATTAGGTCCATAAAGATTATTGGCGCGTTCGTTAACCCGAATGGCATGACCAGGAATTCATAATGACCGTATATTGTTCTAAACGTTGTTTTCGATATATCAGTCTTTGCAACTCGTACCTGATGATAACCTGACTGTAAATCGATCTTTGAAAAGTAAGACGCACCTTGTAACTGGTCGAATAAGTCATCTATTGTCGGTAACGGATACTTATTCTTTATTGTTCTCTTGTTCAAATCGCGGTAGTCTATACACATACAAACGACTCATCCTTCTTTTTATAAATAAAACTTTTCGATATGTTTATAATACATTTTATTTACATATATTAAAATACGTACCATTTTTCAATAATATTGGATTGATTTGTGTTTTGCATGTAAAATGTAAAAAAGATAAATAATGAATGAAAGCACATAGATATTGGGAAATAGCTGGGTTTGCATCGAAAAAACAACTTTTTAGTATAGAAAGTTTTAATTTTCTTAAAGGTTGATATCGGCTAAACAGTCACGTTTTTACCCTCGATATTGAGTACCAAAACCATAAAGTTCCAATTTTGTCGGCAAAATAATCGCTTTTTCGTTTACTTTTGTAGATCAAGTGATTACGAAGGCGGTCCAAAAAGAATCAAGAGAATCGGAGCTAAAACGAATATTCTAGAGCGAAACGGTGAAAGATGAAAAATCAAGCTACGATCAAGGAAATCAAGTTACGATCCAGTGAAATCAACAAACCAAAGCAGGCCATACGGCTTGCCATACGGCTGCCATATGGCCCAACCAAACGGCCAGGTAAAACGGCCTGCCAGAGCAAACGACTATCAAAAACGGCCTGCCATACGGCTTGCTGTAACATCCCGCTGTTCACATACATAGATTAAGGTACATACTTAATCGTCTGTACGATTATATTTCATTGTCCATGTGATTAAATGACTTAAGTGCTATTTTGATGTGTACGATATGTATATATATTACACATGTATAAGGATATGTTTGACTTAGGAAGGTATTAAGTCGAGTGAGGCTTCGTGGTGAAGTCTAGATGTACATACGAAGCAAGTTTGGGGCATACGAGTCGCGAAATCAATATTTAGTTTTGTTGTCTAAAAACTGATCAGCCTTAGGCTATCGTCGCGCTGCGAAGGCTTTTGCAGTGCCGCGAAGGTTTTTGCCGCGCCGCGAGGTTGAACCCAAAACAAGAATCAGGAGTCATGAAATGCAGGTTGAAAATCTTGTGCATTCTCGCGCCGCGAGGTTTCTGGTCGCGCCGCGGCATCCCAAGCAAACCAAAGTCAGGAGGCATGCTAAGAAGGGTCGGTTTTCCCTTTATATGTCGCGCCGCGACTAATGGGGCCGCGCCGCGGCAGTCCTGCTGGGCTGATTCCGGATTTAGCTCATTTAAGGGGTTTTAAGGGGCAAATTGGTAATTTACACGTGTGACCAGCCATATGACCCCAAATCTTATCCACTTAATTCATTTCTTTTCCATTTTCTTCTCCATTTTTCTCTCAAAACACCAAACCCACTTAGATTCAAAGTGAGATTTGAGAGTGAAGAATTTAGAGTTGATCTTTGGAGCAAGAATTAAAGTTGTTCTCCTCGTTCTTAGCTACGAGTGGATAGTGTTGGTAAGTCTTAACTCTGTATTTTGAGTTTTAGTTAATTTATGGCTAGGGTTTGGCCATTTGGGACTTGTAAGACCCATTTGGGGATGTAATGGGTGGATTTGGGTTAATTTGATGTAAGAAAACCCAAATTTTCATGACCCGTCCTAATCCATTGATGTGTGCGAGGTGTACTAGGAAATAGTATTATTTTTACAAAGAAATACTATTAAATACGATACAATTTTACACAAGTTATTTATTTATTTATAGAGTGGATATACCTAAACCTTGCTACAACACTTATAGGCAGTGTACCTAATCGTACAGTAGTGTAGTTTTTAGTAAGTCCGGTTCGTCCACAGGGAACTCTTAAACAAGCTTAACGCTATAATTTTAAAAACTATATTTGTAAAAATACAAAAATATATATATAAGTAATATTATTATTATAAAAAGGGGGTTTTTACCGTTTAATGACCGGTTTGTCAATTTTAAAACTTTAGTTGCAATTAAAACCTAATGTAAAATACTAAAAATAAATACAACTTAATTTAAAGCGTAAAGTAAATAACGATAATGAAATTGCGATAAATAAAAATGCGATAAATAAAAAGTATGACAATTAAAGAGTACGATAATTAAAAGTGCAATTAAATACAATGACAATAAATAAAAGTGCGATAATTAAAGTGCAATTAAATATGAAATAAAGGAATTATGCTTATTTAAACTTCCGTAATCATGATGTTTGACGTGTTGATTTTTAGTTTATTCCCATGGGTTAATTGTCCTTTGTCCTGGATTATTCAATATGTCCGTCTGGTTTTTGTCCATAACAGTCCATCAGTCATAAATATAAAGTGCGAGTGTCCTCGTCAAATTATCCTTATATCCGAAGTCAAATATTCCAACTAATTGGGGACTTAAACTGTAACAAGGTTTTAATACTTTGTTTAATAATTACACTAGGATATCGACTGCGTGTAACCCAAGGTTTTAATACTTTGTTAACAATTACGCCAAGTGTCCTTGTACATAATTTCACCCCTGTTTTAATAAGTCTATTAATTATTAATCCATTCTCGTGTCCGGTAAAATGAACAATTATTGGTATTTATAGATATCCCGCCCACCGTACCCAGTCAAGCGTATGTGGTTATATATAAATACGTCAAATTATAAGTCTATATATTAATTTAACGAGGTATCGTTTAGTTAATATAAAACCCATTAATAGCCCATAGTCTAATTTCCACAAATGTCGTTCTTTTATCCAAACCCCAATTATGGTACAAAGCCCAATTACCCAATTTTAATATTAAGCCCAACATCATGATTACTTCGGCATTAAATAAGCATAATAATAACTTAGCTACGAGACATTAATTTAAAAATAACAATAACCATAACTTACAGTGATTAAAAATAGCGTAGCGTTACACGGACAGAATTTCGACTTACACCCTTACAACATTCGCTAATATACCCTTATTATTAGAAATTAAAATTAAAATTAAAATTAAAATTAAAATTAAAATATATATATATATATATATATATATATATATATATATATATATATATATATATATATATATATATATATATATATATATCTTACGTATGAGAGAAAGAAGAAAAAGATGTGTTTAACATCGATCAAAACTGCAAAATTTATAGGCATGTGGGCTGAAAAGGTGTGCCATGCGATAGCATGGCTTTTGTGCCTCCAGGCCATGCGATCGCATGGGGGTAGGTAGCAGCTCACATATTTTTGTTTCTTTGTATGCCGACGGTTTTTATAAATAAATATAATATATAAATAATTATAAGAATTATTTAAATATTATATTATATTTATGTGCATAGTTGACTTGTAATTTTTAGTCCGTTGCGTCGAGCATTGAGAGTTGACTTTGGTCCCGGTTTCGGATTTTCGAACGTCCTTGCGTACAATTTAATATCTTGTATTTTGCGTTTCGCTTCTTGTACTCTTGTAATTTTGAGACGTTTCTCATCAATAATTGGAACCACTTTGATTGTACTTTGTACTTTTGAGCTTTTTGGTCGTTTGCGTCTTCAATTCGTCGAATCTGTCTTTTGTCTTCACCTTTTATTATTTAAACGAATATCACTTGTAAATAGAACAATTGCAACTAAAAGCTTGTCTTTCTTGAGGGATAATGCTATGAAATATATGTTCGTTTTTAGCATTATCAAATATTTCCACACTTGAGTGTTGCTTGTCCTCAAGCAATATAGTCTTGAAATAAAAATACTAGAATCACTTCTTTATTCTTCACACTTTGTACATCAGTGATTTCTATACTGCGGTATAAACAATGGTAGTAACGATGTGTTTTACAGTCCCACATGACTATAAAATTTTAGATCCTTTAAGGAAATTGGATCTTTATGAAAACATTTGATCTTTTGAAAATACAATCTAGCTTTTACCCTAGATAAGTTTTCCGGAATAACCCTTCACCGGTGTTTGCAAATTATTTTTGTGGGTTTGGTGGGTTTCAGATTTGAAAATTTTAGCTCAAAACTTGCGGTTTTGTGTCACCCACTTGCTAACCTTGTATTGGGAAAGCAACACATCCAGTATACTTGCTCCATATATTACCTTTCAGTAAACTACCGTCCGGTTGTAAAGGAAAGCGTTGAACAAGCAACTGTTAAGGCAATGTCCCCGAACATGCTTTTAATTATGGTCTATAACGTGTCGGATGCAATTACTATCCTTGGTAGGAGCAATAGTAAAGCTCACCCTTATAATTTTCGGGTCTGGCACAAGGTCCTGTCTTCGACCATGCTATGCAACCACCGTTTTTACGGTTGACACCCGATTTGGTTCAGGTGACCTAATGAATTCCAGGTGAATTCCTAGGATTTTACATTCAATAGTAATGAACGCATTAAAAATGGGCTTTTAGAAAACAAATCGGTTTTAATTTGATCAAAATATTTTCTCGTTCAAGCTCGAGTTTAGATATCATCGAATTCCATGAGTTTGTAATTCTCAATCTTTAAGGTCAATCTCTAGGATTGAGTAATATCAGGCTTAAAAGCTGATTTTTGATCTTTAAGGAGATTATCTTTTCTGGGGATCTGATTCATTAGTCTTATCCAGCTAATTTGCACGGCGTCCTCCCCATTTTACAAGACAGATCCTCTCATGGTTAGGATAAGTCTGACCACTTGGCGACCCTGTTTGATGCTGAGGTCCGTGGATTTCCTGCTGATTTTTGAGATGACTTTTCTAGATTTTTCGTCAACCTACAGCTGGTCTGGACGACAACTTCATGACCTAAATCAAGAAGCGCGTTTCTTTTTCGGAAGACTTTACTTTCTTTTAATGATGGAATTGATTCATCGTGTAGATCCATCTTTCTTTTAAATGTATTACATTAAATCGGGTGAAACTGATTAGTTTAGTCTAAAGCAAAAGCATCTTCAGTTATTTGCTACAGAAATATGTGATATATGTTCAAAATAACTTGGTAAATTTTTCCCACACTTGGCTTTTTATTTTCTTTTATTTGCCTTTTTATTGTCCTCTATTCCATTTTAAATGAATTCTAACATTTTGGTTTGTTTCTCAATTTATGTCCTTTCCGAGGTAACAATAATTTCGGTGTTTAACACCTAGTTTTATCGTTCATAAATATGTATAAACATGATTTTGAATTCATTTAATTGAAAATTTTGAAAATTTTACTAGAATTGTGTAGTCAGTATATAAGACTAGGGCTGTTCTTTATTATCAGAGAGCACTAGATTCTAATACAACTACTGCTTTACTAGTATTTTTAATGGTAACCAAGTGTATAAGGTAAAAATTTTAAAAATCCGAAAGAATTTAACCCTTTCCCACACTTAAGATCTTGCAATGCCCTCATTTGCAAGAAATTAGTAACAATTTAAATTATTGAGGGTGATTAGCGTAGAAAAATGATTAAATTTTACCAAAGTTTCCAAACATATTGGCTTTTTTTTAAATAAAACCTTTACTTAATAAAACATAAATTAATAAATTTTAAAAATTTGTTTCTTTTAAGAATGAGGGCGTTTCGGATCGTTGTCCTAGTCCGTCCCTCGACAAAATTTTAAAATTTGTCATTTTTAAGCGCGGTTTTAAAAGCAAAGATTTTTGGGTTTTTTTAATGTTTTTGACATACTTTAGATCAATAAGATTAAAAATAATGATAATAAAAGTTCTCATCCCGCCCTCGGGTAAAGCAATTTCGGTTCAATGATCTAGTCTTCAACTCACGACGAATTTTAAATATCAAATTTTAACTTAGTGAAATAAAGTAAATTTTTGTTTTTAAATTCACACCAAACTAATATTTAAAATGCATAAAATTAAAAATTAATATAAATATCATTAATATTTTTAGTTTTACAAACTTATATTGAAAATATTAATTTTTAAAATATTTACAAACTTAAATATTTTGATTTTAAAAAGTTTACATTTATTAATTAAAAAATAAAGTAAAAATAAAATTAAAAATCTTTTTGGTCTTTTATCCCACTTTAATCAATCAAATATTATCAAAAACATACGCCCCTCTTTTCGGTAAAGTAATTTCGGTTTCATAACCTAGTTTAACTCATGACGAATTTTTGAAATATTTTGGGTTGATTAATTAAAGATATTTATACCTTCAGAATAAACAGTAAATTTCGCAGTGATGTAATAAATTTTTGTATGATATCAACAATTTCGGTCGCAAAACCTAATTTTATTGAGTACCAATTTAATACTTTATAGCGAACAATTTAGCGTTTATTATCAAAAGGTTAAAAATAATAAAAATAAAAATAAAAATTGAAAACTGTACAAACTTACCTGTGAAATAGAATTCTTAGTGACCTGCTTTAGCCCACTCATAAGATATCGGACTAATTGGTTTTCCATAGCTACATAGGCGTAACCTCGAGCATTCAACGTTTTTTTCTTCGAAACATATGAACGGTCCATCTCTGCATAAAGTAACGAATTCGGTATTGGAATATGTTTGATTATTTGAACATTTACCTTCGTGTGACCATTTTCTGCATTTGTGACATCTTTCAAGGTGTCGTGCTCTTCTTTTTGCTGCGGATTTTGATTTTCTTTTACCAAACTGTAACTTATTATTTTCGTTCCTAGATTCTTTTCTTACTCCGTCCAATTTACCTCTGATTAATGATACCAATTCAATTGGAAGGGTGTCATTATTACGTTTAGTGATCAAAGCTTGTAGCATTAGACCATGGTTTAATTCACAGGAAGTCTTCATCTCGTAAAACCTAAAAAAAAAAAAAAAAATTCAGAATGGGGGGAGAAGACTAGTTCTTTAGGGTCTGCTAGGGAAAGACCATTCGGATTCCATTCTCGAGAATTACACGAAAACAGAAAATCTAACTCTAACAGAAATACATATTACCCTAAAAAGATTCGAACCTCCCCACACTTAGTTGAAATTGTGATTAACGTTATTTTCAATTGGATTATCAACAACTTGTATATCTTTGACTTTTATTTCAATCCATTTGTTGATTTCCTCCGTAACTTTCACAAATTCAACTAACATTGCCTTTTCTTTTGGCGATAAATTGGATATTAATCGGTTACATAACTTAAAGTTTCCCTTAATCTTAGCATCGTGAATCCGTTTATAAAGTTTCTTTGTTGAACTGTTAAAAACGGGTTCATCTAATTTCGTATCATCAACGGGGTTCTTTGTGATCGGATCATCATTAAGTGTTTCTTCATCTTCCCCACACTTATGCGTTTTTATTGGTTTAACAGTTTTGGTTGGTGGAGATCTAAACTTTCGGTTCACAAAGGTGATCGATTTATCACCATCCCTAAGTGTCATTCTACCTTCTTTTACATCAATGAATGCCTCGGTGGTTGCTAAAAATGGGCGACCTAAAATTAGAGGAATATCAAGGTTTTCCTCCATATTAATCACTATGAAGTTTGCAACAAAGGTCAAACTTCCCACGTTAACAAGTAAATTATTTGCTATTCCAACCGGGTGTTTAATGGTTTGGTCAAATGATTGAACACCTATTTTGTTTAGTTTTAATTTACCCATACCTAATCGTTTGTATAAGGAAAGAGGCATAATATTTGCACTTGCTCCTAAATCTGCGAGTCCATTATATACAGCACCATCATTAAGCAAGCAAGAAATGATAAATTCACCCGGGTCTCCTGCTTTAGTAGGTCGAGTTGGTTTGTAAACCTTTTTCTGGTGTTCTTTTCTTGGTTCTTTCACTTCTATTTGAACTTCTTGTTCACATTTTTCTTCGTTTCTTGGAATGGGAGGTTTGTATAAGAATTCTTCTTCATCACTCCAATTTGAATCCTCCCTATTTTTCAATTTTGATTTTTCATATGTTGTTGATAACATATTTATGTTTTCATTTTGAAGGTTTTCTTCGGTGGTGAAATTATGATTGACTTCATTGTCAACTTCCATCGGACCATGTATGTAATGTTTAACTCTGTGACCATTAACTTTAAATTCAATCCCATTTGAATTTATTAACTCTATCGTTCCGTACGGGAAAACTCTTTTGACTATGAATGGTCCAGACCATCTTGATTTCAATTTTCCAGGAAATAGCTTGAATCGTGAATTGAAAAGAAGAACTCTGTCTCCTTCTTTAAATTCTTTTGAACTTTTGATTCTTTTATCATGCCATTTCTTCGTTCTTTCTTTATAGATTAACGAATTTTCGTATGTTTCATGTCTTAATTCTTCTAATCTGTTTAATTGACTTAACCGTAGACGTCCAGCTTCATGTAAATCAAGATTACATGTCTTCAAAGCCTAAAATGCTTTGTGTTCAATTTCTACTGGAAGATGACATGCTTTTTCGTAAACGAGTTTAAAAGGTGTGGTTCCAATTGGAGTTTTGTAGGCTGTTCTAAAAGCCCAGAGTGCATCCTCCAATTTCATGGACCATTCCTTCGGATTTGATCCTACGGTTTTCTCTATAATACGTTTTAAAGCTCGGTTGGTATTTTCAACTTGTCCACTTGTTTGTGGATGATAAGCAGTGGATATTTTATGAGTTATTCCATATCTTTTGAGAACTTTCTCAAGTTGATTATTACAAAAATGAGTACCCCGATCACTTATTAAAGCTTTCGGTGTTCCAAACCTTGCAAAAAGACGTTTTAAAAAGTTGACTACAACTCGTGCATCGTTAGTTAGGAGAGCTTGTGCTTCCGCCCATTTGGATACATAATCAATGGCAACGAGAATGTAGAGATTATTATGAGATTTTGGAAATGGACCCATAAAGTCAATACCCCAAATGTCAAATACTTCACATACTTGAATGACATTTTGTGGCATTTCATCACGTTGACTTATTTTTTCGGCCCTTTGACAAGCATCACGGGATTTGCAAAGAAGGTGTGCGTCTTTGAAAATTGTAGGCCAATAGAATCCAGTATCGTAAACTTTTCTTGCTGTGAGCTGAGGCCCATAATGCCCTCCTGTTGGTCCTGTGTGACAATGGTTTAATATTTGACTGGCTTCATCTCCTAATACACATCGGCGTATTATTCCATCGGGACAACTTTTAAACAAATGTGGATCTTCCCAGAAATAGTGTTTTATATCATTAAAGAATTTCTTTCGTTTTTGGTACGATAATCCTTTTTCAAGGAATCCACATACTAAGTAGTTTGCATAGTCTGCAAACCATGGAATTTCATTATAATCTATCTTCAATAGATATTCATCAGGAAAGTTGTCTTGTATGGCCGATTCATTTAGAACTTCTAATTCAGGATTTTCAAGACGAGAAAGATGATCAGCGGCGAGATTTTCTGCTCCCTTTTTATCTCGGATTTCAATATCGAACTCTTGTAAGAGTAAGATCCAACGAATTAATCCTGGTTTAGCATCTTGTTTCGAAAATAGGTATCTAAGAGCAGAATGGTCGGTATAGACCACCGTTTTAGCTAGAACGAGATATGATCGAAATTTGTCAAAAGCAAAGACAATAGCAAGGAGTTCTTTTTCAGTAGTTGTGTAATTTGTTTGTGCTCCTTGTAACGTCTTACTAGTATAATAGATAGGTTGAAATCGTTTGTCAATCCTTTGTCCTAAAACGGCTCCCATTGCAAAATCACTTGCATCGCACATAAGTTCAAACGGTAGATTTCAATTTGGAGTTATCATGATCGGCGCATTAGTGATTTTCTCTTTAAGAATATTAAAAGATTTGATACATTCATCTGAAAAGATGAATGGAGCATCCTTTTCTAGGAGTTTATTCATAGGAGTGGCAATTTTAGAAAAATCTTTTATGAAACGTCGGTAAAAATCGGCATGCCCTAGAAAACTCCTAACTCCTCTAACATTGGTGGGATGTGGAAGTTTAGCAATTACATCTACTTTAGCTCTATCCACTTCAATTCCTTCCTTTGAAATTTTATGACCAAGAACGATGCCTTCTTTAACCATGAAATGGCATTTCTTCCAATTAAGTACTAGATTTGATTGTTCGCATCTAATAAGCATTCGTTCAAGATTAACTAGACATGATTCAAATGTATCACCGAAGACTGAAAAGTCATCCATGAAAACTTCCATGCATTCTTCTATCATGTCGTGAAAAATCACCATCATGCACCTTTGAAAGGTTGCAGGGGCGTTGCAAAGTCCAAATGGCATGCGTTTGTAAGCAAAATTACCATAAGGGCACGTGAATGTGGTTTTCTCTTGATCCTCGGGTGCTATTGGAATTTGAAAATATCCGGAAAAACCATCAAGAAAACAATAGTAACTATTTCCGGTTAATCTTTCCAACATTTGATCAATGAAAGGTAAGGGAAAGTGATCTTTTCTGGTGGTGTCATTTAATTTTCTATAATCAATACAAACACGCCATCCTGTTACAGTCCTAGTAGGAATAAACTCATTTTTCTCATTTGTGATGACAGTCATGCCACCCTTCTTAGGTACGCATTGAACTGGGCTTACCCATAGACTATCAGAGATTGGATAAATTAAACCTGCATCAAGCAGTTTAATAATTTCTTTCTTAACAACATCTTGCATATTAGGATTTAGTCTTCGTTGACGTTGCACATACGTTTTATGACCTTCTTCTATAAGGATTTTATGTGTGCAATACGAAGGACTTATTCCTTTAATATCATGAATTTTCCATGCAATAGCTGGTTTATGAGCTTTTAACACAGAAATGAGTTGAGATTTTTCATTTTCAGTAAGAGAAGACGATATTATTACAGGTAATTCAGATTCACCATGTAAATAAGCATATTCCAAATGGTTTGGAAGTGGCTTTAATTCTAATGTCGGTGGTTCTTCTATCGATGATTTATATCGATATCTGTCTTCCTCTTTTAGCATTTGAATTTCTTCTGTTTTTGGTTCATATCCATTAGCCATAAGTGTAGCTATTATTTCAGTTTCATCAATTGGTTCAGTTCCTTCTCCTAAAGAACATTCTCCTGTTCCTTGTAATTCTGGAAATTCTTCTAACAATTCTGCATGTGATTCTATAGTTTGAATATAATAACATGTATCATCTGCAGATTGCGGTTGTTGCATTGCTCTATCAACTGAAAAGGTAACACTCTCGTCCTCTATACTTAGGGTCAGTTTCTTACCAAACACGTCTATTATTGCTTTAGCCGTGTTTAAGAATGGTCTTCCTAATATGAGAGGTACTCGGGAATCTTCTTCCATGTCCAAAATAACAAAATCTACTGGAAATACTAAGGTACCAACTTTAACTAGCATGTTCTCCATTATCCCTCTAAGATATTTTACTGATCGATCGGCTAGTTGTATGCTTATTCGTGTTGGTTTCAATTCTCCAAGGTCTAGTTTAGTGTATAGTGAATACGGCATTAAATTTATACTAGCACCTAAATCTGCCAATGCTTCTATTGAACTAAGACTACCCAGAAAACATGGAATCGTGAAACTTCCTGGATCAGATAATTTTTCTGGTATTTTATTCAATAGCACTGCAGAACAATTAGCATTCATAGTAACAGCCGAGAGTTCTTCCATTTTCTTTCTATTTGTGATTAGATCTTTCAGAAATTTAGCATATCTAGGCATTCCTGAAATCACATCAATGAAAGGAAGATTGACATTTATCTGTTTAAACATATCCAAGAATTTGGATTGCTCGGCTTCAAGTCTCTCTTTTCTCATTTTACTCGGGTAAGGAAGTGGTGGTTGGTATGGTTTAACATAAGGTTTAGCCTTAACTGTGTTATCTTTATTAACCTTTTCAACTACCGGTTCTTTTTCCTTATCTTGCTCAGACTGTGGTTCTTGTGGAGTAGGAATAGAGTCATCAGAAATTACAGGTATTTTAGGTGGTTTAAATGTAATACCACTTCTTGTGGTAATGGCTTTAGCTGTTTCATTCCGAGGGTTAGCATTTGTATCACTAGGTAGACTTCCCGGTTTTCTTTCACCTATCAACCTTGTTAGGTTGCTCACTTCTTGTTCCAAATTTTGAATAGAAGCTTGTTGATTTCTAAATGCTTGAGCATTTTGTTCATTCGTTTGTTTCTGAGATGTGAAAAATTATGTTTGAGAATCAACTAGCTTCGACATCATATCTTCTAAATTTGGCTTTTTAACATAGGTTTGTGGTGGTTTATTTTGAAAAATAGATCTTTGCTGATTGTAAGTATTGTTAGATACTTGTTGATTACTTGGACCTTGTTGGTTGTTGTATGGAATATTTCGGTTATAATTCTGGTTTTGATTGTAGATCGGTCTTGGCGGTTGATAATTATTCTGATAATTATTTCTAGGCCTTTGGTTTATGTATGAAACATTCTCTCTTTGTTCTATTGTTAGTTCAATACTGAGACAATCTTTTGTCAAATGTGGTCCTCCACACTGCTCACAGCTAATTCTTATTGAGTGAATATCCTTAGTCATCTTTTCCATTCGTCTCTCGACAGCATCTATCTTTACAGAAATAGAATTTAAGTCATGGCTAGAATCGGCTCTAGCTGCTTTAGATGATCTAACGATATCTTTTTCTTGGTGCCACTCATGTGAGTGGGAAGCAGTGTTATCAATAATTTTGTAAGCATCAGTTGCTGTTTTCTTCATAATGGAACCACCAGCTGCTATATCGATGTCTTTTCTTGTAGTGATGTCGCATCCTTGGTAGAATATTTGTACTATTTGACAGGTGTCTAAACCATGTTGCGGACATCCTCTCAATAATTTTCCAAATCTGGTCCAAGCTTCATATAGAGTTTCGTTTGGCTTCTGTGTGAACGTAACAATTTTTCCTTGAAGTCTTACGGCTTTAGATGCAGGAAAGAATTGTTTAAGAAATTTTTCAACTAAAACGTCCCATTTATCAATCGCCCCTTCAGGTAACGATTCTAACCAATCTTTGGCTTCTCCCTTTAAAGTCTAGGGAAATAACATGAGATATATCTGTTCATCCTCCACTTCTCTTATTTTAAATAGAGTACAGATCTTATTAAAGGTACGAAGATGTTCATTTGGATCTTCCTTCGGCGCACCACTAAATTGGCATTGATTAGTCACCATGTGTAGGATTTGTCCCTTGATTTCATAATCTGGCGCATTAATGTCTGGTTGAGTAATTGCATGACCTTGGCCAGTGCGTTTAGCTCGCATTCGGTCTTCCATACTTAGAGGTTCCAGATTTTTCATGATAGAATTTGTTGAATCTGAATCACTATAGGATTCTGATTTAATGGTAGATTCCTCAACAATCTCTGTTTGAATGATTGGTGGTTCCGGAGGAAAGATTAATGGTTCAGGATCTATGAATTGTCCCTGAATATTCTCCGGATGCTCAATTGTGAGGTCGGGTTCAAAAAATGGATTATCGAAAATTTGAATTGGAGTACTTGGCCGACTAGATGACGATTCTAAAGAAAAATCAACGGCGACAATATTTGCTAGATGTCTTGATCTGGTTACAGGTGGTGAACGTACAAAAGGTGGTGAACGTTTTGCTCGGTGCATTCACTGAATATCCTATTAGTTATAAAAATAAGAAAAATTATATAAGTTATCAAATTAATAGACTTTTCTGATTTTGCCCACGTTTCGAATAGCCAAAAGATGCAGCAGAGGGGCAGGATTCGTTTGGTCTCAATATAATTGAGTACTGTTTGGCTCCAATAACCCGGTCCACGTACAAATCCAACTATTACTACGAACCATAAAATTTTGATGTCTATCAATTTAACCACTTAAAATAATTTTTCATTGAAATTTAAAGAAATTTAGAGAAGAAATAGAAAAATTCTATGTCCTAAAAACTAGAATTTCAAGAAATAAGAAAGAAAAAGAGCGCGTCGAAAAATGTTCGAAAAAATAAATGGTCGAAAAAAATAAAAATAAGAAAGTAGCGCGTCGAAACTTAAAAAGACACTAAAAACTAAGAATTAAAAGTTGCGTCTAAAAATATTAAAGCTTAAAAGAAAAACTATATCCCAAATGGCAATAACTTAAAAAGGTACTAAAATATAAAAACGGCGTCGCAAAATTCTAAAGCACCTAAATCTTAGTCTAAAGAAAAAGCACTTAAGGGATTTTACGGCAAAGTCTAGAAATCTAGAAATAAAAAAAAAATAACTATGGCAAAAAAAACTATGACTTAAAACTAAAAACGAGCGAAAAATACAAATATTACGCTAAAATGAATAAAAAGAAACAAAATATAAAAAGTTACTTAAAGTTGTAAAAAGTACAATTTTTATAAAAATATTATTTTTATATTATTTATTTTATAAAAGTATCAATTTTATAATTTATAAAACTAATTACACTAAATATAACAAATTAATTAAAAACTAAACTAAATTAATTAAATACTAAACCTTAATTAGGGTTTTAAATATATAATAATTATAATATACTTTGTAATTAATGCTATTTAGGGTTTACTGTGGCGTGTCAGACAGGGCCATGCGATCGCATGGTCCTCACGTTAAATATCCATGCGATCGCATGGATAAGAATTTCGGGCCAGGCTTTGGGCTGCTACAGTAATCGGGCCGAGAGTGTTTTTAAATTTTTTTTCTTTTTTTTTCTGTTTTAAAAATTATAAAATATTTATATTAAGTAAATAAAACTTATTTTTTTATAAAATAAAAATAAAGAAACTTTATTAAACTTAAATATTTAACAAACTCTTTAAAAATATATAATTTTTGTTTTTCTTTTTATATTTTCGTATTTTTAAAACGTATTTTTGCAAAAGCATATTTTTATAAAAGTTAACTAAAAATTAATAAAAATCCTTTTTTTTATATATTTAGCGTTGCGCTTTCGGCGTTTAAGTGTCCCCGGCAGCGGCGCCAAAAATACTTGATGGGTGCGAGGTGTACTAGGAAATAGTATTATTTTTACAACGAAATACTATTAAATACGATACAATTTTACACAAGTTATTTATTTATTTATAGAGTGGATATACCTAAACCTTGCTACAACACTTATAGGCAGTGTACCTAATCGTACAGTAGTGTAGTTTTTAGTAAGTCCGGTTCGTCCACACGGAACTCTTAAACAAGCTTAACGCTATAATTTTAAAAACTATATTTGTAAAAATACAAAAATATATATAAGTAATATTATTATTATAAAAAGGGGGTTTTTACCGTTTAATGACCGGTTTGTCGATTTTAAAACTTTAGTTGCAATTAAAACCTAATGTAAAATACTAAAAATAAATACAACTTAATTTAAAGCGTAAAGTAAATAACGATAATGAAATTGCGATAAATAAAAAGAATGGCAATTAAAGAGTACGATAATTAAAAGTGCAATTAAATACAATGACAATAAATAAAATTGCGATAATTAAAAGTGTAATTAAATATGAAATAAAGGAATTATGCTTATTTAAACTTCCGTAATCATGATGTTTGACGTGTTGATTTTTAGTTTATTCTCATGGGTTAATTGTCCTTTGTCCTGGATTATTCAATATGTCCGTCTGGTTTTTGTCCATAACAGTCCATCAGTCATAAATATAAAGTGCGAGTGTCCTCGTCAAATTATCCTTATATCCGAAGTCAAATATTCCAACAAATTGGGGACTTAAACTGTAACAAGGTTTTAATACTTTGTTTAATAATTACACCAGGATATCGACTGCGTGTAACCCAAGGTTTTAATACTTTATTAACAATTACGCCAAGTGTCCTTGTACATAATTTCACCCCTGTTTTAATAAGTCTATTAATTATTAATCCATTCCTGTGTCCGGTAAAATGAACAATTATTGGTATTTATAGATATCCCGCCCACCGTACCCAGTCAAGCGTATGTAGTTATATATAAATACGTCAAATTATAAGTCTATATATTAATTTAACGAGGTATCATTTAGTTAATATAAAACCCATTAATAGCCCATAGTCTAATTTCCACAAGTGTCGTTCTTTTATTCAAACCCCAATTATGGTACAAAGCCCAATTACCCAATTTTAATATTAAGCCCAACATCATGATTACTTCGGCATTAAATAAGCATAATAATAACTTAGCTACGAGACATTAATTTAAAAATAACAATAACCATAACTTACAGTGATTAAAAATAGCGTAGCGTTAAACGGACAGAATTTCGACTTACACCCTTACAACATTCGCTAATATACCCTTATTATTAGAAATTAAAATTAAAATATAAATATAAATATATATATATATATATATATATATATATATATATATATATATATATATATATATATATATATATATATATATATATTACATATGAGAGAAAGAAGAAAAAGATGAGTTTAACATCGATCAAAACTGCGAAATTTATAGGCATGTGGGCTGAAAAGGTGTGACATGCGATCGCATGGCTTTTGTGCCTCCAGGCCATGCGATCGCATGGGGGTAGGTAGCAGCTCACATATTTTTGTTTCTTTGTATGCCGACGGTTTTTATAAATAAATATAATATATAAATAATTATAAGAATTATTTAAATATTATATTATATTAATGTGCATAGTTGACTTGTAATTTTTAGTCCGTTGCGTCGAGCATTGAGAGTTGCCTTTGGTCCCGGTTCTGGATTTTCGAACGTCCTTGCGTACAATTTAATATCTTGTATTTTGCGTTTCGCTTTTTGTACTCTTGTAATTTTGAGACGTTTCTCATCAATAATTGGAACCACTTTGATTGTACTTTGTACTTTTGAGCTTTTTGGTCGTTTGCGTCTTCAATTCGTCGAATCTGTCTTTTGTCTTCACCTTTTATTATTTAAACGAATATCACTTGTAAATAGAACAATTGCAACTAAAAACTTGTCTTTCTTGAGGGATAATGCTATGAAATATATGTTCGTTTTTAGCATTATCAAATATTCCCAAACTTGAGCGTTGCTTGTCCTCAAGCAATATAGTCTTGAAATAAAAATACTAGAATCACTTCTTTATTCTTCACACTTTGTACATCAGTGATTTTATACGGCGGTATAAACAATGGTAGTAACGATGTGGTTTACAGTCCCACATGACTATAAAATTTTAGATCCTTTAAGGAAATTGGATCTTTATGAAAACATTTGATCTTTTGAAAATACAATCTAGCTTTTACCCTAGATAAGTTTTCCGGAATAACCCTTCACCGGTGTTTGCAAATTGTTTTTGTGGGTTTGGTGGGTTTTAGATTTGAAAATTTTAGCTCAAAACTTGCGGTTTTGTGTCACCCACTTGCTAACCTTGTATTGAGAAAGCAACACGTCCAGTATACTTGCTCCATATATTATCTTTCAGTAAACTACCGTCCGGTTGTAAAGGAAAGCGTTGAACAAGCAACTGTTAAGGCAATGTCCCCGAACATGATTTTAATTATGGTCTATAACGTCGGATGCAATTACTCTCCTTGGTAGGAGAAATAGTAAAGCTCACCCTTATAATTTTCCGGTCTGGCACAAGGTCCTGTCTTTGACCATGCTATGCAACCACCGTTTTTACGGTTGACACTCGATTTGGTTCAGGTGACCTAATGAATTCCAGGTGAATTCCTAGGATTTTACGTTCAATAGTAATGAACGCATTAAAAATGAGTTTTTAGAAAACAAATCGGTTTTAATTTGATCAAAATATTTTCTCGTTCAAGCTCGAGTTTATATATCATCGAATTCCATGAGTTTGTAATTCTCAATCTTTAAGGTCAATCTCTAGGATTGAGTAATATCAGGCTTAAAATCTGATTTTTGATCTTTAAGGAGATTATCCTTTCTGGGGATCTGATTCATTAGTCTTATCCAGCTAATTTGCACGGCGTCCTCCCCATTTTACAAGACAGATCCTCTCATGGTTAGGATAAGTCTGACCACTTGGCGACCCTGTTTGATGCTGAGGTCCGTGGATTTCCTGCTGATTTTTGAGATGACTTTTCTAGATTTTTCGTCAACCTACAGCTGGTCTGGACGACAACTTCATGACCTAAATCAAGAAGCGCGTTTCTTTTTCAGAAGACTTTACTTCTTTTTAATGATAGAATTGATTCATCGTGTAGATCCATCTTTCTTTTAAATGTATTACATTAAATCGGGTGAAACTGATTAGTTTAGTCTAAAGCAAAAGCATCTTTAGTTATTTGCTACAGAAATATGTGATATATGTTCAAAATAACTTGGTAAATTTTTCCCACACTTGGCTTTTTATTTTCTTTTATTTGCCTTTTTATTGTCCTCTATTCTATTTTAAATGAATTCTAACATTTTGGTTTGTTTCTCAATTTATGTCCTTTCCGAGGTAACAATAATTTCGGTGTTTAACACCTAGTTTTATCGTTCATAAATATGTATAAACATGATTTTGAATTCATTTAATTGAAAATTTTACTAGAATTGTGTAGTCAGTATATAAGACTATGGCTGTTCTTTATTATCAGAGAGCACTAGATTCTAATACAACTACTGCTTTACTAGTATTTTTAATGGTAACCAAGTGTATAAGGTAAAAATTTTAAAAATCCGAAAGAATTTAACCCCTTCCCACACTTAAGATCTTGCAATGCCCTCATTTGCAAGAAATCAGTAACAATTTAAATTATTGAGGGTGATTAGCGTAGAAAAATGATTAAATTTTACCAAAGTTTCCAAACATATTGGCATTTTTTATATATATAAAAACCTTTACTTAATAAAACATAAATTAATAAATTTTAAAAATTTGTTTCTTTTAAGAATGAGGGCGTTTCGGATCGTTGTCCTAGTCCGTCCCTCGACAAAATTTTAAAATTTGTTATTTTTAAGCGCGGTTTTAAAAGCAAAGATTTTTGAGTTTTTTTTTTTTAATGTTTTTGGCATACTTTAGATCAATAAGATTAAAAATAATGATAATAAAAGTTCTTCTCCCGCCCTCGGGTAAAGCAATTTCGGTTCAATGACATAGTCTTCAACTCACGACGAATTTTAAATATTAAATTTTAACTTAGTGAAATAAAGTAAATTTTTGTTTTTAAATTCACACCAAACTAATATTTAAAATGCATAAAATTAAAAATTAATATAAATATCATTAATATTTTTAGTTTTACAAACTTATATTGAAAATATTAATTTTTAAAATATTTACAAACTTAAATATTTTGATTTTAAAAAGTTTACATTTATTAATTAAAAAACAAAGTAAAAATAAAATTAAAAATCTTTTTGGTCTTTTATCCCACTTTAATCAATCAAATATTATCAAAAACATACGCCCCTCTTTTCGGTAAAGTAATTTCGGTTTCATAACCTAGTTTAACTCATGACGAATTTTTGAAATATTTTGGGTTGATTAATTAAAGATATTTATACCTTAAGAATAAACGGTAAATTTCGCAGTGATGTAATAAATTTTTGTATGATATTAATAATTTCGGTCGCAAAACCTAATTTTATTGAGTATCAATTTAATACTTTATAGCGAACAATTTAGCGTTTATTATCAAAAGGTTAAAAATAATAAAAATAAAAATAAAAACTGAAAACTGTACAAACTTACCTGTGAAATAGAATTCTTAGTGACCTGCTTTAGCCCACTCATAAGATAGTCGGACTAATTGGTTTTCCATAGCTACATAGGCGTAACCTCGAGTATTCAACATTTTTTTCTTCGAAACATATGAACGGTCCATCTCTGCATAAAGTAACGAATTCGGTATTGGAATATGTTTGATTATTTGAACATTTACCTTCGTGTGACCATTTTCCGCATTTGTGACATCTTTCAAGGTGTCGTGCTCTTCTTTTTGCTGCGGATTTTGATTTTCCTTTACCAAACTGTAACTTATTATTTTCGTTCCTAGATTCTTTTCTTACTCCGTCCAATTTACCTCTGATTAATGATGCCAATTCACTTAGAAGGGTGTCATTATTACGTTTAGTAATCAAAGCGTGTAGCATTAGACCATGGTTTAATTCACAAGAAGTCTTCATCTCGTAAAACCTAAAAAAAAATAAAAATTCAGAATGGGGGGAGAAGACTAGTTCTTTAGGGTCTGCTAGGGAAAGACCATTCGGATTCCATTCTCGAGAATTACACGAAAACAGAAAATCTAACTCTAACAGAAATACATATTACCCTAAAAAGATTCGAACCTCCCCACACTTAGTTGAAATTGTGATTAACGTTATTTTCAATTGGATCATCAACAACTTGTATATCTTTGACTTTTATTTCAATCCATTTGTTGATTTCCTCCGTAACTTTCACAAATTCAACTAACATTGCCTTTTCTTTTGGTGATAAATTGGATATTAATCGGTTACATAACTTAAAGTTTCCCTTAATCTTAGCATCGTGAATCCGTTTATAAAGTTTCTTTGTTGAACTGTTAAAGACGGGTTCATCTAATTTCGTATCATCAACGGGGTTCTTTGTGATCGGATCATCATTAAGTGTTTCTTCATCTTCCCCACACTTATGCGTTTTTATTGGTTTAACAGTTTTGGTTGGTGGAGATCTAAACTTTCGGTTCACAAAGGTGATCGATTTATCACCATCCCTAAGTGTCATTCTACCTTCTTTTACATCAATGAATGCCTCGGTGGTTGCTAAAAATGGGCGACCTAAAATTAGAGGAATATCAAGGTTTTCCTCCATATTAATCACTATGAAGTTTGCAACAAAGGTCAAACTTCCCACGTTAACAAGTAAATTATTTGCTATTCCAACCGGGTGCTTAATGGTTTGGTCAAATGATTGAACACCTATTTTGGTTGGTTTTAATTTACCCATACCTAATCGTTTGTATAAAGAAAGAGGCATAATATTTGCACTTGCTCCTAAATCTGCGAGTCCATTATATACAGCACCATCATTAAGCAAGCAAGAAATGATAAATTCACCCGGGTCTCCTGCTTTAGTAGGTCGAGTTGGTTTGTAAACCTTTTTCGGGTGTTCTTTTCTTGATTCTTTCACTTCTATTTGAACTTCTTGTTCACATTTTTCTTCGTTTCTTGGAATGGGAGGTTTGTATAAGAATTCTTCTTCATCACTCCAATTTGAATCCTCCCTATTTTCCAATTTTGATTTTTCATATGTTGTTGATAACATATTTATGTTTTCATTTTGAAGGTTTTCTTCGGTGGTGAAATTATGATTGACTTCATTGTCAACTTCCATCGGACCATGTATGTAATGTTTAACTCTGTGACCATTAACTTTAAATTCAATCCCATTTGAATTTATTAACTTTATCGTTCCGTACTGGAAAACTCTTTTGACTATGAATGGTCCAGACCATATTGATTTCAATTTTCAAGGAAATAGCTTGAATCGTGAATTGAAAAGAAGAACTCTGTCTCCTTCTTTAAATTCTTTTGAACTTTTGATTCTTTTATCATGCCATTTCTTCGTTCTTTCTTTATAGATTAACGAATTTTTGTATGTTTCATGTCATAATTCTTCTAATTCTTTTAATTGACTTAACCGTAGACGTCCAGCTTCATGTAAATCAAGATTACATCTCTTCAAAGCCCAAAATGCTTTGTGTTCAATTTCTACTGGAAGATGACATGCTTTTTCGTAAACGAGTTTAAAAGGTGTGGTTCCAATTGGAGTTTTGTAGGCTGTTCTAAAAGCTCAGAGTGCATCCTCCAATTTCATGGACCGTTCCTTCGGATTTGATCCTACGGTTTTCTCTAGAATACGTTTTAAAGCTCGGTTGGTATTTTCAACTTGTCCACTTGTTTGTGGATGATAAGCAGTGGAGATTTTATGAGTTACTCCATATCTTTTGAGAACTTTCTCAAGTTTATTATTACAAAAATGAGTACCCCGATCACTTATTAAAGCTTTCGGTGTTCCAAACCTTGCAAAAAGACGTTTTAAAAAGTTGACTACAACTCGTGCATCGTTAGGTAGGAGAGCTTGTGCTTCCGCCCATTTGGATACATAATCAATGGCAACGAGAATGTAGAGATTATTATGAGATTTTGGAAATGGACCCATAAAGTCAATACCCCAAATGTCAAATACTTCACATACTTGAATGACATTTTGTGGCATTTCATCACGTTGACTTATTTTTTCGGCCCTTTGACAAGCATCACAGGATTTGCAAAGAAGGTGTGCGTCTTTGAAAATTGTAGGCCAATAGAATCCAGCATCGTAAACTTTTCTTGCTGTGAGCTGAGGCCCATAATGCCCTCCTGTTGGTCCTGTGTGACAATGGTTTAATATTTGACTGGCTTCATCTCCTAATACACATCGGCGTATTATTCCATCGGGACAACTTTTAAACAAATGTGGATCTTCCCAGAAATAGTGTTTTATATCACTAAAGAATTTATTTCATTTTTGGTACGATAATCCTTTTTCAAGGAATCCACATACTAAGTAGTTTGCATAGTCTGCAAACCATGGAATTTCATTATAATCTATCTTCAATAGATATTCATCAGGAAAGTTGTCTTGTATGGCCGATTCATTTAGAACTTCTAATTCAGGATTTTCAAGACGTGAAAGATGATCAGCGGCGAGATTTTCTGCTCCCTTTTTATCTCAGATTTCAATATCGAACTCTTGTAAGAGTAAAATCCAACGGATTAATCTTGGTTTAGCATCTTGTTTCGAAAATAGGTATCTAAGAGCAGAATGGTCGGTATAGACCACGGTTTTAGCTAGAACGAGTTATGATCGAAATTTGTTAAAAGCAAAGACAATAGCAAGGAGTTCTTTTTCAGTAGTTGTGTAATTTGTTTGTGCTCCTTGTAACATCTTACTAGTATAATAAATAGGTTGAAATCATTTTTCAATCCTTTGTCCTAAAACGGCTCCCATTGCAAAATCACTTGCATCGCACATAAGTTCAAACGGTAGATTCCAATTTGGAGTTATCATGATCGGCGCATTAGTGAGTTTCTCTTTAAGAATATTAAAAGATTTGATACATTCATCTGAAAAGATGAATGGAGCATCCTTTTCTAGGAGTTTATTCATAGGAGTGGCAATTTTAGAAAAATCTTTTATGAAACGTCGGTAAAAACCGGCATGCCCTAGAAAACTCCTAACTCCTCTAACATTGGTGGGATGTGGAAGTTTAGCAATTACATATACTTTAGCTCTATCCACTTCAATTCCTTCCTTTGAAATTTTATGACCAAGAACGATGCCTTCTTTAACCATGAAATGGCATTTCTCCCAATTAAGTACTAGATTTGATTGTTCGCATCTAATAAGCATTCGTTCAAGATTAACTAGACATGATTCAAATGTATCACCGAAGACTGAAAAGTCATCCATGAAAACTTCCATGCATTCTTCTATCATGTCGTGAAAAATCGCCATCATGCACCTTTGAAAGGTTGCAGGGGCGTTGCAAAGTCCAAATGACATGCGTTTGTAAGCAAAATTACCATAAGGGCACGTGAATGTGGTTTTCTCTTAATCCTCGGGTGCTATTGGAATTTGAAAATATCCAGAAAAACCATCAAGAAAACAATAGTAACTATTTCCGGCTAATCTTTCCAACATTTGATCAATGAAAGGTAAGGGAAAGTGATCTTTTCTGGTGGCGTCATTTAATTTTCTATAATCAATACAAACATGCCATCCTGTTACAGTCCTAGTAGGAATAAGCTCATTTTTCTCATTTGTGATGACAGTCATGCCACCCTTCTTAGGTACGCATTGAACTGGGCTTACCCATGGACTATCAGAGATTGGATAAATTAAACCTGCATCAAGCTGTTTAATAATTTCTTTCCTAACAACATCTTGCATATTAGGATTTAGTCTTCATTGACGGTGCACATACGTTTTATGACCTTCTTCCATAAGGATTTTATGTGTGCAATACGAAGGACTTATTCCTTTAATATCATGAATTTTTCATGCAATAGCTGGTTTATGAGCTTTTAACATAAAAATGAGTTGAGATTTTTCATTTTCAGTAAGAGAAGACGATATTATTATAGGTAATTCAGATTCACCATGTAAATAAGCATATTCTAAATGGTTAGGAAGTGGCTTTAACTCTAATGTCGGTGGTTCTTCTATCGATGATTTATATCGATATCTGTCTTCCTCTTTTTGCATTTGAATTTCTTCTGTTGTTGGTTCATATCCATTAGCCATAAGTGTAGCTATTATTTTAGTTTCATCAATTGGTTCAGTTCCTTCTCCTAAAGAACATTCTCCCATTCCTTGTAATTCTGGAAATTCTTCTAACAATTCTGCATGTGATTCTATAGTTTGAATATAATAACATGTATCATCTGCAGATTGTGGTTGTTGCATTGCTCTATCAACTGAAAAGGTAACACTCTCGTCCTCTATACTTAGGGTCAGTTTCTTACCAAACACGTCTATTATTGCTTTAGCCGTGTTTAAGAATGGTCTTCCTAATATGAGAGGTACTCGAGAATCTTCTTCCATGTCCAAAATAACAAAATCTACTTGAAATACTAAGGTACCAACTTTAACTAGCATGTTCTCCATTATCCCTCTAGGATATTTTACAGATCGATCGGCTAGTTGTATGCTTATTCGTGTTGGTTTCAATTCTCCAAGGTCTAGTTTAGTGTATATTGAATACGGCATTAAATTTATACTAGCACCTAAATCTGCCAATGCTTCTATTGAACTAAGACTACCCAGAAAATATGGAATCGTGAAACTTCCTGGATCAGATAATTTTTCTGGTATTTTATTCAATAGCACTGTAGAACAATTAGCATTCATAGTAACAACCGAGAGTTCTTCCGTTTTCTTTCTATTTGTGATTATATCTTTCAGAAATTTAGCATATCTAGGCATTCCTGAAATCACATCAATGAAAGGAAGATTGACATTTATCTGTTTAAACATATCCAAGAATTTGGATTGCTCGACTTCAAGTCTCTCTTTTCTCATTTTACTCGGGTAAGGAAGTGGTGGTTGGTATGGTTTAACATAAGGTTTAGCCTTAACTGTGTTATCTTTATTAACCTTTTCAACTACCGGTTCTTTTTCCTTATCTTGCTCAGACTGTGGTTCTTGTGGAGTAGGAATAGAGTCATCAAAAATTACAGGTATTTCAGGTGGTTTAAGTGTAATACCACTTCTTGTGGTAATGGCTTTAGCTGTTTCATTCCGGGGTTTAGCATTTGTATCACTAGGTAGACTTCCCGGTTTTCTTTCACCTATCAACCTTGCTAGGTTGCTCACTTCTTGTTCCAAATTTTGAATAGAAGCTTGTTGATTTCTAAATGCTTGAGCATTTTGTTCATTCATTTGTTTCTGAGATGTGAAAAATTGTGTTTGAGAATCAACTAGCTTCGACATCATATCTTCCAAATTTGGCTTTTTATCATCGGTTTGTGGTGGTTTATTTTGAAAAATAGGTCTTTGCTGATTGTAAGTATTGTTAGATACTTGTTGATTACTTGAACCTTGTTGGTTGTTGTATGGAATATTTCGGTTATAATTTTGGTTTTGATTGTAGATCGGTCTTGGCGGTTGATAATTATTCTGATAATTATTTCCAGGCCTTTGGTTTATGTATGAAACATTCTCTCTTTGTTCCATTGTTAGTTCAATACTGAGACAATATTTTGTCAAATGTGGTCCTCCACACTGCTCACAACTAATTCTTATTGAGTGAATATCCTTAGTCATCTTTTCCATTCGTCTCTCGACAACATCTATCTTTGCAGAAATGGAATCTAAGTCATGGCTAGAATCGGCTCTAGCTGCTTTAGATGATCTAACGATATCTTTTTCTTGGTGCCACTCATGTGAGTGGGAAGCAGTGTTATCAATAATTTTGTAAGCATCAGTTGCTGTTTTCTTCATAATGGAACCACCAGCTGCTATATCGATGTCTTTTCTTGTAGTGATGTCGCATCCTTGGTAGAATATTTGTATTATTTGACAGGTGTCTAAACCATGTTACGGACATCCTCTCAATAATTTTCCAAATCTGGTCCAAGCTTCATATAGAGTTTCGTTTGGCTTCTGTGTGAACGAAACAATTTTTCCTTGAAGTCTTACGGCTTTAGATGCAGGAAAGAATTGTTTAAGAAATTTTTCAACTAAAACGTCCCATGTATCAATCGCCCCTTCAGGTAACGATTCTAACCAATCTTTGGCTTCTCCCTTTAAAGTCCAGGGAAATAACATGAGATATATCTGTTCATCCTCCACTTATCTTATTTTAAATAGAGTACAGATCTTATTAAAGGTACGAAGATGTTCATTTGGATCTTCCTTCGGTGCACCACTAAATTGGCATTGATTAGTCACCATGTGTAGGATTTGTCCCTTGATTTCATAATCTGGCGCATTAATGTCTGGTTGAGTAATTGCATGACCTTGGCCAGTGCGTTTAGCTCGCATTCGGTCTTCCATACTTTCCAGATTTTTCATGATTGAATTTGTTGAATCTGAATCACTATAGGATTCTGATTTAATGGTAGATTCCTCAACAATCTCTGTTTGAATGCTTGGTGGTTCCAGAGGAAAGATTAATGGTTCAGGATCTATGAATTGTCCCTGAATATTCTCCGGATTCTCAATTGTGAGGTCGGGTTCAAAAAATGGATTATCGAAAATTTGAATTGGAGTACTTGGCCGACTAGATGACGATTCTAAAGAAAAATCAACGGCGACAATATTTTCTAGATGTCTTGATCTGGTTACAGGTAGTGAACGTACAAAAGGTGGTGAACGTTTTGATCGGTGCATTCACTGAATATCCTATTAGTTATAAAAATAAGAAAAATTATATAAGTTATCAAATTAATAGACTTTTCTGATTTTTCCCACGTTTCGAATAGCCAAAAGATGCAGCAGAGGGGCAGGATTCATTTGGTCTCAATATAATTGAGTACTGTTTGGCTCCAATAACCCGGTCCACGTACAAATCCAACTATTACTACGAACAAGAAAATTTTGATGTCTATCAATTTAACCACTTAAAATAATTTTTTGTTGAAATTTAAAGAAATTTAGAGAAGAAATAGAAAAATTCTATGTCCTAAAAACTAGAATTTCGAGAAATAAGAAAGAAAAAGAGCGCGTCGAAAAACGTCGAAAAAATAAATGGTCGAAAAAAATAAAAATAAGAAAGTAGCGCGTCGAAACTTAAAAAGGCACTAAAAACTAAGAATTAAAAGTTTCGTCTAAAAATATTAAAGCTTAAAAGAAAAACTATATCCCAAATGGCAATAACTTAAAAAGGTACTAAAATATAAAAACGGCGTCGCAAAATTCTAAAGCACATAAATCTTATTCTAAAGAAAAAGCACTTAAGGGATTTTACGGCAAAGCCTAGAAATCTAGAAATAAAAAAAATAACTATGGCAAAAAAAACTATGACTTAATACTAAAAACGAGCGAAAAATACAAATATTACGCTAAAATGAATAAAAAGAAACAAAATATAAAAAGATACTTAAAGTTGTAAAAAGTACAATTTTTATAAAAATATTATTTTTATATTATTTATTTTATAAAAGTATAAATTTTATAATTTATAAAACTAATTACACTAAATATAACAAATTAATTAAAAACTAAACTAAATTAATTAAATACTAAACCTTAATTAGGGTTTTAAATATATAATAATTATAATATACTTTGTAATTAATGTTATTTAGGGTTTACTGTGGCGTGTCAGACTGGGCCATGCGATCACATGGTCCTCACGTTAAATATCAATGCGATCGCATGGATAAGAATTTCGGGCCAGGCTTTGGGCTGCTACAGTAATCGGGCCGAGAGTGTTTTTATATTTTTTTTTCTTTTTTTTCTGTTTTAAAAATTATAAAATATTTATATTAAGTAAATAAAACTTATTTTTTTACAAAATAAAAATAAAGAAACTTTATTAAACTTAAATATTTAACAAACTCTTTAAAAATATATAATTTTTGTTTTTCTTTTTATATTTTCGTATTTTTAAAACGTATTTTTGCAAAAGCGTATTTTTATAAAAGTTAACTAAAAATTAATAAAAGTCCTTTTTTTTATATATTTAGCGTTGCGCTTTCGGCGTTTATGTGTCCCCAGCAGCGGCGCCAAAAATACTTGATGGGTGCGAGGTGTACTAGGAAATAGTATTATTTTTACAAAGAAATACTATTAAATACGATACAATTTTACACAAGTTATTTATTTATTTATAGAGTGGATATACCTAAACCTTGCTACAACACTTATAGGCAGTGTACCTAATCGTACAGTAGTGTAGTTTTTAGTAAGTCCGGTTCGTCCATAGGGAACTTTTAAACAAGCTTAACGCTATAATTTTAAAAACTATATTTGTAAAAATACAAAAATATATATAAGTAATATTATTATTATAAAAAGGGGGTTTTTACCGTTTAATGACCGGTTTGTCGATTTTAAAACTTTAGTTGCAATTAAAACCTAATGTAAAATACTAAAAATAAATACAACTTAATTTAAAGCGTAAAGTAAATAACGATAATGAAATTGTGATAAATAAAAATGCGATAAATAAAAAGTATGACAATTAAAGAGTACGATAATTAAAAGTGCAATTAAATACAATGACAATAAATAAAAGTGCGATAATTAAAAGTGAAATTAAATATGAAATAAAGGAATAATGCTTATTTAAACTTCCGTAATCATGATGTTTGACGTGTTGATTTTTAGTTTATTCCCATGGGTTAATTGTCCTTTGTCCTGGATTATTCAATATGTTCGTCTGGTTTTTGTCCATAATAGTCCATCAGTCATAAATATAAAGTGCGAGTGTCCTCGTCAAATTATTCTTATATCCGAAGTCAAATATTCCAACTAATTGGGGACTTAAACTGTAACAAGGTTTTAATACTTTGTTTAATAATTACACCAGGATATCGACTGCGTGTAACCCAAGGTTTTAATAATTTTTTAACAATTACGCCAAGTGTCCTTGTACATAATTCACCCCTGTTTTAATAAGTCTATTAATTATTAATCAATTCCCGTGTCCGGTAAAATGAACAATTATTGGTATTTATAGATATCCCGCCCACCGTACCCAGTCAAGCGTATGTGGTTATATATAAATACGTCAAATTATAAGTCTATATATTAATTTAACGAGGTATCATTTAGTTAATATAAAACCCATTAATAGCCCATAGTCTAATTTCCACAAGTGTCGTTCTTTTATCCAAACCCCAATTATGGTACAAAGCCCAATTACCTAATTTTAATATTCAGCCCAACATCATGATTGCTTCGGCATTAAATAAGTATAATAATAACTTAGCTACGAGACATTAATTTAAAAATAACAATAACTATAACTTACAGTGATTAAAAATAGCGTAGCGTTACACGGACAGAATTTCGACTTACACCCTTACAACATTCGCTAATATACCTTTATTATTAGAAATTAAAATTAAAATTAAAATTAAAATTAATATATATATATATATATATATATATATATATATATATATATATATATATATATATATATATATCTTACGTATGAGAGAAAGAAGAAAAAGATGTGTTTAACATCGATCAAAACTGCGAAATTTATAGGCATGTGGGCTGAAAAGGTGTGCCATGCAATCGCATGGATTTTGTGCCTCCAGGCCATGCGATCGCATGGGGGTAGGTAGCAGCTCACATATTTTTGTTTCTTTGTATGACGACGGTTTTTATAAATAAATATAATATATAAATAATTATAAGAATTATTTAAATATTATATTATATTTATGTGCATAGTTGACTTGAAATTTTTAGTCCGTTGCGTCGAGCATTGAGAGTTGACTTTGGTCCCGGTTCCGGATTTTCGAACGTCCTTGCGTACAATTTAATATCTTGTATTTTGCGTTTCGCTTCTTGTACTCTGGTAATTTTGAGACGTTTCTCATCAATAATTGGAACCACTTTGATTGTACTTTGTACTTTTGAGCTTTTTGGTCGTTTGCATCTTCAATTCGTCGAATATGTCTTTTGTCTTCACCTTTTATTATTTAAACGAATATCACTTGTAAATTGAACAATTGCAACTAAAAGCTTATCTTTCTTGAGGGATAATGCTATGAAATATATGTTCGTTTTTAGCATTATCAAATATTCCCACACTTGAGCGTTGCTTGTCCTCAAGCAATATAGTCTTGAAATAAAAATACTAGAATCACTTCTTTATTCTTCACACTTTGTACATCAGTGATTTCTATACGGCGGTATAAACAATGGTAGTAACGATGTGGTTTACAGTCCCACATGACTATAAAATTTTAGATCCTTTAAGGAAATTGGATCTTTATGAAAACATTTGATCTTTTGAAAATACAATCTAGCTTTTACCCTAGATAAGTTTTCCGGAATAACCCTTCACCGGTGTTTGCAAATTGTTTTTGTGGGTTTGGTGGGTTTCAGATTTGAAAATTTTAGCTCAAAACTTGCGGTTTTGTGTCACCCACTTGCTAACCTTGTATTGGGAAAGCAACACGTCCAGTATACTTGCTCCATATATTACCTTTCAGTAAACTACCTTCCGGTTGTAAAGGAAAGCGTTGAACAAGCAACTGTTAAGGCAATGTCCCCGAACATGATTTTAATTATGGTCTATAACGTGTCGGATGCAATTACTATCCTTGGTAGGAGCAATAGTAAAGCTCACTCTTATAATTTTCTGGTCTGGCACAAGGTCCTGTATTCGATCATGCTATGCAACCACCGTTTTTACGGTTGACACCAGATTTGGTTCAGGTGACCTAATGAATTCCAGGTGAATTCCTCGGATTTTACATTCAATAGTAATGAACGCATTAAAAATGGGTTTTTAGAAAACAAATCGGTTTTAATTTGATCAAAATATTTTCTCGTTCAAGCTCGAGTTTAGATATCATCGAATTCCATGAGTTTGTAGTACTCAGTCTTTAAGGTCAATCTCTAGGATTGAGTAATATCAGGCTTAAAAGCTGATTTTTGATCTTTAAGGAGATTATCCTTTCTAGGGATCTAATTCATTAGTCTTATCCAGCTAATTTGCACGGCATCCTCCCCATTTTACAAGACATATCCTCTCATGGTTAGGATAAGTCTGACCACTTGGCGACCCTGTTTGATGCTGAGGTCCGTGGATTTCCTGCTGATTTTTGAGATGACTTTTCTAGATTTTTCGTCAACCTACAGCTGGTCTGGACGACAACTTCATGACCTAAATCAAGAAGCGCGTTTCTTTTTCGGAAGACTTTACTTCCTTTTAATGATGGAATTGATTCATCGTGTAGATCCATCTTTCTTTTAAATGTATTACATTAAATCGGGTGAAACTGATTAGTTTAGTCTAAAGCAAAAGCATCTTCAGTTATTTGCTACAGAAATATGTGATATATGTTCAAAATAACTTGGTAAATTTTCCCACACTTGGTTTTTTATTTTCTTTTATTTGCCTTTTTATTGTCCTCTATTCCATTTTAAATGAATTCTATCATTTTGGTTTGTTTCTCAATTTATGTCCTTTGCGAGGTAACAATAATTTCGGTGTTTAACACCTAGTTTTATCGTTCATAAATATGTATAAACATGATTTTGAATTCATTTAATTGAAAATTTTGAAAATTTTACTAGAATTGTGTAGTCAGTATATAAGACTAGGGCTGTTCTTTATTATCAGAGAGCACTAGATTCTAATACAACTACTGCTTTACTAGTATTTTTAATGGTAACCAAGTGTATAAGGTAAAAATTTTAAAAATTCGAAAGAATTTAACCCCTTTCCACACTTAAGATCTTGCAATACCCTCATTTGCAAGAAATCAGTAACAATTTAAATTATTGAGGGTGATTAGCGTAGAAAAATGATTAAATTTTACCAAAGTTTCCAAACATATTGGCGTTTTTTTTATATATAAAAACCTTTCCTTAATAAAACATAAATTAATAAATTTTAAAAATTTGTTTCCCTTGTTATTTAGGACGAGGTCGTTTCGGATCGTTGTCCTAGTCCGTCCCTCGACAAAATTTTAAAATTTGTCATTTTTAAGTGCGTTTTTAAAAGCAAAGATTTTTGGGTTTTTTTTTTAATGTTTTTGGCATACTTTAGATCAATAAGATTAAAAATAATGATAATAAAAGTTCTTCTCCCGCCCTCGGGTAAAGCAATTTCTGTTCAATGACATAGTCTTCAACTCACGACGAATTTTAAATATCAAATTTTAACTTAGTGAAATAAAGTAAATTTTTATTTTTAAATTCACACCAAACTAATATTTAAAATGCATAAAATTAAAAATTAATATAAATATCATTAATATTTTTAGTTTTACAAACTTATATTGAAAATATTAATTTTTAAAATATTTACAAACTTAAATATTTTGATTTTAAAAAGTTTACATTTATTAATTATAAAACAAAGTAAAAATAAAATTAAAAATCTTTTTGGTCTTTTATCCCACTTTAATCAATCAAATATTATCAAAAACATACGCCCCTCTTTTCGGTAAAGTAATTTCGGTTTCATAACCTAGTTTAACTCATGACGAATTTTTGAAATATTTTGGGTTGATTAATTAAAGATATTTATACCTTAAGAATAAACGATAAATTTCGCAGTGATGTAATAAATTTTTGTATGATATCAATAATTTCGGTCGCAAAACCTAATTTTATTGAGTACCAATTTAATACTTTATAGCGAACAATTTAGCGTTTATTATCAAAAGGTTAAAAATAATAAAAATAAAAATAAAAATTGAAAACTGTGCAAACTTACCTGTGAAATAGAATTCTTAGTGACCTGCTTTAGCCCACTCATAAGATAGTCGGACTAATTGGTTTTCCATAGCTACATAGGCTTAACCTCGAGCATTCAACGTTTTTTTCTTCGAAACATATGAACGGTCCATCAGCTTATATACTTCCTTATATGTTCATTTTATATATTTCAAATAAATAAGAGTATTAATTTTTGTTATGTTATATATATATGAAATATATATATATATATATATATATATATATATATATATATATATATATATATATATATATATATATATATATATATATATATATATATATCATTGATTTGTAAAAAAAATAGTAGTTGTAATATTAAGTAATACTCGTAATGATAAAAATAATAATATTGTTAATATCAATAATAATGATACTACTATTAATGATTTCATTAATAAAAATGTTAGTTTTTTTGATAAATCTTATAATAATGATAATAAAAGTAGTTTTTAATAAAATGAAAAGTTTAATAATAATGATAATGAAAATAATAATTTTGATAATAATACATAATACTTAATAATAATAATTATTATAACAATCTTATTGTTAATGATAATCTTAATAATAATACTTTTGTTAATAATAATAATAATAATAATAATAATAATAATAATAATAATAATAATAATAATAATAATAATAATAATAATAATAATAAGTCTACAATGATACTAATACTATTATTAATCATAGTAATAATAGTTTGTATTATTTTCAAAACAACAATAATAATAATAATCTTAATCATGATAATACTTATATTGATATTAATAATAATAATAATAATAATAATAATAATAATAATAATAATAATAATAATAATAATAATCATGTTATTACTAATACCTAATAATAATAATAATTGATAATTATTACTTATTTTAGTGATATTAATAACAACTCTAATCATAATACTAATATTAATAACAATAACAATAATAATCATAACAATAAGAATCATAATAACAATAATAATAATAATAAGTAATATTAATAAGTAATAATGATAATAACAAGTAAATACATATATACTACCTCAAAAACCTCTTCCAAAAAGAAAACGCACCAAGCCAGATTCGAACCCGAGACCTCCCGCTTAAACCTAAACACTCATGACCATCTGACCAGTTTTGTTTTTCTGTTAATATTCCATTTTATATCTATATATCACTTGACTGTCTGTTTCACAATTCTTCTTCTTCTCCTTCTCTATCAAAATTGACCAGAATCAATCCAAAGAAATAACAAGCTTTAAAGTTGGAATCATATCATAATTGAAATAGAAACGTCTTTTAATGGGTATCTGAGTGAATTTAAAACAAAAAGAAAAGAGAAAAATCAAGCTGTTTAAACCGAAGAACACGATGATACAACTCATCATGTGATTTTTAATTGCAGAGGTTTCTAGCTTTGGACTTCTACACGAATTAGAGTCTAAATGACTCCTAGAAACTTTCTCCATCAACAATATAACTGGAAATACAAACACAACTTCAAATTTCATGATGAACTCGACGTTTGACTTTTAAAAAAAACGTCTGACTTCAAAATTGGAATTTAATACAAAAACTTAAGATTTGAAACCTTACAGAAAGTTTATATGAACGATTACTAACATCTTTGCATTATTACATTTTGATATAAAGCTCGAATTCGAATTTTTGACTAAAATACCCAAGAACAGAGATTCCGGGTCTGTTACTTATTTTTCTGTTTTAAAACTCAAAAATTGATAGCTGTAAAGGGTGTAATTAATAATGGGGATAAATAATTCAAGAATTTGTGAGGTTGGCAGGTACATTCGGATGATTTAATGCCAAATGGTATCGACAAATACAGTTCCATCAGTTACAAAAAAAAAGAAGAAAAAATTGCCAGCAGATATCGACCCTTAACCAATTTTGTTTGATTCCCCTGATTAAATTCCTAATTGGTACGATTTATAAGACAAGAAACAATTACCTACATATTGACAATGATGGAAAACAGAATACGTTAATATTTGTATCCACATATGTATAATACCGTATTTATGTGCATTTCAATATCTGTAATTATATTTTTATAAAAAGATGTATTTTTTTATTTATGTAAATGTTTTTATATGTGTAATTGTACCTATATATCGATGTATATGTCTGTATATATTTATAGATATATATATCAATTTCTTAATTTCTTTTTGAATATGACAGATATAAATATAATAATACTATTAATAATTAATAACACTAATAATAATAATAATAATAATAATAATAATAATAATAATAATAATAATAATAATAATAATTATATTATTATTAATAATAATATTATTGATAAAGATAATAATAATGTGATAATATTAATACTAACAATAATGATAATTTAAATAATTTTGATTTCTAGTAATGATAATGATAACAATATTCTTATTAGTTACAATAATATTAATATTGTTAATGATATTTAATAGTACCAATAATAATAGCATCACTTATATATATATATATATATATATATATATATATATATATATATATATATATATATATATATATATATATATATATAGTTTATATTAGATGCAATCTTTTTAGTACTACAAATATTAATGATACTATTAATAATAATACTGAAAGTAATGCTAATATTTTTAATATAACATTTATACTTTATCATATAATATAATGTCTTTTATTGAATATTTATTATATATAAAATTTTATATATTATTATACATATAATAATAATTATTCATAGATATCATATATATTTATATATATAGATTCATCTTAAATTTACACTTAATTATTTTGTATCCTATTTACATATACAATTCTAATGATCAAATTGTATTTTGTTATTTCTAGTTATTATATATATATATATATATATATATATATATATATATATATATATATATATACTTATACTTATATTCTTTTATATATACATATATGTATATAATTATTTACAACAACAGTTCGTGAATCGTCGGAGTTAGTCAAAGGGTAATTGCATGTATGAAATCAATTCAAAATTTTTAAACTCAACAATATAGACTTTGCTTATCGTGTCAATTTCATATAAGAATAAGGTTTAAATTTGGTCAAAAATTTCCGGGTCGTCACAGTACCTAACCGTTAAAGAAATTTCGTTCCGAAATTTGATTGAAATCGTCATGGTTGACAATAAATATGTTTTCATGACTCATATGAGCTGATAAATAGAGTTCTATCATTATTGACTAATACAGATAAAACAATTCGATTATTTGAAGCGTATGAGTGAAGTTATCACAAAAGAGTGAAGTGAGAAATAAAGTTTCGTCTTAACCTTTGACATTTTCTTGGTTGAATTTCGGAATTCAAGGGATTCAAAGAAAATTCTTGAAATCTAAAAGATTTAATTCTTCAGCGAATAAGGAAATTAAGATCTCTATAATTAAATACGGTGATCTGCCTCGATTACTCTGTCCGATATTTCCATTATAAATTAAACTTTTTTTCGTTCCATTATTTTTCACCACTCCCATTTTCTATACTTTAATTCATATTTCCAAATCATCAGTCAATATGCCTCATCCAGTTTTAATTCTGGATATATTACTGACTTTCATATGAATTATTCTCCTTTTTCATCTACCACAGGAGGAATCTGTCTACTACTATGCTCTAGGGATTATTGTATTTATAATCCTCCCGTGTCTTTATATTGCTATACGTACCGATATCCACGATTTATAATTTCTGTGTTGTTATTGGGCTTTATATTTTCTCTTATATTTTGGAGCTCTTTGCCTTTTTGTTCTCTTCTCGACCTCTAGTAAAGCGAGTAATGGTCCAGAATTCGTAAGTATGGAGTTTCGAATTAACTTAATGTTCTAAATAAGAAAGAACGTAATAACACGATTTGATTGGTTAATTTACCAGAATTCAAGAGAAATGATAGGACTATTATGAAAATATGTTCTTGATATTTTTATAGATTAGATAGAATGTAAGAGTCGTGTAACATGGCACATGATGACGTTATGATCTGTGAATCATCACGTCCCATTAGAAACTCAGCATGACTTACTGTAATATAATCATGTTGATCAAGTGTCATTATATTATACTAACTCATGCATCAGTTCCCAACACTACTTCAAAAACATTCATAATTCAAATTTGAATTTTTCAGAATTTTAGAAACTAAAACAGTTTCTTTTATGATATAACACAGATAGAGCGGAGAGATAATTAATATCGGACAAGAATATTTATGAAGATATCTTCAGAAATATTGAGGATATTAATAAAGAAATATACGATGATATCTTAGAATTTTCAGAATCAAATTGTGATGAAGAAATTCATTCACAATGATTTAGAGTGATTAAGGAGCAAGATATTCGTTAAAGATTTCTTTAGAATCAGAATCATCAGGATTCTTTATGTACAAGTTTAGTCCTTGTGATTTGTTCAGAGTCTCCTTCATGGTTTGCTCAATCCATTTTTTTAGTACAAATTTTCCATTGAGTGTTTCCATCACTCCATTCTTTATCATCAACTTTTGACTGTTAAGGCAGTTTTCAGTTTTTACTGCTTCATTAGCTTTTTCAAACTTTGGAGTATTGATTCGTAGACTAAGTGATTTTCAGTATTTCAGAATGGAAGATCATAATTCTAAAAGATACATGTTATATGTACACATCTAACTGTTGATGTAGAAATGCTGCGAGATTTCAAAATACTGATTGCTAAATCCCGGTAATTGGTATGACAATTCTCCTTACAAGGTGCGGGTGAATATATGATAGAATTTCACTGAATGTATTGATTTTCCGGGAAGTCCAAGATCAATGAAGTTGCTGGTAAGTTTACTACTAATGTGATGGAATATAAACGGTTATCCGGTAACGATGACGAAAGACAAACTTATATATCAAGGTTATAATAAGTTTAATCCGAATGAAAGTCGAAGTTGATTTAATGGAGCTGTGACAAAACTGTCTACTTTGAAAAGAGATTGCATTATTATTTTCGTAGATAACAATGCCAAAGGGGCTAGCATAGATACGTGTTAAACGTTTACTTAGGTTCCGAGAATTTTTCAGGTGCGTAACTATGTGCATAAATCTTTCCTTCCATAGATGAAGTGCGGTTGGTTCATCCTCTCGATTGAGGTGTTTTCAAGAATCATGAAAGGTTTGAACGCAGATTGTAATTGTCAAGATACAAATGAGGTTTAAGATGAAATCAAGTGGCAAACTTGAAGAATTATTTAGTTTCATATGTTATAATCAATATTTTAGTTCATTTTAATTGTCCAATGTTGATAGTCCACAGTTAATTGTCCACAGTTTGTAGTTCAATAATTCACATATAGTTTAATATATAATATTTAAATTAATTAATACGTATTCGTGGCCCATTGTATACATGTCTCAGACTCGATCACAACTCAAAGTATATATATTATTGTAGAATCAACCTCAACCCTGTATAGCTAACTCGAACATTACTGCATATAGAGTGTCTATGGTTATTCTAAATAATATATATAGATGCGTCGATATGATATGTTAAAACCTTGTATACGTGTCCCGATATTTAAAGTGCGTAAAATAAATAACAGAAATTAAATGACAATAAATAAAATTGCGAGAATTAAAATTGCGATAATTAAATTGCGATAATTAAGTGTAATAAGGAATTAACAGTTAGCTAGGAACAGTTAGCTAGGATTTTGTTAGCGTGGTTTCTTAACAAAATTTCTCATAGTTAATTTGTTTGTTTCTAACAAATTTTATTTTTGTCCAATGTTTTCTTCATTATGCCACTTGTTGGATTCTGATAAGTAAAAATCCAAATATGAAATTGAATGAAAATGGTTATTTTGTGATGAACGAATTCGTATATCTTGTGGATGTAAGTAGGATAGTAAATGACTGTTGAATCAGATTCGAAGAATGTACAATGTAACTTATTAATGTGAAATCTAAATATTCCTCGGGTATTACCTACCCGTTAAAATATTTTCACCATTAACAGTTTGTACGAAAGAATTTTTAATTACACTCTTTATAAAAATATACTTACATATATATTTTCTTCAGATGTAATCATAGATTTAATGAGTTAATATAATATTAATCTCATTTGATTTACCGTTAGAACTAGAATACATAATCTCTAAAACATTAGAGATTACATAATCGCCATGAAGAACGAAGATAATTGATGTAGAACGATATGTAGAATGATGATTATACTCGAGGTACAGAATGAAATGTTGAGACATGGTTTGTTGATGGTACGGGTGCTATTACTGATGGTATTGTTGGTGCCGGTGATGTTGCCGAAGCTGGTATGTTTTGCACCATATTTTCCAAGGTTACTGTAGTGACCCGAACTTTTCCATGTTTATATATATTAAATGAAATTGTTATTTACATGATTAAGTGTTTCAAATAAGTTAAGCAATCAAACTTGTTAAGACTTGATTAATTGAAATCGGTTTCATATAGACAATTGACCACCCAAGTTGACCGGTGATTCACGAATGTTAAAACTTGTAAAAACTATATGATGACATATATATGATTATATATATAGTTAACATGATATTATGATAAGTAAGTATCTCATTAGGTATTTTAACAATGAGTTATATACATAAAATTGAGTTTATTGTATTAAGAAACTCGAAACGGTATATGTAACGATTATAAATGTAACAACATTTAACTGTATATATATATCATACTAAGATACATTAATATATCATAATATCATGATAATGTAATAATTTAACATCTCATTAGATATAATAAACATTGGGTTAACAACATTTAACATGATCGTTAACTTAAAGGTTTCAAATCAACATTTACATGTAACGACTAACGATGACTTAACGACTCAGTTAAAATGTATATACATGTAGTGTTTTAATATGTATTCATACAATTTTGAAAGACTTCAAGACACTTATCAAAATACTTCTACTTAACAAAAATGCTTACAATTACATCCTTGTTCAGTTTCATCAACAATTCTACTCGTATGCACCCGTATTCCTACTCGTACAATACACAGCTTTTAGATGTATGTACTATTGATATATACACTCCAATGATCAGCTCTTAGTAGCCCATGTGAGTCACCTAACACATGTGGAAACCATCATTTGGCAACTAGCATGAAATATCTCATAAAATTACAAAAATATTAGTAATCATTCATGACTTATTTACATGTAAACAAAATTACACATCCTTTATATCTAATCCATATACCAACTACCAAAAATACCTACAAATACTTTTATTTTTCAATTTTCTTCATCTAATTGATCTCTCTCAAGTTCTATCTTCAAGTTCTAAGTGTTCTTCATAAATTCTATAAGTTCTAGTTTCATAAAATCAAGAATACTTCCAAGTTTGCTAGCTTACTTCCAATCTTGTAAAGTGATCATCCAACCTCAATAAATCTTTCTTATTTACAGTAAGATATCTTTCTAATACAAGGTAATACTCATATTCAAACTTTGATTCAATTTCTATAACTATAACAATCTTATTTCGAGTAGAAATCTTACTTGAACTTGTTTTCGTGTCATGATTCTTCTTCAAGAACTTTCAAGCCATCCAAGGATCCTTTGAAGCTAGATCTATTTTTCTCATTTCCAGTAGGTTTATCCACAAAACCTGAGGTAGTAATGATGTTCGCAAACAAAAGTTAATCCTTCTAACTTTACTTTTAAAATCAACTAAACACATGTTCTATATCTATATGATATGCTAACTTAATGATTTAAAATCTGGAAACACGAAAAAACACTGTAAAACTGGACACACGCCGTCGTAGTAACACCGCGGGCTGTTTTGGGTTTGATAATTAAAAACTATGAAAAACTTTGATTTAAAAGTTGTTCTTCTGGGAAAATGATTTTTCTTATGAACATGAAACTATATCCAAAAATCATGGTTATACAGGGTTAGCTATACAGGGTTGAGGTTGATTCCAAAAATATATATATACTTTGAGTTGTGATCTAGCCTGAGACGTGTATACACTAGGTCGTGGATTGATTCAAGATAATATATATCGATTTATTTCTGTACATCTAATTGTGAACAACTAGTTGTAGGTTACTAACGAGGACAGCTGACTTAATAAACTTAAAACATTAAAATGTATTAAAAATGTTGTAAATATATTTTGAACATACTTTGATATATATGTACATATTTGTTATAGGTTCGTGAATCGACAAGTGGCCAAGTCTTACTTCCCGACGAAGTAAAAATCTGTGAAAGTGAGTTATATTCCCACTTTTAAAATCTAATATTTTGGGATGAGATACATGCAGTTTTATAAATGTTTTACGAAATAGACACAAGTAAATGAAACTACATTATATGGGTGAATGATCGAAGCCGAATATGCCCCTTTTGCTTGGTAGCCTAAGAATTAGTAAACCGATCTACTAATTGACGCGAATCCTAAAGATAGATCTATTGGGCCTAACGAACCCCATCCAAATTACTGGATGCTTTAGTACTTCGAATTCGTTTTTATCATGTCCGAAGGATTTCCCGGAATGATAGGGGATATTCTTATATGCATCTTGTTAATATCGGTTACCAGGTGTTCACCATATGAATGATTTTTATCTCTATGTATGGGATGTATATTGAAATATGAAATCTTGTGGTCTATTATTATGATTTGATAATATATAGGTTAAACCTATAACTCACCAACATTTTTGTTGACGTTTTAAGCATGTTTATTCTCAGGTGATTATTAAGACCTTCCACTGTTACATACTAAAATAAGGACAAGATTTGGAGTCCATGCTTGTATGATATTATGTAAAAACTGCATTCAAGAAACTTATTTTTGATGTAATATATTCTTATTGTAAATCATTATGTAATGGTCGTGTGTAAACGGTATATTTTAGATTATCATTATTTGATAATCTACGTAATACTTTTTAAACCTTTATAGATAAAATAAAGGTTATGGTTGTTTTAAAAATGAATGCAGTCTTTGAAAAACGTCTCATATAGAGGTCAAAACCTCGCGACGAAATCAATTAATATGGAACGTTTATAATCAATATGAACGGGACATTGCAGTTGGTATCCGAGTGTTAGTCTTAGAGAACCAGAAATTTGCATTAGTGTATCTTATCGAGTTTGTTAGGATACATTTATGAGTCTGGACTTCGACCGTGTTTTCTTTAAAAATGATTGCTTAACACTTTTGTTGGAAACTATATATTATTAACATGTAAATATTATGTGATATATTAACCTCTTAATGTGTTTAATATTGTGTGATAGATGTATACCACTAGTACAAATCCCATCGATTCACCTAATAATAATGAAGAGTCGAATATATTTTGGGAAGATTCACAAATTCCCGAAGAAGAACCAGAAGAGGAGGAACCGGAAGAGGAGGAACAGAAAGAGGAGGAATCAGAAGAAGAGGAACCGAAAGAGGAGGAACCGGAAGAGGAGGAACCGAAAGAAGAAGAGGTTCCGGAGGAAGAAATATTGATACGTACAGTAATTCGATTAAATAAAAGAAAATCCTCAACCAACGGACCAAAGTTAATAATGGTCAATGGTGTTTCCGCCGAGGAAGCAAAATATTGGGAAGATTACCAATTTTCCGATGAATCGGATCCCGATGAGGATTCTGATGATGTTATAGAAATTACCTCGACCCAATTTAATAAAGCGAAAGAAAATAATAAGGGAAAAGGTATAAAAATAGAGAAACCTGATTCCAACCCCGATGAACTTTATATGTATCGGCAACATCCGTATTTTCTAAAATGTAACAATGACCCGGGAACCTCTAAACCACCAGGTTTTTCTAAACCATTGTGGAAAACGACGGCTCGTATTAGAGGAACACCATATATTCCTAGAAAATTAGGAAAACGAACCAAGTCCGAAGAAGAAGAAACCAGTGATTCAGATTAGAGGGTTGTAATCATGTTGTGTATTATATGTATTGTAGTGTGCTTGTACTTTTATGTTCTATGTAAAAATTGCTTGTATTGTTTGTTAATTATCTTTTACGAATCTAATCCTTGTCTATTTTACAGTATAAAAATAAAATGGACGTTAAGGGTAGACAACCGAATATTTTAGAAGATCTACCAGAGGATATGATTGAGGAAATCTTGTCTAGAGTCAGTCAGAATTCATCAGCACAATTTATTATGGTAAAATTAACTTGTCAAACATTTGAAAGACTTTCCAGAAATGCCTTAGTTTATAAAAGGCTTTCCTTTGATAGGTGAGGTATATCACATTGGGAGACCGTAAGTTACGCCGTGTTTTCTTTAAAGCGTTAAATGCGGGGAACCCAAATGCAATTTTACGCTACGGGTTAAGAACCTATTTTGACTCAACGTATCCCAACTTAGGATTTCGTGAATTAGAAAGAGCTTCTAACATGCAACATAAAGAAGCATGTTATGCTTACGGATTAGTGATGTTCGCTTCTTACCCAAGTGAGAAAAAGAACATCGGATTGCAACTTTTAAATAAAACCTTCCCACAAGTGACGGATTCAGTAGTTGGGGTGAGAAACAAGGTTTTTATATTATTACGGGGCTGTTGGACATTACGAAACCCTCGTTCTTTTGACGACATTACAACATGCTGCCTAGCCAATGGTCATAACGGTTATTTTCCACACGACCAAGGATGGGAAGTCGTCTTAGTAAAACCAGAATGCATGATTTGTTTCTGGACTTATGAACTACGTGTCTTTATTTCCTTTGCTGAACAACTTGCGTATTAACTAGGTTTATCTTCAAAAACTATCCTGTATCAAAGTGTACTACATTTCATGTTATATGTAATATATCGAAGTTGTAAGTTTGAAGAATATTTGTATGTGATATATTATTATAATCAGTTTTTCATATGGAATTGTAGTAGATTGTATATTAGCTACTAAGTATGAACTTAACGGGTAGGTAGTACACGAATTTAAACTTATAAAATGCTAATATGAAGAAAAAGCTTTTATAAATGAGTTCATATTATGCTACGAAATAATATTGACTACTCTTAATATTCTGTATGATTAACTCGATTCAGTTGGCTATTTTGAAGGAAATGGCACCGACTACTCGACACACCATGAATATGAGCGAAGAGGAATTTCGTACCTTTCTTGCTGCAAACATAGCCGCGGTACTGGCTGCGCTACATACCAACAATAACTCTGAATCTAGCAATGCAGCTAACAACGCAAGAAATCGTGTAGGATGCTCCTACAAAGAATTCATTGCCTGCAAACCTTTGAAATTTGATGGAACCGAGGGTCCAATTGGATTGAAACGGTGGACCGAGAAGGTTGAATCGGTGTTTGCCATAAGTAAATGTACTGAAGAAGACAAAGTAAAGTACGCTACGCATACCTTCACAGGGATGGCGCTAACATGGTGGAATACCTATCTCGAGCAGGTAGGACAAGATGCTGCTTACGCACTACCGTGGTCAGCATTCAAGCAATTGATGAACGAGCAGTATCGTCCCAGAAATGAGGTCAACAACCTCAAGGTAGAGCTTAGAGGATTACGAACGCAAGGTTTCGATATCACCACGTATGAACGACAATTCACCAAATTGTGCCTATTGTGCCCCAGAACGTTCGAAGATGAAGAAGAGAAGTTTGACGCATTTGTAAAAGGGTTACCGAAAAGGATTCAAGAAGATGTGAGTTCACACGAGCCCGCCTCCATACAAAAGGCAAGTCGAATGGCTCACAAATTAGTGAACCAGATCGAAGAAAGGATTAAAGAGCAGACGACTGAAGAGGCTAACATGAAACAAGTCAAGAGAAAGTGGGAAGAAACCAATGACAAGAGTCACCAATACAACAACAACAATCACAATCACAAACACAATAACTATCCCAACAACCGCAACATCAATCGCAACAACAACTTCAACAAACGTCCTAACAACAACTACAATAACCGTCCCAATAACAATAACAACAAAAATAATAGCAACAATAACAATCCCAACAACAATCTCAATCACAACAATGGCAACAAAAACCAAAAACAGTCATGCCAAAGGTGTGAAGAGAATCACCAGGGGTTCTGCACGACATTTTGCACTAGGTGTAGAAGAAATGGTCATAGTGCGGTAAACTGTGAGGTCTACGGACCAAAGTTTAACAGAACTAAAGGAACAAATAATGTCGGAACAAGTAATGCTGAAACGAATAGTGTCGGAGCAAGTAATACCAACGCTGTTTGTTATAAATGTGGAAAACCGGGCCACATTATTAGAAATTGCCCGAATCAGGGGAATACTAATGGGCAGGGCCATGGAAGAGTTTTCAATATTAATGCGGCAGAAGCACAGGAAGACCCGGAGCTTGTTACGGGTACGTTTCTTATTGACGATAAAACTGCTTATGTTTTATTTGATTCGGGTGCGAATAGAAGCTATATGAGTAGAGAATTTTGTGCTAAATTAAGTTGCCCATTGACGCCTTTGGATAATAAATTTTTACTCGAATTAGCAAATGGTAAATTAATTTCAGCAGATAATATATGTCGGGATAGAGAAATTAATTTGGTTAGCGAAACATTTAATATTGATTTGATACCAGTAGAGTTAGGGAGTTTTGATGTGATAATTGGTATGGATTGGTTGAAAAAGGAGAGAGCAGAAATCGTATGTTACAAAAATGCAATTCGCATTGTACGAGAAAAAGAAAATCCCTTAATGGTGTACGGAGAAAAGAGCAATGCGAAGCTAAATCTTATTAGTAATTTAAAGGCGCAAAAACTAATAAGAAAAGGTTGCTATGCTATTCTAGCACATGTCGAGAAAGTACAAACCGAAGAAAATAACATCAATGATGTTCCCGTCGCAAAAGAATTTCCCGATATTTTTTCGAAAGAATTACCGGGATTACCCCCACATCGATCCGTTGAATTTCAAATAGACCTTGTACCAGGAGATGCACCAATAGCTCTGCTCTATACAGACTCGCACCCAGCGAAATGAAAGAATTACAAAGTCAGTTACAGGAACTTTTAGAGCGTGGTTTCATTCGACCAAGCACATCACCATGGGGAGCTCCTGTTTTGTTTGTCAAGAAGAAAGATGGTACATTCAGGTTGTGTATCGACTACCGAGAGTTGAACAAACTTACCATCAAGAACCGCTACCCACTACCGAGAATCGACGACTTATTTGATCAACTACAAGGCTCGTCTGTTTATTCGAAGATCGATTTATGTTCTGGATATCATCAAATGCGGGTGAAGGAGGATGATATTCCAAAGACTGCTTTTAGGACGCATTACAGTCATTACGAGTTTATGGTTATGCCGTTTGGATTGACTAACGCACCAGCTATGTTCATGGACCTCATGAACCGAGTGTGTAGGCCATATCTTGACAAGTTTGTCATTGTTTTCATCGATGACATACTTATTTACTCAAAGAATGATCAAGAGCACGAAGAACATTTGAGAAAAGTGCTAGAGTTGCTGAGAAAAGAAAAACTGTACGCTAAGTTTTCAAAGTGTGCATTTTGGTTGAAAGAAGGTCAATTCCTCAGTCATATAGTGAACAAAGAAGGTATTCAGGTGGATCCAGCAAAGATTGAAACCATTGAAAAGTGGGAAACCCCGAAAACTCCGAAACATATACGCCAATTTTTAGGGCTAGCTGGTTATCACAGGAGATTCATCCAAGATTTTTCTAAAATAGCAAAACCCTTGACTGCATTAACGCATAAAGAGAGGAAATTTGAATGGAGGGAAGAACAAGAAAAAGCGTTTCAATTGTTGAAGAAAAAGTTAACTACGACACCTATATTGTCATTACCTGAAGGGAATGATGATTTTGTGATATATTGTGACGCCTCAAAGCAAGGTCTCGGTTGTGTATTAATGCAACGAACGAAAGTAATTGCTTATGCGTCTAGACAATTGAAGATTCACGAGCAAAATTATACGACGCATGATTTGGAATTAGGCGCGGTTGTTTTTGCATTAAAGACTTGGAGGCACTACTTATATGGGGTCAAAAGTATTATATATACCGACCACAAAAGTCTTCAACATATATTTAATCAGAAACAACTAAACATGAGGCAGCGCAGGTGGATTGAATTGTTGAATGATTACGAATTTGAGATTCGTTACCACCCGGGGAAGGCGAATGTGGTAGCCGACGCTTTGAGTAGAAAGGACAGAGAACCCATTCGAGTAAAAGCTATGAATATAATGATTCACACTAACCTTACTACTCAAATAAAGGAGGCGCAACAAGGAGTTTTAAAAGAGGGAAATTTAAAGGATGAAATACCCAAAGGATTGGAGAAGCATCTTAATATTCGGGAAGACGGATCCCGGTATAGGGCTGAAAGAATTTGGGTACCAAAGTTTGGAGATGTGAGAGAAAAGGTACTTAAGGAAGCACATAAAACCAGATATTCAATACATTCCGGAGCGGGGAAGATGTACAAAGATCTTAAGAAACACTTTTGGTGGCCGGGTATGAAAGCCGATATTGCTAAATACGTAGGAGAATGTTTGACGTGTTCTAAGGTCAAAGCTGAACATCAGAAACCATCAGGTCTACTTCAACAACCTGAAATCCCGGAATGGAAATGGGAAAACATTACCATGAATTTCATTACTAAATTGCCAAGGATTGCAAGTGGTTATGATACAATTTGGGTAATATTCGATCGTCTTACCAAGTCAGCACACTTTCTGCCAATGAGAGAAGATGATAAAATGGAAAAGTTGGCGCGATTATACTTGAAGGAAGTTGTCTCCAGACATGGAATACCAGTCTCTATTATCTCAGATAGGGATGGCAGATTCGTTTCAAGATTTTGGCAGACATTGCAACAAGCATTGGGGAGTCGTCTAGACATGAGTACTGCTTATCATCTACAAACTGATGGGCAAAGTGAAAGGATGATACAGACTCTTGAAGACATGCTACGAGCATGTGTTATTGATTTCAGAAACAGTTGGGATCAACATCTACCGTTAGCAGAATTTTCCTACAACAACAGCTACCATTCAAGCATTGAGATGGCGCCGTTTGAAGCACTTTATGGTAGAAAGTGTAGGTCTCCAATTTTTTGGAGTGAAGTGGGGGATAGACAGATTACGGGTCCGGAGATAATACAAGAAACTACCGAGAAGATCATCCAAATTCAACAACGATTGAAAACCGCCCAAAGTTGACAAAAGAGCTACGCTGACATTAAAAGAAACGATATAGAATTTGAAATTGGAGAGATGGTCATGCTTAAGGTTGCACCTTTGAAAGGCGTTGTTCAATTTGGTAAACGAGGGAAATTAAATCCAAGGTATATAGGACCATTCAAGAGTATTGATCGTGTCGGACCAGTAGCTTACCGACTTGAATTACCACAACAACTCGCGGATGTACATAACACTTTCCACGTCTCAAATTTGAAGAAATGTTTTACTAAAGAAGATCTCACTATTCCGTTAGATGAAATCTAAATCAACGAAAAACTTCAATTCATCGAAGAACCCGTCAAAATAATGGATCGTGAGGTTAAAAGACTTAAGCAAAACAAGATACCAATTGTTAAAGTTCGATGGAATATTGGTAGAGGACCCGAGTTCACCTGGGAACGAGAAGATCAGATGAAGAAGAAATACCCTCACTTATTTCCAGAAGATACGTCAACACCTCCAACTGCTTAAAATTTCAGGACAAAATTTATTTAACGGGTAGGTACTGTAGTGACCCGAACTTTTCCATGTTTATATATATTAAATGAAATTGTTATTTACATGAATAAGTGTTTCCAATATGTTAATCAATCAAACTTGTTAAAACTTGATTAATTAAAATAGGTTTCATATAGACAATTGACCACCCAAGTTGACCGGTGATTCACGAACGTTAAAACTTGTAAAAACTATATGATGACATATATATGAGTATATATATAGTTAACATGATATTATGATAAGTAAGTATCTCATTAGGTATTTTAACAATGAGTTATATACATAAAATTGAGTTTATTGAATTAAGAAACTCGAAACGGTATATGTAACGATTATCGTTGTAGCAACATTTAACTGTATATATATCATACTAAGATATATTAATATATCATAATATCATGATAATGTAATAATTTAACATCTCATTAGATATAATAAACATTGGGTTAACAACATTTAACATGATCGTTAACTTAAAGGTTTCAAATCAACATTTACATGTAACGACTAACGATGACTTAACGACTCAGTTAAAATGTATATACATGTAGTGTTTTAATATGTATTCATACACTTTTGAAAGACTTCAAGACACTTATCAAAATACTTCTACTTAACAAAAATGCTTACAATTACATCCTCGTTCAGTTTCATCAACAATTCTACTCGTATGCACCCGTATTCGTACTCGTACAATACACAGCTTTTAGATGTATGTACTATTGGTATATACACTCTAATAATCAGCTCTTAGCAGCCCATGTGAGTCACCTACCACATGTGGGAACCATCATTTGGTAACTAGCATGAAATATCTCATAAAATTACAAAAATATTAGTAATCATTCATGACTTATTTACATGTAAACAAAATTACACATCCTTTATATCTAATCCATATACCAACGACCAAAAACACCTACAAACACTTTCATTCTTCAATTTTCTTCTTCTAATTGATCTCTCTCAAGTTCTATCTTCAAGTTCTAAGTGTTCTTCATAAATTCTATAAGTTCTAGTTTCATAAAATCAAGAATACTTCCAAGTTTGCTATCTTACTTCCAATCTTGTAAAGTGATCATCCAACCTCAAGAAATCTTTCTTATTTACAGTAAGATATCTTTCTAATACAAGGTAATACTCATATTCAAACTTTGATTCAATTTCTATAACTATAACAATCTTATTTCGAGTGGAAATCTTACTTTAACTTGTTTTCGTGTCATGATTCTGCTTCAAGAACTTTCAAGCCATCCAAGGATCCTTTGAAGCTAGATCTATTTTTCTCATTTCCAGTAGGTTTATCCACAAAACCTAAGGTAGTAATGATGTTCATAACATCATTCGATTCATACATATAAAGCTATCTTATTCGAAGATTTAAACTTGAAATCACTAGAACATAGTTTAGTTAATTCTAAACTTGTTCGCAAACAAAAGTTAATCCTTCTAACTTGACTTTTAAAATAAACTAAACAAATGTTCTATATCTATATGATATGCTAACTTAATGATTTAAAATCTGGAAACACGAAAAACACCGTAAAACCGGACATACGCCGTCGTAGTAACACCGCGGGCTGTTTTGGGTTTGATAATTAAAAACTATGATAAACTTTGATTTAAAAGTTGTCCTTCTGGGAAAATGATTTTTCTTATGAACATGAAACTATATCCAAAAATCATGGTTAAACTCAAAGTGAAAGTATGTTTTTCAAAATGGTCATCAAGACGTGGTTCTTTCGACTGAAATGACTACCTCTTATAAAAATGACTTGTAACTTATATTTCTGACTATAAACGTATACTTTTTCTGCTTAGATTCATAAAATAGAGTTCAATATGAAACCATATCAATTTTATTCACTCAAAACGGATTTAAAACGAAGAAGTTATGGGTAAAACAATATTGGATATTTTTTGATTGTTGTAGCTAAGGGAAATATTGTAACAATTCTATACAAATCATATCCTAACTAACTTATATTGTATTATACATGTATTCTAATATATTATGTAATCTTGGGATATCATAGACACGTATGCAAATGTTTTGACATATCATATCGACCCATGTATATATATTATTTGGAACAACCATAGACACTCTATATACAGTAATGTTGGAGTTAGCTATACAGGGTTGAGGTTGATTCCAAAAATATATATACTTTGAGTTGTGATCTAGCCTGAGACGTGTATACACTGGGTCGTGGATTGATTCAAGAGAATATATATCGATTTATTTCTGTACATCTAATTGTGAACAACTAGTTGTAGGTTACTAACGAGGAGAGCTGACTTAATAAACTTAAAACATTAAAACGTATTAAAAATGTTGTAAAAATATTTTGAACATACTTTGATATATATGTACATATTTGTTATAGGTTCGTGAATCGACCAGTGGCCAAGTCTTATTTCCCGACGAAGTAAAATCTGTGAAAGTGAGTTATAGTCCCACTTTTAAAATCTAATATTTTGGGATGAGAATACATGCAGTTTTATAAATGTTTTACGAAATAGACACAAGTAAATAAAACTACATTATATGGGTGAATGATCGAAGCTGAATATGCCCCTTTTGCTTGGTAGCCTAAGAATTAGTAAACCGATCTACTAATTGACGCGAATCCTAAAGATAGATCTATTGGGCCTAACAAACCCCATCCAAAGTACCGAATGCTTTAGTACTTCGAATTCGTTTTTATCATGTCCGAAGGATTTCCCGGAATGATAGGGGATATTCTTATATGCATCTTGTTAATGTCGGTTACCAGGTGTTCACCATATGAATGATTTTTATCTCTATGTATGGGATGAATATTGAAATATGAAATCTTGTGATCTATTATTATGATTTGATAATATATAGGTTAAACCTATAACTCACCAACATTTTTGTTGATGTTTTAAGCATATTTATTCATAGGTGATTATTAAGACCTTCCGCTGTTGCATACTAAAATAAGGACAAGATTTTGAGTCCATGCTTGTATGATATTATGTAAAAACTGCATTCAAGAAACTTATTTTTGATGTAATATATTCTTATTGTAAACCATTATGTAATGGTCGTGTGTAAACGGTATATTTTAGAATATCATTATTTGATAATCTACGTAATGCTTTTTAAACCTTTATAGATAAAATAAAGGTTATGGTTGTTTTAAAAATGAATGCAGTCTTTGAAAAATGTCTCATATAGAGGTCAAAACCTCGCGACGAAATCAATTAATATGGAACGTTTATAATCAATATGAACGGGACATTTCAGCTACAACTCGGGCGCAAAGCTCGTTGACTTCTTCCATTATTCTGGGTTGATTGTCGGTCGGAACGAGCGGATGAATAAGGTTTAGAATTGTAGATAGAATATAATCGTGTTGAGATATTCGGGAAATGAGGGTGAAAATGGTGTTTCGGAATGGTTCGCCGGTAAGTGCTTCAGATTCATCGCCAAGAGGTAAATTCGGTTGGTGAAAAGGAATGCCTTCTTCGCGTCTCCATTGATTAAGTCGACTACGAACCCATCAAATGAATTGATGATGGCTGGTTGGTTGATTCATTCTGGTGACACTGCTTCCAGAGCTTAGGTGAACATCCATGTCGGAACAGCTGTCGGAATAACTATCGGAATAGCTATCGGAATCTGAGGGACTCGAACTGGTTGAGGGATTCATCTCGTACGATCAGATGAAGGATTTTCGATAAGAAATAGATTATAGGATGTAGATTAGTACCCTGCAATACATAATTTACATATGCATATATAATACTAAAATCCCATAAGTTACAGAGGAATCTACGGAAGCTGTCAAGCAAAGTCTACAGTAATAGATACGCTAAGATATGAATTATCAGATACACTAAGATATGAATTTTGTCTATACACTATTCATGCAGTCAATGCAGTAAAACGTGTCTAGACTAAGAATGATAAGCAGGTAATTTCTGACAAGAAATGATAAGCAAAACTTTTGACATGCAGACACGGTCGAAGTCCAGACTCACTAATGCATCTAAACAACTATCAGTTAGACACACTAATGCAAGACCTGGTTCGCTAAGACCACCGCTCTGATACCACCTATAACTAGTGGGGACACATCCCACTCAGTGCCTTCCTAACTAACCGCCTGGTGACCACTGAGCGTACCTCAGACACTGATTTTATGGCCCTGCCTCTCGGCAAAACCAACCATATTCGGACCGCGAGGAGTAAGAGCCAATGCTTTATCACAGGTAACATTGTGAGAACCCCCTCTACGATTAAGCCGATGACACAGCTTAAACCAGCTCTAATACCACCAGAAATGACCAGTCCTAATCCATCTGGACGAATACATTACATTTGGTTACATCGCGAGGTACTTGACCTCTATATGATACATTTCACAAACATTGCATTCGTTTTTAAAAGACAAACTTTCATTACATCGAAAGTTGACGGCATGCATACCATTTCATAATATATCCAACTATAATTGACTTAATAATAATCTTGATGAACTCAATGACTCGAATGCAACTTCTTTTGAAATATGTCATGAATGACTCCAAGTAATATCTCTAAAAATGAGCAAATGCACAGCGGAAGATTTCTTTCATACCTGAGAATAAACATGCTTTAAAGTGTCAACCAAAAGGTTGGTGAGTTCATTAGTTTATCATAATCAATCATTTTCATAATTTTAATAGACCATAAGATTTCATTTTTCATAAATAACATTACACTCGCAAGTGTATAAAAATCATTCGTATGATGAACACCTGGTAACCGACATTAACATAATGCATATAGAATATCCCCTGCATACTCGCAAGTATGCCATAAATATTGGCAATCGCAATCACCATTTAAATCGAAGTACTAAAGTATTCCAAATTCCAGAATGGGGTTTGTTAGGCCCATAGATCTATCTGTAGGATTCGCGTCAATTAGGGGCTATTTCCCTAATTCTTAGGTTACCAGACTTGAAGGAGCGATATTCGGTATGGTAATCTAACCATACAATGTAGTTTCAAGTACTTGTGTCTATTTCGTAAAACATTTATAAAAGCAGCGCATGTATTCTCAGCCCAATAATATATATTGCAAAAGCATTTAAAAAGGGAGCAAATGAAACTCACAATACTGTATTTTGTAGTAAAAATACATATGACGACATTGAACAACTAAACAATGCAGGGTTGGCCTTGGATTCACGTATCTATATCAATTGTGTATTCATTGCTATATAATCGTAATCGAATAATTATGTATATATTATTATTAGTGATATATTTTTTTTATATCAACAGCTTATATACTTCCTTATATGTTCATTTTATATATTTCAAATAAATAAGAGTATTAATTTTTGTTATGTTATATATATATATATATATATATATATATATATATATATATATATATATATATATATATATCATTGATTTGTAAAAAAATAGTAGTTGTAATACTAAGTAATACTAGTAATGATAAAAATAATAATATTGTTAATATCAATAATAATGATACTACTATTAATGATTTCATTAATAAAAATGTTAGTTTTTATGATAATTCTTATAATAATGATAATAAAAGTAGTTTTTAATAAAATGAAAAGTTTAATAATAATGATAATGAAAATAATAATTTTGATAATAATACATAATACTTAATAATAATAATTATTATAACAATCATATTGTTAATGATAATCTTAATAATAATACTTTTGTTAATAATAATAATAATAATAATAATAATAATAATAATAATAATAATAATAAGTCTACAATGATACTAATACTATTATTAATCATAGTAATAGTAATAGTAATAATAGTTTGTATTATTTTCAAAACAACAATAATAATAATAATCTTAATCATGATAATACTTATATTGATATTAATAATAATAATAATACTAATAATAATAATAATAATAATAATAATAATAATAATAATAATAATCATGTTATTACTAATACCTAATAATAATAATAATTGATAATTATTACTTATTTTAGTGATATTAATAACCATTCTAATCATAATACTAATATTAATAACAATAACAATAATAATCATAACAATAATAATAATAATAATAATAATAATAATAATAATAATAATAATAATAATAATAATAATAATAATAATAATAATAATAATAATAATAATAATAATAATTAATATTAACAAGTAATAATGATAATAACAAGTAAATACATATAGACTACCTCAAAAACCTCTTCCAAAAAGAAAATGCACCAAGCCGGATTCGAACCCGAGACCTCCCGCTTAAACCTAAACACTCATGACCATCTGACCAGTTTTGTTTTTCTGTTAATATTCCATTTTATATCTATATATCACTTGAGTGTCTGTTTCACAATTCTTCTTCTTCTTCTTCTCTATCAAAATCGACCAGAATCAATCCAAAGAAATAACAAGCTTTAAAGTTGGAATCATATCAGAATTAAAACATAAACGTCTTTTAATGGGTATCTGAGTGAATTTAAAACAGAAAGAAAAGAGAAAAATCAAGCTGTTTAAACCGAAGAACACGATGATACAACTCATCATGTGATTTTTAATTTCAGAGATTTTTAGCTTTGGACTTCTACACGAATTAGAGTCTAAATGACTCCTAGAAACTTTCTCCATCAACAATTTAACTGGAAATACAAACGCAACTTCAAATTTCACGATGAACTCGACGTTTGACTTTTTTTTTAAAAAAATGTTTGACTTCAAAATTGGAATTTAATACAAAAACTTAAGATTTGAAACTTTACAGAAAGTTTATATGAACGATTACTAACATCTTTGCATTATTACATTTTGATATAAAGCTCGAATTCGAATTTTTGACTAAAATACCCAAGAACAGAGATTCCGGGTCTGTTACTTGATTTTTCTGTTTTAAAACTCGAAAATTGATAGCTGTAAAGGGTGTAATTAATAATGGAGATAAAGAATTCAAGAATTTGTGAGGTTGGCAGATACATTCGGATGATTTAATGCCAAATGGTGTCGACAAATACAGTTTCATCAGGTACAAAAAAAAGAAGAAAAAATTGCCAGCAGATATCGACCCTTAACCAATTTTGTTTGATTCCCCTGATTAAATTCCTAATTGGTACGATTTATAAGACAAGAAACAATTACCTACAGATTGAAAATGATGGAAAATAGAATACGTTCATATTTGTATCCACATATGTATAATACCGTATTTATGTGCATCTCAATATCTGTAAATATATTTTTATAAAAAGCTGTATTTTTTTATTTATGTAAATGTTTTTATATGTGTAATTGTACCTATATATCGATGTATATATCTGTATATATTTATAGATATATATCAATTTCTTAATTTCTTTTTGAATATGACAAATATAAATATAATAATACTATTAATAATTAATAACACTAATAATAATAATAATATTATTATTATTAATAATAATATTATTGATAAAGATAATAATAATGTGATAATATTAATACTAACAATAATGATAATTTAAATAATTTTGATTTCTAGTAATGATAATGATAACAATATTCCTATTAGTTACAATAATATTAATATTGTTAATGATATTTAATAGTACCAATAATAATATCATCACTTATATATATATATATATATCAAATTTATATATATATATATGTATATATATATATATATATATACATATATATATATATACATATATATATATATATATAGTTTATATTAGATGCAATCTTTTTAGTACTACAAATATTAATGTTACTATTAATAATAATACTGAAAGTAATGCTCATATTTTTAATATGACATTTATACTTTATCATATAATATAATGTCTTTTATTGAATATTTATTATTTATAAAATTTTATATATTATTATACATATAATAATAATTATTCATAGATATCATATATATTTATATATATAGACTCATCTTAAATTTATACTTAATTATTTTGTATCCTATTTACATATACAATTCTAATGATCAAATTGTATTTTGTTATTTCTAGTTATTATATATATATATATATATATATATATATATATATATATATATATATATATATATATATATATATACTTATACTTATATTCTTTTATATATACATATATGTATATAATTATTTACAAAAACAGTTCGTGAATAGTCGGAGTTAGTCAAAGGGTAATTGCATGTATGAAATCAATTCAAAATTTTTAAACTCAACAATATAGACTTTGTTTATCGTGTCGATTTCATATAAGAATAAGGTTTAAATTTGGTCAAAAATTTCCAGGTCGTCACAAGTTAATGTGATGTACTCGAGTAGTAATGACTAGCTACCATTATTACGGGTGCAAATTGTGTCAAACAAGCGATGTACGACGATTGTTGAGCAAGATGGGACGGTACAATGTATACGTGTATATATGTATCAAGTCTTTTGTTTCGTTGTTTAATCTCTTCCGTTTTATTGAATGAAGATGAGAAACGGACACGATACCGAAAATGGGGGCACGAGCGAGGACCCCGAATTCACGGCCAAGGTTGAGGCCATTTTGAAAAGTCATCATGCGTCTTTCTTAGAAGATGTTAAGAAGATGTTTCTAGATACGATTGACGAGCAATTAGTCAATGTAGTAAAGGAGAAAATTAAAGTTGTCCTTCAAGAGGACAATGTTGGAAGATGAGACTTTTTTTATAAGAATTTCTAAGACGCTCAACCTCCCACTTTTGAGGGCGAACGGGATCCACTTAAGAGTGCCCGCTGGATCTCCAATATGGAAGGGGCTTTTCGTACTTGTGAGTGCCCTCTTGATAAAAAGACAAGGTATGGTTGTAGCATGTTGAGGGGTGACGCGAAGTTGTGGTGGGATGCGAAAATCCAAGTTTATGGTGAAGAACAATGTATGGATTTTACTTGGGACGAGTTTAAGACGGAGTTTTTCCAAGAGTACCGAACTTTGGCCGATCTTACTAGACTTAAGGACGAGTTGTGTTCCTTGAGGTAAGGGTCGATGGATTTGAACACTCTCAAATCCGTTTTCTTGTCAAAAACCCAATTTTCCCCGGAGTATGTCGGGAATGATAAAATGTTGAAGGAAGACTTCTATCGAATCTTGATTGATAATTACCAAGAGAAGATTAGTGTGAACGTGGTGAAGAGTTTTGATGAGTTGTTTGATATGGCCATAGGTTTCGAGTCGCTCATCTTGAGAAAGATTGGCTTTACCTTAGGCAAAAAAGAAGTTTGAACCCACTAGTCATTCGATCTTTTCTAACAAGAAACACAATAGGGGCTCTGAGAGTGTTGGTAGCATGAAAAAGGGGGCTTCCGGAGATTTTACTTATGGTTGCTACAATTGTGGGCAAAGGGGACACATGGCTCGTGAGTGCCCGAAACCATCATCCACAACCAAGCTCACTTGTTTTAATTGCAGAAAAGAAGGGCATAAGAGGCCGGAGTGTTCCGATTTGCACAATGATAATGTTAAGCGACTAGAGAAAGCGGCGGGTACGGCTAGGGGTCGCAACTATTTGATGATGAATGACGAAGCCAAGCAATCTAACGAAGTTGTCTTAGGTACTTTCATGGTTAACTCTAATCCGGCATGGATACTTTTTGATAGTGGTGCTAATTTGTCGTTTGTGTCTCCAAGATTTGTGCCTAAGTTAAATAAACTGCTAGCTAAGTTAAGTCATCCGGTAGAAGTCGAAATAGCGGATGGTAAGACGGTGCTAGGGGTTAATGTTTGTAATGATTGTAATGTTGTGTTTGGTATCGAAACATTTAAGATCGATCTCATTCCGATGACTTTGGGTGATTTTGATATTGTTGTTTGTATGGATTGGCTCGATCGTTATAGAGCCGATATTGCATGCCATGATAAATTCATTCATGTGAAGACCCCAAGTGGGGGAGAATTAATTATTCATGGTGATAAGCGAAGAAGACTTGTGCCGATATGCACTTATGCACGGGCACGTCGTTTCCTTGTTAGTGGTGGCATGGATTTTCTTGCCCATGTAGTTGATACTCGTGATGAGCCACCACCCATTCGTGAAATTCCGGTGGTTAACGAATTTGAAGACGTTTTTTCGGATGAGTTACCGGGTGTTCCGGCGAAAAGACAAGTTGAATTTCACATTGAGTTGGTTCCGGGGGCTACCCCCATTGCTAATACTCCTTATCGTTTAGCACCGACGGAAATGCAAGAGTTGTTAAATCAAACTCAAGAGTTGCTTGAAAAGGGTTTTATTCGACCGAGTTCCTCGCCATGGGGTGCTCCGATTTTATTTGTGAAGAAGAAGGATGGTAGTATGCGGATGTGCATCGACTATTGAGAGTTGAACAAAGTGACGATCAAAAATCGTTATCCATTGCTTCGGATTGACGATTTGTTTGACCAACTCCAAGGTGCAACGTATTTTTCTAAGATTGACTTACGGTCCGACTATCACCAAGTGCGAGTCCGTGAGGAGGACATAGAGAAAACGGCTTTCTGAACTCGTTACGGGCATTTTGAGTTTGTAGTTATGCCTTTTGGTCTCACGAATGCAACGGGGGCATTCATGGATCTAATGAACCGAGTGTGCCAACCTATGTTGGACAAGTCGATAATCGTGTTCATTGACGACATACTTGTTTATTCTAAGAGTATGAAGGAACATGAACACCATTTGCGTGAAGTGTTGAAGACGTTGCGGAAGGAGAAGTTGTATGCTAAATTCTCCAAATGTGAATTTTGGCTAAGGGAAGTTCAATTCCTTGGCCACATTGGGAACAAAGATGGTATTCAAGTATATCCGGGAAGATAGAGACGGTGAAGATTTGGGGACGACCAACTACGCCTACGGGAATCCGAAGTTCTCTTGGATTGGCCGCTTATTATCGTCGGGTTATCCAAGACTTTTCTAAGATTGCTTCTCCATTGACGAAGTTAATGAGGAAGAACACGAGATTTAATTGGGAGAACGAGCAAGAAATTGCTTTTCAATTGTTAAAAGAGAAGTTATGTTAAGCTCTGGTGTTAGTGTTGCCGGAAGGGGTAGAAGACATGACGGTTTATTGTGATGCTTCTTTAAATGGGCTCGGGTGTGTTCTAATGCAAAGGGGTAAAGTCATCGCTTACGCCTCTCGACAATTAAAGGAACATGAAAAGAGATACCCGACTCATGATCTTGAATTGGCGGCGGTGGTACATGCGTTGAAAATCTGGCGCCACTACTTGTATGGTGTCAAGTGTACAATTTATTTGGATCATAAGAGTTTGAAACATCTCTTTGATCAACGAGATTTGAATTATCGTCAACGTAGGTGGATGGATGTGGTAAAGGATTATGATTGTGAAATACTTTATCATCCGGGGAAGGTGAACGTGGTCGTGGATGCGATAAGTCGAAAGAGTCAACATCCGACAATACGAGTAGGATCGTTACGCATGATCATTACTAACGATTTCCTTGTAAAGCTTGGTGAGATTCAAATAGAAGCGTATGTTCACAACAAGCTTGAGGAACGAATCATGGGGCAAACGGAGTTCATTACTTTAGGCCCGCATGGTTTATTGTCTTTTCAAGGAAGAGTGTGGGTGCCTAAGATGGGTGATTACCGATGGGTGCTACTTGATGAAGCACATAAGTCAAAGTATTCCATTCATCCGGGCGCGACGAAAATGTACCTTGATTTAAAGAAGGGGTATTGGTGGCCGGGCATGAAACGTGATGTTGTTAAGTATGTTGAACAATGCATGAAAGGAACCGTTCATATACATTATAAACGATTCACAATAGTTGATTACATCGCGAGGTATTTGACCTCTATATGATACATTTTACAAACATTGCATTCATTTTTAAAAGACAAACTTTCTTTACATCTAAAGTTGACGGCATGCATACCATTTCATAATACATCCAACTATAATTGACTTAATTGTAGTGACCCGGACTTTTCCATGTTTATATATATTAAATGAAATTGATATTTACATGATTAAGTGTTTCCAACATGTTAAGCAATCAAACTTGTTAAGACTTGATTAATTGAAATAGGTTTCATGTAGACAATTGACCACCCAAGTTGACCGGTGATTCATGAACGTTAACACTTGTAAAAACTATATGATGACATATATATAGATATATATATATATATATAGTTAACATGATATTATGATAAGTATGTATATCATTAGGTATTTTAACAATGAGTTATATACATAAAAATGAGCCTATTGAATTAAGAAACTCGAAAACGATATATATAACGATTATCGTTATATCAACGTCTTACTAATTACATATGAATCATATTAAGATATTGATACACTATGTATAACATGATAAAATGATAATTAAGTATATCATTAAGTATGTTAACAATGAACTACATATGTAAAACAAGACTACTAACTTAATGATTTCGAATCGAGGCATATATGTAACGATTATCGTTGTAACGACACTTAATTGTATATATATCATATTAAGATATATTAATACATCATAATATCATGATAATGTAATAATTTAACATCTATTTAGATATAATAAATAATGGGTTAACAACATTTAACATGATCGTTAACCTAAAGGTTTCAAAACAACACTTACATGTAACGACTAACGATGACTTAACGACTCAGTTAAAATGTATATACATGTAGTGTTTTAATATGTATTTATACAATTTTGAAAGACTTCAAGACACTTATCAAAATATTTCTACTTAACAAAAATGCTTACAATTACATCCTCGTTCAGTTTCATCAACAATTCTACTCGTATGCACCCGTATTCATACTCATACAATACAAAGCTTTTAGATGTATGTACTATTGGTATATACACTCCAATGATCAGCTCTTAGCATCCCATGAGAGTCACCTAACACATGTGGGAACCATCATTTGGCAACTAGCATGAAATATCTCATAAAATTACAAAAATATTAGTAATCATTCATGACTTATTTACATGTAAACAAAATTACACATCCTTTATATCTAATCCATATACCAACGACCAAAAATACCTACAAACACTTTAATTCTTCAATTTTCTTCATCTAATTGATCTCTCTCAAGTTCTATCTTCAAGTTCTAAGTGTTCTTCATAAATTCTATAAGTTCTAGTTTCATAAAATCAAGAATATTTCCAAGTTTGCTAGCTTACTTCCAATCTTGTAAAGTGATCATCCAACCTCAAGAAATCTTTCTTATTTACAGTAAGATATCTTTCTAATACAAGATAATACTCATATTCAAACTTTGTTTCAATTTCTATAACTATAACAATCTTATTTCGAGTGGAAATCTTACTTGAATTTGTTTTCGTGTCATGAATCTACTTCAAGAACTTTCAAGCCATCCAAGGATCCTTTGAAGCTAGATATATTTTTCTCATTTCCAGTAGGTTTATCTACAAAACCTGAGGTAGTAATGATGTTCATAACATCATTCGATTCATATATATAAAACTACCTTATTCGAAGGTTTAAACTTGAAATCACTAGAACATAGTTTAGTTAATTCTAAACTTGTTCGCAAACAAAAGTTAATCCTTCTAACTTGACTTTTAAAATCAACTATACACATGTTTTATATCTATATGATATGCTATCTTAATGATTTAAAACCTGAAAACACGAAAAACACCGTAAAACCGGATATACGCCGTCGTAGTAACACATCGGGCAGTTTTGGGTTAGTTAATTAAAAACTATGATAAACTTTGATTTAAAAGTTGTTCTTCTGGGAAAATGATTTTTCTTATGAACATGAAACTATATCTAAAAATCATGGTTAAACTCAAAGTGGAAGTATGTTTTCCAAAATGGTCATCTAGACGTCGTTCTTTCGACTGAAATGACTACCTTTACAAAATGACTTGTAACCTATATTTTCGACTATAAACTTATACTTTTTCTGTTTAGATTCATAAACTTAAGTTCAATATGAAACCATAGCAACTTGAAACACTCAAAACGGATTTAAAACGAAGAAGTTATGGGTAAAACAAGATTGGATATTTTTGCTTGTTGTAGATACGTGAAAATTGGTAACAAATCTATATTAATCATATCCTAGCTAACTTATATTGTATTATACATGTATTCTAATATATTATGTAATCTTGGGATACCATAGACACGTATGCAAATGTTTTGACATATCATATCGACCCATCTATATTTATTATTTGGAACAACCATAGACACTCTATACGCAGTAATGTTGGAGTTAGCTATACAGGGTTGAGGTTGATTCCAAAAATATATATACTTTTAGTTATGATCTAGCCTGAGACGTGTATACACTGGGTCGTGGATTGATTCAAGATAATATATATCAATTTATTTCTGTACATCTAATTTTGGATAACTAGTTGTAGGTTACTAACGAGGACAGCTGACTTAATAAACTTAAAACATCAAAATGTATTAAAAGTGTTGTAAATACATTTTGAACATACTTTGATATATATGTACATATTTGTTATAGGTTCGTGAATCGACCAGTGGCCAAATCTTACTTCCCGACGAAGTAAAAATATGTGAAAGTGAGTTATAGTCCCACTTTTAAAATCTAATATTTTGGGATGAGAATACATGCAGTTTTATAAATGTTTTACGAAATAGAAACAAGTAAATGAAACTACATTATATGGGTGAATGATCAAAGCCGAATATGCCCCTTTTGCTTGGTAGTCTAAGAATTAGTAAACCGATCTACTAATTGACGCGAATCCTAAAGATAGATCTATTGGGCCTAACGAACCCCATCCAAAGTACTGGATGCTTTAGTACTTCGAATTCGTTTTTATCATGTCCGAAGGATTTCCCGGAATGATAGGGGATATTCTTATATGCATCTTGTTAATGTCGATTACCAGGTGTTCACCATATGAATGATTTTTTATCTCTATGTATGGGATGTATATTGAAATATGAAATCTTGTGGTCTATTATTATGATTTGATAATATAGGTTAAACCTATAACTCACCAACATTTTTGTTGACGTTTTAAGCATGTTTATTCTCAGGTGATTATTAAGATCTTCTGCTGTTGCATACTAAAATAAGGACAAGATTTGGAGTCCATGCTTGTATGATATTATGTAAAAACTGCATTCAAGAAACTTATTTTTGATGTAATATATTCTTATTGTAAACCATTATGTAATGGTCGTATGTAAACGGTATATTTTAGATTATCATTATTTGATAATCTACTTAATGCTTTTTAAACCTTTATAGATAAAATAAAGGTTATGGTTGTTTTAAAAATAAATGCAGTCTTTGAAAAACGTCTCATATAGAGGTCAAAACCTTGCGACGAAATCAATTAATATGGAACGTTTATAATCAATATGAATGGGACATTTCAGTTGGTATCCGAGCGTTGGTCTTAGAGAACCAGAAAATTGCATTAGTGTGTCTTACCGAGTTTGTTAGGATGCATTAGTGAGTCTGGACTTCGACCGTGTTTTTCTTCAAAAACGATTGCTTAACATTTTTTTTGTTGGAAACTAAATATTATTAACATGTAAATATTATGTGATATATTAATCTCTTAACGTGTTTAATATTGTGTGATAGATGTCTACCTCTACTACCAATCCCATTTATTCACCTAATAATAATGAAGAGTCGAATATATTTTGGGAAGATTCACAAATTCCCGAAGAGGAACCGGAAGAGGAGGAACCGGAAGAGGAGGAACCGAAAGAAGAGGAACCAGAAGAGGAGGAATCGGAAGAGGAGGAACCAGAAGAAGAAGAGGTTCCGGAGGAAGAAATATTGATACCTATAGTAAATCGATTAAATAAAAGAAAATCTTCAACCAACGGACCAAAGTTAATAATGGTCAATGGTGTTTCCACCGAGGAAGCAAAATATTGGGAAGATTACCAATTTTCCGATGAATCGAATCCCGATGAGGATTCCGATGATGTTATAGAAATTACCTCGACCCAATTTAATAAAGCGAAAGAAAATAATAAGGGAAAAGGTATAAAAATAGAGAAACCCGATTCCAACCCCGATGAACTTTATATGTATCGGCAACATCAGTATTTCCTAAAATGTAACAATGACCGGGGAACCTCTAAACCACCAGGATTTTCTAAACTATTGTGGAAAACGACGGCTCGTAATAGAGGAACACCATATATTCCTAGAAAATTTAGAAAACGAACCAAGTCCGAAGAAGAAGAAACCAGTGATTCAGATTAGAGGGTTGTAATCATGTTGTGTATTATATGTATTGTAGTGTGCTTGTACTTTTATGTTCTATGTAAAAATTGCTTGTATTGTTTGTTAATTATCTTTTACGAATCTAATCCTTGTATATTTTACAGTATAAAAATAAAATGGACGTTAAGGGTAGACAACCGAATATTTTAGAAGATCTACCAGAGGATATGATTGAGGAAATCTTATCTAGAGTCGGTTAGAATTCATCAGCACAATTAATTATCTCAAAATTAACTTGTCAAATATTTGAAAGACTTTCCAGAAATGCCTTAGTTTATAAAAGGCTTTCCCTTGATAGGTGGGGTATATCACATTGGGGAGACCGTAAGTTACGCCGTGTTTTCTTTAAAGCGTTAAATGCGGGGAACCCAAATGCAATTTTACGCTACGGGTTAAGAACCTATTTTAACTCAACATATCCCAACATAGAATTTCGTGAATTAGAAAGAGCTTCTAACATGCAACATAAAGAAGCATGTTATGCTTACGGGTTAGTGATGTTTGCTTCTTACCAAAGTGAGAAAAAGAACATCGGATTGCAGCTTTTAAATAAAACCTTCCCACAAGTGACGGATTCAGTAGTTGGGGTGAGAAACAAGGTTTTTAGATTACTACGGGGCTGTTGGACATTACGAAACCCTCGTCCTTTTGACGACATTACAACGTGCTGCCTAGCCAATGGTCATAACGGTTATTTTCCACAAGACCAAGGATGGGAAGTCGTCTTAGTAAAACCAGAATGCATGACTTGTTTCTGGACTTATGAATTACGTGTCTTTATTTCTTTGCTGAACAACTTGCGTATTAACTAGATTTATCTTCAAAACGGTCCTGTATCAAAGTGTACTATATTTCATGTTATATGTAATATAGCGAAGTTGTAAGTTTGAAGAATATTTGTATGTGATATATTATTATAATCAGTTTTTCATATGGAATTGTAGTAGTTGAATTTTATATTAGCTACTAAGTATGAACTTAACGGGTAGGTAGTACCCGAATTTAAACTTATAAAACGCTAATATGAAGAAAAAGCTTTTATAAATGAGTTCATATTATGCTACGAAATACTATTGACTACTCTTAATATTCTGTATGATTAACTCGATTCAGTTGGCTATTTTGAAGGAAATGGCACCGACTACTCGACACACCATGAATATGAGCGAAGAGGAATTTCGTACCTTTCTTGCTGCAAACATAGCCGCGGTACAGGCTGTGCTAGATACCAACAATAACTCTGAATCTAGCAATGCAGCTAACGGCGCAAGAAATCGTGTAGGATGCTCCTACAAAGAATTCACTGCCTGCAAACCTTTGGAATTTGATGGAACCGAAGGACCAATTGGATTGAAACGGTGGACAGAGAAAGTCGAATCGGTGTTTGCCATAAGTAAGTGTACTGAAAAGGACAAAGTTAAGTACGCTATGCATACCTTCACAGGTACTGCGTTAACGTGGTGGAACACCTATCTTGAACAGGTAGGACAAAATGCTGCTTACGCACTACCGTGGTCGGCATTCAAGCAATTGATGAACGAGCAGTACCGTCCTAGAAATGAAGTCAATAAACTCAAGGCAGAACTTAAAGAGTTACGAACACAAGGGTTCGACGTTACCGCATATGAACGACGATTCACAGAGTTGTGCCTATTGTGTCCGGGAGCATTCGAAGATGAAGAAGAGAAGATCGACGCATTTGTAAAAGGGTTACCAGTAAGAATTCAAGAAGATGTGAGTTCACACGAGCCTGCTTCTATACAGAAGGCAAGTCGAATGGCTCATAAACTCATAAATCAGATTGAGGGAAGAATTAAAGAGCAGGCGGCTGAAGAAGCCAACATGAAACAACTCAAGAGGAAGTGGGAGGAAAATGGTGACAAGAGTCACCAGTACAACAACAACAACAATTACAACCACAATCGCAACAACTATCCCAATAACCGCAACAACAATCGCAACAATAACCGCAATCCTAACAATAACTACAACAAACATCCCAACAACAACAACAACCGTTTCAACAACAATAACAATCCCAACAACAACCTCAATAACAACAACGGCAACAAAAACCAAAAACAGCCAAGTCACAGGTGTGAAGAAAATCATTAGGGGTTTTGCACGACATTTTGCAACAGGTGTAAAAGAAATGGTCATAGCGCGACAAAGTGTGAGGTCTACGGACCAAAGTTTAACAGAACTAAAGGAACAAATAATGTCGAAACAAGTAATGCTGAAACGAATAGTGTCAGAGCAAATAATACCAACACTGTTTGTTATAAATGTGGAAAATCGGGCCACATTATTAGAAATTGCCCAAATCAGGGGAATACTAATGGGCAGGGCCGTGGAAGAGTTTTCAATATTAATGCGGCAGAAGCACAGGAAGACCCGGAGCTTGTTACGGGTACGTTTCTTATTGACGATAAATCTGCTTATGTTTTATTAGATTCGGGTGCGGATAGAAGCTATATGAGTAGAGAATTTTGTGCTAAATTAAGTTGCCCATTCACTGTAGTGACCCGAACTTTTCCATGTTTATATATATTAATTGAGATTGATATTTACATGACTAAATGTTTCCAACGTGTTAAGCAATCAAACTTGTTAAGACTTGATTAAATGAAATAAGTTTCATATAGACAATTGATCACCCAAGTTGAGCGGCGATTCACGAACGTTACAAATTTGTAAAAACTACATGTTGTGGTATATATAGACATATATATATGGTTGACATGAGATTATGATGAGTAAATATCTCACTAAGTATATTAACAATGTGTGATATACATAAGAAATGAGATTACTAAGTTAAGAAACTCGAAATGATATATATAACGATTATCGTTATGATAACGTCTACTAAATACATATGTATCATATTAAGATATTGAAACACTATATTTAACATGATAAAATGATATTTAAATATATCATTAAGTGTGTTAATAATGAACTACATATGTAAAAACAAGACTACTAACTCAAGAATTACGAAACGAGACTTATATGTAACGATTGTCGTTGTAACGATATTTTAATGTATATATCATATTAAGAGATATTCATACATCATAATATCATGATAACATAATAATTTAACATCTCATTTGATATAATAAACATTGGGTTAACAACATTAATTGAGATCGTTAACTTAAAGGTTTCAAAACAACACTTACATGTAACGACTAACGAAGACTTAACGACTCCATTAGAATGTATATACATGTTGTGTTTTGATATGTATTCTTACACTTTTGAAAGACTTCAAGACACATATCAAAGTACTTCTACTTAACAAAAATGCTTACAATTACATCCTCGTTCAGTTTCATCAACAATTCTACTCGTATGCACCCGTATTTGTACTCGTACAATACACAGCTTTTAGATGTATGTACTATTAGTATATACACTCCAATGATCAGCTCTTAGTAGCCCATGTGAGTCACCTAACACATGTGTGAACCATCATTTGTCAACTAGCATGAAATATCTCATAAAATTACAAAAATATTAGTAATCATTCATGACTTATTTACATGAAAACAAAATTACATATCCTTTATATCTAATCTATATAACAACGACCAAAAACACCTAAAAACACTTTAATTCTTCAATTTTCTTCATCTAATTGATCTCTCTCAAGTTCCATCTTCAAGTTCTAAGTGTTCTTCATAAATTCCATAAGTATAGTTTCATAAAAATCAAGAATACTTCCAAGTTTGTAAGTCTACTTCCAAGCTTTCTAATCCATTCCAAATAATCATCTAAGATCAAGGAACCTTTGTTATTTACAGTAGGTTATCTTTCTAATTCAAGGTAATATTCATATTCAAACTTTGATTCAATTTCTATAACTATAACAATCTTATTTCGAGTGAAAATCTTACTTGAACTGTTTTCGAGTCATGATTCTTCTTCAAGAACTTTCAAGCCATCCAAGGATCCTTTGAAGCTAGATCAATTTTTCTCATTTCCAGTAGTTTTATTCAGAAAACTTGAGGTAGTAATGATGTTCATAACATCATTCGATTCATACATATAAAGCTATCTTATTCGAAGGTTTAAACTTGTAATCACTAGAACATTGTTTAGTTAATTCTAAACTTGTTCGCAAACAAAAGTTAATCCTTCTAACTTGACTTTTAAAATCAACTAAACACATGTTCTATATCTATATGATATGCTAACTTAATGATTTAAAACCTGGAAACACGATGAACACCATAAAATTGGATATACGCCGTCGTAGTGAAACCGGGGGCTGTTTTGGTTTGGATAATTAAAAACTATGATAAACTTTGATTTAAAATTTGTTCTTCTGGGAATATGATTTTTCATATGAACATGAAACTATATCCAAAAATCTTGGTTAAACTCAAAGTGAAAGTATGTTTTAAATGGTCATCAAGATGTCGTTCTTTCGACGGAAATGACTACCTCTTTAGTAATTGACATGTAACTTAAATTTTTGACTATAAACCTATACTTTTTCTGTTTGGATTCTTAAATTAGAGTTCAATATGAAACCATAACAATTTGATTCACTCAAAACAGATTTAAAATGAAGAAGTTATGGGTAAAACAAGATTGGATATTTTTGATCTTTTTAGCTACGGGAAATGTTTAACAAATCTATACAAATCATATCCTAGCTAACTTATATTGTATTATACATGTATTATAATATATTATGTAATCTTGGGATACCATAGACACGTATGCAAATGTTTTAACATATCATATCGACCCATGTATATATATTATTTGGAACAACCATAGACACTCTATATGCAGTAATGTTGGAGTTAGCTATACAGGGTTGAGGTTGATTCCAAAAATATATATACTTTGAGTTGTGATCTAGCCTGAAATGTGTATACACTGGGTCGTGGATTGATTCAAGATAATATATATCGATTTATTTCTGTACATCTAATTGTGGACAACTAGTTGTAGGTTATTAACGAGGACAGCTGACTTAATACACTCAAAACTTTAAAACATAATAAAAATGGTTGTAATTATATTTTGATCATACTTTGATATATATGTACATATTTGTATAGGTTCGTGAATCGATCTGTGGCCAAGTCTTATTTTCGATGAAGGAAATATCTGTGAAAGTGAGTTATAGTCCCACTTTTAAAATCTAATATTTTTGGGATGAGAATACATGTAGGTTTTATAAATGATTTACAAAATAGACACAAGTACGTGAAACTACATTCTATGGTTGAATTATCGAAATCGACTATGCCCCTTTTTATTAAGTCTGGTAATCTAAGAATTAGGGAACAGACACCCTAATTGACGTGAATCTTAAAGATAGATCTATTGGGCCTAACAAACCCCATCCAAAGTACCGGATGCTTTAGTACTTCGAAATTTATATCATATTCGAAGGGTGTCCCGGAATGATGGGGATATTCTTATATATGCATCTTGATAATGTCGGTTACCAGGTGTTCACCATATGAATGATTTTTATCTCTATGTATGGGATGTGTATTGAAATATGAAATCTTGTGGTCTATTGTTACGATTTGATATATATAGGTTAAACCTATAACTCACCAACATTTTTTGTTGACGTTTAAAGCATGTTTATTCTCAGGTGAATACTAAGAGCTTCTGCTGTTGCATACTAAAATAAGGACAAGATTTGGAGTCCATGTTTGTATGATATTGTGTAAAAACTGCATTCAAGAAACATATGTCGATGTAATATATTTCTATTATAAACCATTATGTAATGGTCATGTGTAAACAGTATATTTTAGATTATCATTATTTGATAATCTACATAATTCTTTTAAAACTTTTATTGATAAAATAAAGGTTATGGTTGTTTTAAAAATGAATGCAGTCTTTGAAAAACGTCTCATATAGAGGTCAAAACCTCGCAACGAAATCAATTAATATGGAACATTTATAATCAATATGAACGGGACATTTCAGGTGGTATCCGAGCGTTGGTCTTAGAGAACCAGAAAATTTGCATTAGTGTGTCTTATCGAGTTTGTTAGGATGCATTAGTGAGTCTGGACTTCGACCGTGTTTTCTTTAAAAATGATTGCTTAACATTTTTGTTGGAAACTATATATTATTAACATGTAAATATTATGTGATATATTAATCTCTTAACATGTTTGATATTGTGTGATAGATGTCTACATCTAGCACAAATACCATTGACTCACCTAATAATAACGAAGAGTTGAATATATATTGGCAAGATTCACAAGTTCCCGAAGAACCGGAAGAAGAGGAAACGGAACCGGAAGAAGAGGAACCGGAAGAAGAGGAACCAGAAGAAGAGGAACCAGAAGAAGAAGAGGTTCCAGAGGGGGGAATAGTAGGAACCACAGAAAACCGATCAAATAAAAGAAAATCCTCAACCAATGGACCAAAGTTAATAATGGTCAATGGTGTTTCCGCTAAGGAAGCAAAATATTGGGAAAATTACCAATTTTCCGATGAATCGGATCCTGATGAGGATTCCGATGATGTTATAGAAATTACCCCGACCCAATTTAATGAGGCAAAAGAAAATAATAAGGGAAAAGGTATCAAAATAGAGAAATCTGATTCCGACCCCGATGAACTTTATATGTACCGTCAACACCCGTATTCTCAATATCATGACAATAACTCGGGAACCTCTAAACCACCAGGTTTTTCTAAACTAATATGGAAAATGACGGCTCGTATTAGAGGAACAACACATATCCCTAGAAAATTAGGAAAAAGAACCATGTCCGAAGAAGAAGAAACCAGTGATTCAGATTAGAGGGGTGTGAGCATGTTGTGTAATAAATGTGTTGCAGTGTGCTTGTACTTTTATGTTCTATGTAAAAATTGCTTGTATTGTTTGTTATTACGAATCTAATCCTTGTCTATTTTACAGTATAAAAACAAAATGGATGTTAAGGGTAGACAACCGAATATTTTAGAAGACCTACCAGAGGATATGATTGAGGAAATCTTGTCTAGAGTCGGTCAGAATTCATCAGTACATTTAGTTATGGCGAAATTAACTTGTCAAACATTTGAAAGACTTTCCAGAAATGCCTTAGTTTATAAAAAGCTTTCCTTTGATAGGTGGGGTATATCACATTGGGGAGACTTTAAGTTACACCGTGTTTTCTTTAAAGCGTTAAATGCGGGGAACCCAAATGCAATTTTACGCTACGGGTTAAAAAGCTATTTTGACTCAACATATCCCAACATAGGATTTCGTGAATTAGAAAGAGCTTCTAACATGCAACATAAAGAAGCATGTTATGCTTACGGGTTAGTGATGTTCGCTTCTTACCAAAGTGAGAAAAAGAACATCGGATTGCAGATTTTAAATAAAACTTTCCCATAAGTGACGGATTCAGTAGTTGGGGTGAGAAACAAGGTTTTTAGATTATTACGGGGCTGTTGGACATTACAAAACCCTCGTCCTTTTGACGACATTACAACATGCTGCCTAGCCAATGGTCATAACGGTTATTTTCCACAAGACCAAGGATGGGAAGTCGTCTTAGTAAAACCAGAATGCATGACATGTTTCTGGACTTATGAATTACGTGTCTTTATTTCCTTTGCTGAACAACTTGCGTATTAACTAGATTTATCTTCAAAAACTGTCCTGTATCATAGTGTACTATATTTCATGTTATATGTAATATAGCGAAGTTGTAAGTTTGAAGAATATTTGTATGTGATATATTATTATAATCAGTTTTTCATATAGAATTGTAGTAGTTGAATTGTATATTAGCTACTAAGTATGAACTTAACGGGTAGGTAGTACCCGAATTTAAACTTATAAAACGCTAATATGAAGAAAAAGCTTTTATAAATGAGTTCATATTATGCTACGAGATACTATTGACTACTCATAATATTCTGTATGATTAACTTGTTTCATTTGACTATTTTGAAGGAAATGGCACCGACTACTCGACACACCTTGAATATGAGCGAAGAGGAATTTCGTGCCTTTCTTGCTTCAAACATAGCCGCAATACAGGCCGCGCTACATACCAACAATAACTCTAAATCTAGCAATACAGCTAACGGCGCAAGAAATCGTGTAGGATGCTCCTACAAGGAATTTACTGCCTGCAAACCTTCAGAATTTGATGGGACCGAAGGACCAATCGGATTGAAATGGTGGACCGAGAAAGTTGAATCGGTGTTTGCCATAAGTAAGTGTGCTGAAGGAGACAAAGTGAAGTACGCTACGCATACCTTCACAGGTATTGCGTTAACATGGTGGAATACCTATCTAGAGCAAGTGGGACAAGATGCTGCTTACGCGCTACCGTGGTCAGCATTCAAGCACTTGATGAACGAGAAGTACCGTCCCAGAACTGTGGTCAATAAGCTCAATTCAGAACTTAGAGGGTTACAAACACAGGGATTCGATATTACTTCGTACGAAAGACGATTCACAGAATTGTGCCTATTGTGTCCAAGAGCGTTCGAAGATGAGGAAGAGAAGATCGACGCGTTTGTGAAAGGGTTACCGGAGAGAATCCAAGAAGATATAAGTTCACACGAGCCTGCCTCCATACAAAAGGCATGTAGAATGGCTCACAAACTAGTGAACCAGATTGAGGCCAACGTGAAGCTAGTCAAAAGAAAGTGGGAGGAAAACGGTGATAAGAGTCACCAATACAACAATAACTATCCCAACAATCGCAACATCAATTGCAACTACAACAAATGGCACAACAACAACAACAACAACAACTACAACAATCATCCCAACAACAATAATAACCGCAACAACAACAACAATCAGAAGCAGCTATGCCAAAGGTGTGAAACGTATCACTCGGGGTTCTGCACCAAATTTTGCAACAAGTGTAAAAGAAATGGTCATAGCGCGGTGAAGTGTGAGGTCTACGGACCAGGGGTTAACAGAACGAAAGGAACAAATGGTGTCGGAACGAGTAATGGCGGAGCAAGTAGTGTCGGAGCAAGTTATGCCAATTTAGTTTGTTATAAATGTTGAAAACTGGGCCACATTATTAGAAATTGCCCGAACCAGGAGAACACGAATGGACAAGGCCGCGGAAGAGTTTTCAATATTAATGCGGTAGAGGCACAGGAAGACCCGGAACTTGTTACGGGTACGTTTCTTATTGACAATAAATCTGCTTACGTTTTATTTGATTCGGGTGCGGATAGAAGCTATATGAGTAGAGATTTTTGTGCTAAATTAAGTTGTCCATTGACGCCGTTGGATAGTAAATTTTTACTCGAATTAGAAAACGGTAAATTAATTTCAGCAGATTATATATGCCGGAATCGAGAAATTAAACTGGGTTGCGAAATATTTAAGATTGATTTGATACCAGTAGAGTTAGGGAGTTTTGATGTAATAGTTGACATGGACTGGCTGAAGGAGATGAAAGCAGAGATCGTATGTTACAAAATGCAATTCGCATTGTACGAGAAGAAGGAGAACCCTTAATGGTGTACGGAGAAAAGGGCAACATGAAGCTACATCTTATTAGTAATTTAAAGGCACAAAAACTAATAAGAAAAGGTTGCTATGCTGTTCTAGCACACGTCGAGAAAGTACAAACTGAAGAAAAGAGCATCAATGATGTTCCCATCGCAAAAGAATTTCCCGATGTATTTCCGAAAGAATTACCGGGACTACCTCCACATCGATCTGTTGAATTTCAAATAGATCTTGTACCAGGAGCTACACCAATAGCTCGTGCTCCTTACAGACTCGCACCCAACGAGATGAAAGAACTGCAAAACTAACTTCAAGAACTATTAGAATGTGGTTTCATTCGACCAAGCACATCACCATGGGGAGCTCTTGTTTTGTTTGTCAAGAAGAAGGATGGTACATTTAGGTTGTGTATTGACTATAGAGAGTTGAATAAACTTACCATCAAAAACCGTTATCCACTGCCGAGAATTGATGACTTATTTGATCAACTACAAGGCTCGTCGGTTTATTCGAAAATCGATTTACGTTCTGGATATCATCAAATGCGAGTAAAGGAGGATGATATTCCAAAAACTGCTTTTAGGACGCGTTATGGTCATTACGAGTTTATGGTTATGCCGTTTGGATTGACTAACGCACCAGCTGTGTTCATGGACCTTATGAATCGAGTGTGTGGGCCATATCTTGACAAGTTTGTCATTGTTTTCATCGATGACATACTTATTTACTCAAAGAATGATCAAGAGCAAGAAGAACATTTGAGAAAAGTGCTAGAAGTATTGAGGAAAGAAAAATTGTACGCTAAGTTTTTAAAGTGTGCATTTTGGTTGGAAGAAGTTCAATTCCTCGGTCACATAGTGAACAAAGAAGGTATCCAGGTGGACCCGACAAAGATCGAAACCGTTGAAAAGTGGGAAACCCCAAAAACTCCGAAGCATATACGTCAATTTTTAGGATTGGCTGGTTACTACAGAAGATTCATCCAAGATTTCTCCAAAATAGCAAAACCCTTGACTGCATTAACGCATAAAGGGAAGAAATTTGAATGGAAGGATGAACAAGAGAAGGCGTTTTAGTTATTGAAGAAAAAGCTAACTACGGTACCTATATTGTCATTGCCTGAAGGGAATGATGATTTTGTGATTTATTGTGACGCATCAAAACAAGGTCTCAGTTGTGTATTAATGCAACGAACGAAGGTGATTGCTTATGCGTCTAGACAATTGAAGATTCACGAGCAAAATTATACGACCCACGATTTGGAATTGGGTGCTGTTGTTTTTGCATTAAAGACTTGGAGGCATTATTTATATGGGGTCAAAAGTATTATATATACCGACCACAAAAGTCTCCAACATATATTTAATCAGAAGCAACTGAATATGAGACAACGCAGGTGGATTGAACTGTTGAATGATTATGATTTTGAGATTCGATACCACTCAGGGAAGGCGAATGTGGTAGCTGACGCTTTGAGTAGAAAGGACAAAGAACCTATACGGGTAAAAGCTATGAATATAATTATTCGTACTAACCTTACTACTCAAATAAAGGAGGCGCAACAGGGGGTTGTAAAAGAAGGAAAGTTGAAGAATGAGATACCCAAAGGATCAGAGAAACATCTTAATATTCGGAAAGACGGAACCCGATATAGGGCTGATTGAATTTGGGTACCAAGGTTTGGAGATGTGAGAGAAATGGTACTTAAGGAAGCACATAAAACCAGATATTCAATACATCCCGGAGCGGGGAAGATGTATAAAGATCTCAAGAAACACTTTTGGTGGCCGGGTATGAAAGCCGATATTGCAAAATATGTAGGAGAATGTTTGACGTGTTCTAAGGTCAAAGCTGAACATCAGAAATCATCAGGTCTACTACAAGAACCTGAAATCCCGAAATGGAAATGGGAAAACATTACCATGGATTTCATTACTAAATTGCCAAGGACTACAAGTGGTTATGATACTATTTGGGTAATAGTTGATCGTCTCACCAAGTCAGCACACTTCCTGCCAATGAGAGAAGATGACAAAATGGAGAAGTTGGCGCGATTGTATTTGAAGGAGGTTGTCTCCAGACATGGAATATCCGTCTCTATTATCTCTGATAGGGATGGTAGATTTGTTTCAAGGTTCTGGCAGACGTTGCAACAAGCATTGGGGACTCGTCTAGACATGAGTACTGCCTATCATCCACAAATTGATGGGCAGAGCGAAAGGACGATACAAACGCTTAAAGACATGCTACGAGCATGTGTTATTGATTTCGGAAATAGTTGGGATCGACACCTACCGTTAACAGAATTTTCCTACAACAACAGTTATCATTCTAGTATTGAGATGGCGCAGTTTGAGGCACTTTATGGTAGAAAGTGCAGGTCTCTGATTTGTTAGAATGAAGTGGCGGATAGACAGATTACGGGTCCGGAGATAATACAAGAAACTACCGAGAAAATCATCCAAATTCAACAACGATTGAAAACCGCCCAGAGTCGACAAAAGAGCTACGCGGACAGTAAAAGAAAAGATATAGAGTTTGAAATTGGAGAAATGGTCATGCTTAAGGTTTCACCTTGTAAATGCATTGTTCGATTTGGTAAACGGGGGAAACTAAATCCAAGGTACATTGGACCATTCAAGATTATAGATCGTGTCGGACTAGTAGCTTACCAACTAGAGCTACCTCAACAACTCACGGCTGTACATTACACTTTCCACGTCTCGAATTTGAAGAAATGTTTTGCTAAAGAAGATCTCACTATTCCATTGGACCAAATCCAAATCAGTAAAAAACTTCAATTCATTGAAGAACCCGTCGAAATAATGGATCGTAAGGTTAAGAGACTTAAGCAAAACAAGATACCGATTGTTAAGGTTCAAGGGAATGCTCGTAGAGGACCCGAGTTCACCTGGGAGCATGAAGATCAGATGAAGAAGAAATACCCGCATCTATTTCCAGAAGATTCGTCAACACCTTCAACAGCATAAAATTTTGGGACGAAATTTATTTAACGGGTAGGTACTGTAGTGACCCGAACTTTTCCACGTTTATATATATTAATTGAGATTGATATTTACATGACTAAATATTTCCAACGTGTTAAGCAATCAAACTTGTTAAGACTTGATTAAATGAAATAAGTTTCATATAGACAATTGATCACCCAATTTGACCGGCGATTCACTAACGTTACAAATTTGTAAAAACTACATGTTGTGGTATATATAGACATATATATATATATATATATATATATATATATATATATATATATATATATATATATATATATATATATATATATGGTTGACATGAGATTATGATGAGTAAGTATCTCACTAAGTATATTAACAATGTGTGATATACATAAGAAATGAGATTACTAAGTTAAGAAACTCGAAATGATATATATAACGATTATCGTTATGATAACGTCTACTAAATACATATGTATCATATTAAGATATTGATACACTATATTTAACATGATAAAATGATATTTAAATATATCATTAAGTGTGTTAACAATGAACTACATATGTAAAAACAAGACTACTAACTCAAGAATTACGAAACGAGACTTATATGTAATGATTATCGTTGTAACGATATTTTAATGTATATATCATATTAAGAGATATTAATGTGATTACCCGGAGATTTCTGACCAAATTTAAACTTAATCTTTATATGATTTCGACACGATAAGCAAAGTCTATAATGTTGAGTCTCAAAAAGTTTGAACTGTGCAATTGACATTCAACCATCCCGACGATTCATGAACAAATGTTTGTAAATAAATATGTCTATATAAATATATATATTTAATATATAAATATAAGTGTATATATAATATTTTAAATTAATAAAATACACTTTAATCAATTGGAGTTAAAGATGTAAAATAATATATAGAATAATTAAGTTGCAATAAATATATATATGTATATATATGAATTCTATACATAAGTCATAATATATATATATTGTAATATATATAAAATTTATAAATATCAAATATTCAATATATGTTATTGTATAATGTATATTATACAATTAGTAAATATTATATAAATAATAAATTGTAATATTAATATATTAAATGTAATTACAAGTTGAAAATATAGTTGTTATAGTAATATCTTTATTACTTTCATTATTACTATTTATATTAATATTAATATCAATATCAGTATAATAAATATTATTAAAAATGGAAACATGTAGATTTTTATATCTTCATTATTATATTACTAAGTATTATTATTAGATATTATTATTTATAAAAATCATTAATTTAGCTATCATTTTTATTATTATAAAAATAATACAAATTATTATTATCATTAATATTATTATTAATATTATTATTATTATTAACATTTTTATTAATAACTATTATTATACTTGATATTAACATTATTATTATTATCTTAATATTATTAATAATATTAAAAGAATTATTATTATTATTATTATTATTATTATTATTATTATTATTATTATTATTATTATTATTATTATTATTATTATTATATTTACTAATTTATTATGTATTATATATATGAAATCAAATAACAAAATCCAATCGGTTTAACTTATCTATCGAATTATATAAGATTTGATTCCCTGTCTCTAAATTATTATCCACCAATTTCAACTCTATTACCAAACCAAGTTGTTACACATTGCTGTCATCTATCAAACACCTTTATCTATTATATCCCTTCTATATTATGCATATCTTAGATCTTGGATATATATACAAATACAACTCGATTAATCAATAACACCCACTTGATAACAACTCCATTACCATAACATTATATTGATAGTATTTTCTCTCTGTTCCATTTGAAATTGATATGGTTAGCCGAGAACAAACCAATACAACACCATGAGGCACCATCAAGCTTCTTCGACCATTCGAACCTAAGTACTTCTTGTATCCTTGTTCTTTATTGCTACAACAACTCTACACTTGTACATCACCTGAGAACCACCATCTTTTATGTTCGAGATCACAATTTCATCACCACAAAACTTTCTGTTTTATTTATGACGCATCTCAAAACACCATGAAAACCATGTAAGTCTTCTGTTGTGCTAACCAGTCCGAATATCCACAACCACCATTTCCTGCTACTCACCTGCATACCATCGTGAACACCACAACCACAGACCATCATAACAAACTCATGAATTAACAAACTCATTTACCCTTTTTTACTCTTTACGTTTTTGGGCTGAGAATACATGTAAATGCTTTATTAACTATTTTACAATATTTATATGCGTGAGTTTCATTTGCTCCCTTTTACTCTTTACATTTTTGGGCTGAGAATACATGCAAATGTTTTATTAACTGTTTTACAATAATTATATGCGTGAGTTCATTTGCTCCCTTTTTACTCATTACATTTTTGGGCTGAGAATACATGCAAATGCTTTATTAACTGCTTTACAATATTTATATGCGTGAGTTTCATTTGCTCCCTTTTACTCTTTACGTTTTGGGCTGAGAATACATGCAAATGCTTTATTAACTGTTTTACAATATTTATATGCGTGAGTTTCATTATTCCCTTTTTAAATGCTTTTGCAATATATATTTTTGGGACTGAGAATGCATGCGCTTTTAATAAATGTTTTACGAAATAGACACAAGTGATCGAAACTACATTATATGATTGAATGATCAAAATCGAATATGCCCCTTTTTATTAAGTCTGGTAATCTAAGAATTAGGGAACAGACACCCTAATTGACGCGAACTCTAAAGATAGATCTATCGGGCCCAACAAGCCCCATCCAAAGTACCGGATGCTTTAGTACTTCGAAATTTATATCATGTCCAAAGGAGGATCCTGGAATGATGGGGATATTCATATATGCATATTGTTAATGTCGGTTACCAGGTGTTCAATCTATATGAATGATATTTTTGTCTCTATGCATGGGACGTATGTTTATGAGAAATGGAAATATGAAATCTTGTGGTCTATTAAAATTATGAAATGATTATTTATGTTAAACTAATGAACTCACCAACCTTTTGGTTGACACTTGAAAGCATGTTTATTCTCAGGTACGAAAGAAATCTTCCGCTGTGCTTTTGCTCATTTTAGAGATATTACTTGGAGTTATTTCATGACATATTTCAAAACACGTTGCATTCGAGTAGTTGAGTTCATCAAGATTATTACTAAGTCAATTATAGTTGGATATGTTAGGGTATGGAATGCATGCCGTCAACTTTTGGTGTAATAAAGTTTGTCTTTTAAAAACGAATGCAATGTTTGTAAAAATGTATCATATAGAGGTCAAGTACCTCGCGATGTAATCAACTGTTGTGAATCGTTTATAATCGATATGGGCTTCGTCTGGATGGATTAGGACGGGTCTTTACAGTTAGTATCAGAGCGGTGGTTTTAGTGAACCGGGTCTGCATTAGTGTGTCTAACTGATAAGTCGTTAGGATGCATTAGTGAGTCTGGACTTTGACCGTGTCTGCATGTCAAAAGTTTTGCTTATCATTTTGTGTCGAAAATTTCCTGTTTATCATTCTTAGAGAATCACTTGCTTATCATCCTTAGTCTAGACACATCTTATTGCATTAATTGCATGATTAGTGTATAGACAAAAAAATTTATATCTTAGCATATCTGCTAATTCATATCTTAGCATACCTGTTATTGTTATCGATGCCTGACAGCTTCCGTAGATTCCTCCGTAACTTATGGGATTTTAGTATTATATATGCATATGTAAATTATGTACTGCAGGGTACTAATCTATATCCTATAATCTATTTCTTATCGAAAATCCTTCATCTGATAGTACGGGATGAATCCCTAAACTAGTTTGAGTCCCTCAAATTCCGATAACTATTCCGATAGTTATTCCGACAGCTATTCCGACATAGATGTTCACCTAAGCTCCGAAAACAGCATCATGGGCATGAATCAACCAATCAGCCATTATCAATTCATCTGATGGGTTCGTAGTCGAGTTAATTAATGGAAACGCGCAGAAGGCAATCCCTTCCACCAACCGAATTCACCTCTTGACAATGAACCTGAAGCGTTTACCGGCGAACCTGTTCGAGACACCATTTTCAGTCTCATTTACGGGGTAACTTAACAAGATTATATTCTATCCACAATTCTGAACCTTATTCACCCGCTCATTCCGATCGACAATCATCCTGGAGTAATAAGTCAACAAACTTTGCGCTCGAATAATCAATTCGGAGAATATGGTGCAAAATGTACCAGCTTCAGCAACATCACCGGCACCAACAGTACAATCAATAACAGCACCAGTACCATTAACAATCCATGCTTCAATATCATCATCTGTACTTTGAGTATGATCTTCGTTCGACATGTCGAAAATGTAATCTCTAAAGTTTTAAAGATTATTTATTCTAGTTCCAACCGAAAAGCAAATGAGTTTAATATCATATTAACTCATTAAATCCATGAATACATCTGAAGAAAATATATATGTATATATGTTTTCATAAAGATTGTAATTAAAAATCCTCTTGTACAAACTGTTAATGGTGAAAATATTTTAACGGGTAGGTAATACCCGAGGACTATTTAAATTTCACATTAATAAGTTACATTGTACGTTCTTCGAATCTGTTTCAACAGTCATATACTATCCTACTTACATCCACCGATATACAAATCCATTCACCACAGAATAACCATATTCATCCAATTACATATTTGGATTTCGACCTATCAGAATCCATGAAGTGGCATAACGAAGAAATAATGGACATAATAAAAAGTGATTAGAAACAGATTAATTAACAATATGAAATTCTATTAAGAATCCACGCTAACAAAATCCTTGCTAACTGTTCCTAGCTAACTGTTAATTTCGTATTACCATTTAATTATCGCAATTTAATTATCGCAGTTTATTTATCACAATTTAATTATCGCAATTTACATTTTCGCAATTTTATTTATCGTCATTTAATTTCTGTTATTTACTATACGCACTTTATTTATCGTTATTTAATTTCTGTTATTTATTTTACGCACTTTAAATATCGGGACACGTATACAAGGTTTTGACATATCATATCTGTGACGATCGCTCCAAATCCATATGGACGAACACGTCATTCATCGATTTCATTGCGAGGTATTTGACCTCTATATGATACGTTTTGTAAACATTGCATTCTTTTGAAAAGGCACACCATAAATGAATATTTAAATCAAAGGTTTTCGACATCTGATGATTTCTACATATAGACAATCACTATAAATAATTGTTTACAATAGTACTTCCGTTGACAATGCAGTCAAAATAAGATACATGGTGATGATTTGGTGAATGCAACATTTTCTTGAAAAAAATATGCCATGTAAGACTCCATGCACATAGCTTGTGTAACATATAATCAAACAGCGGAAGACTTCTAGGGAACCTGAGAATAAACATGCTTAAAAGTGTCAACACAAAGGTTGGTGAGTTCATAGTTTTAATGTTGCGCATAATCTGTATATAAAGGTGGATCACAAAATTTTAGTTGTTCAATCCAGAAACGTTTATCAAAATATTCTACGAAATTGAGCACCTTGGTAACTAAACTTAACGTATATATAATTTGTACCTTTTGTATAATCATCTTAATAATACACGCAAACCAACGTGTACGCTTATCAAATAGCATATGTCTGTTAAAAGGCTAGCGCTCTAGCTCGGACGGGGATATCAAGCCGTATGGATCCATATACTACTACTCGCGCCCACCAGTTCTTATAACCGGCAGTTACTAGTTACCAAAGCTAAGGGATTTTCGGTTCAAACTCGGTGTAGAATTTAGTATGTACTTGTATCCATTACGTTTAAAATAAAGTGCATGTATTCTCAGCCCAAAAATATAGATTATAAAAGCAATTGAAAAGGGAGCAAATGAAACTCACCTTAGCAGCATATAAAGTCGTTCACCAAAATGTGATCGAAACTCGGATTACCAAATAACCGTAGATCTCAACCTAGAGAACATATGTTGGTCAATAAATGTCGATCAAGCTAGGTCAGGTCATAGTGTATCACAATCCTAATGCTCGAGATCGACATACAAAAGTTATCCAAAGTCGTTTCAAAAAGTCAATTTTGACAATAGTTCAACAAAACGAGACGTACCTTATTTAAGGATTCATTTACTCGGTTGGTAATATTCAAAAAACCAATTTATCAATCTCGTAAACAAGTTGTTTAAATCTTAATTGCAGATTCAAAAGCAATTTCAATTAACGTCAATCATAATTCAGTTGATCATATCTTTTAATCCATTCATCGAATTTATTCGATATCTAAATAAAAAGTTATTGATTTTTCGCCAGCTTTCCGAAAACATGTATATCATATACCTTTTACCAGTAATATATGTATTTAATTCGTGATTCATTATAAATTGTTTAACGACGAAATTTAGTATACAAGCATGTATAAATATATATTCGAGCACTAGACATGGATACACTATTAATATATAATAGATAAGATATAAATGCTTACGTATCAATATTGTGATTCAATATTGTAAGAAAGTACGTAGACGTAACGGAGATGATAAACACTAGATTTGATTTAAAAATATACCCCCGAACGTTACCCATAACCTCCTTGGCAATAACCCATAATTTCCTTAGGTTTAACCCGTTTGAGAACTCGTTTTGAAAGTTACACGCTCATGACCTCGTCGTAATATTTTATGTATAATACTAATAATAACACTAATATTACAAATAATAATATTAGGATTAATAATAATAATAATAATAATAATAATAATAATAATAATAATAATAATAATAATAATAATAATAATTTAAATAGTACGGAGTAAAAAGAATGAGGAAAGAAACAGAATAGATCGAGCTATTTATACATGTTTGCTGAATCTGATGCCCATGCGATCGCATGGGCTTTCAGTGCAAATGTCATGCGATCGCATGGCCCGTCTGGACAGCTCCCTTTCGTTTGTTTTCTTGCTTGTCGACATATTATTTAATTATATATATAATATATTTAATTTATATAATTAATTATATATTATATTAAATTCACATGCATAGTTGACTTGTAATTTTTGTTCCGATAAGTCGTACGTTGTCACTCGACTTATGTCTCGGTTCCAGTTTTTCGAACGCCCTTTCGTACGCTGAGAAAACTAGTACTTTTCGTTTCGTGACTCGTACCTTTGTCAAAATATAAACTTAATCATTGATAACTATGTCACTCTAAGTGTAGCTTTAATCAATTAAGTGTTTTGGTTATTTTCTTCTATAAATCATCGTCTCGTAGTATATACATATACATATATATATATTTTTATTTATTTTGAAATAGTGTTTTACTGTAGCACAGTTACTGTAGCAAAGTCAAATTTTACTGTAGAAGCTCTTCGAGATTTTCAAAATACTGATTGCGGATTTCGCCAAAGAGATGACGAGCTGCTGGTACATCTGCTGATGACATCATGGAATATAAAAGGTTCTCCGGTAACGATAACGAGCACGCATATATATCAAAGTTATAATAAGGTTGTTTCGAACAAAAAGTCGGAGTTGACTTGTTGGAGCTGTGAAAAAATTTGCTGCTTTGAAAGGAATTACCAAGTTATTTTGGGTAATAATAACACTAAAGGAATTAGCACTGATACATGTTAAACGTTTACTCCGTTTTCGAAAGTTTTTCCGGTGCATAACTATATGCATAAATCTTTTTTTTTATGTAGATGAAGTGCGGTTGGTTCATCCTCTCGATTGAGATATTTTCAAGAATCATGAAAGGTTTGAACGCAGATTATAATCGTCAAGATTCAAATGAGATTTAAGATAAAATCAAGTGGCAAACTTGAAGAATTTTTTAATTTCATATGTTATAATCAATATTTTAATTCATTTTAATTGTCCAATATTATTAGTCCACAGTCGATAGTCCAATAGTCCAATGATTCATATATAGTTTAATATATAATATTCAAATTAATTAATACGTATCGTGACCCGTGTACCGATCTCAGTATTGATCACAACTCAAACTATATATATATTTTGGAATCAACCTCAACCCTGTATAGCTAACTCCGTCATTTGAATATAGAGTGTCTATGGTTGTTCCAAGATAGATATATAGATGGGTCAATATGATATGTCGAAACCTTGTATACGTGTCCCGTTATTTAAAGTGCGTAAAATAAATAAATATGTATCATGACCCGTGTACAACTTATTGTCTCAGAATTAATCCGACGTGTTGTGTACATGTGTCCCGATTTAAAGTGCGTAAAAATAAATAACAGAAATTAAATGACGATAAATAAAATTGCGATAATTAAATTGCGATAAATAAAATGTAACCAATTAGCTAGGAACAGTTAGCGTGGATTCTTAACAAAATTTCAATTAGTTAATTCGTTTGTTTCTAACAAATTTTATTTTGTCCGATGTTTTCTTCATTATGCCACTTGTTGAATTTTGATAGGTCAAAATCCAAATATGAAATTGAATGAAAATGATTTTTCTGCGGTGAACGGATTCGTATCTCTGTGGATGTAAGTAGGATAGTAAATGACGGTTGAATCGGATTCGAAGAATGTACAATGTAACTTATTAATGTGAAAACCAAATATTTCTCGGGTATTACCTACCCGTTAAAATATTTTCATCATTACCAGTTTGTACGAAAGAATTTTTAATCACAATCTTTATGAAAATATACATACATATATATTTTCTTCAGATGTAATCATGGATTGAATGAGTCAATAAGATATTAAACTCATTTGATTTATCGTTAGTACTAGATTACATAATCTCTAAAACATTAGAGGTTACATAATCGCCATGTGTAACGAAGATGAATCGATGTAGAATGAGATGTTGAGGCGTGTGATGTTGAAACTTAGGTTGTTGGTAGTACTGGTGTGGATGTTGGTGGTACTGTTGGTGTCGGTGATGCTGCTGGTGCTGGTAAATTTTGCACCATATTCTCCAACGTCACGACTCGAACGCGAAGCTCGTTGACTTCTTCTATTACTCCAGGATGATTGGCGGTCGAAACAAGCGGATGAATAAAGTTTAGAATTGTAGATATTGTGTAATCGTTGCGAGCTATTCTGGAAATAAGGGTGAAAAATGGTGTTTCTGATAGGTTCGTCGGTAAGTGCTTCAGGTTCTTCACCGAGGTGAATTAGGTTGGTGGAAGGGATCGCCTTCTTCTCGTCTCCATTGATTAAGTTTACTTTGAATCCATCATATGAATTGTGGATGACTGATTGATTGAGTCATTCTGGCGACGCTGCTTCTGGAGCTGGAGTGGGACTCCATATCAGAATCCGAGGGATTTGAACTAGTGGTGAGTTTTATTTGATACGGTTAGATAAAGGGCTTTCGATATGAAATGATTTTTCGAACATCGGATGATATTCTAATCATATAGAATACCTATACATAGTACAGAAGATCCTGTAGATTACAAATGGATTTAAGAAAACGTGTCAGATAAAGTCTACAGTAACAGATACGCTAAGTTATGAATCTGTCTATACACTATCTATGCAATAAAGGCAGTAAGACGTGTCTAGACTTAGGAATGCTAAGCAGAAATTTTCCACTAGGAATGATAAACAATACTTATAATATGCAGCTAAGGTCGAAGTCCAGACTCACTAATGTATCCTAACAACTATCAGTTAGACACACTAATACAAGACCTGGTTTGCTAAGACCACCGCTCTGATACCACCTGTGATGACCCGTCCTTATCCATCTGGACGAAATCATCAACATTTGGTTCCATTGCGATGATCGACTCCAAGTAATGTCCTTAAAATGAGCAAATGCACAGCGGAAGACTTAATTCATACCTGAGAATAAACATGCTTAAAAGTGTCAACCAAAAGGTTGGTGAGTTCATAGGTTTATCATAACAATCTTTTTAATATATTAATAGACCACAAGATTTCATAATCATAAACATAATACACTCGTAAGTGTATGTAAAGCATTCTAAGTGGTTGAGCACTTGGTAACCATACTTAACATTTAATCAAAGTCGCATATTCCCTTTATTATGAAATCTCCCTACACTGTACCAAGTGTAGTAACGAAATGAAGTACTGTGCAACCGCTGAATGCTGGTCGTCCAGCCCGGTTGGGGTTGTCAGGCCCGATAGATCTATCAACAGGATTCGCGTTTACAATACCCATGTAAATAGTAGTTACCAAGCTACAGGGAAGTATGCCAGTGGTACAACTCAACGTAGAATATATTTTTAAGTACTTGTGTCTATTTCGTAAATATTTATAAAAGCAGCGCATGTATTCTCAGCCCAAAAATATATATTGCAAAAGCAATTAAAAAGGGAGCAAATGAAACTCACAATACTGTATTTTGTAGTAAAAATACATATGACATCATTGATCAAGTATAAGGTTGGCCTCGGATTCACGAACCTATATCATTAATGTATATTAAAACTTTAATTGTAATCAAATAACTTTATATTTATTTTGTTATGTATTAAGATTAATATTTATATATATATTTTATTAATACTTATAATATGTTATAATACTTATTTGATATATAATTCATTTAACTTATAATATTGTATTAGTTAAAACATAAATTTTTATGTAGCATTAAATATATTAATGTACAAAATATTTATTTGTTAAAATGATAGTCTTGAAAATATTAATTTACTGATAATAATAATAACAATAATAGTAATAATAATAGATAAATAACTACCTCATGGGAGTAGCCCTTAAAAATAATGCCCAAGTCCGGGTTTCAACCCGCGACGTACCACTAACCCGATAAAATCCTTGAATGAAAGGAACTTCACCATTGGAACAACCCTAATAAAAACACATCTCAATTTCTTCTTCTTGTTTGTCACACGTGGACCAAGGACAAACAAACACAACCTCTCCCTTGATTTCTTTCTCATGAGTAAAACAATAGCAACAGACTAATTCTATTGTCTTATTTTTGTGGTTATTAGACTTCAACAAAATTCAAAATGCAAACCAAAAAAATGACGCATGCTTTCCTTATTATAATCTCTATCCTCTCCACTTTATTTTATGGTTTTAAGTCACAATTGTGGGACACCGATTTGTTAACAAAATGGAGAGATGAAACAAGTTGTCATTTAAAGTCTAAAGCCCCATTTTATGGAAACAACATACGTACCCTCAATTGTCTCGACCCACTATTTAGAACACGTAGCAAGTGGCTTTATTCAATTAAGTTTAATTACATTCTCTAACTAGTACCAATTCATGTATTGAATGGGGTTTTTGGATTTATAATGATAGGCCACAAGGCTTTTGCTTTTAGGAATTATAACCGAACTAAAAGATGCCATCTTTATCATGATCATTTATATAATGGTCATCCTTTTCTTTTTATCAATTCATTCATGACCAAATCGACCCATATTCCTATCATCACTTTTGTAATCCATTAGTGAAAAAGTTAGCAAGTGGGATATTTTTAGGTTTGGTGAAAATCGACTACAAGGAGAAGCACCCTATAAAAGGTACACTAGTTTGTGTTTCGGTTTTTAGAAGAAAAAAAATATATAAGAGCAGCCTCTTTAGTTAACATGGAAGGTGACGGTTTAAAATGGTTGTGGGGTGGTGGCAGTTGGTGGTTTGCTTGGTAGTTCACGGTGGTGATGAGTTCACGATCTAGGAGAAGAGAGATAACGAGGTGAGGGTTTACGGTTTGGTGGATCAGGGTGACAATTATTCGTGGTGACGAATTGGTGGTCATGGAGGTTTACAAAGAGAATATAGAGAGAGAGATGATGAGAGAGATGTGGAGGTGGTGTAAGGTGGTGTAATGACCCGGAATTTTCTGACCAAATTATACTTATGAGATTAATATTTACATAAATTAAACCATACCAACATGATAAGCAATCCAAATTGTTGAGACTTGTGTTTTTGAAAAGAGTTTTACACAACGTTTGACCGTTCAATATGACCGATGATATCACGAACTATATAACATACGATAATTATACGTTTGTGTATATATATGTATTTATATATATTTAACATGATCTAAGGATGGTTTAACATCTCATTGTGTACTAATGACAATGAGTTATAAGTATATTTTGAAACTACTAACTTAAGTTTTCAAAACGATAACTATACGTAACATTCTTTGATATATATACTTATAATATATAATGCTTATACACGTATCGTATATATAAATATTTAATCACTTTTTAAGGACTTAAATACATAAAACAATATAAGTATATTCACAAAAGATATCTATATTTGAATTCTCGTTCCGTTTTCTCAAGATTTCTATACGTATATCTAGGGTATATGTACCCATATCATACCCAACTTCTATACGTATTTACTATTGGTATATACACATCAAATCAACATCCTAATCAACATTATTACTGCCCTAGATATGAGGTAACTAGGATTTGTCAAGTAGTATGAATTATTAGTAAGAAAACAAAATTAGGTATCCTTTTCTTTCTTTATAAACTAAAAACGTTTTTATAAATGAACACCATTTCTTCACTCCATTTTCTCATACCTACACCCTCATTTCTCTCTCAAAATACTCCTAACTTCATACTTGATCATCTCCAAGCATTTTTCCCATCATTTAGCTTCAATTACAAGCCTTAAACACCATAAGAAAACTCTTTCAAGAACATATCAAAATAACCACCCATTTGAAGAAGTTTACTTCCAACCTTTTGATCTAACTCCACCACTCTTTGATTCCAAGATTATTTCTTATCTTTTGCAGTAACTTTGTCCAAGTAACTTGAGGTAGTAACCTTGTTCATAATCTTATTCAATTCATATTCATATAGCTATCTTAGTTTGTGGTATAAAATTTTAACAACAAGAACATAGTTTGAATGATTTCAAACTTGTTCGCAAACTAAATAGATCCTTCTAACTTGACTTTTAAAACACTTCAAGACCTGTAATATATCATAATGATATGCTAACCTAACAAGATATAACTTGGTTTTACAAAGAACATCTTAAAAACTGAATCTACGTCGTCGGAGTGCAACCGGGGGCTGTTTTGGGTTGGATAATTAAAAACCATCTTGAACTTTGAATTGGAAGTTCATGTTCTGGAAAAATGATATTTCTTATGAATATGTTAACACATAAAAATTTCATGGTTTAACTCAAAGTGTAAGTATTTTTAGAAAAATGATCATTAATTGTTGTTTTTATGATGGAAAATGATCACTTTCATAAGTTTCACCAAAGTTTGACCTATAACCTATGATTTCGAATACAAATTAAGGTATTTTCAGTTCATATTCTTAAAATTTGACTCGATCCAAGGAAGTGGCAAGTTGAACCAACAAAAAACGGAGTTGTAATGAAGAAACTACGACTAAAACAAGATTGGGTATCCGAAGCTAGTTTAGCTACGAAAATATTTAGAGAAAAAGTAAATTAATCATATCTTTTCTAATTAATATGATATTTTATATATAATTACTTATGATTTGATTTTATATATTTCAGGACCACCCGTAAACAACACGAGAAGATTAATCATAAGACCTCATGATTGTACGCAACACGTCATTTGACAACACGGTACTTTATGTACGCAACAAGTCATTTGACAACATGGTACCATGGGTCAAAATTAATTCTGATCAATACGAATACGATGGGGTCTTTGTTTATTTTATTTAAGTAACTAATTGTGGACCACTAACATCGGACTGCTAACTACGGACTAAGAAAATATTAAAAGTATATATATATGTAACGATTACTTAAAAAGAAAATATGTTGATATATTATATATATGGTTAGGTTCGTGATATCTATCGGGGACCAAGTCGAATTAAATACCTTCAAGGCAAAAGTGAGTTTCATTTGCTCCCTTTTTAATTGCTTTTGCAATATATATTTTTGGGCTGAGAATACATGCGCTGCTTTTATAAATGTTTACAAAATAGACACAAGTACTTAAAAATATATTCTACGTTGAGTTGTACCACTGGCATGTTTCCCTGTAGCTTGGTAACTACTATTTACATGGGTATTGTAAACGCGAATCCTGTTGATAGATCTATCGGGCCTGACAACCTCAACCGGACTGGACGACCAGTATTCAACGGTTGCACAGTACTTCGTTTTGGTGACTACACTTGGTACGGTGTAGTGAGATTTCATAATAAAGGGAATATGCGACGTTGATTAAATGTTAAGTATGGTTACCAAGTGCTCAACCGCTTAGAATGCTTTACATACACTTGCGAGTGTATTATGTTTATGATTATGAAATCTTGTGGTCTATTAACATATTGAAATGATTGTTATGATAAACCTATGAACTCACTAACCTTTTGGTTGACACTTTAAATCATGTTTATTCTCAGGTACGAATTAAGTCTTCCGCTGTGCATTTGCTCAATATAAGGACATTACTTGGAGCCGATCATCGCAATGAGACCAAATGTTGATGACTTCGTCCAGGTGGATTAGGACGGGTCCTTTCAGTTTGTATCAGAGCGGTGGTCATAGCGAACCAGGTCTTGCATTAGTGTGTCTAACTAGTAGTTGTTAGGATGCATTAATGAGTCTGGACTTCGACCGTGTCTACATGTCAAAAGTTTTGCTTATCATTTCTAGTCGGAAATCATCTGCTTATCATCCTTAGGAAATTACCTGCTTATCATTCATAAGTCTAGACACGTTTTACTGCATTTACTGCATTGATAGTGTATAGACGAATTCTTATCTTAGCATATCTGTTATTGCGAACTTTGACTGATATCTTTTCAAAGATTCTCCGTAATTTACGGGATTTTGGTATTATATATACATATGTAAATTATGTATTGAAGAGTACCAAATCTAACTCCTATAATCTATTCCATACAAAAAATTCATTTTCCCCATTATACAAGATGGATTCCGCATCTAGTTCGAATTCTTCAGATTCCGACAGTTATGCCGATATGGATTTCCATTCGGGCTCCGAAAGCAGCGTCACCGGAATGGATCAACCAATTTCCCATCATCTATTCTGGATGAATTGGGGATGGGTTCGTAATATACTAAATCACTGGAGATAAGAAGAAGGTGATCCATTCCATCCACCAATTTCCCCTCTTGGCGATGAACCTGAAGCACTTACCGGCGAACCTATTCGAAACATTATTTTCTCTCTCATTTCTAGATTATCTCGTCACGATTATATACTATCCCATATTACAAATCTTGTTCATTCGCTCGCTCCAACCGCCAATCATCCCGGTGTACTAGCAG